>NC_037645.1:5232405-5863405 GCF_003254395.2 Apis mellifera
TCGACGATCACGCCTTGTGCGACGGTTTCATAGACTGCCCTACAGGCGAAGACGAGGACAGGCAAGCCTGCATGTTTTACAAAACTGTAAGTGTTTCGATATTTTTAACATCCTACACAATCATCAATAATAAAATTTCATGTGAAACCCTCCACACATATACACTCTCTCTTTATTTTCTACTCTATCATAAAGTCAAAACACGTAGAATTTTATTACTAATTTCATTATAATAATTAATTTATTTCCTCTTTTGCTTTCTATTGAAACGTTAATATATTTTAATTCCCAATTTCTTTAATACGTTTTTTCTTTAATCCACGTTCCACCGAATTCCGTGCATAAAAATACAATTCTTCCAAAGATTGCTCGTGTAAAAGATTATCGCAACCCCCTAAGACGAACAACCTTCACCGTGCGTCAACCATTTCGCTAATTTCACGCGCAATTGCGCCACTCCAACCCCCTCGTGCAACCCCAAACACTCGAAAAACCGCGGGGAACTAATCTCACGGTCGGCTCACGGGGAAGCTCAATTTACACTGTCTGGTGAGCGCATAAATCTCTTCTAGAAAAAAAAAAAAAAAAAAAGCCTCGCCTCCTTAATTCTCGCGCCGACAAAGGCCATGTTTCCATCTTACTTCCATCTCGTGGAAAAAAACAACAACAAGTGACGAGGGACGGAATGGAGAGGGAGAGGGAGAAAGGAGAAAGAAAAAAAAGAAAAAGAAAAAACAATCGCTGCTGATTTCCAACGAGAATTCATCGTGTGCACGGACAAAAAGGAAACTGAGTGGATGAAAAAGGGAGATTAGAGAGAACACGTTTGCACGCGGCGGGAAGAGATAAGTTTTGCGAACGGACCGCTTGAAAAGTGGAACGAGCACATCGAGCACTGTGCTGCCGCACCTAGAGAGATTTGAACACACGTTTGGAATATGTAAGTAACAGCGTACGTGTGTTTCCTTTTGGAACGGAACGTTTTCGAGATAATGTCGGAGGAGGAACGAGTTGGAGTTTGTGAAATTTGTGAAATTGAGGATCTCTTTTCTCGAATTTACGGTTTGTTAAGCATTTCCCTCCCCCCCTCTTTTAAGGGTTTTTAAATATATTATCTAATCAGGTTCGCATTGAATTTTGGGCCATGATAATTTGCATGTATTATGTTTGATGATTTTCAAAGGGAAACATTTCTCGAATTTGTCGTTGTTTCTTCTGTTTTGATTGTTAGTTCGTTGTTTCATATTTACGATATCTTTCTTATATCGTGTAATCTTTCTTTAAAATAGAGTTTTAAGAAATTTAAGTTGATGAGTGAAAATTTCTGGTAATAATGTTATCAAAGCTAGAGAGGAAAAGGAAGTCGTAGAGTTCCAGATTTTTATCAAGAGATATTTTTTTTAATCTGTATTTAAATAGAGACATTTCCAGGAAATATTTCATAATTATGATGCATTCGAGAAAAGGAGAATTCGATAATATCTCATCAGATATTTTTCCAAGAAAAAAAAAAGAAGGAAAAGGAAAAGAAAGAAAGAAAGAAACAAAAAGGGAGAAAGCTTGAAAGCTGGATTTAATTGAGATTTGATTCGGAGAAATTTTTTTAATCTATATGTTAATAGTGGACTTTTCGAAAAAAAAAAAATTGCAATTAAAATGTATTGGGGAAACAAAAAATTATATATTTTGAGATAAATTTTTATATACGAAGTTTGGAACGAAACTATTTGCGAAACTGTTCGTGAAAAGAAAGAAACGTGATTTTTATCTTGCTGCATAATTTCGATTTAACAGATTATGCATTCCCAGATATATATTCCGCCCGATTTTCCATCCACGCAGATCGGATGCTACATCGTTCAAAATGACGATGAAAAAACACGGTTAAATTTATATTATTGCCCAACGTTGAAAACATCGTAACAGTTATAAATAACTATTTTACGCTTATCTTATTATTACTCGCTTTTTATTAAACACAGTAGTCGCAATCACGTCCGCGTAAGTAATTACAATATTATACTATCTCAACACATCCATCTCTGATGACTATCATGACGGCGGTGACGTGTTAATTAACTTTATTTAAATTAAGAGTTATATCGTGCCGTGAAAAATTATAAATCTGTATTATAAATTCGCTTCTTTAATTCAATTAATTTTCCACCACCAGTTTGAAAAAAAAAGAAAAAGATTTGCAGAAAATAATCTGTGCTATTGACAATTTAAAAATACTGCACGTAACGTTACATACAGAATCAATATTATCGTAGGACACAAGTATATTTAAATTTGATTTTTACCATTTTTTTTTTTTTTTTTTTTTTTTACATCTCGTGTAAAATAATATTATTTTCGAACGTAATAATTAGTTAACAAGAGGAGCATAGCGCGATCAAGTATGTATAAACAATCCCAGAGGAGCAAATGAAGCTAGATTATTAATTACACAAATATTTACGATAAACAATCGTGTTGTTTTTCATCCTACGTGGATATCGCCAACGCGGTTTTTGAAAAAATGATTGATTCGAGAAAAATTTGAACGACGTTTGTATCCATCTCACTAAATCATTTTACTCGTGCTAAAATTCTACGCTCGTTCGAATATTTTTGTCAAGCTGCGCTATACTGGTCATAAATATGTATCTGTGTAGGATCTTTCAGGAAAAACCAGGCCAAGTCATGACTCTGAAGTAGATAGAAGATGGAGAAAAATTCCATCGGAAGAAATTAAATGATTCGAAATCGCGATACGTAGAAAAATATACTGTTTGATATTTTACATAAAATTGCGTGTGAAAAGAAATACAGTTCAGTATTGAAACTTGGCGCAAGTGATGGAAATATAAAATCTTGATATTTTTCAATAATGTTGATTTCAATATCACTTGATCTTAAATGTTTTTTTTTTATTAATATATATATCAAAATTTTAATAATTTTTAAAATACAAAAAATTACACACAATTTTCTATTTTGAAAAGAAAAAAAGTGCTCTTAAAATTTGTAAAACTCTTCTCTTCGTGTCGTACGTCGCATGAAATTATTTAATTCTATTACGTGAAACTTTCTTCTTTTATCTTTTATCAATTTCAGAGTTGAACCGTGAAATATCTTGGTATGCAAATGTTATTAAAATATATACGCATATATATTTATGATAAGTTAAGCGGCGAAGAAAAGCGTTTATCGTGATTTCATGGATATACAAATTGCAATGTATACTATCTTGGACCATTTTTGATTAAATCGGTATATATAGGTTGAAAAATTTCGCAAGAAAATACGAAAGAAAGTGTGAAATTCATATTATGCGATCCTCGACAAAATCTGGGATCCTCTTTTCATAAATCTACCAAATCTTTCGTTCCAGCAGCCCTCATCCATAAATATTAGAAAATTTGCTAGTCGCGTACAAAATATATCCAAAGAGAATTAACCCAGATTATTATAACTGAGATATAATCAATTAGAATTTTTATACTTGTGTATAAAAATTAAAATTCGTAAAAACGATGAAATGAGATTATAAAATTTATCACGTTTCAGAACACGTTGAATAAATTAATAAAAAATAACCAATATTATTTAATTATCTCAAAATTCCTCTCTAAAACGATATCTACTCGATATCTCAAAAAAATTTCTCCATTCCATGGTCAATATTTTTCGAATCTTCCCTCAATTAATAACAAAACATCCCCACGTATTCTCTCCATATTTATATATCTCACCCCCCACACGAGTGTTCCTAATACTTATTTACCTTGCTATCCCCGACACCGCCGTTGACTATCCACCCAAAATTCCCATCAACGACCATACCCTTTTTTTCCACCACCTACGCGTACCCGCTCCACTTAAACAAACAAACAAACGGACAAACAAACGAAAAAGAAAAAAAAAGCAAGCTAGAAGAAGGGAGGAAAAACAATGGAAAAAAGAACGGGCCGGAGGGAAATCTGAGCAGCGCGCTTCGCCCTCTCGCGGATTTATCATCCCTCACATCCGGCGAACGGTTGACCTTTCTCTTCACCTGATTCCGGCCACGGTCTCTCTCTCTCTCTCTCTCTCTTTCTCCGCCTCTTTGAAATCGATATTCGCTTCTTTTCCTTCCGCCTGGTCGAGTCGCGCCGCCGCCGCCGCCATTCTTTCTCTCTCTCTTTAGTTTTTTTTTTCCTCTCCTCTCTCCTCTAATTCCTCGTTTTTGTTCGATGAACACGAGGCGGAAGAGAGGAAGAACGAACGGTGTTGTCGAAACGGAATTGGCCTGATCAACGTGGGAGGTCCGCAGATCTGATTAAACTCCGAACAACGTTGAACTTCTAGTCGAATTAAATTTTTGCCCGAGGCATATACGACGCTCTCGAGAACTCGATCACCTTTCTCGAGGCTGTTTGGCTCGGTCGGAATACGCGATGATTTTTCAGAGGGGAGACTTTCCAGTCTTAACCGACTTAACGAAGTTTTCTCTCTCTCTCTTTCTCTCTCTCCTTTCTGACGGATCAAGCGGAGTAAGTTGGATGGAGTTGATCGGAATATCGGAACTCGAGGAGCCGAGTTATTGGATGACTTTTTTGGCGGGAGTTGAAGAGTTTTTTTTTTTTTTCGATGCGCGTTGTTCGTCTTCCGTGGCTTTGCGATCCATGGATTAGATATTCCTCGAGATACTTTTTACGTGTGTTTTATGCATGGAAGAAGAAAGTTTTTCCATGTAATTTTTCACGGTTTCCGAGGAAATAGGGGAGAATGCAATACGTTGTATGTACTTTGAATGTAGTAGTAGTAGTAGTAGTAGTACAGTATTTGATAATGGTGAACGTGGATAAATTGTATTGTTATTCTTAGATTGAAAATGTATTTTTTTTTTTTTTTTGTGAAAATAGGATTTTAAGATTAAAAATTTAAATTGGATGTTGTAGAGAATTTTTTTTTTTCCTGTATTTATTTTACGGTTCGAGCTTTTACTCCTGTGTTTAATGATGAAAGAGAATTATGAGTTTAACATTTTCGAGAATTAAGCAAGTTATTTTGCTTCTTTTGATATTCATTTTTACACGTTTTAATACTTTGAATGTAATGTTTAAAAAAGTGGGAATTTTATCATTTTTTGAACGAGATAATTGTTCGTATTTATGCATTTATGCGTACAGTTTGAATGTAACTTATATAATGAGAAATATAGAAAGTGTTTAACTTTCTTTTCCTTTCTTTTTTTTTTCCTTTTTGCATGCAAGTTTAAATATATTTATCTTTTATATTATAACATTTTTAAGAACACACGAGTTGATAGTAACGTCTTATATTTACATACATCATGAGAAGATTCAACTTTAAGTTGAAATTATATATTCTGCATGCATGCTTATCATTGTATTATTTCTTTCATTTACATTAATCTATTTCTGCCATTAAAATTTTGTTTCCTTTAACAAACACGATAAAATATATTTAATCAAGAAATAACTAATAATGAAAAATCATTTAAACAATTATTAAACATTATTGATCACAAATACATATCTACAGATTACATTTTTTTAAAATTTAAAAAAATATAATAACAAAGTATATATATATATATTTCACGATATCAAATATATATTCATCCAGATCTCGTTTGTCATTTTAATTTGTACCAAACCGCAATGAAATGTAACATTCGTGTATTTGTCATCTCATGTACATACAATATGAAATTTCAAATGAATATCGTGGCCAAAGCTATCACGAACAAATGCTATTTTCTATCTCTGTTCCAGACGAAAGCTCACCTTGACGTATTGGCAGATGCCATTTTGCGATGGGCAAGAGGACGCTAATTCCTTTGTTGACGATGAACCTCTGACCTGCATAAAATCATAAGTCTGACGAGTTTACTTCTTTATACATTCACCTATACATACATATATATATATAAATATAAATATAATATGTATATGATATATATTCCCATATGTATGTATACGTGTACACACAGGTCTCTCGTGTACTCGTACACATATACACAGGGCTTTCGTTTCGTTTGCTGGCGAACGTTTCTCTTGCGAGCAGCGCGAGAGGGGGATGAAGAGAGATGAGATCGTTATTTTTTTTCCCTTCGAGAGAGGAAAAAAAAAATGCAACCTAAGAAAGGAAACATTTTAACATTTGTTTGAAAAAAAAAGATGAAGAAGAAAGAAATGATAATCGAAAGTTGGATATCGGGATATGGATTGGGAATGGGATGAGGATCGTTTGAATATCGGTATTCGGAAAATTGTAAATTTTATGCAGTGTCTCTTGTTCAATACATACATACATACATATATATTTTTGCTAAATATTTGTCGTTCACCAGCTTTCGTTGGCTATCGAAGTTCAACTATCAAAATTCGTTGAAAATTTTCGAAAATGTGACGTTTCTTAAGATCTTTGCCTAATCATCGAACTATCTACTCTGAAAATTTGAAATTTTTAGATGTCACGGTTAAATGTTTTTTCTAAAAAAAAAAAAAATCGATAACTTCCTTATTATTCCTAAATATTAGAATTTTTATACTCTTCGTTTGATCCTTGTGAGCATATTTTCTTAGTGTCTTGAAAAGAATTGCTAAATGTTACTTCGAACGGAAAAAAAATATCTTCGAGTATCAAATTTCAATGGAGATGCAGACGATTCATGTGTATTGATGAAAATATTAAATTGGTTGGAAATAAATGGCTGATTGAAATATTTCATTGACTGGATATGATGGTGTTAATATTAATTATTCGTAAGAATTTTCGACTCTTCGTGAAAAATTTAACGGAGATTTTGACGATCTAACATTTTATCGTTAATTTTATATATCTTTAATTGAATGTTTAATAGATTTAACAGGTAACAAAGGCTTTTTTAAAATCATTGCAGAAAAAACAAAAATTGAAAACAATTTTTCGAAATAGAAGAACTTTGCTTTTTAAAATATATATATACAATTCGCAATATTTTTCAATGTGTTAAATCGATCAAATCACTTCATAAATTTATAAAAATACGAATGAATTGCAATACGTGTATTTTTATCGAAACAAATTGAAACTTTTCTGAAATATCGAATAAATTATCTAACAAACCGATATATAAAAATTAAACGAATTGAAACTATATTATCGAACGAATTGTACGCAACAAAATCAATCAACCAGCTATTTCACCAATTTCACCGATCTTCCTTATCTTTCTTATCTCGCAAGCTTGATAAATTTTAATCTTAGAATTAAACTAAAAACTTGAGATCAAAAGTTCAAGGATTAAAATCAACAAATTTCCAAAAAAAAAAAGAAAAAAAAACAAAACGTATCAATCAATCTAAAAATATTGAAATCAAAAAAAATTAAATATTAAATCATCGTTTAAAAAAGAAAAAAGAAAAAAAAAAAGAAAAAAAGGAAAAACGAGAGAAAAAAAAAACGAAAAAATTTCTAAATGTACATTCAAATCGAACAAGAAAAATCCATCCTTTTCTTCCGAAGAGAGAAACAAGGCGAAGAGCGAAGGAAAAACTCTCGATTCATAAACGCTCTCTAATCCAGGGGAGGATTCGATACGAAATTCGGAAAAGGAAATCCAGCGGAAGGATCAGGGAATCGCGTTCGAGAACCAAGAGCTCCAAGAGAGCCTCTTTTACGATCCCTTGTGAAATAATCTCTCGTGTCCGCGTTTCTCTCCCTCTCCTCGAGCCACGTTTGATCTAACGCTCGCGAAAGGAACGTGATGCCGACGAGAAGACGAAAACCTTGTTTCGCATTTCTCCTCCACCCCGTTCCCTCCCCCGTATCGTCTATTTTGCAAAGAGTTCTCCCTCTTGTCCTCCGTCGTGTAACCGTAAAAACATCCACCCACATCAACGCCAACACACAAACACACACACACACACACACACACATATACACAACATACATAAACGATGAGAAATAGAGAGCGTTTGTGCGTGTGCGTGAATAATGTATGAGAATACGATGTATGAAAGGGGGGAAAAAGACGAGAGAAAGAAAGAAAGAAAGGAAAAAAAAGAAAGAAAGAAAGAAAGAAAGAAAGAGCGCACGCGAAGAATGTGAAGATGATGTTCACGTTGAAATCAAACTCAGGGGAACGTAAAGATGAATAATCGTCTCTCGTGAGCAGCACTCGCTCTATGTATGGATATCCGTGCTCCATGGATGGATGGATGGATGGATGGATGGATGGGGAGGAGAGGGGGGGATTTTGATTCCGAAACGGCCTCGTTCTACACGCGTTTACTATTAAACTCGTGTCTACACTCGGAACGAATAACACCACACGATTTTGTGGATGGATTCGACAGACGGACGGACGGACGGACAGAGGAGCGAGGATATTTCGTTATGCTCGATTAAATGAGCGTTGTTCTGCGGCTTGACGTTTAGGGGTTGATGAGGGGTGGACAGGGATGATTATGAAACATATCGAGAGAATTGACGTGGAGTTTCCTCGGATATCGTATGCAAGATATCGTATCGTATTGGTTGATGGATGATCGGGGGGGGGAGAGAGAGAAATCGTATTGGTCATTGGGCAGACTTAATAATTTGTTATTTTCTATTCGACGGTATTATATAATAATGTGATTAATTGAGTGGCAGAAGCGGTGAAGAAGATTCGAGAAATTAATCAATCAGGTATTTGTTCATTTGTTATGTCAAACGTTATTTTGGAAAAATGTTTGGAAGAATTAGAAGAGATTTGAACAGCATTTGGAGATAATTCGTTTTTGGAAATCGTTGAATTTTTTTTTTGGAAAAATACAAGTTTGAAAAGACTTTTTGTGGAATAATTTTGTTGCGATTTTTGGAAATCTTTTGCGTTGTATCGTTTTACGAGAAGCGAACTTAATGCGAGTTACATTAAGTTATATATATTTTCTATGACAATTTGAAATGTTTTTTCAGAATTATTTTAAATAATTTACAGAGAAATTTTTGTAAATCGTTTCCCGCTCCTTTTCCGCGAAAGTTTGTCGAAGTAAAATTTTAAAACGAAAGTTTTGTTGTGGATAATTTTTCCCTTCCTTTCTGGATTCTACTATTTCCTGTCATTGTGAACGAACGATCAATTTTCTTTCTGTCAGAAATCCATTTCCACATTGAGAATCATCTGTCACTTGAAGGGAAAGAATTTCATCCGTCATTTCGAGCAGATTTCATTGTTCCCCGATATCATTTTCCAACACGACAGCCTCTCCTGTGCATTAACAATTTTTCAATTTATGAAAAATAACGAGAACATTAATCGGGATGAATTAAATATCTCTCGATGCAACAAAGCATGATCGATAAATTAAAATCAAAGAGACAGATCGTTGAACAGAATCGTTACTCGCAAAGAAAATAATAAAAACTATTTTTGAGGATAAAAAATAATAAAAAATAATCGGTCGAATAATTGCAAAATTCTTTTTTTACTTATCGAAATTGAAGTAGAATTCCATCAACCAAAATTTGCATTTCTTTCACAAGCAAGGATAAATTTTATATTGAAAATATTCGACAAAAAAGAAGAAAGAGGAAAAAACATCAAGCTGCAGATGTGTCTACGACGTGTCTGATCCACGTTTATAATCAATATTTTCACTTAATCCAGTGTTTCCCAATATAAGAGAATACATAGAGCCACAATATGAATATCTTTTGCAATAATTCGACACTTTTTCATAATATACAGTAAAAGTTGAATAATTGTTCGAGAAAAATCCAAGTTTGTAGATAATTGGAGAATTGAAGTTTTCCTTTATATTTATATTTTGCCAAACAAAAAAAAGAATCCCTTCTTTCAAATAATAAAGATGCTTTTGGATATTTATGCTCTGCTATCCAAATTTTACTTTTATATTAATCAAAAAACGATTAATAACGTTAAAGAGCATTAAAATTTTTAGAAAATAGAACATGATCCAAAAGATTGAACACGTTGAAACGTAATTACTTGATTCAAAAGATATTAAAATCTTTATTAAAAAAAAAAAAAAAAAAAATCAAAAAAGATTGGGAAACGCTGGATTTAATTGAAAAAAACGCGTGATTACGAGGCCACCACTGTCACGGCAATCAGGAATCCTCGTGTTAAAAGTACAAATTAAGGGTGTCCGAGGTTTCAAGGGGGCGTGTAACAGTAACGTTCGTACGACAACGCTACCTGTTTCCGGTTCCGGTTTCAGGATGGCAGCATACAATAGATCCATCCTCTTCGGGCTGCGACCACAAAACAATCGAGCGATTCCCGCTGAACTCAAAAAAAACCTCTTCGACGACTTTATTTTCGTACTACAGATTTCGAAGACTGAGAATGAAAAAAATGAAAAAGAAAAAAAGAAAAAAAAAAGGAAAAAAAGGAAAAAGGAGAAAAAAAAGAGAGAAAATAATAAAATTCACTTTTAAATTGGCGTCGCAATCATTCTGGACGAGAGGTTCCAATTAAGGAAAAAAACGAACACGCGCGTCCAGAACGATTTTTACGCAATCGTTCACCCATTTATGCAAGCATGGTAGAAATTTTGTTCGTGTTAATCAAAAAATATATTTCATTATATAACGGCGATGATGATGACCGGTGATGATGAGGAGATAATCAAAGATTGGGTCAGTCATAAATGGGCTGAATCATCCCCCTCCTCTTAATTTCCTCCCGCTGATAATTTCTCCTGTTGCGTTCCTCCTCCATTTCCTCTTCTTCTGTTTCTTTAACTCCTCCTAAAAGTATGTATTATATATAGCTTAGTAAATGTTTGACTGTGTCTCAGGCGATACCTACCTTAAATTCTTCGAAATTCTAGTTCGTTCGAATCGTGGACAGGTGAATCCTGCGAGCTCACCAATATCAAATTATCTTCTCGATCTTAATAACGATTCAATGATTTCAATAATTGTTAAGATTATTTTGTAAAAAAAAAAAAGAAGAACGAGCGATTTAAAACTCGTAAATTTTTTTCTCCGCCAATTTAAAGAACCTTCTTCTTTTAAAAACTCGTTCCAAAGTTTGTTAAAAAAAAAAAGGAAGAAAGATAAGGATTTGTAGAGTGTAAATATAGAAAGAACCTCGAGGAAATTGCGAGCACGCACGAGGAGCTTGTCCACGTCACGAGAAAAATGATCAGGCTGTCGAAAACGATCGAAAGCGTCTCGAAACGAAACGAAACGAAACGAAACGAGACCTGCTGCGTTTGCTGTACTGCCTGTGTGTGTTTGCTTGTTTATATGAAGAAAAAAAAAAGAAGAAAAAAAAAACAAAAAACAAAAATGAGAAGCACGTGGTCCCGAGAATGTGCAGCCTTCTAGAATTCGTTGGAATATAATATACGTATAATTTTTCGTTTCGTCGAAAGAAAAAAAAAAAAAACTAGATTGTAAGGATTTACGATTATTAACCGATTAAAGAAAAAACAAAAATATATATATATATATATATAAAACAAATATAAAAAAAAGGAAAAAAAAATGAGAGGAAAAAGAAGAAAATATCTACTAGGATTATACGAATAATAATAATAATATATCGAACTATCGATAAACTATAAATCTCGAGGTAAAAAAAAAAAAGAAAAAAATGAAAAAAAATATGTTAAAAGAATATTGGCAGACACCGACGAAGCTCAACTATACTGCAATATATTACAAAACAATATATGTGAATCGAAGAATAAGAAGAAGAAGAAGAAGAAGAAGAAAGATCGAGCTCGAAAGAGAGGAAGAGGAGGAAGAAAAGGGAAGAGACTCGCGATACGCGTCAAGCAAAGGAAAAAAAAAAAAAGAAAAAAAAATTCTCCCCTTCCTGCAAAAGGTCAATTCAGTATTACATCCAGATCATTGTAAAAGTTTCATTTTATGCTCGAACGAGCGGAACGAGGCGATTTAAAAGTCCTCCTCCGATCATTCCCAAGCGGCGGCGGCGGTGTCTCTCTCTCTCTCTCATTCTCTCTCTCCCTCTCTCTCTTTTTTTCTCTCTTTCGAAAAGGGGCCGCTCGTCCGAGGAGGGGGACTCGAGGATTCACGAGCCGCCATTTCTCGTTTACAGCAACACGTCAAGTGCCAGAGATTCGTTCGTTGGTAGACGCGCTGTTTCTGTTCCGTAGTTATTTGATGTAATTTTCGAGGAAGAGGAGCACGTTTACTCGACGACTTTGTTTAATCGAGTCATCCGAATACAGGGTTGCACCCTTAACCCTCCGGGATCTACTGCCGTATACTTTCGAGCTTAAAACTTCATTTTCTAGCTTAAAAACTTAGTTTCGGGATCGGGTATATAGTTATCCTCGGGTAAAATTGATATTTTTTTATTTTATTTTAATTTATTTTTTTTGTGCTCTTCTTTTCCTTTCTTTCGTCATTCTGTTCTGTTCATTCGTCGTTCTTCATAAATTAGTGGACACTGGTATAATTTTAAAGTAAATATTGCATCGTATGTTTTTTTTTTATTGTATTTCATAAGAAAAGTTTTTTTATTTCAAACAAAATAGTTCTTTTTCTTTTTTTTTTAATCAAATCGATAATAACGATCAGAGAAATGTTGTAATGTTCGAGAAATGGTTCAAGTGTCCATTGATCTGTGAAAGGAAATGTACATTATATGAAAGTTTAAAAGCAGCTTGAAATGAGCTTTCAGGATTGTTTTTTAAGAGACTTTGGGTCCACGGAGGGCTAAGCGAACTGAACATATCAGAATCTACGCTACATATTTTTCATCAGAACAGAATATTTTTAATATTCGCTGAACGACGCGCAGATTTAGAACACTTCACACTGTTGTTGCTCAGCTGTTGTTGCCTCTGCGACATTCAACGGCACGCATGCAAATTTTCTCGTTCAGTCTGCGATACGTTCCCAACAATTTGTAATCGTGTTAAACGCCTAACCGGTCGTGTCCGTCTCGCCTCGAATTTCCACGATTGAATTTTCCACGAGAAGAAAGCGAGAAATTTAATGAAATTCAATATTTTCGTTCCATTCTTGTTATCCGATTAAACGTTTCCCGCTCGGAAATGTCTAATATTAAAATTTGCTGGAAGTGAGACGAAAAAATCGCTTGCCGATAAAAAGAACTAATAAAAATTCTACAAATCCACAGATCTGATATTCAATTCTCATCCACTTGTCTCTCTAAATTTTAAATCCATTTCTTATTCTAAAATTCTCGCAATTAATTTTTTTTTCTTTTTCGATTCACGAAAACTCTCGATCTTCAGGAAGAATCGTTGCGATTTATTTGTCGCGGCCGGTTGGGCGTCCCATCAAAAAAAAAAAAAAAAAAATCGATGTAGCAGAGCGATGGAGCGCGAAGAACAATCAGAAACAATCACGTTAGACGACACCGGCAATGAGTGATCGCGTTAGCCAACAAGAAGAAGCGTCAATTTAACAATGACACACGCATAAGGCCCTGCGAAGACCAACGATGCAACGCCATTGTAATTTCACCCTAACGATATCCCACGATTGACGACAATTTGATATTTTTCATGATGCAAATGTAAATGCATCTCTGTTTCATCTTGTTATTTAAAACGTAAAATAACATATATATATAAGAATCGTTCAAACTGTCAATTAAATCAGTCAAATTATTCAATATTCAAAATGTATCGAATCTAATTTCCTATAAAATTACGAATTGTTGAAATATGTTATTAACGTTGTATGTTCTTGTCTATAATTCATAAATAATTCATAATGGAATTAACGATTAATGTTATTTAACGTTAGAAATATAAATCAAATCGTCGATTAAATCATCGTCGATAAAAATGACAAGGGCACTCGTCTCGTTGGCCTCGCATCCTAAGAAAACGGTCGCCGTACACCGAGAACGCTATACAATACAAAAGCAGTTTCTTTTTTGATACGACAACTAGTTTTAATTTCCACTCCCCTTGTAGAGGCAAGATTTTCCATTTGACGATTCGTGTAAATGGCGAAATAACAAATCAAAGGAACGAGATGGAATCGAAAATTGTTGTACATATACACACACAACACACATGCGCATATACAGATACACACATATATATATCGAGATACGCAGGCGTTTGCTAGCTTACGTGAAATTTTTATCGTCGCCAGCTTCGAGGATATATTTTTAGATGATATATCTCTGTATATATATATACATATATATATACATGCAAAAGATACATACATACATACACGTACACATATACACACACGCATGGATAAATATATACGTGGATAGATACACACGCGCGTAAAAGACACAAAAAGAGTCGTTTTATGCGTCAATTTTTTTCGGCCGGTGTCCCATTCTTTTTTCGGGCGAACAGGAAACGCCGCCGAATCTCGCCTGTTTTTCTTTTCCATGCTTCTCGAATAAATGTGCGATGCTTGTTTCATCCAGACCGTGCTTTCTTACTATTTTATTATCCTCCCTGTTTCTTTGATAATCTTTTCTCTCTCTTTCTCTCTCTCTCTTTCTCTCAATCCTTAACTGTTATGGTGAAATCGAAATATATAATAGAATATTTTTGCTATATTTCTGGAATTTTTGATCAAAATAAAGATAATTAAAATGCTTAATGCCATTGAAAGAAAAAAAAAAAATTATGTTTTTTATTACGTCCTTTGATGATCTTGCAATGGCAGTTAAGGATTAAGATGAGGGTGCACACTCGTTATTGAAAATTCTAAAGCGTAGTAAAATCGTTGGATGGATATTTAAACGGCGGTATGAAACGAGGATAACGTAACGAGTGTGGACCTCCGTTAGGAAATTTAATTTTCACTTAATCGAATTCGATTGTTCGTTTCAATGTAACGGAGAATTGGGAATGAATTAATTGCGGTCGAAACCCCGCCATATTGGCGACCAAGCACTCTTTTTATCATTTTGCTCGCATGTTGCAATGTTATAAGAATACGATATTTCATTTGTGGGTAAAATAAATTCGTTTAAGTAAAATATTCTTGTCGCTTTTAATGATTGTATCAATTGGAAAGCCTTATATTGAGAGAATCGGTGCATCGAGTTAATTTACTGATACTTTTACATGTTTATCATTATTATTATTATTCGAGGAAAAATGTATTCAAACGATTGAAATAATTTTAAGTAATCAAACTGTTAAAATTCATATATAATAATTTTATATTTTTTTATCCTTTTGCATATAAGACATTTTACGTTTATTTTGTACATATATCAATAAATATATTAATTTCTATGGTAAAATTCGGATAGCACAGTTACGTCTTATTGTAAAATTTTTTTATTTAAAATTTATATTGATTGTTATTATATTTTACTTATATTATAACAATAAAAATAATGATGTTTGAAAAGTGATATATAGAACATTATGATTTTTCAAATCTTTTCTAAACCTACTTTTAGACGAAACGGATGGAATTACAATACTTTTCCTGATATTATAATACTTCTTAAAAAAAATATCCTAATTTGTTAATCTAAATAAATAATTTGACAATTTCAAGTTAAAATAATGATCAAATAATTCAGATGTATTTAAATTATATTTGATTTCGATTTTATTCGCGTCAATGGCGCAAAAAAAAAAAAAAAAAGAAAGGAAAAGAAAAAAATAGAGATAAATGTTGCATCGAAATTATATCTGCCTTTATAATCTGTCGAGGATGACACGAAAGTGAGTCAAGGCGAGAGGAGTAGAATTTTTATCGATGACGCAAAACCACGACCAGCTAGACAGTGACAATCTAGTTTAGTTAAAATTATGGGAACCAACGAAGGACAAACGGAGAAACGGCTTAAAACGAGCAAGAGGATCGATCGATGAGGTTGATCGCGCATAAAAATGAGTTATAACGTTTAATCCACACGTTGATGAAAAGTAATTAGAACGAATTCTGAAATACAATTGAAATTATTGAAATCATTAATAATCCGGTGAATCGTTAATAATCGGCATATGCATATGCAATATGAGAATGTTCGTTCTCCAAAAGTTAATTTAACTTTGAAATTAAATTTTTACAAAAATTTATAAAATATCCTTTCTTTTCGATTTTTTTTTCTTTTTCTTTCTTTCTTCTAAATAACTAAGTAAATCGAGTCGAATTTTAAACGAAAAAGGCAGAAGTAAGTATTATATTTCAATGTATGTTTCATGCTTTCGAACTCTAGCGAAACGCGTTCAACAGGTGATTTAAAAACCATCGTCTTCCCAGCTGTGAATTAAATAATTTATCGCGTAACTTTTAATATTTTATCATGAGATAAATCGTCAAATTGATTAATCAATTAATTAACTTTCATAATTTGACTTAAAAACAAATATTGATACTTTATTAATAATTAATATCCGCGAAGATATATCGAAGACACAATGCTTGACCTTTATCACTGATTTAATCCGTGGACGATCACTTTGTATTCTTCTGTTTTATTGTTTAAGAGATAATTAATTTAATGTAACGCGACATTGAATATTTTTCTACGATAATTATATCTCAAATATATTGGTGCAATAAACGTGCATGTATCTAAATAATTATAAATATTTTCGAAATATTTTCGAATAACAATAGCCAGAAAATAATGCAAACTTTTGATAATTGATTTGTTTCGAATTTTTATTTTTTAAAGCATTTAATTATTTATAAAACAACGATATACAAATTGATAAGTATAATTTTCTTATTATTTAGTAACAAAATCGCTCTTAAATAATCTGCATTATAGATATCAATCCTTGATTTCCATTTTCTTAATTCCACTATTGCACAATTGAATCCAATTCAACTTATCAACATCTCTTAACACTTCCTAAAACATCCTTTTTTTTCAATCCCATAAATCCCCAAAAAAAAAAGAGTCGAAGGATTTTTAGGTTTAGCAACGGCTATGAAACTTTTATCGAATCAATCCGAGTGTTCATTTCACTGCATAACCGTTTCCAAGCCAGTTTATACTTCCGACTTTAAATCCCTCTGATCTTATATATTTCCATTTACACCACATCATCTTACATTTTATATTAAGCATGAAACATTCCATTTTCTACCTCTCTCTCCTCCTCTATTTTTTTTTTTTTTGTGTTTGAGAACACAAACGAATCGAATATAGATTTTCTTATTCTCTAAATATTCGATCGAGAGAGGAACCCGATTTAAACTCGACGTGCGCGTTAAATTTTTCCTTCAAAAGAGAAAAATATCTTGCAAAATAATGAATACACGAATCAGTATCTTTCGGAGATTATATAATAGATTTATCACATTATTATCGATACGTGGCCGTCTTTTTTCTTTTTGTCCCGTTCTCGACGTTTTTCGACGGCGACCGTGTTTTCGCTTCAGAAGGTGCGGATTGCACGATGTCGGGGAAAAAGCGAGAACGAGGGATAAAAATGCTGGTGGAAACGCGATCGATTGCGGCTGCGCAACGAGCCTGCTATGATAACGGTATTATACAATGTATGATAAGCTATGCGACTATGGTGAGAAAGAGGGTGAGAATGTATAGAGTGATTCTCTCGCCAGAGTATTATATACGCTCTCGTAAAACGACAAATGGCAAATGTAAAAGAATATGTATCAAGTGTGTGTAGTTCTAATGTAAAAGATATTAAATCCTGAATTATATTGCAATTGATCTTTTTTTTTTCTTTTTTTAAATCATTGCATACCTTGAATTTCGATTTTTTGTTCTATGAAAAAATTCAATTTTTCTGCTTCATTTTCTTCTTCCTTTTCAAAAATGGAATGAAAAAAAATTGTAATTTAATTTATCGTTCGAATAAATTTCTTTTAAGGATTAATTTTTTTTTAGATCTTTTAGAAAAACAATAAATAAGATGTTAAATAATTTGTGCATGTGAAATAACTCTTGACCATTAAATTTCGTCATTGTTGTCAAATTATTCATTATCATCCCCTATTGTTATTTAGTTAGTCAAATAATAATCGAGTATTTCACGGATCTGTACTTGTAGAAATGTAACTTTGAAATGAAAGGAAGAGAAGAAAAAAGAAGGAATATACTTTTCTCTTCTTTTATTATTTTTTTTTTTAATTATTTATTACAATAATAATTAATGAACATGCTAAAAGAAAAGTATTGGAACGGGATAATAAGATAGATAAAAGGATAACATAATAAAGAGAATGCTCGCGAAAATTGTGTCTCGTATAAATTTCTCATATGTGTTCGAAGTAGAAGGTTCGCCATAAGAAAATATACGAAGAAAATTGAGCTTGATTAAAAAAAATTCTAGTATGAACCTTCCATCGATCCTTCTCATTCTTTTTGAAAAAAAAAAAACGTAATGCTTGCATCATCTGAGCTCTTCAATTGTCGAACATTCAACATTCGTAAAAAAAATTTAATACACAAATAGAAATATTCGGAAAGCGTGACGCAAAAATTATCGCAAAAATAAATTTAACATTTAGAAAAGGTTATGTAGATGCTGGGATAATTCAATAATGGTTCGTTTAATTTTACAAATTAATGGTCTCTTGTTACGAAGAGAGTCGAAAAATGTCATTTATACAATAATAACTCTATAAATATATAACGAGGATAATTTACGAGGAAATTTTATATTTTACGAGTATATATATATATATATTCGTATCAAAAAATTTATTTATTCTCATTTATTCTCTCCTCGATAATAAATGAGGGAAAAAAGAAAAGGAAAAAAAAGAAGAAGAAGAAAATAAATATTTAATTTAAACTCCTGTCCCCAAGAAGTTTTCGTTTCTCGAATTTTCCTCTCGAAGGGATATTATTACAGATACGAAAATCTTCAATGTTTCGCTTTAATGTCTCTTCAATCTCGCGATATATGAAATTTCCGGAACGGTTTTGACATTTCGCGATCCAACTACGTACGGAATTTTTGATAAGTTTCCACCACCTGGCAATTTCCCGACAAACCAACTTCATCGCGTTATCGTCAACTTTTCAACAAGTTTTGGCAGTTTTGCAATTTCCCCGACACGGGTTTTATTATATACACAACGACGCGGGGGGCGGATTTTCATTCGCGAGAATGAAAATGATTTAAATCCGTAATACACACTTTCGACAAAATGCGAACGCTTTCGATAAAATTTGCAATAAAATTAAACGGGAAATCATATACGATTGTGTATGAAATTTCATAAGAGTATCGAAATTAACAGGCAAGGGGATGTACAACGATGTACAATTTTTCGCGACGAAACAATTAAACGTAATTAAATAATGAAATCGTAATTAAATTTCAAAATTACGCAATTGATTGCAACGATCGTTATTAAAAAAAAAAGTGTGGAGTTTAAACGATAAAAATTCCAGCGACTATAAATTAATTCTTCCAATCTTATTTTTAATTCGATTATTTCTATTCCAATTTTTAAACTCGTGATTTTTAAGAAATTTTTAAGAGGAAGAATGTGAAAGGGCGAAAGAAAAGAGGGAAAAAGTAGAAGTAAGAACGAAAGATAAAAAATTAACGAGTGATAATCAAACGGTCGGCCAATAAATCGGGGGACACTCTCTAACACTCTCGCCACACGTTGCTTCGTATTTTACGACACTGGTTTCGCAGAAGGGAAATTTATCACGAATTAAAAGCGTCCCGAGCGCCTGGCTTCGTCGTGAACGCTCGTTCGAAATAAACACAGGTTTTTCGATCAAGATTAAAGAAGGAGAGAGGCCGCGATAAAAGCGCGTGTTTATCGGCCGACATGCTCGTAGTACACGGGCCTCCGCCCGCTTCCAAACGCAATCCCTAAATTTAGGGGTTGAACTGGTGCAAATTTTAATTTTAATATCACGCCGCTATTTTAAGCCGATTATCGATCAACCCTGTCGGTTGAGACCGGCTGAGAAACTTCGACTGGAAACTTTCGTTCCCATCCCCCGTTTCAAACCCTGTTCCTCGTGAGACTTGGTCACGATAGAGAGAGAGAGAGAGAGAGCACAAGTTCACAACACGAGAAAGACACTTTCGAGTGATTGATCGAATCTATGAAATTTAACTTGTGTGCTTGATAATGATACTTATGAGAAAACTTTTCTCTTTAATAATCTTGGTAATTTGGTAAATTGATTGGTGGTTAATTTTTTTTGGTGAAATTTTCTGTTCAATTTATTTTTGTAATTTTTATCAATTAACTTAGATGATTCTTTTCCTTGATTCCTTTTTCTATTTAGATAATTTTGATGATTAATTTGATGGTTTATTTTTTTTTTTTTTTATAGTTTTGACAGCTATATTTAATACAGTAATTTTTATTTCCCTTGGTACATTTTAATTGTAAAATCAAAATATAATTTAGAAATGTAAATGCACAAATAATAATTTCTATTAATTAAAAGTTCGAAATTGTTACATGACAATATATATTTATATAGAGAGGGATGTTGATACTTGAATGAAAATATTTTTTAATGGTTTCTTTTTTTTATAGGAAAAACTTTTAACGATTGCCGCGATATATTTAACGAAGCTTTAATAGCAAGTTGCGGCGTACGTTAATCAAATTTTATCACGAAAATTACGAAGATTTTTTTTAATATTTCCTCGTTGTGGAAGGTAGCAAAAAATTATAGTGTACTTAACGAAAAACTTCAACTTTCATTATCATGTTATAAATCTTTTTTTTCGTCGAAATGTTTTAACCCGTTACAGAATATATAAAGTTACTCTAATAAATCAATATGAATTAATATGATGTTGTTGAAACAACTTTAGAAATAAAAAAAAAAAAAAATTCCTACTAATATCAATAATTTTACAAAAATTATTATTACGATATAATTTAATATAATATTGATTTCTAACAATAAAAAATTTTGGTTCTTTAAAATTGTATAAGAAAAAAAAAAAAATTTTAAAAATGATAACATACGAAATTTTATTCAGATTTTTTAATTGTTAAAAAAAAATGTTTGATTAAATTTTACTTTGTATTAAGAGAATATGATCTGAAAGAAAGTGGCACACAAAATTTTTTTTTTAAATTTAACGTATTTATTTATATTTATTTATATTTCATTAAGTTGAAATATACAAAAATATATAGAAAATATACATATATAAATGCACAATAGAAATATAAAAGTATATGTAAAATATATATATAATATATATAAAAATATAAAAATATGTAATATAAACACGTATGTGTAAATATATGTTCATTCTTTCCTTTATTATTTCTCTTTACATCATACCATTTCTTATTTAATATAAAATTATAATTAATCGATCTGTTTTTCTTCTTTTACTTCTAATAAATTGTAAACGTAATGCATTCTGCCGATAAGTTAGGTAGCGATTAAAGAGTTTTGAAAATCAACGCCATCTCGCGTTTGGATCCTGGAAGCTTCGACTTGTTATTAGCATAGCAGAATGTGAAAGGAGGTATTCGTGACGTCACAGGGAAAGAGAAAGAGAGTAACACCAGCGAGAAGGACAGAGATATTCCAATATGGCTTCTTATACCTTCGTTAAAGACGCAACGTGGAAAATTAATAATAACTAATTTTCTACTAAAAATTTCTGCACTTTTAAACTCAAATCTTCAAGATAGAACTTCAAACAAGTTTCTCGTATCAATTTTAATAAAAAATTCTTTCTAATTAATTATTTATTAATGATTATTACGAAGAGTGTTTCAGTCGGAAATCCTTGCTTCGTAATCGAATGATAAATAATAAAATTATTCTTTTAAACAACGATAAATATATGAATAAAAATTATACACGAAAATAGAGGAGAAATTGACGTTTCAAATGCATATATTTATATTTAAAAATAAACCCCACAACAAGGAGAAATTAATGAAAAGATATAATATATCGAAGGTATCGATCCAATGCGACGTCTTGATCGTTAATAAAAAATTAAAAATAATTGCAAATTAAAATTAAAAAACGCATAAGAAACTTCTTTGAAGTCTTAGCTTCAAGATGCAAGCTTAAAAGTGCATAAATTTTTTGTAGAAAATTAGTTATTAATTAATTTTCTATGTTGCGTCATCGAAACAGGAGGAGGTATTAGGAGCCGCATAACCAAAGTTAGTGGCATATACCTCCTCGCATATTATACATTGCTAGTAACAAGTCGAAGCTTCCAGAGTTCAAACGCGAGATGGCGTTGATTGCTAAAAATTTCAATTTTTAATCAACTTACAGGCGAACGTGAATTTATCAATAGTTTATAAATGAAAAAATGTTCAAAAATGCTTATTTGAAAAGTATCGTAAATAAATTTTGTACGGAAATGTTTCGAAATGAAGAAATTTTCAGAAATATTGGAAAAAAATATATAAAGAAAGGAAATTTCTCTGGAAAATAAAATATATATCGCGATATATAAAAATTATAAAATATATAAAAAATTATATACATAAAATTATCCAATTGTAATTGATTTAATGTATAATAATACGTATAAAATATGTGTATATACGACAAAAATATATGAAAATATATAAAAATATAATAAAAAAAAATATATATATGGAAAAAATATATATAAGAAATATAAAAAATATATATAAGAATATATAACAAAAAATATATATAAAAAGAATTTGTAATTTTTTTTTTAAATAATAAAATTTATATCCATATATATTCTTTTTATATTTTTATTTTATATTATACTCTTATATTACATTTCATTGAAAATTCTGTTGAAAATAAATCTTAATATGCATAGTTCATTTGATCCTTTCAGACTTAAGGAAACATTCCCTTGATATCTCCATTAGAATGAACCTTCAAACTTTCTGAAACCATTCCTCGAACAATATTATTTCGCGAAACGGTATAACAGGGATAGGTGAGAGTAACGTTAACATTTCGGTGAGAGATACAATGTAAATTTTGTTTGGCAAATGTAAATGGTGGTATTTCACCAGTAACTCGGAAATTCTCTTGAATTGAGTTCTCTCGAATTATCTCCCCCCCCCCCGTTTCCTATCGATATGCATCCAAATCCAATATTTAACGATATGCTCAGTTTTTCATATTCGTGATCTAATCCTTGTATGATATTTCGAAAAATTGTATCTCGTGCAAAGATATTGTTTTTCTTTTCTTTTTTGTTTTTTTTGATAGAAACCAACGGTATTTTAAAATACTTTTGTAAATATTAAATTATAAAAAAATTTTAATTGAAAAGGAAAAAGAACACTTTTTAAAAAGTGTATACATATATCACAAGTATTATTGTATAAATATATATTAATTTGTAAAGTGTTATTGGTTTTGATAAAAACTTCTAATCATAAGATAACATTATTACATTAATTATAAAGAAATGGAAAACTGAAAGTATAAAAAGTGAAAAAGTTTCTATAAAAGTTTCCACGAGATATAGAAAATCTATTTATGTCACGTCCACACCAGAAATGAACTTGAAACTAATTATTATCTACATTAATTATGAAATGAGCGAGATGTCGAAGGATAAGGAAATATAAAAAAAAATAAAAACATCCATCATTTTCTTTACTACGAGAAGGATATGTAATAAGAAACTTCTTTCTTTTTTTTTTTTCTTTTTTTTCTAAAATCTAAAAGAAGCAACGAGTCGAATTTGTAAAGTTTTTTCAGAGTTTTTTTGAGATGATAAAATTCTGTAAAATAGAAAATAGTGTGTGACGTTGGAAAATGTTGCAACACAATTCGAAAAATTTAATAAAAGATCCTTTACTTCGGAAGACTCGTACAAGATATAAAATAGAAGTTATCGCAAAAAGTTGAAGATGCCAAGATTTTTTAATAAACTCTATTTAGGTATTTATAAAAATATATAAATTTTATCGTTGCTTAGAGAATTTTATTTTATTATCATTACGTCTATGTAAAAAAAATGTAAAATAACGTACAAATAAAAATAAAAGGAAAATAGAAGAAACGTGAAAAATCTCAATGGAAGTACAAGAATAATGAAAATAAAAACAAACTCAAAATTATTTCTATCCTCAAAATAATCAATTACTATAAAAATTAAGAGACTAAGAAATGTTGTAAATAATTACAAAGCTAAAAAAATATTTAAAAAAAACAATCGTTCGCTGAAAGGAACGCGAGACAAAAGAAAGAAAGTGAAAAAAAAACCCTCTTTAATCTTTTATCTAAATTAAAAAGACTTTAAAAAAAGAAAAAAAAAAGATTAAAAATCGTGAAATTAGCCCGTGAAGAAGAGGCAAAACAATATCAGGACGGTGTTACCGCATCCGCGATACGAGGGAGGAAGAAATAAATTTGTCAATTACGTTTGGAGGGGGAGAGCAGTTTCGAGTTTCTCCGTTATCGCGATCCTTTCCGCAATCAGTTACGGAGAAAAGAGCAAGCGATGCGGTTGGTATGGGCCGTTATCCTTGCTCACCATGGCGTCTACCATTTCCGGGCCGTGTGGGTGGTGTGCAGCAACCTCGGCCGAAACGTTCTCGTTTCCGGTGCACTCCTTCCTCCCCCTCCCTCTCGGCGTTTTCGCACACGAATCGATACACCAGGTGACCAGATAAGACCAGGGAGGAGGGGAGGGAAATCTAAAGAGCGGTTTCACGAGCGCGGAACACCGTTTGTGAAAACCACCCCCGCGTGTCGTTTCGTTATCTCATGCTTAATTACAGCCTGTACTCGAACTGTCGTTTCGCCTCCCTTCGCTTCGGATCCTCGAGCCTATCTGCTATCGGCTATCTCGGGGGGATGCGAATTTGTAAAAATAGAGAAAGGTTAATTCGAAAGTTTATTTATATCTCGAGAATGAGAATGGATGAGGAAGAAAATGAATGAATGGGAGATCTTGTCTTAGAATATATTTTAAAAAGTGAGTGATGGATGATACAAGTCTGTCTGAAATGAGTAAGGATAATTGTTTAAATTGTGTTACGATTTTTATCATAGAAGATATATAAAATTGTTACTTATTATGATATTTCAATCTGTGTTTTGGATTGCAATGATAAAGTTTTTTGGAAAAATATAGTTTTTTGGGATAATATTGTATTGGATTGCACGAACCGAAGCAGAAATTAAATAATATCAATAATGTTTATTTTTTACACAACTCCTCGTTTAATAACAAATATCGTTACTATATACAATTAATCGTTAATCTTAAACCGCTGCAAATATCGATAAATCGTCGATCTAGTCTAATACATACCGCGAAACGAAATCATCGATGGTTAAATAAAATTTCTTATTTCGAAAAAGAAAAAAAAAGGACTAATTAGAAACAACAAAATCATATAAGAAAAAAAAATAATAGAAGCAATCGTAGTACGATACATTGCATATTTCTTCTCGTCAAAAAAAAAAAAATCATCACACACAGTATATCTGCGATATTGATAAAAAATAAATCAATTGATCGATCATGCTTAATATTTCCAAAGCGAGAGCGCATGGAAATAATAATGGGAAAAGAGATACCTTATCTAACATCTTACATTCAACACCGATTACTATTATTTCCATTTCCGTTAATTAAATACACAATAACTAATACTTAATACATTTAAATACTTTTGCAGAAATTAGAGTAGATTTTGTACGTCCTACATACAGTCACGAGTCATGGAACATTCAGAGCAGTAGTAAGTTTCTCGATAAATTTTCTTCTTCCATAACCCCCCATTTCTCCACTACTTTCTCTCTTTCTCTCTTAATAATAATAATAAAAAATAAAAAAAAAAGGAATATATATAAAAAAAAAAAAGGAATTTCTTACGTCTCGTCACTGGGTCTGGCTAACGTGAAATCCAAAATCTCGTCTGACGTTAGAAATCGAACGTCGCTATCCTCCGAGAGTGCCGATCCATTAGTTCCACGTTTGTACGTTTTTCTTCGTCTAACGATTATGGTGGCGACCAACAATGAGATCACCATTCCCGTTAAAATTCCAACCACCACACCGATTATCCCCGGCAAACTGAATTTCGATGCCCGATGTATCTCGGGATCTTGCCTCCTCATATCTGAATCTATGGAGGAATTGTCACATGTAAATTTTCATTTAAATCTCTGAATGTATTTTATCAAATCTTCTTCAAACTATCCTTCCATTATTATCGTTCCTTATTAACACACAAAAAATAATAATCGTTTGAAATTAATAAATACTTATCATCTTTGATTTGATTAATCGTTTGAAATTAATAAATAATTATCATCTTCGATTTGATTAAATTGCAATATATATATATTCAAATATATATATATATTATTAAAAAAAATATATATATATATATATTAAAAAAAAAATCTATCCTAATTATTTAAATTACAATCACTCTTTCTCTATTCTATATACCTCCTTCTATATAAACCCACGCACGAAATAAACTATTCCGAGTAAACAACAACCGCAATAACCATTCTCACGCTCAAACACAGCGTACAATCTACCAACCACCGTGATAAAACAATCGAAGCATGATCAAACCGAAGCGCAATCTAAATTCCAAGTACGAGCGAACGCTTCGTCTCTATTTCCAACTCGAATCTAATCGATCTAATCGAATTCGAAAAATTCTCGCCAAACTTTGATAATTAAATGTGTTCGTAAAAATGATTTATTACGTTACCAGGTTTCTCGTTCACCGAACCGTATCTTCCGGTGGTGGTGGTTGTGGTGGTGGTGGTGGTGGGTCGAACGAACGGCGTCTCCTTTGTCTGTGCAATTTTCGTCGTTGTTGGGACGGTTGTTGTTCTTCTCGTTGTTCTTGCCCTCGTCGTCGTCGTCGTCGTCGTCGTTGTTGTTGTTGTCGTTGTTGTTGTCGTGTTTTGGTGGTAAGTGGTTGGTGGTTTGGTAATTCTCATCGGTTTCTCCACTTTCCGCGTGACGGACGATGATTTCAACGTGGTGCTGGTGGACGGCCTCAACGTGACAGGATCGATATCGTCCTTTGGATTTATCGAGAAACCTGTCCTCACCGTCGCCACGTCGGTCACCGTGATCTTTCTCGCGGGTGGGACGAAAACTACCCCCCCTTCGTGATTCGTAGTCGGGATCTGCTCCGTTCCCGTGATCATCTCTTCGGTCTCGGCTACGAATTGAAACGCCTCGTTAAAGTGAATTATAAATATGATAAGATATATATAAGATAATAATAAATAGTCGGCAGAAATCGGATAATATTTATAACTTCTTATATTCCAAAATTTTCAAGCAAGCTTCTTTTCTTTCCTTTTCTTTTTTTTTTAATCAAGAAAGTTGTTGGAAGAAACAGAGTTTTTATTTCGATTTGTAGAAAATTAATAAGAAATATATTTTGAGTAATATAATTGAGATATGTTTTAAGATTACTCTATTTTATTTATAATCTCTTGATATAAATAAAGAAAGGATGAATGTAATAATGTAATAATAATAAAAAATAATAATAATGTAAACTTTGAAGATAAAAATTTATTTTATTTTAAGCATTGTATTTGTATCTTCTTTGAATAAATAAATATGCACAGTCTGCTTTCGATTGTTATAATTGTAAAAACGATTCGATATTTAATTTTAAATCGGAATGGAAAGAGTGAATCGAGGGAAGATGAAATAGGTAAAAAAAAAAAAAAAAAAGAAGAAAAAAGAAATCACATCGATTCAATCCACTCACCTAGAACACAATACTCAGCGTAATCCGGGCAGCACATTGACTGTTCTTCGCAATCGAGGGTACAGAGACAGACTTCCGGCGTGGGTGGCATCGAAGTTGTAAAATTGTATGTCACACTATTTTTACATCTTCCACGGCAAGTTTGCTGCGCGTTCACCAGTTCGATTTGATCTAGGGAAACAACATTCGTTTCGAATAAGATATAAATCTTTTATTCAACGTGTATAAAACGAAAATGGGGCGAAAATGCCATATTTTATTTAAAAAAAAAAAAAAAAAAAAAAAACTTTCGACTTTTCAAGTAAAATTATCGATACGAGGAATAATTGCACGCTATAAAAAGAATTGAATTGAGTATATCGAATATAAAGATCGCGATAGAAAAAAAAAACTGTAACATGTCGCGTTTCTCGTATTTTATAGAAAGAGAAGAGAAAGCGATTTTTTCTTTTTTTGATTCATTATCAATCAATTCTCTTCTCGTATTTGATTTTAAGATTAAATATATCTGCTTTTAACGCAACTCTTGAATATTTTATAAAAATATCGATTACGTATATTAGTTACAATCTTGTATTTATCACATTTTTAACGAATTTATGAGAACAAATTTTTGTAAAAAAAAAATAGAATTACAATTTAAAGATATCTTATTAATATAATGTGTGCTTTGATGAAGAGTTTGCTATAGAATCATTTCTTTAATATTGTTATGCAATGTGATATACGTAGCATATTCTAATAACTGCACTACTGATTTTCATGTAAATGTGAATAGATAAATGTACATAATTGTATTATAATACAAAAGGAAATCACGTGACGTGAGAAGATTATCGATCTATACTTTCGGTAACAATAGAAAATAGAAGATAATTTTCCACTACACAACGATATAACTTGCAACATAACGTGGAAAATGTATGCATTATTTCAAATATGAATATAATCGAACGATACCGTACGAGAGTTAAAAAGAGAGAATAATATAAAATCAATATTAGACATTCCCTCAGATACACTTATTAAACTCTGAACACTCTATTCTGAAACGATTCATCTGCAACTCCTATATTCGCAATAATCCAAGAGTTGATACGTCATTTCATTATGTTTCCGTTAGTTTCTCCAACTTGCCACGTTTCTCCATTGTTCAATCTTATTGTCCGGCGTTTTAATTAAAAGATAATTCGAACGAATTATCATCGTCTTGGGGGTTTTAGATTCATCGTGAAAAATTGTATTTCGAATTACCATCGTCGCTCTCGGTAACCGTCACAGTTTCGTTTTTATTCTCGATACGACATTTGTTTCCCTGTAAAATGGCTATGTCGTCCACAGCGATGTCGCTCACATAGCTGCTGCCTCGTACTCCTTCGATTATAATCTGAAGAATAAATAAGAAAGTATAAAGAGAATAAGAAATTGAAATTTATATTTTCGTTCTTCTACAGTTCCACTACCTGAAAACCTTTCTTAGCCTTGGGAAGATTGAAAATACCGTGCAGCCATTGGTTTCCTTGGTCACCCTCCTTGGTGAACATCAAACGAGGTAAGAGGTTCTCCTGTTTGAAGTATATGTTTAGAGCGCCTATCGTTGCTCCATACATGTGATACCTAAAATTTTGAAAATTTTGTATAAATATTTAATAAGTTATGTATAATGTAATAAATTGAAACCTATAATAAATAGACATCACAGTGAGAAGTGATGAATCTATGTAATACCATATATTTTTTATCTCGTATTAATTGTATTGATTGAAATATTATAATTATTCATTATTCAAAAATTCAAATATGTAGAATACATAAAAGTAATTTTCTTCCAAATCTTAAAATTTTCTCAATTTTCTCCGATTTTCACATTTTTAAATTATTATTTAATCGTGGTAAATATTATTATAATTTCGAAATATAACATCGTAAAGGTAAATTTATTTAATATAATATTCTTCATTTCGAAGTTATGAAAATTTATATGTATGAATAATTATCAGTGTATGATTATATAGTTTTTAGAATAATTTAATTTTCAAAACTCGAGAAGATCGAAGTTGAAGAAATGAAGAAAATTTTCGTTTTACACCAATGATATTTTAATCCAATTTTTTGATAAAAAAATATGTCAACGTTTAAAAGAATTTTGCTTTTTGTTACCAGAATGAGAAACAGCCAGAGTCAGTGTACGATGCGTTATAAATAGGAGAAATAATTCTTGCAGAGTCATTTTGCAGCCGACCAGATGCTTCGATGTACAAGTAATAACCTGGAAAAGGAAAATTGAATGATACCGAGATTTTTGATATCCTTTTGAACAAAAATTTATTTAAAATAATAATTTTGCAGGATTAATTTTTTCTCTTAATTTAAATTCTTTATTTGAAATATAAATTTCTAAATCTAAATCTAAATTTATTAGATTTATTATTTTTCTTAATCTTTCTCTTAACTTGAAATATTTCACAATACATTATTATTTTACGTTATTAATTTATTATCATTTCAATTTATATGTTAAATTGTTTTGTATAAGATAGATTGAAAAAAAAATACCCTCATTTCCTGGTCCCAATGTGTGATCATGAGTTGGACCAGTTCCTATATGGGAGCTTGGTGTCTCGAAGTTGTGTCGCCGCCAATCGAAATCGTGCTGTGGATCTTGCTCCCACCAACAAAGATCCGGTTTCTCGAAATCGCATTGCGTCGGGGGTGCCGCATTTGTGTCTAATTAAATAAGCGTTTAATTTAATCTTTTCGAATAAAATTCACTAGAAACTTTTTTTTTTAATTTACTTAAATAATTTAATATTGTATAAATTATTGTATAAATTAAATATCGATTAAATTATTTGAAATGAAAAGTATTCAATGAAATCATTCGATATAAATTTTAGATTTTTAGTTTTTATCTAGAATATTATATAAACTTCAAATTAAAAATTCTTATTGATTCTTATTGATTTCTTTTGAAATTTTGGAAGGATGAATGAATGAGATAAGATTCCATAAGAACTTCAAACTTTATAAAATTGCAGATTTAATTAATAAATTAATAAAATTGATTTGAAATATTTTCCAATATTATTTATTATGAAAAAAAATATATATATTTATAAATACCTCGACAATAAGGCACTGTGCCATTCCATTGCTTTCCATTGCAATAGATTTCGTGTGAACCAAACAACGTGTATCCAGGCTCGCAAAAATATAATAATATTGCTCCATTATATTTAGGCACTATAAGAGCATGCTCTGGTGTTTGTGGTACAGGACATTCTGCATCTATTAAAATAAAATGATTAATAAAATTATTCAAAAATTCTAATGATAATTTCTATTTTTATTTTTATTTATTTCTTTTTTTTACTTCAAATTTTATACTATTAAAATGTAAAATTTTAAAAGAAATTAAATGGTAATCATTTATCGATATTATTATTAATTCATAAATTATTATAAGAGAAAATCCAGGTGCGAATACGACATACATGTGAACTTTAATCATGTCGAAAGCTCAAAGTTCTTCACAATTGACAACGGAACGAGCATTTTAACTGAACAATTTTATCAAGTGTGATTAGAAAACTGTACTTACTGACGCATATGGGCGTAGGTGTATCCCATTGGCCTCGAAAACAAGTTGCATACTTGGTACCCACAAGAGTGAAACCGTCGTAACAACTAAATTTGATGATCCTTCCCCTGACCCTCAATCGAACTCTTCCATTCACCAGCTTTATGGACGAACATCTATTCGCAGCTTGAAAATACAAATTAATTTACTTTTATTATTCATAATAGGATTTTCCTGTATGATAAATTAAATTTAAAAGGAAAGAAATTTTAGAAACAAAGCATTAATAATTTAAAAAAAAAAAGAACAAAAAATGTAATGAAATGGTCATAATGGAAAATAACATGAAATAGATATGAATTTTTTGTTTATTGAATTATGATATTTTTTATTTTTATTTTTCTCGAGAAAGAAAAATATAAAATGGAAATGAAAATATTAAATTATAATGGTTATCGAGTTAAAAATTTTAACATTTTCCGTTCTTTTCTTTTTTTTTTTTTTTTTTTTTTGATGAAAATGAAACACATTGATGAAATTTTAATAAAATTTATTTATCGTTAGGATATTATATATGTATATCACTCTTTTATCTTAATTATATCTCATCAATGTAAATTAAATTTTTTAATCATATGATCTTAATTCAATAAGCTGCTGTTGTAATATATTGATAAATAAATATTTGTTTAATAATTAATCAATTTATATTTATATTTTTGTTTATTGTCTCGTTTATAATTGTTTATTATTTTAAATTTTTAAAAGCATCATTATTTAATCTAATGATAACAAAGAAAAATAAAATGTTAATAAACTGTCTTTAAAAAAGGACAAAAACTATTATTTCTAAAATGAATCAATAGTTTAAATATTGAAGAAATAGTGACCAACTATCTTGTTACCGTGAAAAATGAAAACTGAAGACTTGGTGTAGAGAAAAAAAATATTATGGACGGGATATTCCTGATTTATTCCCTGCGGACACTTCGATACACAGATTATTGAATATTCAACGATGGCCTTTATTGGTAACAATACTTGTCAATAAATGCCGCGCATAATTTTCAATATTATACAAAGGGGAATTGAGAAAGAGGGAGAGGGAGAGAGAGAAAGAGAGAAATCGATAAGCCAGATGAAATTGGATCTTAATTCTTGTTCAACAAGAAAATCTTTCGTTTCGTACCTTCGCCTTATAAAAATTGCTATCAGTAAATGAAAGTATTTACTTCCTTATTTGCTATAAAAATAAACTGTGAAGAAGATGAGCCGATTCTTTTTTTTTTTTTTTTTTTTTTATATTTAAATCGATGAAACGAGAAGAAATAATAGAAATGAAAAATCAAATCGACAAATTAGATGAAACACGATTAAAGTTATTCTTCGTTAATTTTAATAACGAATTTTATAAATTCATTATAAATTATTATATCGTCGAATAAGATTCTTTTAAAATGAACGGATAGAAAATGGGATGGAAAAAAAAATTATTAGATGAATTCATCGATAAAAGTTATTATTTTTACCTCGACAAAAGGTTTGATATTCTGAAAAGATGAAGGGTATACTGCGATCGGCATACAAATCTGAATTGATCGTGACTTACTTGTCGCAGCACCATAGCAAATGGAACACTGAATCAAGAAGGCCAACAGAAGAAACAGCGTTGTTGAAGAGATCCTCATTCTTTTTTTTATTCCTCAAGGAAACAATTCACCGTAACTCATAAATCGAATTCAAAAAAAAAAAAAAAAAGAACAGCGTCTTCCCTTTCGATTTCGCAATTTCGCTTTTAAATCGATGATTGAATTTTTATGCACATGTCCTCAAAATCCATCATCAGAAGGATGAAACGGCAAATCGCGAATCACGTGAACAACGGCCGAGGTAAAGGATAAGAATGAAAAGACGATACACACTGGACGAGGGATAAAAACGAAAATCGGTTCTCGAATCGTTCTACATCTATGAATGAAACAGGGATGCCGCGCTTTGGGATTATTACGCTCCGAACGGAAGGCGGGAAAATCACTTCCGTCGACATGCTATCGTGATAGTGTACTATCAATTTCCGGCTGGCGTTATCAACACCGAACATTGCCAGGCCTTGAGGAGAATTCCTACAAATTGCATTTGCGCCACAGATAAATGAATTCCAGGAGAGAGAAACACTGACCGTCTCTGATTAGATCACGCCTTGGCGCCAGGATTTTTCCTTTTTTCCAAACCAACGCCACAGACATGCCTTCAACCCCGTGCAAAAAGTGTTTTATATGTATATATATATATATATATATATATATTTTTTTTTATCTTTTCATTAGCGACACTTATTTTTTGTGGCATCTTTAGAAGCTTGATCGATAAAGTCCAGTGGAGATGTGATATATAGATGACATTTTTTTCAAAAGAATAATAGGTAAGATCCTTATTTGAAAGTCTTTTAATTTAAATATCTTTGTATTTGGATTTATGTTTCTTTATGATTATAATAAATGACGTATTTTAATGTTTGTAAACGCATACAAATTTTTTTATTTAATTTTAATTTTAATTATTATAGTTTCTCAAGTTAAAAATTTTGTCATAGTTATAAACAATTTCTTCTAATTTTTGATGTTAGAAAGGAAGAAAGATTGGTTGGGATGTAAATAGGAATTATATGTGTGTTAGATATTAAAATTATTAAAATACATTATATAATTAAAATATAAAATATTTTATTAACACTGTAAAATATTTCTCAATAATAGTTTCTTGATAAAATAATTTTATTTACATTATAATAAATCAATGATTTGGAGATAAAAATTATTTAAAAATACATGTCGAGCTCAATTAATTTGAATTAAAGAATCGTCCATAATAAAATATTGCGAGATATTACATTTTTATTATAGAACGATATTTTGAACAAAGTTGAAGATAATTCACAAAATAATATATACATGAAATAATAATTAATTGTACTCAAATTCAAATAAATTCAGTCTTCGATATTGATCTTATTATTATAATATATGATTAAATTTTTTATGATTAAAATATAATTTATGATTAAAATTTTTAAATTACGAGAAATCCATTTTAGTATTAAACAATGATTTGAATGCAAGTAAAGTTTTATTATAATTTTCATTCTTTTTAGGTCTTTCGGATATTGGTTGAACAACTATTTTTTCAAAATTTGATAATAAATCCAACTGCTTAGTGGAATTCTTTGTTACAAATTGTTCTGTTTCAGATTGTTGCGTTTTATCAAAAATAAAAGTTTGCTTTATTCGATTCATAGCCTCTTCTATAAAAAAAAAAATTATAATTAATAAATTAATATTTCATTTTCTGAAAATAAAATCAAATGAAAAAATATATAAAAAATTCTACGAAAAAATTTAATTTAACAAAAATATTAAAAGAATTGAAATTTACTGATGACCAAGAGCAAATGAGTAAGCAACAAAGCGGAAATATAAAAATTCTCGTGGACCGATAAATAGGGATAAAATTAAAATAACTCGTATCATGTGGTAAGAATAAAAAAAGATAGAAAAATGATATCAATAAAGAGGAAGTTTAAAATTTAGTTTTATTACATTTTTTCTAACGCAAAATATATTTATACTTACGTTCATTTTCATGAAGAATAAAATTTTCAAAAGTATTTAAATTCCTCATAAATAAATGAAAGGAATCTTCGATATCCGTCAATCGAATTACAAAATCGGGGTCACATATTGCCAAATGCGACAAAAATCTTATTCCGTCTCTTAATACTTTTGATTGTTTCTTTTTCATAATTGACCAAGCATTTTCGTCTGAAAACTTATCCTGGTATATTTCACCTATACACATTTTATTTATTTCTGTGTTAAACAGCGAGTGTTTCGTACAAATGTTCTTTAAGTTACAAGAACTTTTCCTTTGTACAGGGAAATTATCTGGATTAAAATTTCCAATGGCAGCTAGATTTGCTTCAGAACATTTACACAACGTTTTAATAGTGAATCTTAACAATTTCATACAACAATTACAAGAATTCAAAGTTTCAGATCTTAAAGGAATAGTATCTGTATGTAATATATATTGTACAATTTGTAATAATATATCCGTAATGTCAATTGCAGATAATATATCAAAGTGATAATTCTCCTCCTGTGCTAAAAGAATTTGTAATGGACAAGCATCTAAAATAGATATGATATGATAATAATTTTTAAAATTGAATTACGATTTATTTAAAAAAAATATTATTTTACCTGGAGTAAAATGTAATGAACCTTTCCAATTATTCACTGCCATTGATTCTATAATAAAAATAATAAAGTAATTATTTATAAAATATGAAAAAAATTTATTAGACTTATCATTTAAAAATGTTAATATACATAAAACTAACAAAATGTATATTTTTTATATAAATCATAAATGTTCATTAATATTACTAAATTACATACGTGAATTAATACAAAGTTTTTTTAAATGAGTTGTAGACTTCACAAAAATCATCATCAAATTATTAAGTAATGTATAACAATATGGCAAAGGTCTACTAAATATTATTTCTTTAAATATTTGATAAATATATTCCATTCTGGAATAAAAAATTTTAAGTTAAAAAAATTTGAACTTAATTTAAAATATATTAATTTATTAAATATATATATATCAGTTGCATACCCTTCAGAACAATATTGAACTTTTTCATGAACATTGTAAATAATCATCATAATTGCACATATAACACCACTAAATTGATGAGACCTTCTCTAAAAATAAATAATAAAACTTTAATATTAATAATATTCTTTTAAATTATCAAAATATGTATCATTAAGTAATGTATATTACCGTAGTCCCAACTAAAACAACGAACTGCAATATCATTTTAAGTATTTCAAAATCTTGATTCTCTTTCAACCAAGTATTGTAACGAACCATTTGATAGGAATAATGTTTATAAGACTCATCTCTCTCTATGAGTAAACGTGTTTTTCCTGCAATATATTTGCTAAGATAACTTGATTCCACACTTACATACGATAATACGCCAAATACTCTTCTAATTTCAACACCACGTTCACATTCGTGCCATGCATTAGCAGAACACACGCATTTTCCATTGAAGTCAGAACTCGAATATAAAGAAGAAAAATAAATGTCATTCATGTCTCGAATATCGTCATTTTTCATAGCTTGGGAAATCGTTTGTAGAATAATTATTACATTTAAAATTAATTCTCTTGCAGTAGAAATTAACTAAAAATATAATTATTAATAAATTTGTATATTGTTTAATAAAATAAAGTTAATATATATAAAAATAAACTTAATAATATATATGAAAATAATTTACTTTATTTATTAATGGTATAGTTTCTTCTGCCTCAAGTTCTAAGCTGGTTTTTCGTTGAAGAGCAACTATTTCTGGCACAATAAATTCCACTGATAATTTTTTATCATCAATCATAGTCGTTATTGGTTTTACTAATTCTGGATTTTCTATAAAATGTACAAAGTAGTTAAGCTCTGAATAAAATATAATTTAAATAGAAATATTACCGAATATTCTTGATGTATCTTCTTCTTGTAAAATTGGCAAATTTCGTCTTCCTATTTTTTCTATAATCTGAATATCAACTATAGATTTCTCTGGTTGTGGTGGATCGTATATTGATTTTGGAATTTTTGCAAGAGGAAAATCTACAACATGTTCTTATTAAATTCATTCTTATGAATTATATAAATGATAAAAATTAATATTTTTCATATTAAATTATAATCTTCTTACATGGATTCCATATTTTGAGAAAATGATTACTTTTATTAATCATTTTACTAGTTTGTACATAAGTGTCTGTAACTTTTATTGGTTTCATGATTGAAACTGATGATCTGAAAATAATTATTAAATATTTTCTTAATATTTATCTTTAAAAAAAATATTTATTATTATATATTTTTAATATTTAAAGATTTATTTACCGATTCTTTGGTGAACTAAATTTATTTTTATTCATAGAAAGATTTAAATTTATAGTATGTGGTTCTGTTAATTTAATATTTCCACTTTCTAATAATTTACAACGTTCTATTAAATTTCCTATTTCAAATGTCTATAATAAAAAGAAAAAATCAGAATATATTATTTGAAATAGAATTATAAAAAAATTAATTATCAATAAATTACTAACTTGCAATTCAAGTTGTGTTTTTAAATTTTCTTTTTCTTTACAAATAATATTAATTTCCGATCTATGTTGATTTTCTTGTTCTTCAATAAAACGTGTTTTTTCCAATCTATCATTTTCTGCTCTTAACTGAGTTTGTTGCAATTGGTTTCGTAAAAATACAGCTTCTCCTTCTTTAGTTATGAAGTCATTTAATAACTTCTGATTTTCATATTTTAACTTCTCTAATTCCTTTGCATATTCTAATTATGATATTATTTTCAATAATATGCAAAACTATAATAAAATATTATGATTTCTTAAGAAATTCCTACTTACCCGCAGTAGCATTGTCATCTAATTTAAATGTTGAATTATATATTTTTTTATTTATTAATTTATCTTCAAACTCATTATAATCAACAGAAACTACAGTACTTATATCTTTTATGTTTTCTTCTTTTCTTCTTTGTTTACTTAATACATGTGCAGAAGTTTTTGATATTTTATGATCATTATTATTTAAATTAATTTTACTAGTAGATGGTATTGCATTTTCTATAAATGTTTTTTTATCTATATCTAATTGACTTACAATATTATCATCCTGAAAAATAAATTTATATATAAAATATATAAATTAATATATATAATATAAAAATAATATATATAAAAACAAATAAATTTATATATTAAAAAACCATAAAAAGATATATAAATAAATAAAGAAAAATAAAGATATATATATATAAAACCTGCAAACAAGCTTGAGTAGCTATAAAATCCATTTCTTCAATATCCTCTTCTGCAAAATCATCTCCCCAAACATCATCTCTTCCATATTTTTTATTTCTTGAATCTTTATTGTTTATAGAAGTATCTGACAAATTCCCTTTCTTTATATCATACTTTGGACGTTTTGCAGGTAGAGAAAATTCATTTTCACTATTACTTTCTATTCGTTTAAACATTTTAATTTGTTTACAATATTTAACAACATAAAAGATAAATTTAATGTATTTTTTTTTTTGCCAATTCTTTATATTTTTTATATTAATAGAAGTTATTTATATGATTTAAATGAACAATTTTGTTTATTTAAAATTAACAAAATTGTTATTTTTAATGCAATAATTTTGACGAATACTACATTTTATTCAATCTGGAAATTCAATAAATAATTATTTAAAATCATTTCTTTTAAATACAACATTTCTTTTAAATATCGATTCATTTTAAATTCTAACCTTTTAATTATTTTATAATTTCTTTTAATGATATTAGAATAGCAAAAATTCAATAAATATTTAAAAACATTATTCTTCATTCTTATTTATTAATTTATTATAAAAACTTGTTATAATAATTAGAAAATTTGAAATTCATTTCAAATAATTATGACAGAAGTTTGCTTACAAAACGTATTAAGAGTGGTAATACTGTCATTTAATGGAATAGTCTATATTCGTTAGTGAACAAAGGAACGCGCGGAAATACTTTCAAATAGTGTACTCCGGACGGTTATTTTGTAAATTAAACAATATATTATTAAATTTTAGTGCTTATATTTCATTTCAGTGAAATTAATTTGCTTCAAAGTTATTGTAAAATTATAAGTTTTATAAATTTTTTCATTGTGTTTGCATAATTTTTCAAAAATTTTACAACTATCTTCTGGTTCATATTCATAGTTTTTTATTCAATTAAAGAAAAAATAGAATGAACATAATTTATATATAACTGTGTTATTGTGTCAAGATTTTTCTTCAAGGATAAAATCTTTTTTCATAAAGCAACGAAAGGTATGTATACTTTCTAGTAATAAATAATTTATTCCCTTAAAATGTTATCCAAAATTTAAATTTAAAATTTATGCTAATTTTTTTTACAATTCTAAAATGTTACACATACATAATATAAGTAAATATATATTAAATATATAGTGAAAATATAATATTTCAATAGATATGAAAAAAAATATAATTATCCATAAAATTTATCCATTTTTGTAAAATCATCGGATTTGAATCGAGCAACGAATATTTCTGGCGCCATATTGACTTCTGCATCGATCTTTTGAAATATGTGACTATTACGCGTATTATTTTCATTAAAAGTATTGATTTTTTGTGTATTTGCAACAAAATCAGTTCTTTTGATTGAATCACCATGATTTTCTTCATCAGTATACCATTGAGATATCATTTCTTTAAGTGGTTGCAAATGATTCACATTTTTTTTAACCTTTTCCAATTCTTCGTTACAAAGTCGTTCTACTTCCATCAATTTTTGTTTATATGCGTTTGCAACCATTTTCCATCGAGCATTGTAACGTTTCTCTGCTTGGCTAAAGGAATATTCATCTTGATATTTAGCTAACCTTTTTTCATATTCAAGTATTGTCAATTCTCTAAACGTATCTTCAGAAGTAATATCTAAAAGATCTCCTGTATCATAAATTAATTGATTCTTTGAATATTTTTAAAATATTTTGTTTTATCTTCTAAAAAAGATTACCTAAATTGTTAGATAATGGCGATTCAGCTGCATAAGCTGCTGCAGCTGCACGTGCAGCTGCAGTTGCTTCTTCCAAAGCCAATTCATCGTCTTTTTCACGTAAGAGTTGCAATTCTTCTCTTTCCTTCTTCCAAAGTTCTATTTCCTTTTTTAATTCTTGTTTTAAATTTTGCATCACTTCACTAAGAGACTCTATGCGTTCTCGAAGAATACAACTATTAATTATGAAAATTATTCAATACAATATTCATTCAATTCAACACAACATATAATTGTTCTTTTTTTGATTAAAAAAGGAAGTATTACATAATTTATTAGAGTATTACATACTTTAAATCTTTATCATCTTGATCATCCTCTGCTAATTGTGTACCTTCTAAAATCACCAAATCTTCTGGCTGTTCGAGAACAGCCGAAAGTTTCTCTAACGAATCATCATTTTCAGAAACGCGATCATAGTTTGGTAACACACTTCCAAGATCTAATGTTAAATCAGCTTCTGCCAAGTCTTTTTTACCCTGTTCTTCATCCAATATTTCTTTACATTGATTATCAACATTTTGTATACTGTCCGAATTGCTCGAACAATCTGTTGAAATTTCTGTCGATGACAAATGTTCGTTTTCCATTATGATAATTTCTTTGTTCTTTCTTGAGATTACCGATTTGACAAACTTTTTAATCAAAGATGGATGATTATTTAAAAATCTAATTGATTGAAGTTATTTCTCTGTACATACTTCATTTTATGATATGATATTGTTTCTTCATTATACTTTTTAAGTTACAATAAAAAATAAAATTCCATTTGTGTTTACAAACATTGTATATTAGTAAGGATAGATATTTAAGGTGAAAAATAAAAATATTGAAAATAATTTTCTATTCTTTCTATTGCTTTATAAGAACGATACAAATATTTAAGTTGAAGTTATTTTTACACTTTCTTTTTGTACATTTTTTTATCTATATTTATAATGTTTGTTTCTAATCATAAATTATCTAAAATTTCAAAAAATAGGTATGTATGCTATTTAGACACATAAAATTTTTGATATAAGATGACGGTAGTGAGTGACCTCTTCTACCATTGGTATCGATACTATGCTAGTTTAATAGGTTATTATTGATTTTTCTTTATTAAAGTCATGTATTTTAAAAAATCAATAATTTTTTTGCGATAGAAATCAAATATTTGTTGATTATAAATAAATTTAATAGATGAAATTATTTTCAATTAAATAAAATCAGACTTTCTGTCATAAATGTTAGTTATATTAGTATAGGTTATGTGCATTGATTTTAATGATACTAGTGAAAGAAGGAAAATATATTTATTATTATATAAAATACAAAAGTGTTGATTTTTTGTATTAGAATCTTTTTAAATTAGTGACAAAATTTTTTAAATTTAATAAAAGAAACTTATATTTTGAAACATAATGACGGAAAGAGGTTAATTTAAACTTAAATATAAAAGGATTTATGCAAATATCCTTCGTATCAAGGTTTTTTATTATCAAAAAACATGTTTATATACCTCTGGTCACTAGTGTGCTCGTATTTCAGACCAGTTATAAAATGGTTATTAAGGCATACAACGCAAATGTGCGAACTTCAAAGAATTTGTTATGGAGAACTTCCTGGAGCACCAAGAACACTAGCTGTAGAAAAATCTCTTAAATTATCTAAAAATGCGAATATCAAAACTCTTTTAATCTACTTGAATGATCTTGCTGATCAATGTGCATTTACAAACCAAGCAAAACGAAAAATTGTAAAGGAAGCTATTGAAAATGTATTGGTAACTAAGAAAATAAACCCAGCAGCTCATCCTGATTTTTCTAAATCATTTGGTAAATGTATAGAATTAATTTGGGGCTATAGACAACTTTGTGTGGAATGTGAAGAGCTTAGGAGAACACCTTATGATGCTGATAATCCAGATCATGAGTTATTACTATTAAAGTTATGGAATTTGTTAATGCCATATGAGCCTCTAGATGCTAGAGTTACTAAACAATGGCAACACATTGGCTTTCAAGGTGATGATCCAAAAACTGATTTTCGTGGAATGGGAATTTTGGGATTAGAAAATTTAGTTTATTTTGCTCAGGAATATCCCAGTGCTGCAACACATGTATTGTCGCATTCTACACATCCACGTTATGGTTATGCATTTGCCATAGTTGGCATAAATTTAACAAGTATGGCATTAAAATTACTAAGGGATGGAAGTGCTAAAACTCATATTTATAATTCTTCAAAAGGTTTTCCAACAATTCGTGCATTTCATCAATTTTATAGTTATCTTTTCTATGAATTTGATGGATTTTGGATTGACTCAAAACCAAGCAATATGATGGAATTTTCATGTATACAAGAAAAGTTTGAAAATAGTATCAGAATGGCACTAGCTGACACATCTATGATTTTTAGGATAAATATATCAGTTGATAATGTTTAAAATATATGGAATATTTTTAATTAATAAAACTAAATCGTGATCACAGTAAATATACTATTGCACAAAACTACTTCTATAATATGTAAAACAGTGTCTTGTGAGCGAATAATAGCATTATTGTGAACTATGATGATATTAAGACATAAAACAAAACAATTATTCTGAAATTATTAAGTTACAGAAAGATACAAAGAATTTTAATACATTTGATATCATATTTTTACTTTATTTTTTTACTCATAATAAAAAACTAATAAAGGAAATGTATTGTTACCTAATGAATGTGAAACAATTTACATTCAATCTTATTTAACAAAAAAATAAGTTAAAGTACAACGTTTATCCAAATAAATATGTTACTTTCAATTTTATTTAATTTTTAAATAGATCTGTGTATAATATATAAGGTATTTTGTTATATTAATTCAGATTTTTTTTCTGGGAAGAAAAATACCATGATATAATAGATATTTTATCATGTATTTAATAGCAATAATTTTCATTTAAAAGTATTTATTGTAAAACATTTGTTTAAAAAATGATAGATTTGCAATGACTATTACATATGTTTTATATGAAATAAAAAATGCAATTATTAGAAATATAGACGTATTTTTATCTTCTATCTATATTATGGGCACTAATCAAATATAATAAAATTAGAAAAATAAAAGATTATGTAATTTGTTAAATATAAAAATAAAAAGTTGTCTTTAAGTAAAAAATTTATATACATACATATATATATATATATATATATATATATGTATGTATGTATGTATGTATATATGTATTGTGCTTTATATAAAATTATAAATACTAATAGTTGACAAAGTACCCATAATATATATCTTTGGTAAATGAAACAATTAGTCCTTCTTTTGTGGAATTTCAGTTTTACGTCTAAATTTAGAAGCTACAGAAATGATAATAAATACACCAATTGTTATACTACCGAGTTTCATTATCCACGGATTTTCACGAAGGCAATTTGCGATCATTTGTACGAGATCATCGCTAAAAATAGAAATTTTTAATCAGAATTTAATAATTATAATATCTGCTTAATAATTAATAATAATTATAATAAAAGGCTGAATCTATTAATAAATGTGTTCAAACTTACAATGGGCTTTGTGGTACAGGAACAGATTCCGCACGTGCGTTTTTATACCATTCTTTTGCAAATGATACAAAAGAGTTAATATCATATTTTGTAATCTGATAACGATACATTTTTCCATGTCTAAATCTACAAGTACAAAATAAATTATGTTAAATATTATAACATCATTATATTATTAATCCTTTTTATTATTGTAGATTTTTACATTATTATTATTGTTTATTTTTTAAACTGTATACTTACAATATAAATTCAGGAGCTTTATAAACATTAAATCTTCTTGCTGTAGATGCTCCAGTTGTATATTTATCAATACGTGCTACATTAACCCTTTGCTTTAATTTTGCACCTACAGCTTCCCATCTTGCAATCATTCTAACACATTCCACACAATCTGTACTATAACTATTTTTAAAAAAAAAAAAAATATATATATATATATCTATATGTATATATTAAATATCTTTAAAATAGAGTATATAAAGTATTAGGAAGAATTAAAACCTACAACATAACAAACCAATCTCCAGTTGTAGCTCCACTACTTGCTTGAGTTAAATGTTCAAAAGTATCATCTGTTAGTTCTTTTACTGTAGGTTCCTTATTTTCAGTAAACATAGTTAAAATTTCTTCATCATTTAATGGACCTAAAAAATATTAAATGTAAGTTTATAAGTTAATGAAGATATTTTTTATTTTATTTGTGTATACCATCATAAAGTAAAGGCATTCCATGTCTGAAAAATACAAGTGCTGGTTCTTTCTCAGCACTATAAAGACGAAGTAACTGACTATCAACAGCTTTTATAACCCAGCTTGACAATGAATTTACCAAATCTTCCCTTAAATGAATCAATTCATTCTCATAGTTATCACATGTCGTACAATCTTTACTTGCTATAAACATATGAGATATTCAAATTAATAAAATCATTTTATATATATTTTATATATATACATACATATAGATATAAATCAACTTGATAAATCAAAGTTTATATCATGAAAAAAGAAGGAAAAAAAATTTTAATTATAATTTTAAATCAGAAAGTTAGGCTAAGATTATATAAAATTAATAAAATTGGTTTTTCATTGATTTTTCATAAAATATTATATTTTTAAAATTTTCTATAAATTTACTTAATATATATTATAATTTTATAAAAGATTTTTGTAATTAAATGAATGAATAAATTTATATGTATATATATATACATATATATGCATATATATGTATATATATATATACATAAATTAAAACTCACAGAAAAGTACGACCACATATTTTTCAGTTTTTATGAGATTTATAAGCTCTTCATCACTCACTGTTTCGAGACTGGCAGAATAAACGTCAACAAAACTACATATCAAGATGAAAAATATGATTCGTAACATTTCGTATTGAATTAGATCAACAATATTGTATAGAATATTTTCACGGACAACTCGTACACGTCAAAGAGGTTAACATTCATGTTCTACTTCATCTTATTTCATTTTCTGGTGTAACTGTTTTAAATCATAGAAATTGTCATTTATTTTGTCATGTTTCTGTGATTAATCTAAAATCAATTAGATTATTTATTACTTATAATATTTTCTGAAATTTATAAAATTTTTATGTTGAAATAATTTTTCATAAATGCATTCAAAATATTCAAAATATTTTATGATTTTAAAATAGCAAAGAAATTATAAGAAATAATAGTATTTATTTTATATTTTAATTTATTTTATTAAATAAAAATAGTTAACATAAATTCAAGTTTTGCATATAACTTTATATATATAGCTTTATCCATATTATTTTTTCACAAATTTTTGAAAGATTTTTAAAAAAGATGTTTATTAGTATTTTATTACATACTATTTTATTTTAAGGACTCTTTTTAATTTTTAGCTGTTTGTTCTTTGTATTCTTAAAAAATTTTTGTTTTTAAATTTCTTTCTGAGAATAAAATAATACATAAAAATATATAAAAAAAAGATTTTTTAAGAGGGATAACATATTATATTTATGGGATAACATTTATATTTGTATGTTTAAGAAAATAACAATTAACAAATAGAATAATTAATTCCATATAAATATTTTATGAAAATAAATTGAAAACATGAAATTTTTCAATGTTTTATTAAACAATCATTTCAAATATATAATATTTTATAATTGTATAATACATTTAAAATACATTTACAAAATTATAATATATTCAATATATTGAAATAATCTTTCAACATGTTTCGTTTTTAACAATTTAGTCGTTTCTTAATTATTGTTTGTTAAATAATCTTCAACTTAATAGTCATGTATAAAAGATCATTACATAATGATCAATGACACGTATAAGGTTAATAGCACGTGATAGTTATCTCTAATCGTAATATGCAACCCTTGCTGAATTGATATCAACTATTTAACATATGTACAGTATGTACACTGTTTTGTAATTGACGTATTCCATGAACACGTTGCAGAAATCCTACATACGTACATAGTATACATAGAAATCAAAAATAAATCGATAATTTTAAACAGGCAAATTTATTGTAAATAATTTTTCGATCAAAACAAATTAATTGTCAAAATAAATGATGCAATAACAATATATATATTTTGGCAAATTATAATAATGCCTATATTTTATTCTAAGTATTAACCAGTAACTTGATGGCATGATAAGAGTACGTTTAAATTTTAACTTTTTCCTTTGAGATATTGCTCGTTGAATATCTTTACGATCTTTTTGGGGAGTTGGGGAGCTTCCGTGAATCTTCACGGCCCTGGTCACGAATCAGAACTCGAAGGTCGAGTGGTATAGTGGTAGATGGTAACGACGTAAATCGTGACGCATATAGTAACAATGTATGTCGAGGGGGATATGCTGGTATGTGCGGAATCGACGTCGGTAACCAGTACAGGGTGGCTGACTTCGTCGAAGGGACGTTGGGAAGAATTCACGGGGTGGTTGGTAGTCGCGTGCTCTCATCGTTAGGTGAGCAACTTTTGTATGGATGTAATCGGTTTACCAAGTATTTTTGCGACTTATTGTTACCCGTATCAAGATCGGATTCTTGTTTTCGCGACACGCAAAACTTCTGCATCGTCGTGAGTATAAATATTACCTTTCGCAAAATACCGCTGCACGAGGCTTTTAAAAAAGAAGACTGCTAATTCTAATTTAATCCCTAATTGAGGACAATCTATACTTTACCAAATCAACGAATATTCATTGAATATACTTAGGAATATAATTATCACTTTTCTTTTTTTTTAACGATTATTCAATGCTTAAAATAGAAATTATTTTGTAATTATTACAAATAATATGTAGTGTATAAATATTATATTTTTTTCGCAACAAACGTGGAATTTCTTCTTACTTTTTTGTAGAGAAACTTATTGACGTCATCGGTAATCGTATGCGCGATGTTTTATTCAAAACTATTTAATTTTTTAACAGTTATCTCGAATCGAATATATGTAGATTCACGCCATATTTAATTCAGGAAAAAGGGAAACGATTTTGTGTGGATATTTAAAAATAAAATGTTCAACGTTCCAGAATTCAACAGTTTTATCTGCTTAATGGTTTCAGTTTTGAAAAGCATGTTCGCGATTCATTTTATTCGAAGGATTTAATTGTCTATGTTAATTCGAAAAATTGTTATGCTCATTTAAATATGAAAATTATTGTGATTTTCTTATTAAGAGATTCAATAGATTATTTAAAAATTTAAATACCGTATGAGATTAATATATAATTTTTAATAATATCTCGTTATTAAAAAAAAAAATTTCTATTTCCAAGTGGAATAATTTTAATATCATTAAAAAATATCCCAAAGTTTTTTCATTTTGTTCTTAATTAATTAATATATACATATTATATTATATATTTATATATTTAACAAATTGACCGTTTTTTTTTACATTCTGTTACATTTTTCACGTTTTTATTCTCTTTTGTATGCTTCAAATAGAACTAATTTTCAAAAACAAATTAAAAATTTAATAAAGATTTAGATACATGTATTATAACATGTATGTATTTTCTCTCTATATTTTTTATTTTACGGAATATAAAATGAGAATTGTAATTACTTAATATATTTTTTTATATATGATAAATACACTTTATAATATATTAGAGAATAAAATGATTCAATCATTGAATCTTTCATGTATCGTTTTTTATCACATTATATTTTCATATTGCACAAAGATTGTAAAAAAAGTGCCCTTGGAAAAAATATATATATATAAATGAAAAATATATTGAAATTGGCCGTTATATAAATATTTCATGGATATCGATCTTAAATACATTAGAAGACTTAAAATTAAATTCCATAGCGTTCTATGTTAAGACTTAATCTACAATAATCCTAAAATTTACAATCTACACTAGACACTCAATATTCAGAACTAGTGGAATTTAGATTGGATTGCAAATTTCTTAAAACTGAAATTTAAATTACATTTTCTAAAATCGGGAAAAATTTAATAAAATGAATAACACATGATAATTTAAAGTCTATATTAATATGTTTTTCTCATTTAAAAACGAAAAAAAGATGAAATTGCTTTTATTAAAATATATAATTATAAGACTTTTTATTAAAAAATCTTCATATCTTTCAACTTGATTCTCTATATTAAATTCTGAGTTTTAAAGGATACTTAATTTGAAATCTTTTATTTCAAAAGTAGAATTTTTTTTTTTTTATTAAAAATGAATATTTGAGAAAAATATCAGAAACCTGGCAAGCAATTGAAAATTAAAATCATGATGAATGATAATCAAAACAAACGAGAAACTTTATACGATACGATTTCTGAATACAAAGTTTTCTTGACGAAAGGACAATATAATTAGATATAAATTAGATATTTTTTCGTGAGTGAAATTATCGTAGATGTATTATCCCGTGCAGATTAATGTCTCATTTTCCGTCGAATAATATCTTGTTAAATCGATAAATGATAACGAGACCGAAATACTTTGTCGTGCAACACGAAGTTTTTAGTTTTTATTTCATCGATTTCCTTTTTTTCCCTCTTCATCCTTCGATTCGTCAGTTTCCTGATCAGTTTCTTTCAAGTTTCATCAGACGATTTCAATTAGAAACGAGTTCAATTTTTAATCGGTTAACTCTGTTAGCGAGAAATTTGAGGATAATGAAATTCAATCGGACGATAATTACCAGCGAAAATTAATTCACAATCTCAATACCATTCTTGTTGAATTCTTAAGCTATTGAAGTTTCGAATAAATCCAATCGGAGCGGATTTTTTATTCGTTTTTTCCTTTAACCAGTTCTGGAACAGCATCTATTTGATTCATTGGAGGATGCATGCTCATGTATTATGTATAATGCGTGCTCCTTTACACGCGATGCTTATGATTTGTTCATCCTTTTATTAAGAGGAAGACAGCGGGACTGAAATGGCGCAGGATATCCCGAGGACGACGTACTTGCCGGAAGTGGAGGAGGATGTAAGAAAGGAACGAGAACGGCGAACTGTTCAAGAGGGAACTGCTACGTGGAAACGACGAAAGGAGGAGTTGCAACGTCAAAAACACCGAGAACAGCGTGAAGTATGCGTCGTAAATGATTGTTACACGAAAGCTCGAGGATCGTTTACGTCAGTGGCCTTTGCCGCTGACCACGACCCTCTTTAGCTTTATTTCGCTTCGTGTCGTTGTCCTTGATCGGATGAAGATCAATGCTGGCCTTCGTGTCGCCGACAAACCTTATTTTTTTTTCCCTTGTCACAGCGTTTACTCGAAAGCCTGGCAATAACTGGTGGATTTACGAAAGTGTGAAAGATTCCTAGATTCGTAGGACTTTCAAGTGGTCATATTATGTCGTCCAAGCGTATTTTAAAGTAGAAATGGAGTTATATATATTTTAAAGTGGCATAGATAAAATTATATAATGTTTTTAGACGTGCTTAACTTTCGTTTTCGATCGATGTGCAACTTGATTATTTAAACGTTTTATCGAAAGTTTTATTAAAATTTTCAATAAAATAGTGTAGCATTACAGAGTTGCTATTCAGACTGTGCTTCCAATTGAACATTTTTTTCTTTAACGAGATTTAACGTAAACACGTGAATTCTGAAACGGTTTTTTGTAATTTTAATTTGTGTAAACCGTATCATTAGTAGTCGCGTTATAATTACTACACATACATGTATCTGTCTTGGTAGTTGTAAGAAATATTTCACTAACGAGCGCAAATGCTCTCTTCAAGTTTTAATGGAACTCGCTTGTACCTTTAATATTTGTTGGTCGAATTATATTTTTTATCCATCATTTCTGTATGGATTACATTTCACGACGCGATGTATTATGACGGGTCAAATGATATTTACAATTGTATTTACAGGTCGATCCCTCTATCTAATTAAAAAGAGACATAATTTATTGCAATTAAAAATAATAATTTTAATTATTATTCTAAATTTTCTTTCATTCCTCTTTAACAGATTAATATACAGCATGATTTGTTCTAAAGATAATTTTTCACAATTAAAAAGAGATAAGAATAATAATTGTTTTAATTATTAAAATTTAATAAATCTAAATTTTCTTTTAAAATTTTTTAGTTTAATCTATAAATTAATATATATTAATACATATTTCTCTAAAAGTGTACAATTTTTTTAAAAAGGTTGTAAATATCCATTTTAAAATGCAAAAGCATCAAGAATATTTGTTTGTATAAACTCAAGCTTTTTTTTATCCTAAAGAATAATTTTGTAAAAGATTCATACATAAAAGTTCATAAAATCCAAAGATTAAAATATTCAGATTCGCAAAAGAATCTTGATTCAAAATATTATTAATGTCAATGTCAGAAGAGTAGGTATTAAGATGAAGTAATTTATTTAACAATTATTTAATAAATTTATCCGTGAATTGTAGTAACGAGTTAATTTGAATTTCAAAATTTGTGATCTGTAATTCTGACATTAGAAAACATATTTTTCTGCAAAACGGATTATTTCACGTTTTAATGAAAATGTTCTTGGTAAAACCAATTTAAAATAGGAATTTAAAACGTCTCGTTCTCTTTTTGTTTGAAAAGACATTTTCATCATAAAATTTTTCTCTTACGTAACTGTGTGATATTTCGATATAAAATTTCATGTAAAAAGATATTAAAAATATTATATTAAACGTTGAAATTATTTACATACGAGATATTCAAATTATTTTTATTGAAGATTAATAAGATTTTAAATTTTCCATTTGCTTGATTACGATAATTGAAGCGCATTTTAAGAAAATCTGTTATATATATTATTTTATATTAATTTCAATATATTAATTCCATAGCGAACTCTTTAGAAAAGAAAAGTTTAATTTCTTTTGAATTTTTAAAATCCTGATTTTAAAAATCTCGATAAGAGTGGAAAGTAGAGTTTTGAAAGTAAGTCACGGGTATTCATTCTTTAAAACAGTTACACGGACAATGTGGTCGCAATAAATGCGCAGTAGAAATAATCCGTGCAGAGTCAGACACAGAAGCCATAGAATAGTAGTAGCAGATACAGCTTAATACAAAAATCAATTTTTGAAAATAATATTTACTAGTTTTATATTAATTGCATATCTCTGTCTAATATATAAATAACTTGTAAATAAATGTGAAAAGATTTATCCGTAAGCAAATTATAAGTATAAAAAAATATTTTTTAAAATGGAAATCGATCAAAAACAAAAAAATCAAGTCAATAACCAAATCTTTCTTATTCTTTTGCAGCTGCAGCAACTTTTGAAAAATTATTCGCCTTGGGGTAAGCCAGGTGGTGGTGCTCCTTGTGCTGCGACTCTTAGAAAGAAAAACGTCCCTTTAGAACCTCTGGAACTAACAAAGTGTCACGATTTCGATCAGGTAAAATTTTAAGGAATTTATCTATTATATACACGTACATTTAAATTTATTCGAAATTTTTATAAAAAAAGAAAAAAAATATTAAAGTAGAACGAATAGATTTTTTATATACATTTTATATATAATTTTCATTATATTTGATGCGAATTCGATTGTTTCTAGTCAGATAATCACGTTCTTTTTTTATCTATTACGCGATTATTCGCTATGCTGCTTTTTATTCACTATTTTTACCTTTGCATTTCCGACCGATGGATTATAGATTTTTATCGATCGATATAAATGCGCGATAATAACAATTATTTTTTATTAAAATTGTTATATATTCAATAGTATTAAAATAAAAATCCATAAATCGATTTCACGTGAATTAATAATTAATTCCAATTTTAATTCGTATTATTTAATCCTTCATTAATTAATTTTGATACATCGGATTAACAAATTTAATTAATTTCATTGATTCCTATTTCTTTATTAAATAATTTAATATTTCTTTAAAATGTACTCTCAATTTATATAGAAATATGAATTAATAATTTCCAATCTGAAACTTTTATTTAATATGGTATTAATTCTTGCAATGTTGATAATTAATTTATTTTCAAACTTTTATCAAACAAAATTATCATTATTATAATTTGATTATAAATAAATTTCAAATATCAAGATTGCAAAGATCGCACAATCTTCTATTTCAGCAAAAGTTAAAATCTTTTATATCGATGGAATTTTATTTTTTATTCACTTACTTTTCTTACATTCCAATATTCGTATATAATGTATTGCCTTACTTTTTAATCTCGTTTCTCCACGAATATTTTCCCCTGATTAAAAATTATTAGAATCACGTGCAAATGAAATCCACAAGTTGGTTTAATTTTTAATAAAAATGTACGCTATTTTTATTTCAAGTGCTATTATTCAATGTCACACGAAACCTTGAATGAAATTTGTTTCATTTCCATAAAGTAACCCGTGTATATGTGACTCGTACCGGCCACCAAACCAAAAAAAAAAAAAAAAATAAAAAAAAATAAAAAATAGAAAACCACGCGAGAAGGCAGGAAACAGTGAGATCGCGAAATTCCGGGCACGAAAATCTGCGAATATAATATTGTTCCTCGACGTGACGTTATACACAAATATAAGTGGAAGGAAATGGGGGAGGGCTGGATCGAAAGTTGTTTGCAAAATTAGGATTCCTTTGCTCTCCTTGGAGAAACATCGGCCAATTCGTGGCGAAGGATTCGTGTCGTTCCAATCCTTATTATCCTGCCACGAGAATCATTATCATCGTAAAGAACCGTTCACTTCTGCTTTCGGATAATAACCATGCAAACATTTGCCTTCGATATGTTCCCAATGACGCAAGTAGACAACGATCGCACGTTCGTGATCGTGATTCGAGATCTAGTTCACAAAGATTATTTGCAATTCAAAGTTACGATAAAAATGATATAGTGTGTGCGACTCTCGCACAAAGATATAATCTTCGATTTACGTATTGCATATTTTGTTCATCTTTGATTTTTACCAGATAACTTTAACGAAGATCAAAATAATCCAGGATTTAAAATAATCGAGGCTTTGATAATTTTTCAGGGATTTTTTTCTTTTTTTTTTTTAGAAAATTAATTTCACGGTAAATAAAGTATTAAAAAATGGAAAAAAAAAGAAAAAGATCCTTTTACTATAATATTAAAAGATAGTGGTGTGACGACAAGATATTGGGGGTTAATCACAGTACTCGTTGTCGCGGTTGTGTTGATAAAATCCGTCGTCATATCAGCGACGTTGCCTTTCATTAACATCTCAAGCTCGTACACGAACCCTCTTCGCCATCTCGTTTATGACTTTGATCGCCTTTATATCGATACTTCTTATGTGCTTGTTAACGAGCATCGAGAAGATTTTTCCACGGATAATTTTCCATCATTAAGGTAATTCGCTTATTAGGATGTAGATGTGAAAGTTTCACTCGTGTATTTTGCATAAATTTAAATTAGATTGTACAAATTGAGCATATCATATTCATACTTAAAATTTGTTCCAGTTTTATGATTAAATTTTCTTCACTTTTCCAATTAATTAATTTTTTTTTTTAATGAAAAAATACTTTATATTTATTTTCTTTTATTAAAGAAACTAAAAAAATATTCTTTTCGAGAAATATTTATTTTTGTAAAGATTATAAAGAAGATGTGTTTGCAAAGTTTTCAAAATTTCTATTTTATATCTTCGAAATAGTATTATAATGTTCAGAGTTAGAATGAAAGAAAGAAGTCTCTTTCTCTCTCTCTCTCTTTCTCTCTGGAGAAATTTTATTCAGAATAATTATAACAATATGTTACAAACGTTTTAAAATAAGTGGAGTTTGATTCATGGATGGATACGTTGGAGAAATTCTTTAATGGGCTTTCCTTGTACGGTAAACGTGAAACGTGTTTTTTTTTCTCGGCAATAACGTCGATAAAGAAAGAATGTCTACACGGTTAGGTGTTCTGCCCGTTTTCTGGACGTATCGTTCTCCGATCACGTAAAGTTGGAAACGTTTCTATCGGTATCCCAGCAAGAAAGTCAATTTCTCTTGAAGATACGGAAAACCTTTATATCGAGAGAATTTTCGAACGAAAATTCCAACGAAAAATTGGATGCAACGTCATCCCTTTGTTTCGCCAATTCGATGTTAGTCAAACTTCGAATCCGGCTATCCGAAGTTTCATCTCGAAAATTAAGTTCGCACGAATAAGGGGATGTAAAATGTTGCGCGAATAGATTCACAAAAATCAAAATTGAAGTTTTCTTTTCAAAAGAAAGGAGGATAAAAAATATTTCTCGATGTGGGTGAATTAAATTCGCTTGAACATTCATCTTTTCGAAGGAAAATTTCTTTTCTTCTTCGTCGAGAACGATGCGAATAAAGATGAAGAATTTTCTAGCAATATAACGAGATAGATTGAACATTTGAAACGAGAATGAGAATGGGGACAAAGTTTCCTCCCCGAAAGAAAGTTGAACGATGAGTGGTAAAATAAATAAAGCAGTCAGCGAGATAAATTCGACACTTGGGTGAATCAAAAGTACAAGAAAACAAAGTGGCAATCGAGTTGTTTCTGTTAGCGCTCAAGTGGTGGATTCGTCTCGAATATTAGGATACACCGGGTGGAATGATTTCAAGCACGTGCTTGAACACGGAACAGTCAACTCGTGGATGTAGGAAACGAAGCTTGGAAACTGCTTAATATGCTATGACGCCGTGTGCTTAGCTGGCACCGCTCTGGCCCTGGGGTCGACCTGGTCCGGGTGGAGTTCCTTGGAGGGATCCCAAGTTGCTGGGTGTGCGCTTCCTCGAATCCATGGTACGCATACTTCCTGATGCGTTAGGTATTAGGATCCGTGATCAGCTTGTTAGGAAGGCTTCGTTTCTTCTTCTCGAATTTTTCGATTTGTTTATTCTAGAGAGATTCTAAAGTAGAACCAGAATTTGGAAGAGGCGCGTAAAGTGAGTCGATACTTGACAAACTTGGGATCAAGTTTAATACAATAATAATCTAAAAAATTAAAAAGGAATTTTAAGATTTATTTTGTACGATTTTAATAAGATATAATGATTATAAGTATTGTGAAATTAGATTAGTTTTATTTCAATTTCCTTCTCTCGTGATTGATAAGAATAAAGTTTGGTTTACTTCAACAGAATTTTTTCCAAAAGGAAGAAAGAACATTTACCAGAGAATCAATACTCTACAAATAACATTATAAATTACATGTCAATTCAAATTCTGGTTATTCTTTCGCATCTCCCTACAGTACATTCGTTTACAACATGTTTCCTTTATATTATTTAAGAGATCGCTTAAACGTGTCGCCTCTCGCCAATTCACCAAGTCTGCCTGAACTTTTTCAGGTCGTTCTTCACGGCTTTGTACATAAACGCATCGCCGGAAATTCAACTCTCCAAACATGTAATTTCAACATGTATATATAGCACACACTCGCTATGATCGACATTCGCCTTTGCTTTTTAGATGCATGAACCGGATTAGCGGAGGTTAATCGTCCGACTGAATCCTGTAATAAGATTTAATCAAATTCTCGGCGATTCTTTTCATCTTTGACCAGCGGACACGCAGTTAACGTTAAATCTTCAATTCGTAGATACGTAGATGCAAAGGACACGTATCATACCCAGATTTTTTTCCGCCTTGGACCGAATATATCATCACGTTGGATGTAAACAACGTTTGAAGTGGAAATTAGCGTTTATATTAACGCGCTTTCGAGGAAACCGCGGTCGAGTTTCCGTGGAGATGTGTGCCGCCAAACGTGGATCCTTTCCTTTGCTTTTCTCCCCAACGCAGCCCCAAAACTCTTAATTTTTAATCAACGTAACGCCGCTGAAACGGAGGAGACACGTAACCGTGCCACCTCTCTGCCTAATCGAAACAATATCCTAACATTTAAACTGAAATTTATTAAGCTCGTTCCGTATTAAACTTCAAACTCTGTGAACCAGTCTTGCTTTTTCTTCTTCTTTCGTATTATATATATTCTCTTCCTCGAAGATTTTTCAACCGTCGAATCTTCGTCCCAGAATCCACCCAGTTGTTATCTCTCTCCTTCCTTTCCTTACCGATCCTCGAATCTGTTTCTAGGGCATGGAGGATTAGATTTATGGAGGGTTTTACGTTTTTCCCCCCCGTAATAAACCTCGCACAGTCTAACTAACCAGTTAAGCGGAATGATGTTGATGAATGGACGAAAAGCAACGAACGTTAAGTTGCGTCTTGCCAAGCGATTACTGATTATCCGATGATAGATTCCTCTCGTCAACTTTATTGCCTCTCCCTTCTTCTCGTTATTTACTCTTTGATTTATCCTCTTTTCGTCCTTCCTCCTTCGCCCGTGTCCCCCGATTTTACGTATTTGCTTTTAATCAAGTTCTCGGCCGCGAAACTTCCATATTTTTCTTTCTTCGATCCCGATATCGAAAACGTGATTAAACAAGATCAATAATACTATACATCTACCGATTTCAATTACAGTTTCATCGATTTTTACCGCGGACGATAAATTGTTTAAACTGCTCGTCCGATTAAGTCGCTCGATTATGAGTTTATTAGTCTCGATGAGTTCGCCAATTTTTCTTCAAAAATACAATTATAATATAATTTTACCAGGAAACTTTAATCCTCTCGGATTAATTGTATCGCCTCGAGGGAATACGTCGCCTAAAAATCTGGCAACAATCCGTGAGTAATGAAATTTCGATGAAAAAAGCTCGCATAAAAGTAGAGAAATCGTCGCGAGATTGCGCATAAAATTTAGAGACAAATGGCACCTTCGATACGCAGAGGCCGGAGCCTTCCTTAGATCCTTAGAAAGAAACGAAGTCGGAAGCAAAACGTTCGCGACGTGAATGAATATCGAGCTCGATTGCAAGTTGCAGCATTCAGTTTCGCTTTCGATCGTTTCAGGGATGGACGAGCGATTCGACGATCGAGAGATTACACGGAAGGAGCGTTAATCCTTTACCGGTCACGCATATGAGCAAGTTCTTTGACGATCGACCAGAGTCAGGTAAATCGGTGGAAATTGGCCGCGTGTCGACGAGTATCCGGTTTCTTCTCAGCTCCGTTCGTCTTCATCTAGGTGTCGCCACGGGTATGCAACTGGCGAAGAGCTATTCGAGAAATCCTTACAACGAGGAAGTTCAAGTGTACGAATTGACCGGGGGCGTGGAATTGGTGCCGCTTTTAACCAGCAGGCGTTACTGCTCGCGATCGAAGGCCGCTCGTCACATTGCCACCGACGCCACTCGACCTGGATACACAATAGACTCGTACGTATCATCGTGAAATTCTATAATCTTGTTGTTTTCAAGAATTACATGTTTTTTGCATAAGTTCGTTTGCATAAATGATTCTTCGTTCTCTTTCTTTGGCGCTGAAAGTATTATTAGAGATATTCCAATTTTGGAAAAGATATGAATTTAGACGAAATAAACTTTTAAACTCGAGAATCTTTCACTTTGAATAAATTTGGGTGCAAACACGAGGCACCATTTGATAAAGATAATCAAAAATTAGAATGACACAAATATATGCAGATTTTATTCCATTACGATGGCAATGGATCCATAATTCATAATAATATCGAATTTACAGTTCCGAGCTCTCTTCCACTTTTATTTTCTTTCTTCAAAAATACAATTATTCCTGAAATTTCATAAAATTACGATTATTTATAATCTCTACTCGATTTAATTCTATCGTTGTTAAAATATGAAATTACTCTCGTACTTTTATCTTCATTCTGTTCTCTATCCTTTCTCATCCTTTTTTCATTTATAAAAAAGCTATTTAACTCCGTTTTATTAGGATTGGTAGATTTTGTAGACAGTTTCGAGCTCTCTCCAACTTTTATTTTCTTTCTTCAAAAATACAATTATATCTGAAATTCCATAAAATTACGATTATTTATAATCTCTATTCGATTTAATTCTATCGTTGTTAAAATATGAAAACCTCTCGTACTTTTATCTTTATTCTGTTCTCTAGTCTTTCTCATCCTTTTTTCATTTATAAAAAAGCTAATCCGTTTTATTAAGATTAGTAGATTTTGTATATAGTTTCGAGCTCTCTTTTATTTTTTTTCTTCAAAAATATAATTATCCCTGAAATTTCATAAAATTACGATTATTTATAATCTCTATTCGATTTAATTCTATCGTTGTTAAAATATGAAAACCTCTCGTACTTCTATCTATCTCCATTCTGTTCTCTATTCTTTCTCATCCTTTTTTTCCTTCAATAAAGCTAACTCCCTTTTATTAGGATTGGTAGATTTTGTAGATTCCATTCGGTCGACCGTATCCTCGTGTACAATCTTGACGCGTCGAAAGGCAACACCATATCAAAATGCGACGAGGCATGAGCCTACAGTGCAAGTCTGGTTAGCGTTGTTACGCTACCCGAGGGATGTAACTACATTACAGGTAATCAACTCATTGACCCGAACTCTCTCTCTCTCTCATCCCCTCGACAACTTCAGCTGCTCCCTTCAGCATCCTACCGAATGTTTGTCAACGTTACAATCTGTCGCTTCGTATCCCTCGTCAACAGTTTTCCGCTTGCAATATCTTCGCAACTTTCTCTCCCCGCTTTGGAAAACGGTAATTACACGGTGAAAAATCGACGATGACGGCTGCCACGCCGAGCATTGTCCCTCCCAATCATTTTTCCTTCGAGGATACTGCTTTCCCTTCCCTCGAGATCTTTTTTTTTTTAAATTACGAAAAGAAGAGGAGAGGAGAAGAATTCGATCATTCGAGGGAGAATTCACAGCCGAGGTTGTTGACTTTCCAGAATTTTAATACAATTCTTGGAGAATTAGTGATGGCTGATTGATAAATGGAATTTCTCATCTTCAACTTTGGAAATTTCCATCCAATCCTTCTGTATCCCTCGTTCGATCGATCAAGTTATTATTGGGCTCGTTGAATTATTTAAGATTCATTAATATTAAAGAGAAGAGAGAGAGAGAGAGAGACATTTTGACATTTTGAATTTCGCTGTATTGATCGTTGTTTCCGATAAAACAAATAAATACGTAACTTTTCCTTCCCCTATTTTCAATTTTGCGAGCGTGTAAAATTTTAGAAACGTTTCGGTTTAGTTCCGTGTTAATTAATTTCGAGTTCTCATTACTAATAATGGAGAGCACAAGGAATATATTGTTTTATCGTGACGTCGTTATACCGATTATACAGAAGGGGGAACGCCGAGAGACTAATGTATAACAAGACACTTTGATAGCGTTTAATGGAATTTTGTATGAAGCAGCCGTCAGGGATGTTACGTTGTTTATAATACGGTTGGACGTCAGCGGAACAGTGCGGCAATTAATCATCGTTGATTATCGACTGCTTTATGGAATAAACGAAAACAGGATCGAGGCCACGTATATCTCGTTACATGAATTTCGAATGGGTAGATCTTTATAAATAATCGATCGCCACTTTTCATTCTTCCTCCCTTTGCGAAAATAACGAGGAGGGAAATAAGATGTATAAAGATAAGATGAATTCTCCAAAGAGGCGGAGATCTGTTTCTTTTTTTTCTTGCGTGTTTTTTTAACGAAGGGATCCTCTTGAAAAAATATCGTCGGCGAAAAGAAAAGAAGAGGGTCGGAACAATGCGTTGCTCCTATTTTTACACCACATTCTTGTTAATCCGATGATTAAAAATTTGATCCCTCGTGAATAGAGTCATCCAACCGTTCCAACACTTTCTCCACCCTCGTTTCTTTTACATTCTTATTCGAGAAATAAGGTTAAGGTGAGATTTGAATGAAAGCATGTAAGACAAGATGTCTCGAGATCCTTTCCACTTGATGATTCCATTTATTTTCTTCTGATTAATTATTCGATCCTGCATTTCAATTAGAGTTCGATATTCCACAACAACTCGATTTAGATATTTTTGTTTCGTATAAAAGTTTCATCGATACGATTTGTGCTCGATTTCCTTTTTTTTGCTTATGAAAAATTGTTTGGATTTAGACGAAAGGAAGAAGAATTTTTATTTCTATAATGTCTTCCAGCTATTAAAGAGCAAATACCTTACAACAGATTACTGTCCGACAAGTCGTGATGTAGGTGTCTCACAATATAATACCACGCTTATCTTATTTGTTTGGAAGACTTAAATCTGTCGAGACGAGAATTACAAGGAATTATTTCAAATGCACGTCTGGAAGATAACTTTGAATAGATTTTTACAATCTTTCTTAACGTATCTTCCCGTTCTATAAGAATTAATTCTAAAAAAAAAAAACTTAGTATTAATTCTTGAAATGATTCTTTTCAATGAAATAATTTCGAGAAAGTTAAATATATATTTATATAAGCGTGAAGATGATTTTTTTCTATATATCATCTATTCAATCTTCATACATGGGCATGTTGAAATGTTTTACCATTCATCATTGGCTATTACATCATCTCTTTCCTCTTTATACCCTGAATACGAGAAGCGGAGATGTTTCGTTAAATTTTTTTCACGAATTTTATCCCTTCACGAGGGGGAACATTGATAAAAGATATACGAAACTGCTAGGATAATATTCTCGTAAAAAGCGAAATACGGTTCAGAGACAATATTGCAATAGTTCTCCGAGTACCATAGAAGTTTGTATTGCGGTGGGTTTAGTCTCTCGTAAGTGGAAGCTTGGTAACAAGTAGTTGGTGTTTGCTTCGTATATTATTGTCGTAAAAAAAAAAAAAAAAGAAAAAAAAAAGAAAAGGTCCTGATATCGTTCCTTGTGGTTTTTGTAGACACTTTTCTTGCTTCTTACGTGTTCTTCTTAACATGTTTTCACGTTTCATCGTGATATTTGCCAACTTTCTAAACGCAATAGGTCGATGAAACTTTTATAGATTCACGACGACAAGTTTATCGGAAAAATTGAGAACAGTCTTTCTTTATTCGAAGAGAGTTGTTTATACAACAATTTTATTTCATCGTCGAAGCATTATTTTTCCTTTTTTTTTTTTTTTACTTTTTTTCTACAACCGCATCATTTTTGGCGGATTAATTTTCGAGATTGGAAAAAAGATTATTTTCCTTGACTGTTAATCTATGTTTCTTTTATCCATTTTTCTTTTAAATCTAACGATTCAAGGCAATTTTAGCAACAAATCTTTTCATTCCAATAAAAAGAAATTCATTTATCTATTTTTTCATAGATATCTCGTTCATTTTCCACAAAAATGGTTCGAATTCCATGGAAAAAAATTGCAATTGATCTTTCATCTATATTATTAACACAGAACATTACATAATTTACTTTATATAAATTGTATAAATCGTATTAATCTCGAGAACGCTGATTTTATTATTTTATTCCTGATTGTAGCGCTTAAGAATATTCGATGCGAACAATACGATTTTAAAATATTCATATTATTATAAATTTCATATATATACGTATCATAATCAAAGTTGTTTGAATTGGTAAAATTTAAATTTATCGAAATGTTTATACAGACATCACTTGAAAATTAATAAAATTTAATAAAACAAACCGCAATTTGATCGATGCCCGTGCTACACGCGATTGTACATCGCAATTGTTTTTGAGCGATTGTTTAATTGGATGTTCGAGAAAAGAAAAAGAAGAATTCTCTTTCGACATGCGAGTCTCTAAATAATTATCATATCCGTAACGTGATATTTATTATATAATTCGCAATACAGTTTACGAGGTTTACGAGGTTGTCATAATGCAAACGATTTTCAAGTCGCAAAATAACGAGGACATTTTCGATCTTTTATATTTTGGCCAAGATTATTCGGCCCGATGTATTCAGAAATCGAAGTGATGTGGATTAAATGGCATTAAAAATTTGTGAAGTTCATTTAAGATGATTTTGTCGATGCAGCTTGCGAACGTTAGAAGTTGGAAATCGCGAGTACATCGCTGAACTCTGTGATCAAATGCGACGAAAAGAGGAGAAGGCATTGGTAAGTGTATGATATATGTATTGTATATATATATATTTATAGTTTTTTACATATCTCATAAAGAAAAACACAAAAAATTAATTTTCTATTCCTATTTAAAGAAAATTCTAATTTTTTGAGTCTAATTTTTTCATTGATATTCCTGATAATTTAGAAAGAAAAGATTGTCTTTCGAATTATATTGATCGAGAAATTAGACGATAATTAATAGAAATTTAATCCCTAATAAATAAATAAATATCGATTTAATGTATCAAATTTTAAAAAACGCGATAAACGTCGAAAATCTTGAATAGTCCTAATTTTTCACAAGATTACGAATAATAATAATAATAATATTATTATTATTTTAAATCACAATTATATCTACGCTATTCAAATTAATCAACTTTCATCTTGCGTGCTCTAATAAATTGCAAACACAGAAATTAATTACATTACATCGAATCAAAAATAAAAGAAAAAGAAAAAAATAACCCATTCACTTGTTCCATTAATATAATAAATTCCATTAGCTGATTCGAAATTTTAATACGAGCCTATATACATCAATTTTATTATTCCATTGCCAATCACTTAGTGCAATTGTCCATCAATGCGAATTTCGATCAATTCTCTTCGAGTTTCTCTTCGAGGTGGTTCGATTAATTCTTTGAACTGATCTTGCGCGCGCTTACGCGTCGCGAGAGAGAAAAAAAAAATGGCGAAAATTTCGTTTCAGGAGGAGCGAAGGATGGAGCAGGAAAGTTGTCGGAGACACTTCAATACTTGGAGAAAGTTGTGGGGCCGACCGGGTCACGGAGCGCCCATAGATCACGCCCATCGTAACAATCTCTACAACATTCTCTACCGTCCGGCCATCTATTGAATTTCCACCCGCATACGGAAAATCAGAACTGAATTTCCCACTTTCTTCCAGGCGCGATCGGCCAACTTGGCAGAAATCTCTTTACGTTGGGAAAAAGAATTGTTACGGGGCGGGCAACAACTAGCTATAAAAGATAATACTGGTTTCTCTACTGGGTCTACAATGGGACGACAGGAGATAGGGAGTGCAGTCTCTCCCTTTGGCTGAATGGATTTACCGTTGAGCAATGAAATTTACCGTGTATTATATTGTTAATATTCGCCTCTTGGATAGATAAGTGATGGATAACGTAATGATGAGAAGTAGTGTGAAAATTAAATTTATTAAATTTTAGTAATCGAAATTCTAGAGATAGGCACGCGTTTAAACATTTGCGATTTACAATTATGCCAGTTTTCGAGAAACTAAAGTAGGGTACTTGAATATTTTATGTTTATTAGATTATAATTTTTTAATCGATATATATATGTATATATAGTTCGAATTAGATAGAATTATATTAGAAATGAATTGAAGGATTCGTAACGAGTATAATTTTTTTATTATTATTACTCGTTATACATAATATTTTTGTTCTAATTATGGATCTTTGGATCTCATTTGATCGGAAGAGAAATTTTTTATTTCGTTTGTTTTTTTAACATATTCAAATTATATTATTTAAATGAAAAGAATGCACCACGTAGAAGAAGAATATCTATATATATAATACCAATTCATCACGAGTCCTGTCTGGAGGGACGATAAGAGTTTGAAGGATGATTTCGTCTATCCACAGAAATATGGAGAGAGAAATCAGTAGTACGAATGGCTTTCACGTGGTAATACACGTCGAATCGAGTGAGGGAACGCGTCGGGTGAGGTATTAAATTTCATGAAAGCCTATCAAGGGTGCGAGGTGATGTTTGATAAAGTAGAGGCGCGCTACGATTGACCAGACCTCAAAGGAGTAATCTCGAGGGAACCGAGGCTATACCCTTGGAGATCGATGATTTTTAAATTTCATGAACGGCAAAGAACGTGAATTTAAATATGCTCGTATGTGCGCTTCCCTTACGCGCGTTTCTCCCCTCGTGCCGGGGGGTAGATATCGACTTATATAAAGAAAATAATCAAAAAGAAAAGTAGAACCAGTCGATCCAGCACAGGTATCCTTAAAATCTTTATTGGTTACTTCGGTTCACGGGTACTTCAAAGAGCGAGAACACCGACAGGCGAGCGTGGAAAGAGGAAAGGCGGGGGAGGAGGGGACGAAAAACAGTTTGCAATATCGCATGCCATGCTAAGTGGGGCGAAGCGACTGTGCGTTTGAACACGGTATTCAAACATCTGCAGTATTTCATAATATGTATTTCAAGGAGACAAGTTACGAATTGAAAGTTAGGCATCAAATACCGTCGTTATTTCGAGCCGCGTTCAAATTCAATGGAATTTCGTTTAAAGGAACGAATGCGAGATATATCTTAGAAATTTCGTTCGTTCGTTTCCCTTTCAGGGAGAAAAGACGAGAAGTAATACCGCGTAAAGTGTTCCTTTCACATATATCCTGCCAATTTTGCCCTCGTCCTCTTCTTTCGAATACTTCTTTTACACCTCTTGATACCTCTTGCAAATCGGATTTCGTATTAACGCAATCGTCTCGATTATTTTAATCATTATACATATAGAAATAATATTTATACGTTTTAAAAGTTTTTTAAAATGTAATAATTGAAAATAATCGAGAATAACACGATATTGCTGTTAATATAAAAAAGCACCACCCAATAAATGTAATAAATAAGAGATCGATGAATCTGATCATTTATAAGTAAAACCATTCTCAACGAAAACGAGATAAAAATGGATACATCTAATTATTCATTGTTATAATATTAAATGAAAAACTTTTTCTAACATCCATTCCCGCTGATTAAACGCTGATTAAATTAAAAGGTGAAACGAAGAAATTGCGACCCCCTCCCCCGATAGACGTCTTCAATTCAATTCGGTTGTTGGTCCCGCCGCCTGTACAATTTGTATTTCTAAACGCGCACCTTTGTTCCGCGGTCAGGAACGGAGAACGCTAGTTTCATCCTTTCCAGGGATGGTTCTCCTCCCCCTCCTCCCTTCCTCTCCTCCCTGGAAAGCCACGGAATCCAAGCGCTGTCGCGCATCTCTCCGGTTACGATCCCTACGTCCGAGCCGCAGCCACCGCTGTGCCGAAACCTACCACTTCCACCAACGCTTCCACCATTGTCCGACTATTGTATTCCGTTACCACTGTGTGTCCGTTTCGTTTGTATAAGAGTGATTCATTTTCCGCGAAATATCAGTTCCTGCGCCGCATGAATTGCAACTCGCACGGCGCGTCGTGCAAAACGCCCCTCCTCCTCCTCCTCCTCCTCCACCACCCGTTGTGTTTCGACCCTTCTCCTCCACCTCCATTCTTCCCTATCGTTTATTCATTTCTGTCTCTTTCGTAGCGCGCATTGTCGCGAAATTGGGTCGGTCGGTTTGGATCCCATGGTTGAAATGAGATACGTGACGCGGTGGTGGTCTCGGTGAAAATTGGTCATCGCTATCTCGTGTTTTATATGTATATGTATATGTATATATATATATGTATTTTTTTTTCATAGGGTTTTTTCTTTTCTTTGTTTTCCTCCAGTTTCTTCCAGTCTTTTCCTCTCTCCCCTTTTCGCTCCCCGTTGTTTGACGCTTATTTAAAGAGCGACGCGGAATAGAAAAACATCGGCCCTTCCTTCCGGTTAGCTGTTTGTGCAAGAGTCTTTAATTTCCGGCTGCGCTTTCGAGGAGGGCCGAATCGTGACCTCGGATCGCATATCCGTAACTGCGTTCGGTATTTTATTCTTAAAGAGAGCTAGAAATAATCCGCACGAATTTTATTCTACGAAAGCTTCTGTGAAATAAATAAATTATTTGTTATTAATATATTTGAAAAATATACAATGAATTCGAATACACGTTACAAAATTTTTACAAGTTTGAATTATTTTAAACACATTGTGCGTTACATTTTTATATTGCAACGCTAAATGATTAATTAATGATTTTTTGTAATTTTTTACAATAACAATTTACACAGGAGAGGAGTAATTCTACATCTTTTTATCCTTGTTTTTAAGATTAAAATATATTGAAATAACATTTCTCTTTATCGATAAATGATATTCAGATTATTAAATAATCGTTTTTTTTTAATTTTTTTTTAATCACAGGTGAAATATGGCGAATGGCGGAAATAATTTAGCAGTTCCACTTCCTCTTGCTCATCCCAGAAAGGTCATCATTTTTTTTTTTTTTTTTTACGTTACCTGATGGGCCATACACCATCGCTTTCATATCAGTTTGATCGTGAATGCGACATCGATAACAAGTTGACAGTTTCGCGTATACGTTCGAATTCACGCGCGTATGTATATATATATTTCATTTTTCGGTCTCACGTATAACGATCTCCATAAAAGATATTTCAGTGTGTGGTATATGATGTTTACGCGTGTGCGTGTTTGTGTATGTGTGTATTTTGTGCGTGTGCTTTTTTATTTTTGTCCAAATACAAAGCATATTTTAGACGAAGGAGATTTTTCGAGCAAGCAGCGTCAACGGTCGCAGTGATACAACTCAACGAATGGTGAGTCATACAGCTTTTTATTCTTTGATACATATTTATTTCCGTTCATAAGTCATCGGATATTTTCTTAAGCATAAGTTTACATATAATTAATTTATATTTTCAATATAACTATAAATTTCTAAACATTTGTTCAACATCTTTTTCATAATTCACTATTCCTTTCAATTATAAATCGTATAATTTTTATTCGAAATTCGAAAGAATGAAAGTATATTTATAATTAACGTAATTTATTTTAAATTGAGGAAATTTTTTTAACGAACTATCGTGATACGTTATTTGTTTCTTGATAAAAAAAAAAAAGAAGAGGAGTAACGAAACATAAACGATGAACAATTTCCTCTCCACATCTTTTACCTTATTCATTCCATATTCCTTTCCTACATTTCATTTACATTTTTCAATAATATCGTTCGTTATTGTCCTTGCTTGGTATTTAACGGTTAAAAGTATATTTACATTCGCGGATAATTAAAACACGATACTCCCCCCCTTCCCTTATGATACAAACGCTTAATTAATACCAATATCGTATCGCGTATAATAACAAATTATTTATTCATATGCTTATGAACATTGTCCAACGGCTTATGAACAGGAATGTACACATCATCGACGATCCACCGGTTCACGGTAAATTTGTCAACAATCGGATAATGCCAAAATCGAAATTTTCCTTTTTCGTGGCGAATAATTTCGCCCCGTGTCGAAGATACGTGACCGTGCAACCGGGACGAAAAATTTCACCACGAGTCCCGATGATTAACAGCTCGCCCATAATAACCAGCTCTTTGGCCCTACTTAATTAGAGATCGAGTAATTTATGCGGCAGACGCGTATTCCATCCGCTTCTTTCCTTCCTTTCTATTAACGTTTCCCATCCCCCCACTTTTTATTTTTCATCGTTAATTGTTCCGCGCCTTTAAAAGTACCGTAATAAATTTCCGTCTCACGAATCTTTCTCTCTCTCTCTCTCTCTCTCTCTCTCTCTCTCTCTCTTTCTCTACTTTTTCTCCATACCGATTCCGATTAATTATCCTTCACTGTTTTATATACACACAACTCGTTAAGATCGAGCGTGTCTGTTTCTTCGTAAGAATGATATAAATGAAATAACAAGCAATTGGGATCGGATGCGTCACGATTTTATTCGATAAAAAGCCATCCTTATGACCGTTCACCTCGAAAGAGCTGGTTTCACGCTGCGAAATTTATTAGTTTTACTAGGGGATCCGTTTATCGAATAGGATTTTCGAGCAATATAAGCCATTATAAACAACAATGCTGTAAATTTTGATTTTATTGGCCGCGGTGGAAAAAATTACAGGTGTTAAATAAAGTTGAACTCGACTCTTATCTCCGCTCTTAATCAAAGAAGAACGATCTTGAGGGAAAAAGATCGAAAAAGACCTTTTTTTTTTCTTTCTGGCGAGAACCATCGCATGGTCGAAGGCATGGCCTCGAATTTCGAAGAGGTGAAAATAAATGCGGATCGAATCGCATTATTCCAAGGGAGTGAAATCGATCTTGGTTCTCAGCCGCGATCGTCGAAAACGATTCCCCCAAAGGGGGGAAGATAATTGATTTTACAAGTTTCGATTCGGAGGGAAGGGGAAGCGTTTTCCATCTGTTTGTAAATCGTCCGCCTTCGAAGAACGAGAGAACAGATCGCGAAATCGCGAAACTTTGAACGGTTTAGAGGAGTTATATCGATTCGACGAATCTGGAAGCGTAAGGATATTTGACGGATAATATTTGCTCGTCGGTTCTATCCATGATTCGAGGAGACGCGTAGGAAACCCATCCAGGTATGATTGATCGTTACTGTTACTGCAAGATCGTGTTTCTGATTAAATTCGAAAATCGAATGGGGAAGAATTATTATAATAATGGTTGAATATCAAACGAATTATCGTAAAGCGAGATGTAGGAATCGTCCTTTTTGAAATGAAACTACATTGCAAAGATTATTTATTATTCTCAGAAAATATTATCGTTAAATTATTATTAATTAATTAACGAAACATTTGAATATTGTTACAGGGATAATAGATATAACATTAATCCAATTTATACTTCTTGATTTTTTAATATTGATTAAATCAATTAATATCGATAATTAGGGCGATTTGAATTACAGATATAAAAGAATAAGTCTGAAGAATCTCAATGACAGAATTAATAAATATAAAAGAAACCATAACTTAATATTTTTTTCCTCTTATAAATACGTTCATGAATCAGTCAAATACACGAATGAACAATCTAGAATAATTATCATGGAATAAAATTCAAATTCATTTTTTAAAATTGAAGATATAAATATGAGAGAAGACACGATCGATTGATTCAACCTTTTTTTTCTCTCTCTCTCTCTAATAAATATTTTAACTTATTCATCTTCGTTCCCCTTTACTTTTCTATTTTCTATTTTCTATCAAACTCAAATTATTTATTGATTAAAATTTATAAATCTATTAATTAAATTCTCTTAGACATTACGATGAATTCAAACATTTCCACCCTATTCCTGTCACGCAACGACAAACGAGGCAGAAAGGATATAAATTATTATCGGTGACAGAATCTTACACGTGCACACCTCACACAGGATTAGAAAAGTTCTCGTTCACGTCACGAATCACGCATGGTGAATTTAAATTTCGACACGAACTTGATTCTGATTCTCATCTTCGTCCATCGCTCTCACGTACGCCCATTTGTCTTCGTATCCATCGTTTCTGCCTCCATGCCATTTTTATCGAGTTTGCAACACGAATTCAAGTGGATACGAACAGCTCCAAGATTATGTCCAAGGATATTGTTCGATTGAATTTGAAACCGCGTATTCCTTCGTCATTCGTCGATGTTCGATTAATTTATCTTCGATGAAATTGAAGAAAATTTTGCGAAAATCTTCCATTTATATTATCTATTGCGTAATCTGTCGTAATCTGTGGATTTGCAATTTTATGATTATTCCCAGATATTTTTCTCTTAAATAACAATTGAATTCGATTAAAATAATAATGATTCGCGTGAAAGGATTTATTAGAATTTATTTCCATTAATTATTTATGGATGAATGAATAGAATCTTGAATAAATAACATTCGTTTTGATATTCTTACATTCGATAAGAATTTCTCTTTGATTATAGATTGAAAATTTTAATTAACTAAAGCAAAGAGTTTATATCCACAAGATTTATAGAAAGTTAACAGGCAATTATCATAATTCGTATTAGAATAAATTATATTAAAATCCGTCACTCTCGATTGGATAGAATTTGTTGTCAAAAGGAATCTATATAATTTAATTTCTAATTAAAAAATAAAAAAAGAAAATAAAAATATGCAATACAGAATTTCATCCCCCATGTTTCTTTTCCTGTTTGCTATTTATTGTATCTAGTGCTTGAATCTTATGCAATTTTCTGACGTTGGCAATTCAAACAGAATTGGAACAAAAGATCGTTGACAAACTTGCTCAAAGCTGCACGAATTCCAATAATTCTTAGCACATAAAAAGATTGAAACGATTCGAAATCTGAAAGATTTCTTAGAACAAATCGCAGAAGATCATTAAAAATTAAAATTAACATCAGAATTGCAATGTAGATTGATCTTTAGTCTCGATTTAGAATAAAAATTCCATAATTCTTGATCATAAGGTTAACCTGGAGACGAGAATGGAATATATATATTTTGAACGAGAAAATTGGACGGTAATTGGAAGATATAATGATGGAGGGAGGAAAGAATTACAGGAATTTCATCGAAAAAAACATTTTGTTATTCGAAGCAACGCCATGGAAAATACTCGCACGATATTATCAAAAGTTACATCGAGTTATTCGCGGCATTCCATGGCAAAGTGGCGTGTTCCCCGATTAATTTATCCGACTGAGCTCGAATTACACCGAGAAAATTTGTTCTGAAGAACAAACATTGATTCGAGGCAATGATGATTAAAGAAGATAAACGAATATTCGAAAATAGAATAATATTTTTGCAAAATCGTTCAAATTTATTTAGTATTTAATATTCGATTTTTTCTTTAGGTTGTAGTGAATAGTGTATTTGAATTTTTGATTAATGTGAAGAAAGCAGTGATTACTCTCAGATTCACCGTTACAATTTTTCTGGAAATGAATGGAGAGTAATTTTCATTCTCAATATACCATTCATTATATCCATTCGAGAAAAATATTTTCAAACTCTTTAGGAATCTTTTAGCATTTTCAAATGAATTCGCTTCCCCTGATTCTTTTTGGTGGCGACAATTTATTCAAGTGAATGGAAAATTCAAAAGGAATGAATGACTTTTTAAAAGAGAGACGAAAGTTTAGAAATATTTAAAAAAATTTTTTCATTTTCAAAGATGCTCGAAATGAAATCTTCTTTCGTTCTTCGATGCATTTGAATTTTCATCGTATCGTGAAATTTAGTGGGAAAATCTTGTTGCCACATTTTGCGCGTACGAAATAAAATGTTTTATCGAGAAACAAGAATATAAAATGAAAAGTTCCACGAGAAAATGATTGTTGCTCGATTTGAATCATTCCTGTTTCAATTGAACAATATTATTAATAATTCGTGTAAACATGTTTTCATGTTGCACGAGAAGAATTTACAGAGGGTTTACCAAAGGATTAAGAAGATCGCCACTTTCAAAACGAAATGATATTTTTACGTTCTACATTCTTTCTATTTACTTGCTACATCAATCCATTGGGAAAAGTGTGATATTTTCGTTCTGAAAGCTAATATTTCAAAAAATGAATCAAAAAGTGTACACGCATTAGCCGACACTTATATAATTCACTTTATTAATCCAGATTTTTTCTCAATTTTTAAAAAATTTTTTCCTGGATTATTTGAATACGTTGACTTTTGAATACGTCTTTATTTAGAAAATCACAAATCGATCCTTCAATGATATTTTTTTCCAAAACTTATTTTAATTCCTTTATATTGTTCTACATTTTGAAAAAAATCTGAAAAAAAAATCAAAATCTCCAATTAATGTATAAATGATCGTGAAATATTTTTAAAATTTTTTTCGGTAAAATTAAAAATTCATTTTCGAGAAATTTAATAATGAAATTTTCACCGATTCCAACGATTGTCTATGAAAGTTTTTAATTCAGAAATTCTATTTACGATGCTTCATATTATTTCTAAAATATTTCATTTCTAATTATCCATGTAAAGTAGTACGTATATTTATACTGAAAAAATTCAATCACGAAACATCGAAATATAATGAAATTGTTGTGTAATAATAAACAGATATTAATGCGTATCTCATTCACCGAATTTCGTAGAAACAATGCGCATAAATTTTCCTTGGATTGAAATACCGAATAGGGGAGGAAGTAAAATTTTATGTTAATCGGATCCCGTCATTGTTATCGTAATTCGTAAATTTCATTCGTCTTGTTAGACCATTAGAAAATCAAGTTTTTAATATTCTTGTAAATGTTTCATTGTTATATCCGGATAATGGTTAATTGCGAATGCGAAATGTGAAGAATACTTTTCACTTCGAGAATTTCAATTCGATGAATTTAATACCTCCGTTTAATTTTCTGTTCTACTGTCAATTGTTAGAAAAAGGATATCATAAATCGTGCGAATATTAAAGAGATTTACGGGACAAATTTTAAATTGTGAGCTATCATAAATGACCGGAATATTCCGTATGATTTTATCACGCCAATATAAATAATTTTTAGAAAGCGCGGCGGAAAAATTGATTTGAAAAATAAATTTATCATTTAGGACACGATAGATAACTCTTCCATCGAACTAAATTATGAACTAAAAAGAAAAAAAATATTTTAAAGAACAAACGATTAATTTTAAACAAATTACTTATCACAAATATAATAATATATATATATATTTTTAATAATAAGAGCGACACATATATTCATACCCATAAATATCTACGTATTCATAAGCGTAAAAGCGACACACGATATTCGACTCGTCCTTTTTTTACGCTGGATTTTCATTCACAGCTGGAATAATTCGTTGATAATGAGAGGTCGCCGCGGGTTTTATTTCGTTTAATTTCCTCTCGGGGATAATATCTTTGGCGACGCGCATAATCAGTATATCGGTCGTAATAGCCAACTAAATATTATCCCCGGGGTAAAATATTTCACTGGAATTGTTTTTAATATAAACATCGTTAACTCTTTGTATCGTCGAATGGGGAATTGCGTTCTTGCTTTCTGTTTTTTCCTACTCTTTCGTTTTGATTTTCCTTTTCCTTTTTTTACTTTCTTTCTTCTTTCTTTTTTTTTTTTTACTTAGGCTGATAAAGCACAAGCTAACATATTATATTTAATTTGCAAACTAATTTACTAATTTACACAAAATTTTTGAATCTATATGGGATCGTTTTTTTTCATGTAGAATTCTTTTAGACTCGTTTGTTTAACGCGTTTTAGTATAATTGACGAAACGAATCGAAATCGAAATATTCAGAATCGGTTCTGAAAGAAATTAGGAAAGATTAATGTTTGATTGCACGATCTATCGATCGTTTGAATTATACGTATATTGTTTCAAATATTAAATTTGACATTAATGTAAATCGCTATTTAATCATTAAAATTTACGGATTTATTTACCGTCGATCGTTTATAATAATACACGAACAATGTAGGCATTGTTAACCTTCAACAATACATATGATTGTTTCCACTTCAATCGGAATTTAATTGAAAATACAATCATTAATTATCGTTTAATTGTTTCACGTGGAAGCATGTTATAATTCCTATACGAAATGACGTTTTGGTATACACGAAACAATAAAATAAATATGTTATATAAAATATTAATATATTCGTGTAACACTTTTCGAGACTCGAGCGTTCCAAAGTTGAACGTACAAAAATATCGATCGATGTCTTATTTATCAAGTTATAAGCAATTTAAATTCATGTTAAATGGACGAATAATATGCAATAAAGACAAAAATAATCTTACCTTATTTCCATTTCGCTTCGCCCAATGCAAATTTTACTTGCTTATAATTTATAAATAAACCCCAATCGATATCTTTGTATTTATTTTAATCTCCAAAATTGAATTTTCCAAAAGTGTATCACGATTATATCGATTATATCGATTATACATTTATACTTTTGTATTTATACATTTATTAAATTTCAAAAGAAAATTCTATCGTTCTATCGAGTAGAATTAATTGAATTTCGAAAAAAGAAATTCAGCAATGCTTTTATAAAATATCCGATCATAGTCTAATTAATAGGCCGATTAGATGCAAAGAGAACATGGATCAACTTGGACTTTGATATTCTATTTATCGTGATTAAATAATGTAGATCAATTTAAATATTCTTTGATATCGTATTATAAATATTTGATATCCGGTGGAATTTAATGAAAGATAAATATTTAAAAAGTAGAATTATTATACGTGTAAAACTGATTCGCAAGAGAGACGCGCTAAAATTAAAAAAATCGTGCATTAAATGAAATTATTTTATTTCAATAACTAAAATGAATTCTGGAAAAACTCTATTTGATTATTCTGTTCGAAATTCGTATAAAATTTAATTAAAATAAATTATTAGAAAAATCTCGATATCACCAAATAAAATTAAAACTATAACAAAATATTAATTCGTTCTTTATTAATTAAATTCACTGTTTTTTTTTTTTAATATTTAATATCTAATCTTTAAATGTTTGTAACGATAATATTAAACTATTTCACTAACGTATAAAGTATAACTTCATCGAATACATGCTTGCAAATACTGATTGACAGCTTCTGTACATATATTAAAACAACGTGATCCCCGACCAATATGTTGCCTCGCCAAGATTAATATCTGACAGACGTTGAACTTATTAATTTCTGCCTTTCACAAAGTAAAATTGCACGGTGAAATTGCACCTGAAATTTCACGGTTTTCGATGGAAAACATTCATCGCGATTTTATTGCCTACCCAACGATCAATCGAAATTGCCGAGAGGCAAGGCCGAATGTTTTCATGCGACTGTCATGCAATTCTTCCATTTCTTTCCCCCCTATCTGTCAGATTTTCACAGGCCAATTTTTCCCCTCTTCCTTTCTTCTCTACCTTTCTCTCTTGCTTCACAAGTGTACATGAGTTTTCATGATGAGAGATGTGGTGGCAAATTTTGCATCGTACAGGCGAAACAGTAGGCAAAAGTCGATTAAAATCTTTCAAAGGTCGAATTGTTCGCCTTTCGATATCCTCGTTTTCGATAGTTTCTCAGTCACTTGTAAAAATATGTTATCACGCTTAGATTATGGATTCGAAAAACCTATATTTTTATTCGAATCGAAATCGAAATCGAAGAGAAAAGATACGAATTCCACGATGAAAGGCAATTAATCGTTAATTATTAGCTGATTAAACTGTGTAATTTATCGATTTGTTGTATAAAAAGAGGTTATCCATATTATCAAAGAATGAAGAGCAATTTAGATAGAATCCCTTCGACAATATTTTTCACACAGCATTTCCTCTAAAATGAGAATTTTTCTTAATCATCCCATAGAATTTTTTGCAACAGGCCACACTAAAAAAAAGATTCCAGATTACACAACTATTATATATATTATACAGCAAGCTGCATTTAAGCCAGAAAATACGAAAAACTGCGCAACGATTAACTAATTCAAAGACAGTACGAAAATCACGCACCATTTCAACGCTAGAAATTCAGATCCTAAATTGGAATATTAAATCCTTTCCCCGAAGAATAGATCTCGATTATTTGTCTGCTAAAAATCCTTAATTTATTAATTTATTTAAAAAACATCTATTTTCCTCGGTTACCAAATTTCGATTCCAAACTTTCTTTTCTCGAGATCCACGGATCTTGTCTATCGCGATCGACAACCGGATCTCGATTCGCCGAACACGCACCTTGGTTACGGAAACGTGCATGTAACGCCGTTTCGAGAAGCACGGCATTCCCAACAAGGAATCCGTCTTACAGTGGAAGGGTAATTCCGTAGCTGGGGACTTAATCGCGGGAAAGCACGTGTTGCGACCGAGACAACATCTATCCATGTTTCAAGGAGATGTAGATTTCCATCTCTCCCCTTCCCTCCTCCCATTTCGAGCGGAGGGGAATGGATCATCGATCAAATTTAACGGAAAACAAGAAACTTTGAAATTTCGAAGCTCCAAAGATCAATACGCTTAAGACGAGGCGAAAGATTGTTCAAAGCTTGCTAATTAGAAAATGCTTGTTCCTCGGATTATGAAAAGTTTCGAGAACTTTCGAGAACTTTCGTTTTGCGTAACGAGTGAGATTTATTTTATACAATTTTTTTTATTTTAATCGAACTCTTGGCCGAATTCTCGTCTACTCAGTGTCGAACATCATTTCGAACCTGCATTACAAACGAAAAACGCGTTGTATAATCCGATATATTAGATCTATATTTATTCATCCATTGTCCTCGTGGATAAATGGAATTCTACTCGCCTCAAAATGTATTTCGAATTCCTCTCTCTCTCTCTTTCAACTCGAAAGAATCGATGCTGATCTCGCAATTCCAATAGCCGAGATTAAACGCGATATCGTAGTTTCGATACTTGCCCCGAGAAAGGCCACTCCCCGTTCCGTTCGGTTTTTAATGGATGAAGAGGATCGAGCGGAAGTGTGGAGTGCGAACTTGAAAAGGTTTCCTCGATTCGAGGAAATTCGAGTGAAGATCATGATAAACGAGGAAAATACGTGATTTTAAGCGATCCCGGCCCCGGGGGCCACCACGTAAACCGGTCGAATCGGAAAACTCGTTGGCCGTAATCGGGATTGCGAGAAAGAGAATTATGTCGAAACGAATATCGATCGATAAAGCGGGAGGACGATCTGCACTGCACTGAATTATTTTCGAAGAAGAAAGTCGCAACTTTGGATAAAAAACGAGCGATCTGAGTCGTTTTGGGAAGAATAGAAGTGAATCGATTCAATCGGAGAATAAGTTGAATAACTTTGCAGATTATTCTTCCCTTCGATCTAATATCTAACGATATTAGTTCGATTGTGGATGGAGAATTTTTGCGAGATTTCTTTTTCGTTCGATATCGTATGCGATATCAGATACGTGTCGTTCTTTTTTTTCCGTGTTACGTAAAGTGGAACTTCGTTTGTATTTCGGGGGACAGGCAGACTCGTATAACTAGGTTATTTCTATAATAGAAGTCGATCCAATTTTCTCCGCCAATTATGATTTTTCGTTCGATTAATAGGAGCTTATGATCGTACGGGAGAATTTCGTGGAAACGTTCTCTCCAATATTTGGATAATAGAGTATCCAAGTAAATTTGGAAGAAATGTTAAGAGCAAATGAATTGTTCGTTTATTTATTCTTTTCCTTGCATCAAAAATATATAAAAATATATATTTCAAATTATATCTTATTGTTAATTAAAATTAAAATAAAAAGCACTTACGCGAGTGGTGTAACGTTTCGTGATAATTCAAATACACGATAAAAGAATTTAGAATTCAGATAATTCTAATGAAATTTGTATCAATTATCATAACTTTGATTCCAAATATCAATTTCAGAGAATCTTTATCAATTCTCTTTCTTTTTTACGATATAAAGTGGTCAACAAATAGAGATTTCGAGATATTCCTTTTAAACCTAAAAATACAATGCGAATTAATAAATCTTTTCAAATTGCAATTAATTTCTCGTTTACATTGGAACGAAGATTCGAAATGCGTTACAAAAAAATTCGATTCACTTGAACCGAGACGACGAAAAATATACAATTGAATTTAAACGATACGAGTTTTTCCCACTGGCAATCTCCTCCAGAGCGATTCCGCAATTAATTCGGCGAATGCAGAATAATCTCTCATTTCACACGCGAGCGTTTCTCTCAACGTAACGTAGTCTCGGTTTATTGTCTCGCGCGGTGATTGTCTATTTTTTTTTTTTTTCGAAAATACTTGAATACACGCGCGATGATTCAAGCAATTTCAATTTGCGCTTGAATGCGGCCGGTTGAAGAAACATTTCCTTGAAAGCAACTCCTTGTACTTTTACACGTATTTCTGTATCTTGTCGCGAAAGACACACCGTGTTTTTACACGTATCTGCTCGTTTTTCTGTGCGATGCTTCTAAAGTGGATTCAAGAGGGTTTTTTTTCTTTTTTTTTTTTTTCTTCTCCCCGGGACTGTTTCTCGATTCTTTTCTCTTCGAGACGGTTGAAGCCGGTCCACTTGACAGAGCTTTTAAGTAACGAACATTTTAAGTAACAGTTGTACAAATAATCGAAACGCACAACTAGTTTCATGTTTTTTTTCCTTTCCCTTTTTTTTTTTTTTTTTTATACGGAAAAATTACAAAGTTCGAATTAAAAATTCGAAACGATGAATTCATAAAGAGATTGTTCAATCGTATATTCCGTGGAAAATTAATGTAAGAGAAAATTTCGTTGTTTTTGAACAACGAAGCTCGATAAATTTATCGAGCTTATTCCCCTTACTTAATTTAAAACAGTGAAAATAAAAAAAAATCTATTTTTTTCCCGTCCAATCAAAAAAAAAAAAAAAAGAAAGAATCACAATAATTTATCCGTTATCCAGTTTATTTATCCAGTGTTGATCGAGAAACCGTTTCGATCCAGTTTAATCTCGAAATTATGGAAAAAAATGGGAGATTTTCTTTTTTCTTTTTTTTTTTCATCATTCGACGGATTTTGTTCGATTAAAAAAAAACTGGTGTCTTGCCTCCGCGTAATAACGCAATTCGGCCAAAACGAAATGGCGGCCTTTGATACGTAGTATTTTTTTTTTTTTCCCCTCTATGCATTGGCGCATTTGAACGTAGCCGCGATTAATGACCTCCATTTGGAACGTATATGTAACTGCGGGATGGGTAGGAGGCTGGCGAAGCGTGCATCAAACAGGATTAAAGAGCTAAACGAGAGACGTTTGGACAGCTCTATCAGCCGAGAAAAATGTGTACAGTGTGCATGATTTCTGTATACATTTTTGCCCGTTCTGTTCTATTTTTATCTATCTCCCCCTCCCCCGATGCAATTTTCCGCTCTCTGTAAGCAAAAATCCGCCGCGAAAAAAAAGGAGAAAAAAAAAAAACAAAATAAAAGGATAGTTTCTCTCTTTCGAACCGGCAAAAATTTTTATCGTTTTTTTTTTCTTCCTCCCCCACTTTGACAACTTCGATTCCTTTTTTCAACTCGTTTTGTCATTCGACAAAATGGGAAAATTGGCTTCGATTAATTCTCGAGTCGAATCCCATTATTCCGTCCGGGATATGATTTGTTCTTCTTATTGGAGAGGAGAGAGGGGAGGAGCGCAATCTCTAACAGGGATGCCCGTGCTCTTCGTTCAACCGACGTTGAATGAAATATGCACGGTGTACTCCCTTTCTCGGGGAAAATGGCGTTAAGATTGCCAGGAGGGGTTAATTGCAAGGAAATACGATAAAGCGGACGGAAAGGGAGCTCGTCGAGACGTTGGAAAATTTATGCGAACCGTTGGGGAATAGTGAAGTTTGGTGAAACTGGATTGTGGGATAAGAGGTGTGCTACAGCAAAATTGGTCGGAGGGCATGCTTCTTTTAATAAGGATACCGATTATTCGACGAGATTATTTCGGATATTTCGGTCATTTCTGTCTTTCTTTCAAGCACGCTCTGTCTCTCTTTTTCTGTCTTTCTGAATAATCGTCGAATCGATGCAATATAAACGCAGACTTTCCTCGACAAATTTTTAAAATCGTTTCCGCTTTATTTTTGATCCACGATATCTTGATTACGAAGATACGATATACTTTTTTTACTTTCTAATATCCAAGAATGACGTTAAAATCTTGTTATAATAATGGATCATAATTGCTCTCCATTCGGAATTGTCATCGTGAATAATTGAATCAAAGGGAATGACGACACAACGAAGGTTGTTGGTTAAAAAAGAATTTGCATTTTTATTACAGTGACGTATGTTGTTATGTTATGTATATGTTACAATACACAGCGTGTTCGTTATATCTTTGAGATCTTTCACCAATCGACGATTGCACGTCTATCGACCGATTTTGATTTCGGTTCTACGCCACGCGATGGCCATCCAACCGTATTCCCTCTTCATTCCCTCCCTTTACATACCGGCCGAGTATCCCGCCCAGTTTCTCTTTATCACCTTAACTACAATTCCCAGTATATTACGCAACGTGGTATTATCTAATTTCCAATTTATTCCTGATAACATCCGTGTGGTTAGCCTATGATACAGCGAAGAGGTGTGCAATAGTCCCACAGTATCGAATGTATCGTTCCCCGCCCAAGTGCGGTTCACTGTGTAATACCATCAACGATATTGGAAAATCGCGATATCAACAATATAGCTGAACAAATACGGTGTTCCGCTTCGATTTTGGTTCATTTTCTTTTTCGAGTTTTCTTTTCTTTTTTTTCTTTTTTTTTTTCTCCTGTTAATTTTACTACGTCAAGAGACAAGCGGAATCATCAATGCTTCGATCCTAACTGACCTACTAATTTCGCTATATATAAAGAATCGTCGAAAGTTTTCTTCGAATTGAAATTTTCTTCGAATTCTTCTTCTCAAACTCTCTCTCTGTCTCTCTCTCTCGGTCTCTTTCTTTTTCTTTCCTCACTCACTCTCATTCGCAAACAAACAACGATTCGATACTGTTCACTTATGTACAAATATATACGCGTGTAACGGTATACAAGAACGGCCTGTACCTTGGTCGCGCGCGATCCATCATTGTCTGCCAGGTTGCAGGTCCCTTGGCGCGTTGCAAGCGGAAATTCAAGAATGCACTTACTCGAAACGACGCGACGGGTCGCATTGTCCCTCCCCCTCCCCCTCCCTTTCCAGGGAATACCACGCGCACGATGGTTTGCCGAGCCATTTAGAAAACACAATGCACCGTGCTACTGCCGAGGTCCGAATAGGTCCTTGCGTTGCGTTGTTTACCCGTAAATCGTCCAGCAAACGCGACGTGCCGCGTAATGAAGTTCTCTGATCCTTCGGGTTACAATTTCGCAGCCCGATTCACTGGATACACACAACACCATACATACACACACACGCACACACACGGCTGGGCACAATGATTAAACCTCGTCCCTGTTGCGTTCCACCTCCGTGTAAAGCTACATCGAACGAAGTAAAGATTCGTAGAAAATCACATATAAAACGCTCGGTTAATCCCTAGTAATCCCTAGATTCGCGGATCACTTGGCGTTTGCACAAACACGCGCACGTATTTTTTTTTTTCTTTGGCTGAACGAAGATTTCTTTATTTCTCGATACGATATCGAGAATCCCAGTTCTTATTACACAGTCAATATATGCTTCGTCTCTTCGATCGAGGGGGAAAAAAACTACCGCGAGTTTGGAGCGTTTCACGTTTGACGCGGTTTGAAAATTCGTAGAAGGTTGGATTTTCGTTCAAACGTTCGAAACCTCCACGCCTCGGGAGTTTTTCAACTTGTCTCATACGTTCAGATTCGTGTTCCCCATGTTGTTGATGAAGTTGGACTGTTGGCCGTCTTGGCTCGTCTGCCTGGCAACGTGGCCCGCCTCGCCGCTCTGTATGCTGAAGTGCCTGTACGAGATGTACTCGGGAGGGATCGGTTGCTCCCTTTTCACCGTCTCCCTTTGCTTCTTCACCTTCAGATAACCGAGGACGGAAACGAGGAGCAAAAACACGACGAATCCCATGCAGCAACCGACTATCAGGCCGAGACGCCTTGTCAGGAAGCTGCTCACGCTGCCCACGTTGTCCATCGACGAGCCGTCGCTACTGATCACAGCCTCGGGTGTCTCGAGTGTTTTCACCTCGGTGCAACGGCTCGTGGACGAATCCGCCATTTGCATATCCGACGACGACTCGAACGTCTCGTGGTTGGAGAAGTTAAATTGATCCACCGTGTCCTCCTCGAGACGTTGGCTCATCCAGTTCCCCAATCCAAACACGCAGATCAAATACCGAGTGTTTGGCAAGAGCTTGGACAATTTCGTGGAACGTGAATTCGGCTCGAGTATCTTCGCCAGCGTCTGAAACTTTTTATTTATTTTTTTTTTTTTCAAGAGAAAGGAAAAGATTACGAAGCGAAAGATTTTCGACGATAATTTTGAATTAAGAAACGAAGAAACGAGTCTGCGCAATTCTTTTTCTTTTTTACCTCCTCGATGTTCTCCACGGCGTGATAGGCCACCTGATATCCCCGGATACCCGAGTGATTTCTACTCTGCCAGGAAACCAGCACGGAGAACGGTTGAATGTCCTGGATCGCGAGTTTCAGGACGAGGGGCGCGGAACAGAAGGCGTGCGGGTCCAACTCGAGGAACACCAGGCCTCGCAATTCCGGCGGCTGTTGGCATCTCAGCAATCCGCTGTCCACGTCGTTCATTCGCAACCCACCCCCTCGATTTCGGGCAACGCCGCCCCCAACCAACTTCTGATGATCCCGAAGCCACTCCCAAAGCTCCTGGGACTCGCAGTCGCAATGCAGCGGATTCTCTGGACACGAAACAAAACGATTTAATTCTATTTAATTGAACCTGATTGGAAGAAATTGTTTTGTCTCGACAAACGTCTACGAGACAGAGATATATTCGAGGAATAAGAACGAAAGAAAGAAGAAGAAATAATATTCAGAAGAATTCATTTCGATTTACCTTCCGCGCGAAGACTTCGTATCTGCGTCTCGAGCGGCCTGAACGCGTTCAACGGTAAATTCGCTAAATAGTTCCTACTCAGATCGAGGATTCTCAGTTTCTTCAACGGTTTGAAAGCGTCAGGCGAGATGGACGATATCCAATTCCCGTATAAATGAAGCTCGGCAAGATTCTCGAGATGCTGGAACGTTGTTCTGCCCACTCCGCTGATCTGATTGTACGAGAGGTCCAACACTTGGAGAGCTTTCAGATCCGGGGGGAAATCTTCCAGCTCCTTCAACCGATTGTGCGTGAGATTAAGTATCCTCAAGTGTTCCAACCCTTTCAACCTCTCTTGCGGCAGGAAATCGAGTTCGTTCACGCTCAGGTCCAAGGTCAGTAGCTCGATCAAGCTGCGAAACGCGCTCGGCGAAACTCGAGAGATCATGTTGCTGCCCATGAACAGGTGCATCAACGCCGGGAACGCTTCGAAATCTTGGCTGGTCACTATGCTCAAATTAGTCCCCGATATGTGTATCTCTTGAAGGGCTGGATACTTTGCCTTCGAGCTGATCTCGTGTATCCTCACCAACGGATTCGCGGTGACGTTCAACCAGGTCAGATTTGGTACGTTCTGCGCGGACAACGCGACAGCCGGTATCTGGTGGAATTTGTTGGCAGCCAACTCGACCTTTCGAAGAAGGTTCGACCGGGCGAAGAAGTTTGCGGGCAGGGCGGTCAGGTGATTGTTGCTCAGATCGACGGATATGAGACGGGACAGGTTGACGCTCGCGAAACCGGAAAGGGACATGATGTAATTGGCGCGTAGATCGAGCTCCCGAAGACTGGCCAACCCGTTCATGCGTGACATGTCCACGTTCACGATCACGTTGTTGGCCAACGACAAGAACTCGATGGTGGTCGCGTTCGCGAACACCTCGTACGGGATCTCTTGGAATTGGTTCCCGTCCAGCCTCACTTCCTTCAACGCGTCCAAACCGAGGAAGAGGGAGGTGGGCAAGGTACGAAGGCGATTGTTGCTCAACAGAAGCTTGGCAAGGTTCTTGTTCTTTGAGAATATGTCCGGTGGCATTCTGTACAATTGGGAGGAATCCATGGCCAGGTGTTGAAGGGACGGCAATCCGTCCAACGAGTTTCCGTTGATCTGGCTGAAATTGTTGTACGATATTCTAAGGACTCTCAATCCCGGGATGTCGAGACGGTTCAACGTGGACGCGGTCAGGTGATTGTGCTCCAAATTTAACTCGTACAGGTTGTTCAAACCCCTGAACGCCCCGTTCTCTATCACGCTCACGGTACAGTTCCTGAGATTCAACGTTCTGATGGGCAATCCCTCCTGGAAGATCTTGTCGTGGAGCACGTTCAAGTGGTTATTGGCCAGATCGAGGACGCGAAGTCGCTTGAGGGCGGTCAACGCGTACGGGTCCAAGCGGCGCAGCCCGTTGTCCTGCAGGTAAAGTTCCTCGAGCTCGTGCAATTCCGAGAAAGTTCTGACGGTGACGTGGCTCAAACGGTTCATGCTCAGCTCGAGGAATTTGAGCGCCTGCATCGGTTGGAACGCCGTGTCCTCGATCCGCGAGATGGAGTTATTCGTGAGATACAATCGCTCGACCAGCAACAGGTCCCTGAACAAAGGAGCCTGGAGACGGGTTAATCTGTTGTGGCCGAGCCACATGATCCTTACCGACGCTTGCCCCCTCAGAGAGTCGTTGTGCAGCACGCCGAGCCCGTTGTTGTCCAATTGAATCGAGACCAACGAGCTACCGCTGTTCCCATTTTGACCAACGTCGTTCGACACTTGGAACACGTCGCCCAACACCGCGAGCAGATTACCCTGAAGATTCACGTGCTGCAGACTGTGCAGGGATCTCAAAGCGCCGGTCTCCATGTCGGTTATCGCGTTATTTTGAAGATGGAGCTCCAGCAAGGACGGCAACGGGGCGAACACGCCTCGCTTCACCTCGGTAATCTGATTGTCCTGCAGTCGAAGCTCCCTCAACGATTTCGCCTTAGCGAACGTTCCCACCTCCAATTCGCGGATGTTGTTCCCATCCAGGGACAAGGTGGACAGATTGTCGCAATGCTCGAGAAAATCGCGCGGCACTTTCTCGATGTAGTTCCCGCTCAGATGCAACTGAGCCAATTGGCTCAACGTGGCCAGACCCCTGGCGTCGATCCTCCTGATCGCGTTTTGTTGAAGATAGATCACAGACAGGCTCGTGCTACCGGCGAACGTCTCCGCGGGTATTTCCAGAATGTTGTTCTCCGCGAGGAACAACTCCTTCAACTCGGGCAGCTTCGAGAACACGCCGCGTATGTAATGGATGTGATTGTTGCTGAGATCGATCGATCTCAGCCTTTGATTCGCTCTGAACGTGTTCACGTCTAGGGATACGATCTTGTTGTGGCTCAGATCGATGGACTCGAGGTCGATCAACGAGATGAACGCGTCCTTGTCCACGAACTCGACCGCGTTGTAGTACAGAGAGAGGATCTTTAGGGACGGGCAACAACGGAAACAATTGAGCGGTATCTTTTTGAAATTGTTGCTGGTCAGATCGAGAAAGTTGAGTGCGTCTAATCTGGAATATCCGTCCTCTGGTAGCTCGGACACCTCGTTCCAGGCAAGCCTGAGAGACGTCAGGTGTTCCAATCTCCTCAGGGACGTCATAGGGAACACTCTGATCTTGTTCTCGGCCAGGTTCAGATCCGTCAGAGTGTCTTCCAGCCCTGCGAACGCGTACTCCGATATTTTTATTATCTGATTCCCCTTCAGATTCAACTTGATCAACGACAGTCCGTAAAAGCTGTAACTTGGAAGCTCGTGGACCAGATTCGCTTCCAAGTCGAGCGCTTTCAGGGAGGTCAGCGTGGCCAGTGCTTTCTGCGGCACGTGGGGAAGCCGGCCCGACACCAACGCCAACGATTCCAAGCTTTTGCCCAATCGTTTGAACGCGTCCTCGCTTATCTCGCGTATCGCCGAGTGCGATATTTGCAAATGCCTGATCTGAGAGCCGGCGGGGAACGCGACGGATCGAAGCTCCTCCACTCTTCTGTCCAGCTCGTAAACGCTCAGAGATTGAACTATCGCACCTGGAACGAGAGACATTCACATTCGTTATTCCACGTTATTCGCCGTACAGCGATGAGATCCGCTCGGACTGGTCGAACTCCATTTACTTACTGCGCTCGTGAAAAAGGCCACGGTTTTCAACGAATCGGATCTCCTTAACGGTAATAGGATTTGCTCCTGATTTTTCGTCCGAGTAATCGAACGTTCGAATTCGATCCTTGTTTTCAATGCGGGCTATTAGTCCGGATAATAGAATTCTCTTAATCGGACATTGACGAAAATTTCCATTAAATGGATCGCGGATAAGCATCGAATGGTTAATGGAGGTCTAAGTTATTCGAATTCAAAATGATCAGCAAAGATCGATCACGATATTCGTATCCCGGTTGAGAGGAGGAGGAAATCCTCGAAGCGTAATCCCTTATTTATCTTAATGTATTCGTTGGAGCAAGGTGCACGTACCTTCCCCTTCAGCTGCGTGTATCACACCGGACAAAGCGGTCCTCAGGGATTCCTCGGTGGCCCCGGCGCATTCCAGGAACAGGCCGTCCTCGAAATTGTAACAAGGACAGCCGGGCATCGTGTCGGGTGGCGGACACTTGGCGCTCCTCGCTTCCTGCGCCGTCATGCAGGCCGCCAACACCACTGAATAGATGAAACGGAAACCGTCGCGGTTGCCACCACCAGGCTTGCGCCCGCTTCGAGACGAGCCCGAGTCCCGCCACTTGCGCTTCGTCCGCGGCCAAGTCGTCCACATATTATTATTATCGCGCCGATCTGTTCCCGGCACGTCCCAAACCGCTCATCGTTTCTCTCGACGACGCTCGATGATGCTTCCCTGCGAAAAACGTGATCGTCAACGCGTCATTATGCATGTTAGACAAGATTAGATTCGATAAAGTAAGAAGGATGCGTGGAAAATTTCTCTTTTTATTATTAATAATTCATAATCGAGGGAAAGAGATATCGAAATGCCTCTCTTCGACGTGGTATCCTGTAATTGTGTATGCAACTAAGCAATTAATTTACGCGCTTTACGGTTCATTAATTTTGGTACGAGTATGCTGATAATTTATCTAGAAAACTGGGAACAGGTGGCACGCCACCTAATACTTTTTCATCGTGATTAGAGTCTACTTGTTTAATATAAGTCTAATGCGAACTTGGCAAACTCAATTTTTATATCTTGCTTTGCTTCCAGCATATTTCTTTTCCATCTTATCCATTTATCTGATCTAATTCGTATCCCAAACGTGGCGTTGTAACGATAATTGCCAGAATTCCAGCCAGACCTGGTAGTGTATCGTAATAAAGGAGCTCGAAACGTGCGTTTACATATACACTCTAAGACGAATTCTCCGTTTTTAAAACGCGCGTACGCGCTCACGTGAAACTAAACTTCGAAACGCCGTATGGTAGTACGCGGTCTGCTGATCGTTCCGTAATGGTGGGTTAATAGCTCGGTCGCGTGCCACGTTTCATCGGGTATTTTTCAACGAATCTATGTTCTTTTTTTTTTCTTTCTTTCTTTCTTTACCACTTGTATCTACGAGTTCTACGCGTTCGTATCGAAATAAGGAATATACGTGGAAATGCAATACGAATCAGCGAAAAATAGGCAGCCACCGCGAAATCGCATTCGGTCAAATTGTAATTTGCATCTCGGTAAACGATTTTCACACGAGCGCCCGCGGTTCATTGTTTCCGTGCAGCCAAGCGAAATATCCGTGTTATCCGCTCGTGTTTGCCAAATTCTAGGCTACGTTAACGATATTGCATTAATTTAACATTAGAGACGTTAATTTTGTTCCTTTGATCGGCGATCCGCAAAAAGTTAAAACCGATCCGAGTGGAAAAGTAAAAGGTTAAAGCTCGAAAGGAGCTGGAGAAAAATATATTCCGAGAAAATAATGTTGGATAATGCTGATGATAAAAAAATATACAGCCGAGCACGCACGCACGCGTTTTCGTGCGTAATTCTTCCGCAAGCTCGCCAACGGATCAGATTCAAGATCGATCGATATACCGGTGTTTTATTATCTCGTTAAGGGTGGGTCAGTCAGAAAACGTAAACATTCTCGACTTAACGAACTTTTTAAAGCTCGCCATAAGTTCTCGTGAAATTGATAATCTCACGATGATCGAGATAACGTGACAAGTTTACAAGTGGAATACGAAATACACGTGTATTTGCATAACGATGATATATAAAGATTGGAATCGTGAACCAACTTTATTTAGATTTTTCCCCACAGATTAGACATTAATTATTTAATGAATTATTATTTCTCCCTTTTTTTTAATTATAAAGGATTTCATATAGCAACGACGTGGAGACGAGCGAGGGTACAACGACGAGAATTTAATTAACAGAATGAATTCCCGATGCTCGAACTCGAACAGTACTCGACGAATGGAGGATTATAGATCGAGGGAGTAAATACCGATCCCGGTTATGCATATTTTCGTGAAGTGGGATCGTATTCTTCCCGGTGTACGACAAACACAGGGTGCAGTTGACGCGGCACAAATAGGACGGCGATGTTCTCGGGGCGAATACGATGGCATAAACGATCGGGCGGGATATAAACGTTGGTCGTTAGGCAAATGGACTTGGACCCGAGCCTCGATTCGGGGAATAAACCCCAAGATCTGTTTATGATTTCGAGTATATATATATATATATATAGACAAAAAATTTGTGTATATTTACATATCGGACAGGATCCGGCAAATTTGAATATCTTGAAAATGGATCGCGTGATTTTCGTGTGACTGTGCGAATAAACTATTCATAGGATAGGCTTTGCGTGAGGAATGGACATCCTATCCCAGTTAGGTTATTCAATTGTTGATAATGAACGATTAATGAACTGGAAATGATGAATTACAAATCTCTCTATTGTTCACACTGTCGTACTTCTTTTTTTTTTGGTAAAATATTATTACACGTTTAATATCGCGGCACGAAATGGAATGGAACGTACCCGAGCTCTCACGAATAGTTGAATGATCGGACAGGATCTAGGTCAGATAACTTTCAACGTTCCCTGTGAATCGTTTTTCGAATAGAAACGTCTCTGTCAACTGTTCCTCGTATTCTTTCATCCTCGCAAGATTTCTCTTCTCTTTCCACGGATTAAAGTGGATACAGCGATAAACGAAGGGAGGAGATTTTTAAATATTCTCGACAAACAATTTCTCGTCACGTCATGATTTTAAACGCAATCCACAAAACACGGAATATTCCATCAACGAGAGATTTTCATGTTCCATATCCAAAATCATCCTGGCGTTGATTTATAAATAAATCATCGAGTCGTCACGCAATAAAATCGAATCAATATATATTGATTTCTTTTCAAAATCAACGAATTCCTCAATATGATTCGAAGTTAAACGAGATTAAATTTAAAGAAGAAAAATTCTATTGCTCTCAATCGTTTTGTTTAACAAATTTTCCTTTCTCCATTCACCATACATTCCCCCATAACCCCATAATGTTCGTAGAGACACGGATTCACGTAGCTCCCTTACTTTCTCGTGATCCCTAAGATGAGCCGGTCGTAATTCAACCGTCCGTGATAAATCTTCGCGGCTTGGATGCCGTCACGGACGCGATGACCTGCGCCACGTTTGGAAAAATATACGGCCGGATGTCGCTTCTGGAATCCCGTTGTTGGACAGGATTTTCGATCGATGCCGAAATCCTTGGGACGCCACTTGTTAGGCTGCGCTCGAAATTACACGTTTCTGGGGCGAGCCCTTGTAAGTTTCTCGCAGATTATGGCCCGACATCGAGTTAAGGAACAAGTTTGTTAGGAGTTGTCCGCTTTACACGGAGGTTAGATCCGTTAGAGTTGGAGTACGTACGTCGGCGGTAGAAAAATCAATATCCTCTCCTGCGTTCTTGTGCGCCTCCCGCGCTTTAGGAGCTTTTTAATTAATGCACACGCGTAAGCGTGCAAAGTTTTTCAACATTTACGGCTCGCGCGTGACTGTGCTTCAAGCTTGATTACGCCGCGCTCTGTTTATTAATAATTTTTTTTTAGAGTGCCCCTAATGTCGCTCGAAACGCGTGGATTTCATTTCGAAATTAGCGCAAAGTATTTAGATCCACGCTAATCAATTTACATCCAATTTTCCTTTTTCTTTTCTCTTTGAAAAGTATCCCGATATTTGTTGCTCGAACAACTTCAACAACGTGAAATGAAGCATATTCTCTGTTCTTGTTACTTTTAACATTCGAAAAACTAGTTTAAAATAGTTTCGACGACAATTTATATATTCGGGTATAAATCTGTTCTTTGCACGATTTTTAACGTAGATTCGAAGGAAAGGGGGGGGACGACTCGTTAATTCGCTTAAGAATAAGCAGCAGCCTCGAGGATCAACTACTTCTACCGGCCTCGGGAACGTTTTAAAGTTTAAAGAGGTGGAAGAATCGACTCTCTCTCTCCCCCTCCTCCCTCCAGGATAAAAATTTTCCTGAGGCTAGGAGAGGAGGGAAGGCTGTCCGACTTTCTTGGCCTGGGAAACAGGCATGAGGCGGCGGGCACCACGTGCGCCCCATTGTTTCGCTATCTCTCGGGCTTGATTACAATTTAGCTCGAAACCACGGTGTATCGCATCTGAAACGCGGGGGTGGGAGCGGGTGCACGTGCAGGCAATACACACGTGACTATCTGAATGGCCGTGTTATTACATTCCTCGTTTCGCCGGCTATTAATACGCTCTGAGATGCGTACGTGTTATCGTGTGCCGGCGGAACGATACGAAAAGGGAAAGGGAGAGTTGAGGCGTCGTCGCTTGTTTCTCGTCGTCTAGAATGCCTCGTATGGGAAAGGACCGAAATATGGCAGGGTTTAATAAAGGACATTGGCTTCCTCCCGAACTCGAGCACAGCTGTATTGCGAGAGACACTCGTGGCTTGTTTAATTAAGCGTCGCTGCGCCGCTTAATCTTCAAATTGCATCCGCCAACGCTCGAAACGCGCCAGACGAAATTTCATACTTTTTTCGTGGAAAAAACCTTGGGCACGATGCGTCTTGGGGAAAAGAATCTACCCTTCCGTCGGATTACGGAGAATATTTGTATATAAACTGTATTTCGTGTGTCTCTCTCTTTGGCTTTTTCTACATGGTAAATACTTTTGGTAAAATTTTTATTGTATAAATTTTTAACATTTCCCTTCGAACAGACTGGTCTGGTGTACTATCTTCGTCTGAGAATGTTTTTATCGATCCACGAAATAATGAAGGAGGCTTAAAGTTAAGGTTTTTCGTATACCATGAAAATTGGGAATGGAAGAGGAAGGTATCGTTGAAGTTGCAGGAGAGAATCGTTGGTCGATTTCGAATGGACGAAGAGAATCGATAAGATTTACATTTGGAACACGGGAAATGCGCGTGAAAGCGTGAAATTTATCGTTGGTGAGGGTAGATTCCTTAAGAAAATGAAGTTTGAAGGATGGCAAACACAAATCTGGGACCGGAATCGGGGAACAAACTGTAATTCCTATTTCGTCGGTGAATCTCAAATAGCCGAAGTGCACTTGCGCTTCCATTACCGGAGTTTCGTGAAGCGGAATTGACTTTGCGTTGTAAGAGCAAGTTCCAAAGTGATCGGAATTAGGAAACGGAGAAAGGCCCTCCTCCTGTGTTCACGATTCATTATTGAAATTAAATCGATCGTGCGTTTGTCGAACAAAGAGAATCGAAAAATCGATCGATCAATTTCTTCTTTTTTTTTTTCCTTTTTCTTCTTCTTCTTTCGCGTGCAGTTCGTCCAAGACGAGATTCGAACGATTCCTCGCGCATAATCATAATCATCCGCCATTTCAACCCTTATTGATCCTGTGTACCAATCGAATCCCACGAGCGGTTCCCACGATACACACCGCTCATATTTGCCACTTGAGCATCCTGAGTGCGTCGAGTGGCGTGCAAACTTCTCCGCTTACTTCTCGAATGCTCGGTGAACTAGTTTCAGTAACGATAGATTTTCGCTTCGCGATATAACTTACAACGGCCAAACGGCCGTTCCAACGTTAATGAAAACGCCCACTCCAATTTCCAATGCATCGCATGAACGATAATTATACGAAGATTTCCCCCTCCCTGTAATATTTCAATTACAGTTCAATTATGGATGGAATTCCATTATTCCTGAACTCTATTTATTGGGAACGAAATTTTCATTAATGCTCGATTAAATGAACACTGGCACCGAGTATTATCTCAACCAGTGACGAGCAATTGTTTCAATTGTACGAATACCGGGGACAAATAATGGGAGGGGGACGTAATGCGATACGTAATGTCGCGGTAATAAAATACGGAGAGGCGTGCCAGATAAAAATCGGCCGGCAAAAACCTCGTCTTCTACGACGAGAAAATTCATCTAACCCGAGTTCAAGAAATATTTGAAACTTTTCGAACGCTTTTCCGAATACTCTTTACAACAACGATTATCATTATCAAAAAAAAATCTGAAAATTTGTACTCAAAGTTTTCCCTCTAGCTCCTATTTTCACAAAATTATTATTTGAAAAAAGTGAACAGAAAAATTGAAATTTTCTTACACATATACAATATCACAATACAATTTAAATTTCCTTATACTCCATTTATTCAAACATTCTCCTATTTTCACAAAGTTATTATTTGAAAAAAGTGAACAGAAAGATTGAAATTTTCTTACACATATACAATTTAAATTTCCTTATACTCCATTTATCCAAACTTCCTCCTATTTTCACAAAATTATTATTTGAAAAAAGTGAACAGAAAAATTGAAATTTTTTTACACATATACAATATCATAATACAATTTAAATTTCCTTATACTTCATTTATCCAAAGTTCCTCCTATTTTCACAAAATTATTATTTGAAAAAAGTGAAAAACTAAAATTTTCTTCGACTTACACACATATATATATCGTAATAATACAATTTAAATTTCCTTATACTCCATTTATCCAAACATCTGTTACTCGAAATGAAAGATCGGAAATGATACACTCCCACCATGTATAAATGATTACACGAACCGCTCAATTAAACGTTCCAACCCTAAATCCATTAAACGAACATCGATTGTCCATCGAGCGCGCGCGAAAACAAATCGAATCGATCCATCCCATTCGCCCGAATTTGCGCAAGCACCCCGATAATACTTTGCGATCCCCGGCCACGTAATCTCGACGTCTACGGTCCACCCACACGATCTGCCAGGATCGAGGCATCGATTTCGCGGGCGGAACGTGCTCCGGGCTCCGTGTAGCCGCGGTCTGCTACGTTTTGGTCCATTAAGGCCGCAGGAAAATTGAATTCCGGCGCGACAGCGAGAGCGCAAGCTCGGATTAAATCGTTGCGGTCCACGGGGCGAGACCGCGTTCGCTAATGAAGCGCGCTGCGTTGAATATAAAAGGGACATCTGCTAACCCTTCCGCCCCATCTTCCAATGTCGGAAAGGAGGAGCAATTAAAAGCCCGGCTTTTTAGCTTTCGAATTGGGATCGAATTGGAGGCTTGGTCAGAGAGCGATTTCGCGAGTCGAACGAAACGTTTTTGATAATTTCTCTTCGCTCGTGACGATTCGTTTCTTTTTTCTCCCTTCTTTTTTTTTCTTCCTTCTCTTTTTATTTCCTCCAAGAACGAGTCTTGTTGTTGTTGAATTGGAGAAGTTTGTGAGAAGTTGAGTATCTCTTAAAGATACCGGGAAAATTATTCCATTCCACGCGTTTCGTGCCACTTCTTTTTCGAACGAGAATGGGGAACGGAATTTATTTATCGATGTTTTCGTAACGTAACGTTTCCTTTGGTGGTCGAGTTCTCTTGGGTTAACTTAGGGGCGAACCTAAGTCGTGAGGAGAATGTCTTAAAGAGCCATCGAGTTGACTCGCAGTTGTCCCTCTATTTGAACAAGACCGACCAATGGTAATGAGAATGCAAATGGCACGGAACAGAACTATCTTTCCACCTTGCACACGAGTCGAGTAATGATGAAGGAAAATGAGATTTTTTTCAACTCCATTGAAATCGAAATTTCACTTTGCCCTTAAGAGAATGATTCCTTGAAATATGAACGATATACCGATGAATCTCTCCTATCCTTTTTCTCAATTATAAATTCCAAACTAAACTCCAAATCCCCACTCATTTTAGCGTCTAAAATATGTACTCGTCAGATGGCGTCATTAACATGAAACGCTCTCTCTTTTTCCTTCTCCTCATTTTCATCGTCCCTGTAAATCCCAGATAAAGTTTGGTAGATTTGCATCTAGCTTATCTACCTTCGATATCCTCTACCTCTCTACTATCCTCTACTTCTCTCTCTCTCTCTCTCTAACGAGGTTACTCAGCATCGGGGACATTAGCGAAATCCGAAATTACACGACTCGGTCCCAGCATTAGCCCATACCACGCGAATTTACGATAATTCCACGGGGGGAAATTTTCAAAAATTCGTCGCTTTTGATATTCCACCCATTGACGTCCACATCCAACGGGATGAAAAACCAGCCCATCGGATCTGTGATTATCCTCTTATAAGGGGGATGCGGCTTCTTATAAAGCGGACAGAGTTCCGCAAAACGTTAACGCGAAGCTCGCGGCTTATATCAGCTGCCTGATTATTAAAAGTTAAATCTTGCTACTTTCCTTCGGGAAGAGAGAGAGAGAGAGGGGAGGGAATCACCCTTCCTTAACCTCTTTGCATAAAATTAAAGGTAATCACATTCATTTCGCCGCCCCGAATCCTCGAAACGCTACCGAGGACATCGCTGAGGGGAGAAGAGTCTGAATTTATTACGATGACAATGAAAATTTGTACCGAGTTTCGAGGGTTTACCCGAGAGATCCAGAGAGAGAGAGAGAGAGAGAGATCTCGCCCCGGCGATAATTAGGTTGAAGTCCCTAGACACGATGATCGTCGTCGAGGATCCCGTTCGTGACACACAGATTTCTGACGAGAGTGAAATCGCGCGTCGTTCCACCCTTCTATATTTTCATAACCTTCGAGTTAGCGGGCAAACTTCTCAGGATGGGAGGAGGAGGGAGATCCTGGAGGACGAAGATTTCCATCAAAGTTAACGAATCTGGTAAACTCGCCCCATTCTTCCTCCTCTCCGAACGAATTTCGCTTCACGCGATTCTTGCCGAGGGAGGATGCGATTTCTTTGCCAATTACGTGCGTATCCCCACGTCTTTCCAAGTGCGTTCTCTCGCACTTTGGATGCAAGTTCAAGGATAGATAGATAAAGAGAGAGAGAGAGGGAGGGAGAGATGCCGTCGAGTTGAAAAGGTGCATCGGTCTTTGAGGGAGCGCCACGAGGGAGGGGGCGAGTAGTATCCTTTGATACTCTTAGAGCGCGAAACACGCTTTAGACGAATTCCATCGGAGGAAGGGGTGGAGAGGGAAACGTTACGCGGAATTATGGAGAATATTCCTTTCGTTAACCATCCGTGCCCCGGCCGCGGTATTCGTGGGAGAGCTGCTCGGCATTCTTCAAAGGGACGAGTATAGTCGGCACGAGGGGAGGTTCATCCCTTTAACATACGGGGAAGAAATTTGTGTATTAATGGAATAGAAAAAGAAAAACGGGGGTGGAAGGGAAAAGTCGGCTGCGATGCGTGATCTGTTTCTTTCTTTCTTTTTTCTTTTTTCTTTCAGAGCTAACAGGTTCTTTTTGGGATAATTGAAAACGTCGATGTAAGAAAAATCGTCGAACGATCGATCATTGCGCGAGCATTTTTTTTCCTTCTTCATTTCGCACGGAATGGAATTTACTTAGAGAATTAGATTCGGATGTTGGAACGGATTAATACTGTTAATTGGAAAACTTTTTGCCCCTCGTGGGAGGAGGGGGGGGCGGGAAAAAACTGCGCGACAGAAGGAGAGGAAGGTTAAATTAATTGTTCCAAGTGCAACGGGAAAGGAACAATTTCCTTGAGAATTCCCTGATTCCTCTCGAGTACGCTTCGTCACTGGTGGATGTCGTCGTTGGTTAGGGATAAATAAAAAATCACCCCCTCCTCCCTTCCCCTTCCCCTCCCTCCTCGGGGATCTAAAACTCGGCGGGGAAGGTGAATTAAAACTGTCTCCGCGAGGGAACATTTATCAACATCCGTAGAGATGATTCGCGTTTTATGGCTACCCTCGATCGATCTCTCGTATTTCCGTCCCAAAACAGAAAATTCGACCGAATTTCCTCCCCCCTCCAGTGTCTTACCGCCAAGTTACGATCCTTTCGATTCGATATCGAATCCCTCTCTCTTCGTTTTTCCACCAACGAAAGACGTCGAGTCACGCGAAATCTTGCTTCACCTGCTAGTAGTAATAGTAGTGATAGTAGTGGTAGTAGTAGTAGTAAAACCGTCATTAGTCAGACACTGGCTTTTATTTACCTTGTTCTCGAAGAATTATATAGCTCTTAAAGTTTTCCATGGAGAAGGCAATATAACTTTTTTAAACATTAAACGACACGTACACCTCTCTCCTTAATGCCCCTTTTTTCTCCCCCCCTCTCTCTCTCCCCCTCTCTTGATTGTTTCTTAGCGTAGAAACAAGAGGAGCTAATATCCTGTTTTGCGAACTTTTGTATCGGCCACGGGGAGTGTACAAGGTGTACTATTATACAAGAAAAAGAACAGTGTCTTTGGAGAATGTTTAACCTCGTTGATCTAATAAAAAGCTTCGTGTTCAGGAGTTGCCCCCAAGCATGATGGGAGGGGGATGGAAAGTTCTTTGTCGTGGAAAAGATTTTATTACTGATAATTGGAGGATCTTAAAAGCAGTTAATACAATCAATATATAAATAAGTGGAGTGGAGCAAGCAACGTCATCATCATCTATATCATGTAATAAATTTTATTAATAGAAAAATACGTTTAAAAAGAAAGAATCATCGTTTACTTACGTGTATATTCTATTTCTAATAAATATTCTATTATTTTGCGTTAATATTATTATAATTTTTACATTCTTGATATTTGAATATTGTACTTCGTGTAAAAATTATTTCCGACATGTTTGAAACAAAATTATATGAATTTAGTAAAATTGTAAAACTTTTAGTTCATGTATATTTCGTTTGAATATTTTACATGACGTTTATTGAAATTTTCAAGCCAACTATTTTATCGAATTAGTCGTTTTTTCTCTCTCTTATATCCAATCGAAATAATTTTTGTATCTTTTTCTTTCTTTTTTTCTTTTTTTTTTTTCAGTAATGGTATTATACAGTTAGGTTCGTTATTATTCGTTATTATTCGTTATTATTCCTTAAGATAGTTTTTTGCCGTGACTTGGTCGTAATTTGTTTAATGAGACATGGAATTTTCAACTAGGAGGAGTGTTTCCTCAACTTTCAGCTAATTAAATGGTGGAATAACCTCTTCTATTGATTTTCCAACGTGTCCTCGGGCAAATATTAATAATATAAGCAGACCTGTAATATCTCTATCTTCTTAAAATATTTATCAAAAATCCTTGTATGCCTTCCTGTGATATAATTTTCATAGAATTGAACGTTTAAACATTTTGATACGTCGACGTTATACGTATGCATTCGCATCTTTTTTTTTTATAATAATTACTTTTGAAGAAAGTTTTACTTTTGGAAATTAAAAATGGGTATCGAATTGGATAGATGGATTGGATTTTTAAGGATAACATCGTGACGATCGTGTCGTGGAACATTTGCGCAACCGATCTTGTGATTGTGACACGTTGATACCACGTATCCTCCGTGTCACGTTGAAAACAATCCTTGTCTGTGATGCGCTTTGAATAATGGCTGTCCCCGCGAACGCTCGACACAGGTTCTACACGATTAGAGAGCAGAATAATGTGGGATCATGAACACCTGTTACAGTGGTGATACATATATGCAAAAGAAACATAGTTTGATCACAAAGCTCAGTAGCGAAGTGGATTAAAGCACCGTCTTTTACACGAGCGGAAAAACAAACATCCAGAGTTCGATTCTTCTTCGAGAATTGAAAGATTTTATTTCCATTTTTCTTGATTGGATTTTATTCAAAATGACATTTAATTAAGTAATTTGTATACAAAATAATTTTCTTATTAAAAAGAAAATGAAGATTTTGAAAAAAAATTTAAAATATATATTTCAAAATATATATATATGCAATTATTCGAATAATAGAATATACTATCGAAAAAATAAAGAAAAAATATATATTTAAAATTTAAAAATATAGAGATTTCGAAGCAACAAGTATGATAAGAAAATGACAAATAAAAAATGTGATATAATATCGATATTAAAAAAGCATTTTGAAAAAAGTACAATAGGAAAATGATATTTAAAAAACATACGAAACCAATATTAATTAAAAATTGTAAAAAGAAGAGAAAAATATACACTATCGTTACACCGTTCATTAAATTTCTACAAAGAATTGTTACGATTTTCAACTGTATGAGCTTCTTGAATAAAAAAGATACACATCAGAGTGTGAATATCGATGATGAGATTTTTCAACAGTTTTCTCTCGAAAGATGATCGCAAAATAAATTTCACGATAGAAAATGTATACAATTGAAAATGATGAAAAAAAAAAACAAAAATAGCGAAGCGTAAGCTAATACTTCATACTTGCTCGAATAAAATGCATAACTTCATCAGGGATTCAACGCTCGACCTGTGTCATGGTGCGAGGTTCCACGAGCTAATGAAATTACAAGGGTATTTTAATGCGATTCTTCCATAATATCGTTACACGATACTCTATTTTCGATAGCAGCGGATGAGATCAAATCTAGTTGTCTCTTTGTAATTTATACCTGGTTGGATCCCACAAATCCTCTGATATGCAAATTCACGATTCGAATCGGAGGCAAGTGTCTCGTAGACCGAGGGAATTTGTCCGTAACGCGATTGATAAATTTGAACAGCCGACGTAATATTCGCGTTAAGATCGATACGTGTTTCCAAGATGTTTGGAGGCCTTGCCTTTGCTACGTGTTGAAATTTAATCATCTCGGAACACAAGTGATGCTTATCAATCGGATTTATAGATGGATTATTTGTTTCACGATCTATGTACAATCGATATTGCATCAAGTTTGTTTTGATTCGAAATACTCTAGTTTGCTCCATAAGTAAATTATATATCTACAGATTAGAGATCTCCTTTTAAAAAACAAAAAGATAAAGCAAAAATAAATAATAAATTCAAAATTACCTGTAAAATATTCTTCTAATTTAGAGTACTTATTCCTTCCATTTATTTATTCTCATTTATTTCTTTCACGCAATACAGTAATAATTTACTTCGTCTCCATACGTAGTAATTTCAGATTTCCACGTCAATTCTCCTCCAATCTGATCATCAGTAACTCGTTATCTTTCCGTGAAAGGAAAGAGATCCAATCGAATAGCTATCCACGCGCCGGTTTCGTTCGATCCTCGAAACAAAAAACCCTCCCTTCCACCCTCCCCCCCTCTGTTCCAGATACAGCCACCTAGAAAAAAGGTTTCACGAGAGATCATCTCCGAAACTCTCTTCACGGATCGAAGTCGTCCCCCTCCCCCCGCGCGACCTGTGGGCGTATCTGTGGATTTTACGAGTGCCAGAAATTTTCTCGACTTCTTCCCCGGGAAGACGCGTTCGCGAGGAAGGGGGTGGGAATTCCGGCTTAGAAAACAGGATTGGTAGCGTCTCGCGATCCCGAGGACTGGGCAGGCGTGAAATCCTGGAAGGACCGGATCCAATCTGCTTGTAAAAGCAGCGTACGCCGCAGAGTGTGGAGCAATCTGCCTCTCCCCCTCCATCTCCTCGTCCTCTTCTTTCTCCCTCTTTCTCTGTCCCTCTGTCCCCTTGCTCTCGCAAATCCCGAGACAGACTCGCAATCTCGATGGATTACGTACACTCGGGCGCGATTTTACAGTGCAACAGGGAGAGCCAGAGGGTTGCGGATATCTGCTTGGAAACTTCGTAAGTCCGACGACGTTGAGTCCTTGTCCAGTAAATTTCCAAGGATCGGGTCGCCTTTCCTTTCATCCGGCCCATTTCGCGCTAGGTATAAATTTCTTTTTCTTCTTTTTCTTTTTTTTTTTTTTTTTTCTCTAATATAATGTATTTCGAGGAACAACGACACGTTTCACGTGCGACAAGTTGTGACTGGAAACGACAGGTGGAAAGATTCGATTAGATTGTCAAAGTTAGAAAGATGAATCGTAATAAGATCGTTGAATAAGAGATTTATGAAGGAAGGGGGTTCAAGAAAATATGAGGGTAACACTATCGGGAATCGAATTTATTTCCCTTCCGCCGGTTCCGTGGTTACACCACCCTCATCGTTCCCTTTTTTGCTGTTGCCGTTGATCTTGTTTAATGGGCCCGATCTTACACATACTTTCCAATTCTTTTCTTGAAATTTAGAAAAATCACTTCGTCCTTTTTTAAAAAAGAATACTCAACTTTTGTTTATGTGTTTACTTATCGTAAAGACAATTGATTTCGAAAATTTAATCTAAGTTGAATATATATTTATTGACTGTTACAAGAATATCGAAATTTCATTTACAAAAAAATAAAAGCCACGACTTTTGAACAGAAATGTGATCAATGATGCGATAATAGAAAAAAAAATATTATAAATACACATCGTTTTATAAGAAGAAGAAAAAAATTATTTCATCCGTGATTATAAATTGAAAGCTACCCCGTTTCACCAACTCTATACCAATCACTCGCTCGCTCGCGAGGATCAAGCTTCGACTGTGTGCACGCTCCAATTAATCCTCGCTTCTTTCCGGTTCAGGGAATCCGATAGTTCGCCCCTCGTTACCCGTCCTTTTTATGCCCTCTCAGTCCTTATAATTCGATAATTCTCGTGTTCCTCCTTCCTCTCGTCCTCCTCCTCCCCGCTAATTCGTGATTTCCAATAGGGAAAAGTTTCGGTAAGGGCTTGGAAAAGGAAATATTCGCCCCCTGGCGGCGGGGCCATCGTCGTTAGAAACGGACAAGGATTGTTTCGCGGCGAAGAGATTTCCGGATATCCGGGGGATCCCAGAAAAAGGATTTTCGAAGCGGGATGGCCATCGTTCTCCTTGAGATCACGATTTTGGCCGCGAATTATCCACGCCCAAATTATCCTCCCTCGATATTTCATTAACACATGAACCGAGTCGTGTAGCAACAGGATCCGTACAACTTTCATTCGTCGAATTGGTTCGAAATGGGAGGGGGGTTCAAAGGGAATCCATGTATTCGAGAAGTTCGATCGGGATATTGGAAGGAATATCAAAGGTCCTTTCCCTTCTTTATGAATTACGAAGGAAAGGAAGAAACGTCGTGATAAATTTATGAGGATACTTTCTACTCTACTGACGAAGTCCATTTTGTTTTTGTTTTCTTCTTCTTCTTCTTCTTCTTTCATAGAAAAGTTGCTTTTCATATACATTCCTCGCGTATATACCTCTTAGAGTCTTCTTTCTTTTTTTTCAACGCGTCTACCCCTCTCGTCACTCGAAAAATCCTCTTTCTTTCTTTCTGGAAAGCAGAAGAGGTATAACGACGCCATGATGAATGGAAGTCAAAGTGAAAGTCAAGATGAAGGATCGATAATTAAGTCGCTGTTAAGTTACGTTACTTTCCTTCCATTCCTTTCACAAAGGAAATTTTTCTGGCAATTTTTTGGTCGGAACGTTCTGTTCTTCTCTCTCCCTTTTTGTCTAAATTAACCAAAACTACGACGATGATCAATAATTCAATTCAGTTTCGAGAGAGTTCGATCGATGGATGTTGAGTTCTCTTTCGATTGTATGTACACGCTCACAGAGACGTGACTTGTGAGGATGGAGATACAAACTGGTGCACAGTTAACGAATAATTAACGGATTAATTATGGTTAATTACACGGCTCGTAAAGGATTTCGATTGTTTCGAGTTTAAAAAAAATTTTATACGCAATTCCAGGCGCGTTCTAATTAAAACTTCCTCCTAGGAGGAATATCTTTTAATTTGAAAACTTTTTATATCCGGGAGGAATAAATGTGATGGTTAAATGAGACGCGAGGAAAATGATGATTTTTTTAAACAAAATTTCACCCCCGTCCCACTGTTGAACCTGTGCGCTTCAATTCGGACATGTTAATTACTCTCCACGCGAGCGGGACACACTCGTGTGCTTATCTGGAACACGCGTTCTAACACGTTCTCAACGTTCAACCTTTTCATTTTCTATGTTAAATTCATCCGGAAAATACAGTACCTCTTTTCATTTGCGCTCGTTTTACGGATAATGACACGTCATTCTACGTTGTCGTGAAAAAAATCCACGCTCGTTAGAAGTCCGTTTCATTTCTGGCCTCAAGATTTTTCACTGAATCGGTGTCGAAATACTTGCGGGATTGCTGATGACGATGGAGCCAAGTTTCAATGTACTGTGTCGGATAGAGATTATTCGTGCAAAAGTAAATTGAAGGAAAATATGTCCTTTTTCTCTTATAAGAAATAAATCGTGCTCGAAAATATCTTCAAATATATATCGTGAATTTGGTTAATTTCCAAATGGATGTTATTTTATAAATTTAAACAGAAGATGCAGGATTTTGTCATTTGAGAGCTGGTTTTTAAATTTATCGTTGCTACGCGAGTAATTAATTTACAGATTAAATGTATTATTCATGAAATGTAAATAATTCATCCGGTTCACTTTTTTTAAAATATTTAAAATCGAATCTGTCAATGTTTCCAAACTATTCGTAATATTCTTAGTTCTCGTTCGTTTTCATACATTTCACATTTTTTTACGTTTTATATTTCGCGTTATACACGCTCTTCTATCTAGCTCTAGTTTAAAATTAAAATTGAACGAGGAAAAATATATTCGATACATGAAAGGAAAGGGCAATAAATTTTTTACCCCTTTTCATTTCACAAAAGTCACAACGCGTTTTCAAAAGACAGTGATGATAATTATATCATCGAGTTGATATGATTTTAATCCGAATTCATTTTCCCTAAGAAAGGATCCCGAATCGAGAGTTAAATCCAATTTAATTCGATAAAAAAAACCTAAACTCACCTTCTTTTTATCAATATTAAATATTAACGAACAAAGGAATAAAGCTCGTCGAACAATTTTTTATCAGAAGAATCTGGTAAACAATCCAAACAAATTCGAACAATAAATTTCCAAAAAAAAAGAAAAACGAAAACAATCTTCCAATCCAGGAAGGCGACAAACGCAGACTTGGAATTACGTAAACACTACCACAGAGTCTCTTTGCTCTTCGACATCCTGCAAATTCCTCTCCAACCTTTCAAACAATCCTAAAAGACCGCCCTTAAATGCACACCCTTTCAAGCATTCTCCAAGTCTTCTGCAAGTCTTGGCTGCGGATGGTCCATCGCGGGTTTCTATCAACAACCGAGATCGAGTCGAGCTTTTTTTTTTAGTTTCCACCCGCGTGGCGAGTTATTATTAACGAAAAAAATGGCCGCTCTCTCTTTCTCTCTCTCTTCCTCTCCTCCATTTCAGATTTGGGTCGCGAGATAGAGACGCACGATGCTCGGACGCTTATCGCCTTCCGCTACCCCTGCTTGTTTCTTTGCACTTGTTTCTTATCTCCGTATATCCAAATGATCTCCCCCTCTTTGCTGAGGGGGTGGTTTCTTTCGCGAGGGGTGAAAAGGGGAGGTCGAGCTCACTTTTCCACCCTTTCGTTCCGGATGAAAAAATCCGGACCAAACATCGAGCTCTTTTATCCGCGAGCGTGGCGTAAGCATCAGACCGGAAGTCGTCCCGATTTTATCCTAGCGATAACGTGTCGCAGAGAGGAACGATCTTCCCCTTGAAATTTCCTTGATTCCTACAAAATGCATTTATATAAAGTTATATATGTGTGTATGTGTGTTTGTATAATTGTGCGCAGTGGTTGTTACGCGTTGCATTTATTAATTTTGTTTTTGTAGTATTTAACACGGTTCGTTACCGCCATTTAAAGGGAAATATTTTGGTTACTTTACAATTTCAATGTATGAAATAATATATATATACATATATATGTAGAAAAAACGAAACGAGCAAATTAGTAATTAGTTTGGTTATTTTAAAAAGTTAATTGCTTTTTTTTATAATGAGCATAATCACTCTTCGTGAAATAGAAACGAAATTTCACGGAAATTAACGACACGTTTGTCATGCGATGTCACACGTACGAGGGGCTGTAACGAGTTTGTTAATTAGATTTTAGTACATTAAATTTTTTTTTATATTTAATAAGTGAAAAATTTTCGCGCGACTGCGTAAATTTGTGGCAAAGAAAAGAAAAATAAAAGAAAGTGTAAAATCCGGTTTCGTTTCGAAATATATTAGATACTCGAGTGTATTATTATAATTTTCTTGTATACGAAATCGAACAACGTTGACAATTCAAATTTCAAGGGAATTAAAAAGATGCTCGAGGAGATTTCATCGAAGCGGAAGAGAGTTTAATAAAAATCGTAAGATTTTCCACGTGCAATTCGATTGATATTCTTTTTCTTTTTCTTTTTTCCCCTCCAATTGTGCGGAGGTCAAAGAAAAATTTGTAAGTCAGAGTGGAAATTCGCCGTAGGAACATTTTCCTCCAATATGGTGAAATTCTCAATCTGAGGAATCACGGATTCAAGATTGGCCCTATTTACCCCCCCAGGATTCTTGCCTCTTGCGCGAAGAGGGCGAATTGAGAAAATGCAAATCACGGTTACTTGTGAATGCAAATTGTTCGATGAAAGGTAGATTCAATCATCGTTAACCTTCGGGCGGGCCTTATTAATTAATCTCCAAAGGTATTAAAAACGGCTTATCGTATAGCTTCTATTAAGATCAACAAGCTGATTAAGAACTCGAACATCGAGCCGGGCAATCGATCAATTTCTTAAACAGCTTTCATAATCCGAAACGTAATTGTACGCTCGAATGATTACATATTCAAGATTCAAAGTTTGTTCGTATATAAAAATAATTTGATAAAATTCCCGTTTAAAGTTGAAATTGGCGTGGAAAGTATTTATAAAAATCGAACGAACCGGCTTCCATTCTTTGATCGCTTTGATCCGCGTGAAAATATCTCAATCGTTATTCGCGTTAAAAAAAAGAAAAAAAAAGAAAACGATTTAATCGGAATGATTAACATCGACCTTTTGATTTCCATTCATAGTCGATTCATTATTCATTATTCGAATCAACGATGCATCGAAAACGTGTACGCGGAGAGGAGGAACAGATTTAAAATATAAAAGAAACGATCTATATCGATTAAGTTGAGAGACAGATTTGCAAAATGTGATAATATCGTTGTTTGATCGATCAAAAGTTACTTGCGGAATATATATATTTTTTTTTCATATTTCATCCCGTGAAAAAGGAATATTAATTGATATTGGCATCAAAAAATAAAATAAAAAAAAAAGCTTTTTCCGATATCTATAACAATCAAAATGAAAAAAATATATTTGTATTTATAACGAGAAAATCTTTATTTTTAATCACTTTTCAAAATATTTAACTTATAATATACAATATCTCGATACCTATATTATTTTAAAAAATTAGACAATAATCCAATCAACCAACCAAGAATACCAATATCAAACAATACTTATCAATATATACATATCAAAATTACCAAAATATCAAAATTATAATCTTCAAATAATCAAACTGAACAATGAAAGATGCACTTTCAATAACAAAGCATCAAATATTTCTAAACGAATTCAATCTCTAATTTCCTAAATCCCTCTATATTTTATCAAATCCCCTGTTAAGAAAAACCAATCATTATTTTATATAATCGCAATAGAGCGCAATAATTTTCCACGATCATTCCACCACGTCACCCTCACCATCTGGATTTTACGACAAATATAAAATTCCACGATCAAGAGGGTGATCGGGCGCACAGTTAGCCCCAGATACGCTTCTGAAGAAGCGTTTTTTCCCTCGCACAGCCTTAAGCTCGATATATACACTTTTACGACAGTCGGTTTCGTCGAATAAGTCATCGATGCCGATATAAGAAGCGGTATCGCGCCACCATATGTTCCCACGTGTGTGCTACGTGAAAATGCAAATAGCGCAATGCCGTCCGCCGCGATACGCAGCGGGGACGTCTTTAATTTATATGCGAGCCACGCTCGCAAGATTTACGACCGCCACAGGATCAAGCATCCCAAAGTTGCAGCAGGGGAAAAAAAAAAAAGAAAAACTTTTCCTTCTTTCCTTCCTTCCTGCTAAAAATTCTTCTCGCTCGACAATTAATTAATCTGATTCTGCAGTCCTTGCGATCTCTGTGTTCTTGATCACACACATATATATATACATAGAGACAGGGGTGATCTCTTCTTCGAGCGAAATACGGAAGAATACGAATTAAGAATATCTCGAGAGGGGGCCACTTGGTGGATTAAATCGCTCGATTGTTTGAATAATTGTCTGTGGTGAACTGAATCTTTAAATTAATAGATTATCTTTCATTGGAAATGGGGATACTTGTACGAATCAAGGGAGCTAATTTATTTTCAATAGAAAATTTATTTTTAATTTTGAAAATAATTTTTTAAATAATTCGTATTGCAAATTTTGATGTGATTTTTAAAACTTTTTTTTTAAAACTTTCGATAAACGAAGAAATTACTTACTTTAAATGAAAATTGTAAATTATTAATTTAAATAAAGATTAATTAATTGTGGATTGTAAATTCCAATAACGAGAATCAATTTTAAATTTCCTTCTCGCGAAAACTTTGATAGAATACGATCTTATCTCGTGCAATTTAATATTCAAGAATAAAAATATAAATTTCTTGCTTAAATATAGACTTCTATAAAGGATATTCTTCTTTTAATTTCTTGCAAAAGACTTTTCTTTTGCGATTCTATAAAAATTCGAATCACCGTTCGAGAAAAGAAAAAAAGAAAGAAGAAAAATTAATATCCCATCCAATTTTCATTCCAACGATTTGGAAAATGGAAGGAAGGAAGGAAGGAAGGATCCTCACATCCTTCCTGACAGCATCGTCTTCAACGGTATATACTCGAAATAATCCCCGCCACGATATATGGGCTCGTTCGTATTAGACTTTGATTACCCAGCTGGCGTTCGGCTACCAAACCCTCCTCCACAAAGGGGTTTATGGGGTTATATAATCCTGCTCCCTGCAGCCTTCGCCGCCAGCCTTCTTTCGCTCGAATCTGGACAGCCTGTAAAATAATAGATGCCGGATACGCGATGTTTCACGTTTTACAGCTTTGCAAGTGAAACACCAACGATCTCTCTCCCTCTCTCTCTCTCTCTCTCGTCTACTCGTAATTGAGTCTTGAATCCGGTGCACGATTAACAAATCGTGGAAAAGGGCTGGCGGGCGAATGGAAGGAAGAAAAGAACGGAGGAGAACCGATTATTATTTGAACTCGTCCGCCAAAGGGACGAATCTCTCGGTTTTAATCCTCTCCGCGATAAGTCCGTGGTTTTAATTTAATTGGGGGAAGAAAGAGAGGAGGGAAAGAGAGTCCATTTCGAGGACAGTAGTTTCGACCGTTCTTCGAGGGAAAGAGAATCGCGGAAATTAGAAGAAAAATTTATGAAGTACTAGGAGAAAGGTTTCACTTTTAGATGGAGGGGTGTAGAGATATGGAGGAATATGTCTGGGAATGGAAGATAATTTTACGTTTAAGTATGTGGAAGGAGCAAATAGTTATAACGTTTCCTCGTCTGAGAAAATTTCGAGAAAGTTTGATTAATTGATCGATACTTTAACAATTAATTAATTGAATGGAAAATTATCCTACGAGCGAAAATGAACGTGTAACGAAAAATTTTGTTGTTCGAGAGAGAATGGAAATGATTCTATTTATTCGTGTTCCTTCGAATACAAAATAACTTTGCTTATCCTCTGATATTCGAGCTCCTTTCTTTTTTCTCCCTGCAAAAAATAAAGTTTCGAAAAAAGATATATTATTATACCTTTCTTCCTTTCTTGTTTCCAGAGACAGAGCAAGGTATCAATTCCTCGACAAGTATTTTTTTCGGCTCGTAATTATTACGAGGAGAGCGAACGTCGCCGGGGCTGTTAACAATGCAAGGGGATGCAACTATTCACGAGGTATGAATTTCAAGGTTGGATTAATAAAGGATAGTATAGCATCTTGGTGAGCCCTCACCCGGAATTAAATTTCCCCTTGTAAACTGTAGGTATAGTTTGCATAGCCATTACGAGCCTCCCGAGCCACTTTACTGTTCCGCCTCAGTGTCGTGTTATCGCGGTTCCACTCTGTCGTGTCTGTATTAAATTAGTAGCCATTGCTTTATAGCCACCGTTACCATCCTACCTTCGCCGCGCTTCAACTTGTTTCTTACCTTATCCAAAAATATTTGTCCGTCTCCGGGATAATTTCCAGCCCGGCTGGCAATTCGACTCGCTCACTCGATTTCATCGAGTTATAAATTCGTAGAATTGAAAATTAAGGTGAACCGTGCCCTTGATAACGTTTAATTGTATTAAAAGACTCGAATATATTTACTCTTGTCCACTTGACGGATTGTTTCCTGTGTGAAATGAAATTGTAGAAACGGACAGACTAATATTATCGATGGAATATGAAATACGAAGCGTTAGAGAGCACGTTAAATGAAAAATGTTAAATATTCTTGAAAATAGAGCAAGATATTGGCAGAAATATCACGATAAAATTTATTAAAAATTGGAGAGATTGGAATTTTTTAAATCTTGGTCTTTTGGTGTAAAAGTCAAGGATAAAAAGATAGATTGATAATGATTCCTAGTGAAACGAACTATGACTTTTGCAAAATTATTTTTGCTTCGAAAGATTAACACGATTAACAATCAAACCTATCCTATATAAATAAATGTCCATAAAATTACATTTTGCATAGATCAGTGATTTCGAAAATTAAAATTTCCATTCTCGTCGAAACTCGATGCAACGAAATAAATTTCGTTCAATTACGATTGTTACAAGAAAAAAAAAAAGGAAAAGAGAAATAATCGTAAAGATATTTCGCCTTTCCCAGATTTACATTAATTGCGCGTATTTGAAGCAAAAAAAAAAAAAAAAAAAAAATTAAGCACGGAATACGGCCAATATTTGCACAGACCTCGGAATCTGTCACCGACACGCGAATAGATCGTATTTCCGCCCTGCTCCTAGAATTATTTTTGTTAACTGTCACCGGTCCGCGAATCTCATAAATCTCTGTAGCCGCACGATCTTTTGTTCGTCGTATTCACGGTTTGACAAAGCTGGCCGGACATTCCCAGAAAAATACGAGATTCGACTTACGTGAAATATTACGCGAACGATTCTCTGGAAATGTCTGGAAATCCAATATTATTCTGTTTCGCGAAAGGAATCATTTGCATAATGTTTCGTTCCCGGAAACAAAATGAAACAAAACAAATTTATTGTTTTATTGTTGAAACGGTTAAAACTCTGTGAAAACGCGTTTTTTAATACTCCTCTTCTCACGATTTTCCACCCTTCGAGCTATTATGTTTGAACGTTGCATCAAACGTGTTGTTCGTTTGAAAAACGAATATTGGATGGTTCTTTCAAGTTGGTGGTTCATTTTCTCGAATATCAATTTACTTTCTTTCGAAACAATTTATGAATTAAATAATATACTCTCTTACGTGCTCGTATTAAATTTAACGAAATAAAAATCCCGAATAAACGTTATTATCATAATTATAACATTAGTTGTACAATTTATATTTCACTTGGTCCATCGATGCTCAAATTTCGAAGAAACTTTTAATACATCTCGTTGGAAAGTATTTCTAATTTTTCCTATTAAATGATATTTCGCGCGATATTTCTCGAAAATACAGACAAATTGTTCGACTTCTAGTTCCGAGTTCGATTTTTCGTCTTTTCATAAGATGAAATTTCTCTCCGCGCAATACAAACTTTTTCCACGCGCCATCAAAATATTATCGCGGAATAAAGTAGCAAAATATTTATTAAAAGAAAATCTCCACTCGCCTCTTCTTCCCACTTCGACGTATAATAATTTTATATACGAAATCCGCGAAAAGCGAATCGGCAACGTTCTTTTTATTAATTATTTCAGTTTACATGCGTGAATAATGTTTAATCCGCGAACAAGCGGCGAGGAACAGTTGGAGAATCCAACGGTTTACGATCGTTGTTAAACGAAACAGAGTATAAGAATGCGGAGGATCTATTCAGAGAGGGGGTCGGAGCTGTTTTGCATTCAGAATATGCGGTTCCGGATGGTCTGGCGACCCAAAGACTCTAACCTCGAGTTTGCCTCCCCCGTTATGAGCCTCCGGTTTCCCGAATTCAAAAGCTTACACCGGCTATTGTTTCGCGACTCTGCTCCTCCTTCTCCACCCTCCAGTTTGCATATTCGAAATGTATTTGAACACGTTACTTTTCCACATTCTGCGGCCAAATTTACCGCGCCCCTACGTTTCTCTTTATTATCGCGTGAAATCATAATTCCAATTTTAATTGGAGGAAGAAAAATAATAATTAAAAAAGAAAAAAAGAAACTCGAGAGGAATTCTTATCATTTGGAATATTTTCAATGGTGATATTAACGATCCATAACGAGTTAGAATCTGGCAGGGATAAAAATTACGTTTAACGATAACAGAAAGGGATTTCGATAACGAAATATCGTTTTTTCGAGCTGTTTATCATTTCTTGCAGTTTATGCATGTGCCACGATTTCACGAACAAGTTCGAAGCGCAGAAATAAGAAGGTATACGTTTCTTTCTGTTTGCTCTCGGATTGTTCACCCGGAAGCGGCGTCGACGGAAGTTTTCACCTCGAGGATAAGATCCTCGACGCGTTCAAGGGGAACAGGAAAGCGGAATTCAAGGGTTGGAACAATACCAACTTTCAACCGCCAATCGAAAATTCCATGCATGGAACATGGAAGTTTTGGTGAAATGAGTAAAGTGGCGCGAGAATTTTTAACTTTCGCGCAGAAATTGCTCTTTCTTCTTCCGAGATTTGACGTTGAATAATTTCTTCGATTTCGTAAAGAAGAAGAAAAGGAAGATTCGAGATCGAATAGACGTTTAATCCTGAATCGTTGCATAAAATCATGGATTATTAATAGATTTTCTATTCTACATTTTTACACAACTTAGATATCCAGATCCATGATTCGTGGAATTGTAAATTGGACAATTTCGAAGCGTTAGGATTTTCTGAATTTGGAACAGCTCCTTTTATATCTTTCTTTAACAACAATTCAGAAATTAGTTACTTGTAGAATATATGTATATTCATGATATTTCGTTTTCAAAGCTTTGCATTGAAGGGTGAAATGTTAGCACAAGATGGCCGAATTTTAAGTAAAACAGGGAAGAGGATTCACTTTGTTACTTCTCCTCCTGACACGACATTTTTAAAAAGTATCTTCATTAATCGGAGAAATTCTCAATGCCGGTTCTTCGTCTCCGTCTTTCTTTTTCTCCTTTCATTGCTTGCCGCATAAATAACGCGGTCTGCGCCCCCGTTCGCGACTTTCTTGCTCGCTCGAAATGCCCGCAATTCCTTCCTTCCTTCAGCAGATGCACGATTATTAAGAATTCTAGCGGTGTGAGCGGAGATTAGCGGCTGGCAGGGCAGGCCGCCCGTCATTTAATATGCAAACAAGAAAAATGTAACTATAAAGGAAAAAAAGTTTATTGAGCCGAGCCACGCGCGCCACCACCCCGCCATTTATCCGTACTGCTGCTCCGTAATTCAAATTACCGTCACTCGGCGCCTACAATACAGTGCGTGCTGTGGCAGTGACGCATATTTCTCCACAGATCTGATAGCTAATCCAGTTCGATTGACAGTAATCGAAATCTACGAACGGGAAGAAATCGCATAAGAAATTTTTCCTCGTGAGAAAACTTAAAAATGCTTTATCTTTTAAGATTACGAAATATCAAAGCAAATCTTTTTTTTAGCGTCGATATTTTTATATCTCAACTCAATGTTTACGGATTATTGATCAATATATATTAAACTATTTGGAATATGCAGTAAATATTATTCCGATAAAAAACATTTTCAATCCTTCTTGAGAATCACCGAAATCCGTGAAAACACGTAAACACGTTTGCTCGAAAAAAAAAAAGAAAAGAAAAGCACTGACATCATCAATACTAATATCAACGACGATATTCATCCTATCATTTAATCCTCGAAGAAGCCAGTTGTTGGTATAAAATTCCCTCCGAAACCCTTTCAAATTCCTTCCAACACCGAATATCGAATAAACTCAAAGCCGAAACCCTTTCTTCCTTTTTCTACCGCCGCTTCTCCATTCCTCCAGCCAAGCAATTGGCTGCAGAACGAGTGAAAAAAAGGGAAGAGAAAGAGATATAAAACAGAGAGGAGGCAACGCGCATCGATCACCGATCATCATCCGAGTGGCGCGCGTTATCCTATCCCGTGCGACTATCCCCCCTCCCTCCTCCCTCGCCTCCCAAAAAGTCGTTCCGTTAAAAAATATCGAATAATTCATGGCCGTCCGATCGAGTCCGACCAGCTGCAAACATCGGCCGAACGAAACGCGAGCATTGTTCCTCCTCCCTCCTCCTCCTCCTCCTCTCCCACCACCAAGCAGTTCCACTATTTTCCACCGTTATTTTCATCGCGTGCAATCTCCGTAATTATCGTCCTCCGGCGATTTTCGATCGATCGAACGAACGTACGATCGACGGATCGAACGAACGGATCGACGCCATCCGCGTCAATTGTTGCGCGGCCGTCGAAACGCGTTCCCCGCCGGTTAAATCGCCGGTCAAATCGATCATCGGCCTTTCCTCCTCCTTTCCCGCCGGGTGTTAAAAGCGCGGCTGTGCCGCGTATTTCGACGTGCGGGTGTCACGCACTATCGGTATCGGCTAATTGCGCCGACCATTAAGGAGGATTCTCCAACTTGTGCATAATAAATACGTCGTTACGAGGAAGGGGGAGGGGAGAGGTTGCCCGTCGGGTCGGGCAAAGCGCGCTTCATCACCCGGAGGGAGGGAAGGCAATCCTCCCTTTTATCGCAAATTAATTAATCCTTGGCAGTTTTCATTAAGGGAAGCGAAAGACGCGGGGCAACTCTCCCTTCTCTTCGGCTTTGCCTCTCGTAAACACCCTCTCCGTATAAATTGTTTGCCCACCGCGTTTAAGTGCCCTCGCAGGGAGGATTCGATTAATTTCTTCGACGCCTGCGATCGACTCGATCGCGATATATCCCGTGTCGCGATACGTGTTTGCTTTCAACTTGTCTCTTTCGCGGCTATTTTGTTTTATAAGCGTTTTAATTCGATTTCTTCTCTCTCTTTCTCTTTCTGCTTTTTCTTCGCTCTCCTTTTTTTATCTTTGATGATCCTCGGAGATCGGAGAAGATAAATGCGCGGATTTTATTTTCATTGTCGAATTTCGTTACAGAGAGGAAACGAAAGTTGTACTTCTCTTTAGAAGAGAATGCGTGGAGTAATTTTTTTAATACGTACGTTGAAAAATTTCAGGCTCTTTTTTCTCTCTTAATACAGTTTTGAAAATATTGTCCGTCTATTGTTTTATCAATTCGGTTTACCAATTTCGAGCGTTTCGATTAATAAATCTGCTTCATAAATTTGTACAGATTTTGTACCGATTAATCGGATATGTCTCGCAACATATTGATAACACATTGCATATTTTATTAAGCATTGTGCACGCATTTATATTTCCGCTTTATCCTCGATATTAAATATGTAATATCCTATTTATCAAAATCTGGTGGGTATCGAATCAATATTAGGAGACGACTCGTGTAATCACTCTTAAACGGATACTCGACGCGTAAAAATCCCAAATTATTTCGTTCGCCAATTTTTTAACCACTGACACAATACGTGCAGTCCTCGAAAGATCCCATATAATAAAAATTATCATCAAAAATTGTCACCTATCAAAGATATTTATTTAAAAGAGGAATTTTCGCCATTTCACATACCTAGCAATCAACTAGCTATTGCAATAACTCTCTTCGAAATGAAAATAAAATCTAGAAGAAAGTATTTTCATAGAAATTAAGAAAGAAAATGAACGGATACGCTTTACGACAGACTCTTCCGTTGAACCATCCTCAACGACTTCTGATCCATTAATTAACCATTAACGATTTTCGAGGAACAGCGATCCAACAAACTTTTCATCCTTGGAAAAATGAACGGGAAAACACCACTCGTCGGCAGACGAGGAATGTTCACGTTATAAAGGAAATCACTCGAAAAGCTTAATTCTTTTTCCGCCCGAGCGGTCGTAAAAGCGGATGTTTGCGTGCTAACAACAATTGCTTTTTCGATTACACAACTTTATATCCCATCCTTCCTCTGATCCTCGATTCTCGCCGATTAGTTTGGCTCCAGGAGACCGGTAATCGGTCGACATGAAAGGATCGAGAAATGAAAATCGCGAGCAGCTTTTCCGCGAATCTGATTTCTAAGTTGTAAGGAGGAGGAGGGGAGATTTCTGTTCAAAGACGGATGGAAAGGAGGAGGTGAAGACAGGCCGGGCAGAAACAGATTCGAGTATCTTTTCAACTCTTCTTTCGTCGGAAAGATCGCGATAGAAATCGTTTCCTCGTTGCGTTTGACGTGCATTTTTCAAACGAACGAACGAGTTTCTTCTCATTCATATATGCATTTCTTGCAACGAATGCTAGAAATCATGGATTATTCTTTTTTTCTTTTCTTTTTTTCTTATCACGTTTCCACTCCACATTGATTGGAATTTGATTGAACTTCAGTTTCACGTTCTGAGGGACACGTTTCTGGAACGAAAGGGTCAAGGAAATTAAAAAATCTCGCAGCGAGAAAGATTCGTCGCTAAAGCAACAAAATGGAATGTTATCTCAGAAATTTCAGATTCACTATATTCGAACGTATATCTGGAGATATTGAAGATTGAATTTGTTTTTTTTTGTTTTCCATCTCGTTTATGAAAAAGTAATAATCGGAATAAAAGAACACGTAACTCATTATATCTCGAGTAAACAAGATGGAATAAAGCGTGTGCCCTCCGAGATATTTTTTATCAAATACGCGTATTTATAACGTAAGAAAACATCAAGAATAATAATTCTTTAACCTCTCGGATTTCATTATTGAATATATTCTACAATAACGTGAATTTTTTATACTTATTTTATATACGGTCCATTATAAATTCCATTTCACTCCATCTTTGTCTCACTTTACCCTAAACTTAAATTGCTTGACGAATAATTCTCGAAACGATATTTTTGAACGCCAATCTTCTGAATTTTCGTTAATATTTTTATAATTGCATTCTACGCAATATACTTCCATATTGAAATCGATATAGGATTTTTACGTTCACGTGATTTGATTGAACAAACAATTTTCCATCTTTCTTTTCCACGGTCGCCTGGCAATCACAGTTGTTGATCGATCGACGATTTTCTTTCGAAAATCTTTAGTGAAAGTCGTCCACAGCCTTTAAAAGATCGAAATTGGGTTAGCCTCGTGGCGATTTTGCCTTATTTCTTGGAACGGTTTCGAGTTTAAACGGATTTTCATGGGAACCACGCCCCAACTTTTCCCCACAGCTGGAAAACAAACTTTGCTCCCCAGTTTTTCGCGAATCTCCTCCTCCTCCTCCCCCCTCGAGCGCGAGGAATATCAAACATTCCGCGATGTTGAAATTTGTCCGTGATAAATTTCCCCCCCGCGTGGCGAACTTGGTCCTGAAGGAAATATTCAATGTTGAAAGAATTATCGCTCGACATCGAATCGAGATTACACGATATTCTAGATTATTACGAGTACTATGATTTCAGAAAATTTGAAGCGTCTCGATTAGATTTCGCTACGATGAACATAGTGGCATCGTATATTTTCATCGTTGGATTTATGTTGTTGACGTTTCCACCGATTTTTTTCATCCCAAATTGAAGCGCAAATATTTTTCCTAAAAATATTTCTCTTTGTCCCGCAATGTGAAACCCGTTTGTGATCCTCTTTCTATACAGGGTGTCCCAGAGATGTGGGAACGTTTGAACTTTTGTTAAGTAGTTTTCAAAGCAACAGTTTCCTTTGCAAAAATTTTTGGTTTCGTTATTAGAAAAGGCTGGCCTAAAATCACACAAAGGAGCACGAACAAATTCAAACGATATAGAGAAGAAACATTTTTTTTATCGAATTATATCACGATGAATAATAAATTATAATTAAATATTCAACGCACGTATTTTTCTTCTTAAGATGCTTTAAGGGATTCGTCATCGTTTCTCGGATTTATTTGCGCACGTAGACAAATGTTATCTTCGTGTTTTTCATTAAACAAAGCTGAAACGAAAGAAAAAAATGTTGTTTGAGATGTACACTTTTTAGATAAAGTCCGTCTTCAATCAGACTCGATTAAATAAATTTATATTACTTACACGTGCAATTCATACTTTTTATTTAACACTTTTTCGTTTTACACAGACGTTCCATTTTGCCCAGCTCACTTTGGAGACAACGATATTTCAATAATTTTTCCTACAAAAATCTTATTTCCCTTCGTCCCTTAACGTCTTTTTTAACGTTTAAATCTCATTTTCCCGCAGACAAAAGGCTCGCTTCAAGACCCCAAGTAACGAGGACAAATCCTTCTTTTGCTCTTCGTTTTTTCGTTAACACAATTCAAAGTTTACCACTTTATCCCAGTTCCACGTACTTTCCCCTTCCCTTTCCCCTTCGAAACGCAAGTGTTTCGGATATAGGGGAGTTAGGAAACTGCAGTATTGAAATTGAAACTTACGCGTATTCCCAATGGCGGTTCGAAACGACTAACTGCAACTATTTGCCACCCTTATTATCAGGACACGAACTGCGCAGTCCACATCGCAGTCGGACAACCGAAGATATTTCCGCGATAACGAGACGGACGGCGCTGTTGATATCCTAACCATGCGTATCCTGTGCTACGGATTGGATAATAGGAAACGATAGTGGTTAATTAGAATCCTAATCTGCTTAATATCTTTGTGAAAATTGATATGACAACCGAAATTGCAATGATTTAAATGACATTAGGCGTCGCGTTAGGATAACGATTGATCGATCTTCCTCTAATCTTCTTCGACCGTCTCGTTTATTATTGACTCAAAGATATGATAATTGATCGATTGTTTTCTATTCACTTCTTCCACGATTATTATCGATTATTATCAAAATGAAAAACTAATAAAAAAGAAAAACAGCATTAGTCACAATAACAAGAGTAAGATTTTAAGATAAGAGTAGAGAGGAGATTAAGAAATGCGATAAATAGTTTGAAATATCGCGTGAAAAATTTAAATTGTTATAATTAATTAAATTAAATATTAATTAAATTGAAAAAACTTGAAAAATTTATAACTCTTCGTTACATCAGGGTTCAATGAAATTCTTTATTGACATTGATCCATAGAAAATTAATTTTGCTCTTAAATTGTTATAGTTGAAATATTAATTAAATTGAGAAAACTTGAAAAATTTATAACTCTTCGTTACATCAGGGTTCAATGAAATTCTTTATTGACATTGATCCATAGAAAATTAATTTTGCTCTTAAATTGTTATAGTTGAAATATTAATTAAATTGAGAAAACTTGAAAAATTTATAACTCTTCGTTACATCAGGGTTCAATGAAATTCTTTATTGACATTGATCCATAGAAAATTAATTTTGCTCTTCGATCCTCGAGTTGTACTCGAAACGAAGTCGAATCATTCTATTTCAGAATCAACTCGAGGCTTCAAATTAAATTAGAATCGAAAAAATTATGATCTGATCCATATTCTTTTGCCTATCAGCCATTTTATATATAATTTCATTCAATTTGCGAGTGAACACGATGCGAATTCTCCATCTTTCCTTCTCCAAAACTTGAACAACAATCTTTTGACGTAAAACGATACGACAATAACCAAGAATCGATACCATTGATCCAAAGTCTGATTGCCTTTACCCCAGATCGCTTTGTTCCCTCTAAATAGCATTAACGTCGCCTTGATGTTCGCCAATCTGACGGATGCACGGTGAATTCCGTTTGACGCGAGATACGCAACCGTTGGAATGCGACCAACGGTTTGGAATCCGGCCATTTTACGGTACAATAGTAATCGCGAGCTTGTATGATCTCAGACACGGCAATCTCGATTCGGATTATCGGCTCATTGGGATGATAACCCGGCCTTTGAACAGAATTCCCAAAAAATTCCCCCGAATTTCCTCAGAAATAGAATAATAAAATTCGCTCACGCCTCGATTCTCGATCGAATTCCTCTTCAGAATGTTCTTCGAGAGGGATAAATAACAAAGTATCGCGCACTTGAATCGTTTATCTTCATTAAAACTGTGTGTGTGTTAGAGATAATGAATGAAAACGTTCTCGAGATCTATTAGATATCTTTTATTTAACTTATTCTCAGAGATAAATAGATGTTTTCTTCCATGATTTCCTTTGGAATAAGAAATAATAGGGAAAAATATTGTACACAAATTTTTAATCCGCGATAAAATTCGGTCAAATATTTTCCCGTCAAATAAGAAACGGGGCAAAGGGAAAAAAAACATCATGTTTTTCCTTCCAATTGACGATATTTACCAAACCTAACCTCTCCTCTCCCTTCCTCTTCCTCCCCCCTTTTATCCAAAGCTTGGAGAAATATCCAAGGACTGAGCGGTGAAGGGACGTGAAACGATAGGGTAAACGTCGAGGACGAAGTGCGTGGGAAAACGAGGAGGGGAGAAGGGAGGGGAGAGGGTGGTTTCCGGGTACATTCACCCGCGACGACGAGTTTCATTCAACCGGGAGAGGGAAAAACTTTTTCCACGGGATGAAGAAGGGAAAAAAGAAGGGGAGGGAGGGAGAGAGGAAAGGAGAGAAGGGAAGTTGCGTCGAAGCGAGGGGTAGCGGTTGTAGGAGAGCGATATAAGTGCGTGAACAGGTCGTGTTATACGCTTGGATTCAAGTGGCGCGCCCGGCCGCTACGTTTTAATTATGGCTGGCTTACTTTTCTAACCTTCGTTAGAAAACCGCGCGTCACGCTATTAGCCGCGAGAATTATATTTTTACTCATTATTTTAATTACGCGAGGCTTGAAAACGAAAACGCGATCCAGAAGATTGAACATCAATTATGGAGGTTAATAGGATGCAGATTCGGTTAGATCTTTGTACGGACTCGAGTATTTATATCTAAAGCTATCATATATACGTAGAAATTTTCATTATAATGAATAGTTTATAAAAAAAAGAAAAATTATCTTCCAAATAAAAACTCAAACATGTAGGATTTTATTTAATTGAACACGATTATCCGAAATTTCTATTTAAGATCTCGGTTTCGATTTAAGTAGTTCCAAGTATCGAATTCCTTCTTTTATTTGATCAATAGGGACAAGTTTTTACTTACAAATGATTAAAACAGCGCAGTTTTAAAAAGTTTAATTAATCATTACGTAAAGATTGTGATTTTTAGGTATATATATAGATTTAAAAGTTTGTAAGACTAATTATAGAAGTCGATTTATAGCACAAAGTTGGTATATAAAGATGTCGCTTAAGGCTTATTTATCGACACATCTGAAAGCCAACCTCCCCCAGAGTTTAACTTCCGTCGTATTTGGAGAGAGGTTGAGAAAGTTCCGTGACTTGTTAAATTTAACTCATAATACTTCGAACCGCAGGAAACCTGTACCGTGTGTGAATTCGACCTATGCCTCACATATGTTATATTAGTTTTGACTTTGAATCGAATACGTGTCTCGCCGTCACGAATCAAAAAAAAAAAAAAATAAATGATTTAAATATTTAAATATTCTCGAGAAAAATTTAGTCGAGTCGAATACAAATATCTTTAAATAAGATAATCCCTCTTTTTTTTCTTCGTTTCTTCGTTTTTCAATCGTTTAAAATTACAGAATTCATCGCACATCACAAGATATTACACTTTTCATGTATTATATCCCCGCAATGAGAAGATGTTTTCTTAATTTCCAGTCTCTCGTCATATTTTATGCACGTTGTCTTCCATCGAGAATTTTCGCGTTACATAGATGCATTGATCGACGCTTAATTGACCGAAATGGATTTAAATTCATTACGCGAAATATATATATATATTTCTTCATATCGCGCCACCATTTTCCACGTTTCATTAATATCAATATAAAACAGGTAGCGCGAATCCGCGAACTTCAAATTTCAATTTAAACCTTTATTTTCTTTCTTTGATCGCTTCATAACCCCCGAAATTGAACCGCTTTTGAATATGAAAGTGAATGGAGATTCTCCTGCGATTCGGTCAGCCGACCTCGTGTTAAAAATTTTTTCGATATTAAACAACCATCTCCCCTCCCTCCCCTTCCAACAACCATCCGATCGAACCGCCGCATCTCATCCCAAAACGACCAATAAATTCTCCCACTCTCCCTGTTTACTCGGGATCGATCGATCGATCGATCGAAAATTCGCCCTTCTCGTGCGCGAAAATCGATCCATCACGATCCTCGACGACACTCGAACTTCCGCCAACGCGAAACTCGACTTTCGCATTTCGAAACAAAACGTTTTCATATCTTCGTGGTGTGTCTCTCGCTCTTGTTTAACGGGCCACTATTTTCAGTGAACCAAAAGCTTTATTATCGTTCCCTCGAGCATTTCTCATCGATAGATAATTAATAAATAATATCTTCGTGTTCCTCAACCCTCGTTTCTTCAACCCTTACATGAAGAAGGGAATGTCGAGAGTCAAGCTTCATCCTTTTGTTTCTTCATTTTCGATCCAAAGAGATGAATTTCGATCGATTTCTGATACTTGGGAGGATCGACAAATTCCTTAGAGCGGAAAAAATACGAATTTGAATTTCTTATCCCGTGGTTTTGAGGAGAAGATGGAGGAGAAGGACGCCTTTCAGCTTCAATTTCAAAGGGTGAGAAGGGAATATAAAATATTCGCCAAGTTTTCTCCTTATTCCGGGGCGCGAATTATTATTCCTCGGCCAATTCTCACGGCTGTCGGCTATTTCGGTGTTAAAAGGGAACGTTGCTTGTATTTGTATCCCTCTTCTGAAAACAGCTCTATCTGTTGATAAATAACGTTAATTGGGACGGCCATTTTCCTCGTCCATTGTTCCCCGAGTAGATTGTGCGTGCTAGCGATAGCCAGATGACTGTTTCTTGTGTTTATTGTCAAGATTTTTCAAACAGGAGAGTTGTTTCAGATAAGAGAGTCCGAGAAGAGGAAAGAAAAAAAAAGAAAAAGAAAGGCATTATCAATTCAGAGTATGAAAGAAACGAGTGTAGAATTATCTTGAATTGCGTTAAGATATTTTTAAAATCTTCAACTGTTTTTGAATTTAATTTTTTATAGATAAGTGTTATTTTTCGCTGGATTCTTTTTTCTTTTCTTTTCTTTTCTCGTTTCTTTCGATTGCAGGGAACGAAAGAGAAGAATATATTCTCACTTTGCAGGAGAGAAAAAAGTTTTACTTCCAAGAATAATTGAAGGAATAATTAAAAGATCATAATTTCACGAATCGAGATAAAAAAAAAAAGAGGAGAGGAAACGTATTTTCTCGAGTTGTTGGGGAATAACGATTTCGATTTTTTTCATAAACTTTCGGTTAATTTGTAAGTTTGTTGCCTTAGATTTTCATTCCGCAGGGGAGGGATTTTATCACGGCCTTATTTAATTTTATATCCAGCAGCTGTACGTAGAAAACTGGCCGCGGCAATTTCCATTCGAGAGGCGGAGCGCGGCCTTTTAAACCCAGTTTTTTTTTTTTTTTTACTTCTTTTTCTTTCTTTTTTTACCCTCGAAAATATGAATTGCAAAACTTACATATACACGGGGCCGAGTTCAACGGGCGTACAAGGTTCGGGGAAGGAAATTGGACTCTCCGGGATTGCTTCGAGTCTTCGGAGTGAAGAGAGATCCGAACTCGATTCGCAAGCTACATCGAGAATCATTTAACCCCCTTCGTTAATCGAAGCTTATTTCCTTTCCTCTTAATTAAAACTTAATACCAAGTGGATTATTATTAAAAAACGAACAAGAAGAAACAACAAGGCAAGAAAGATCGAATAATAATTAAAAACCTTCCCCTCCCTTTTTTTAATCTCACCTTCCCCACTTGGACAAGAAAATTTTCTCATTTCCCTCTCTCTCTCTCTGTTTTCCCAAATTTCTTTATACAAAAGAGATATCAAGCGTCGAGGAGAGAAAAATTTGAGAGAAGGAAGGATGGCGCGCAAAGGTTGGTTGGCAATCTTCGCGGTTGGCGAGGCCACGTTATTCCACGGAATTACAGTGGACGCGCGTCATTCCGACCGTGGCCACTTTCGCGACACAATGTCACGTCTAAGCCGGGAGACGCCCTTTGTGCGGCTGAATTCTTTCCCCGGCTAACGAAAATCCTTCAACCGGGGGAGGGATCCCGTGTTCGCCATCTCATTTCCCTCGCGCGAGATTCTCCTGGGTTCGCGACCCGGTGTAATGAGCTGCCAGACATTGCTCCATAGTCACTTAGAAACAACCCGACGAAATACCTGAGAACAACCACCGAGCCCTGATGGTTAGAGAAAGAAGGCTCGATTCTCTCCCTCTCTCTCTTTGCTTTCAATGATTCGCGACGAATGTTGTGTGTGAAACTTTGGACGGTGTTGGAAAGAGTATCTTGTTTTAAAACCATTTCTTCACAACAACCACCGAGCCCTGATGGTTAGGGAAAGAAGGGTCGATTCTTTCTCTCTCTCTCTCTCTCTCTCTCTTTGCTTTCAATGATTCGCGACGAATGTTGTGCGTGAAACTTTGGACGGTGTTGGAAAGAGTATCTTGTTTTAAAACCATTTCTTCAACGTATTCGTCGTATTTATCCCTCGTGTCGTGTCTTATTGTTATAAGAGAGAGGGAAGATTTAAGCGATTTAATCGTAAACTTGATATTTTATTTATATAAAATAATTCGTTAATCATTTTATGCAAGATATGTGTTGCGAAAAATGTATTGTATTCGTAATTGGAAATTCTTGTCGAGTCGCTCGATCAATGATTGAAATTGAAATGTGTTTCGGGTAATTAAAGAATAGCAGTATTTTTTTTTTTTTTAAATATCGCAATTTCAATTGTTCTTACAAGTGGAAATATGCGAAAGAGAGGGGGACGAATGCGAAATGAAGTTTTTCCAATTGCGGGGTCCATCGGGTGACATATTACATACCCGTTGCGCGTGTGATGCAATTATTCGAAGAACGTGCTCTCATTTAATTTCATGGTATTCCAACTATGTTGATTTACCGGATGGACTGTTGCGTATTGAAAATTTAATTAGGATCACATTGCTCGGTCCCGTGTTGTGCTTTCGATAATAATGCATGCGTGGGTTAATTAATTTGCAGTCGTGGATGCACGACTGTTTAGCATCACGTGTGTAACGAGTCGCCGCTTTTCCCGTTCCGTCCATTCTCTTTTGTTCCCGCCAATTTATCGAATCACCGTGGCCTCTGCGTTTTACGTTACACGTGTTACACGAATCTCGAAAAACTAGACGCGAGGGTATGATCGAAAACGTTGAAAGTTTTTTCTGGACCACTTCCTTACATATAATATTTATGAAACGGATGAATATTTTTTTTATCGTATTGAAACAAATTTATATCGATTTTCGTTAGAGGAATTAAATTATTGTGCATTTTTAAAGAATTTCTATACCTTAATTTCTTTAACTTAACACGGAGATACTTAATTTTTTTATCCGCGTAAATATCACGATTCTAATTATACTTTTCCTTCTTCATACGCGAAAATCACCGTTGAAGTGTCTATAAAAATTCTGTGTCTATAGAATTTTATTTATACAAAATACGATATTATTAATTATATCTTTCTTTAAAAATATCGGAAAATTATTAATATAAAATCTATATTGCAGCGAGATTAAAGTTATATTTTAATTTAAATCGGAATCAACAATTTTTAAAAAAAAAGTTATACCAAAACAAGACTCCGTTTCCCCGCCGAAATTACTCAATTGATCATTCTACAATTCTACACCGCGCGCACACAGCCTTGCTTCTTCGCGACGATATCGCAACAAGAAATTTCCGTTACACTCTGTTATCGATTACCAATTCCCCTTTGCGATTTACGAGATAATAATGGAGTATCGATGACACTGTTCGAAAAACTGCTGCCCGACATCGGATGAAAGTCTGCGCGCTGCGAGAGAGGATGCGGAAAGGGGTGGATTATCCGCGGGAAGAGTCGTGAGACAAAGTCCTGTCGAGATAGAGAGAAAGCTACGACCGCGAACGAGGGCTAATAACCTAGGAAGTTAATTACGGCCGTAAACTGCGAGGGGAGGGAGTTGTTTGACTATCCCTTCGTTGCAGCAAGGGTGGCTGACATAACGTGGCCTCGTTACAGTAACGGCGCAACGCAAATCCCTACGTTCTCCCTACCCTTTCGTTGCCCTTTCGAAGCGATCGCGCATGAAAAGCACCCATTTCCTTCTCGCGAATCCATTGGAAATTAAGTTAAAATCTCAACGTCTCGATCATCTCGAGCATAAAAAACTTTGTTTTAGTATGAACGATCGATTGAATCTATTCCTTTTTTTTCCATTAATAAATCTATTCCTATTTTTTCTTCTCCTTCCACTTAGAAATTGCTAAAGCTCTCTTTTGCACATGTTGTTTTAATTGAACGCTTCAAATTTGTTGTCGTACAGTTGTTTTCTTTCTCTTTTCACGGAATTAATTATTGGAGGAGGGGGTCAGAGTAACTCAATAATCGTAACAACTATCTGACACGCGTAAACTTTTCTTTGGAATATTTTTCATGACTTGCCTTTCCTTCTTTCTTTCGTGGAATTAATTATATCAAAGGGATCGATTTTTTTCTTTGAATATAATCTAAAAGAGTTTAGTTTATCTACGATTATTATTATTATTATTATTTCCGTTTCTTTTTCCACGGAACTAATTGCCGGAGGGAAGGAGGAGGAGAATCGTTGCAAAGTTTCGCACGTTTCAGCGGTAAGAAAAAAAAAAGGAAAGAAATGAAAAAGGAGTCCGATTTAAAGCACAGGTTTAGAAGAAAAGGAGAAGCACGGAGGGGGGCCGTGTTGGAACGTGGCGGTGGAAAGACTGATAACTACCTGGGAAGAACGAATGTTTACAGTATGAATAATTCATTGTTTCGGTGAAATTGTACCCGGAATGGACAATGAACGGATACAGTTCGCAATAAGCCGGGAGGAAAATTACGCGAGGAAATAATGCTCCTGCGAAACTTTGTCCCCTTGTTGTCTCGTTTTATAAGCGGGCGGCGACGCGTTTAAACCCCCCCCCCCCTCCACAACGATCTAAGTAAATTTCGATCTTATATAAATCGAGGAGATATCGTGTTTTTCGCAACACGTGCGCATACACGTTGATATTTTTAATTAGTACTTTAAAAGAAGAACATTGAGGAGGGGGAAGGGAACGTTGGAACGCACCCTCAGACTCGTAATCTCACGGATTAATTAACCCTAAGCTCGAAACGTTTTTTTAATTAAATCAAGAAAATTTACTCGAGATACGAATATAATATTTCTCCTCTCTTTTCCTTCTTTCTTTCTCGGGGAGAATCTAGGGGGGAAAAAAATCTAGGGATCTCTAATTTATAGAACGAAAGAGAGAGAGAGAGGGAAAGAGAAATGATTTTCGCGACAAAAGTCGGATATTGAGCCGTGGTTCCGGAATCGACGTGGACCATGTTCTATTTCAACAGTGTATCGTTGCTCGTGTTCCACCAAAACAATGCGTGTCAGAGAACATTTTTTTGCGAGCGATCCGAAAAACGTTTTCCTTTGTCCAGTGCGCGCGAGCCGGATTGATCGGGAGTAAAAAAAGAAAAAGAGAAAAAAAGAAAAAAAAAAAGCAACAAAAAAAAAGGTGGCTTTGATTCGTTTTCCTCTCCCCCTCCCCCTAAACTGGATACCGATATCATTCAAATGTGACGAATATTGGCAGTCTATGGGCGTTCGGTTGATTATCTTTATGCGCGGTTTGTTTTACAAACACGGACACCCGAGAAACCGATTGAAAATTTCAATGTTATCGAATCGGTTGGAATTTTGATAAATCGTTTTCGAATCCATTTTACGCGGATCAAAAGAAGAAAGGGGGGAGAAGAGGAGGGGATTCGTACCGGTCACCGGAAAAAATCGATAAAATTTTTCTTTTCAACACACACACATACACACATACACACACCTTGTTTCGAATCATTTTCATCGAGACTTTTTCATTTCCCGTATGAAAAAAAAAAAAAAAGAAAAAAAAGATAAAATAAAATAAAATATCGACGGTGTTTGTTTTATATTCTTTTTTTTGTTTTTTTTGTTTTTTTTTTTCGTTCCCCTTCCCCTGTTTCAATTAAGAAGAACCTTTATTGGTAATGTTTGTTATAAAACGCTTTTTTATTTCGAACGAAACGAAATGCATGGAAATAGCTTTGAAATAGAGCGCTGTTTTCAATCCATTGCCCGCTTCATTTTGGCTACACGTTGTTTCATTTTTCCTTTGTTACCCGTTTTATTGTCAACGAATATCTCTATTTGAAATTAAAACAACCGCTGCTTGTTTGGTAATGGATCCCACTTCTCTCCTTTAACGAAAACGCCATTCCAATTATCTGTTTCCATACTGATGATTGTGTCCGCTCGATAAATTAATTTCTCGATTTTTCTTTTTTTTTTTTTTCCGATGAATTTTACGACAAAATGTCGACAATGATTCCTTATCTCTTTTAGAATTTTTATAGACTTTTCATAAACGCCATAAACAAGCGAGATAAGTTAGATAGCTGTTGATCATTTTTCACGCGTGAACGTTTATTTCAAAGGAAATAAAAACTCTCTTATCGAGAAATGAAGTATATTACAATGTTCCACAATGGAGAGTCTACTGCTAACTTTTACTCGATTTTTTTTCTCGATCCAAGTGTCGATACAATCTATCGATATATAATCTAATCATTTTTCCGAAATGCAAAACACTGATACGTAATAAAAATATATAAAATATCGGTATAAAAATTATTCTAAAAAAACCAAATCCAAAGAGTAATAATAAGGAATTAAATTTCACAAATAAAAAATTATTTATACTCATTTTTCTAAATCAATCACGATCTAATCATTTTATCGTTTTGAACAGCGAGGAAATTAAATTTTAAATAATCCTAGCAAAAATAATTTTCAATATATTCGAACAATTCTTAATAAAATCTCTCGTTCCTTTCAATCCGTATATTATAAATTATCAAATATTTTCCTGTTTTTTAAACAAAAGAAAGGCATCGGAAAAACTCTCGATGCCGCATGATGCAAATAATGAACAAGCTCGGCATGGAAAATTTCTTTCCCAGAGGAGAGGAAAAACGATCCGATACGTGCGCGATAACACGGCCCAAGTGGCCGGCCATAATCTTATCATCGCGCGCAACCGATACTCGTCGCTTCAATAAAACAAAATCACGCGTTCCTTCTTTTTTCGATTCACAATAATAATAATAATAATAATCGGAAAAATAATTCGACGTAAACAGATTAATCGACGCGGTTTCGGAATAAATACGCGACGCGCGGCCAGTTCCTCCGTCAATAGCTCGGCAAAATGTTTCGAGCGACGATAGTTACGGTCGCTTGCCTCTTGCTCGCCGCGTCTCCGATCGATTGCGTGGACGCCAATTGGTACAAAAATGCTCTCGTGTACCAAATCTATCCGAGGAGTTTCCAAGACAGCGACGGGGACGGTATAGGCGATTTGAACGGGATCACGGCCCGGATGGATCACATAGCCGACATAGGGGCGGACGCTCTCTGGTTGTCGCCCATCTACAAGAGTCCCCAGGTCGATTTCGGCTACGACATCTCCAACTTCACGGACGTGGACCCGGTTTACGGCACTCTGGCAGATTTCGACAGGCTCGTGAGAAGGGCGAAATCTCTCGGTTTGAAGGTGATACTCGACTTCGTGCCCAATCACAGTTCCCACGAGCATCCGTGGTTCAAGAAGAGCGTCCAAAGGATCAAACCGTACGACGAGTACTACGTGTGGCGGGACGCGAGGATCGTGAACGGGACCAGGCAACCGCCCAACAATTGGCTCAGCGTCTTCTGGGGTTCGGCGTGGCAATGGAACGAGGAACGAAAGCAGTACTATCTTCACCAGTTCGCGACCGGCCAACCGGATCTGAATTACAGGAGCGCCGCGTTGGATCAGGAGATGAAGAACGTGTTGACGTTCTGGATGAACAGGGGGGTGGACGGTTTCCGGATCGACGCCATCAACCACATGTTCGAGGACGCGAGGCTGTTGGACGAGCCGAGCGCCAACAGGACCGACCTGTCCAAGGACGATTACGAAAGCTTGGTCCACTTGTACACGAGGGATCAAAGCGAGACGTACGACGTGTTGAGAAGTTGGAGAAACCTCATGGACGAGCACTCGAATCGCACCAACTCCGACCCCAGGATGATCCTCACCGAGGCTTACACAGAGTTCAATTTGACGATCAAGTATTACAAGTCCGGATCCACGGTCCCGTTCAACTTTATGTTCATCGCGGATCTCAACAACCAGTCGACCGCCTCGGACTTCAAACAGCTGATCGACAGATGGGTGGCGAACGTGCCGAATGGGAGCGTTACCAATTGGGTCTCGGGCAATCACGACAATCACCGCGTCGCCTCGAGATTCGGCAGGCAAAGGGGCGACGAGATCGTGATGCTGACGTTGACTTTGCCCGGCATAGGGGTTGTTTACAATGGGGACGAGATCGGGATGGAGGACAGGTGGTTCACGTACCAGGAGACCGTAGACCCGGCCGGTTGCAACGCCGGCCCAGCCAGATATTACTTGAAATCCAGGGATCCAGAGAGGACTCCGTATCAATGGGACAACAGCACGAGCGCCGGATTCTCCCAAACGAACAAAACTTGGCTACCCGTCAACGAAAATTACAAGTCTTTGAATCTTGCCGCTCAAAAGAGGGAATATTATTCCCATTACGTGGCGTTCAAGTCCTTGTCGTATCTGAAGAAGCAGCCGGTGATCGCGAACGGGAGCTTGGAGGTGGACGTGATCGATGGAAGGGTTCTGAGCGTGAAACGGGAATTGGGTAACGACACGGTGATAGTTATGATGAATTTCTCCAAAAATCCCGTCACTGTCAACCTCACCAAGCTGCATCCACCTGCCGATCTCGTCGTTTACGCTTGCAACGTTGTCGGCTCCGGTCTCAGCCACGGCAACTGGATCTATCCGGCCTCGATGACTATCCCCGGATCTAACTCAGCCGTATTCACCAATTACAAATTGTATTGGCGATATTGGCAAGGTGTAGACTGGTTGTAAATCGATGGAAGATGATTGTTTACTTTTATTTTTTTTTTTGCCTTTTTTATCGATCGAACATGTTTGATAAATAAAATATAAATATATAATATATTTTAATAAATTTAATATTATCAATAATCGATTCGTCGAGTTCTGGTTTTTTTTTCTCTCGTATTTTTCGGTATGCAATTATGGGACAAAATTCGTTCGATTCTTCCTTATTAGATGAATCGAATCGATCGGAAATACGCGTAAAACGAAGCTTTTATAACGAAGCTTCGATGCTACGAATAACAATAACTTCCATATTCATATCGAGGAAAAATTAATTCGGTATTTACAATACGGGGGGGATTTAATAATCATCCGTCTATAATTCCTTAACGAGGCCACGATTCGTTTAAAGTGGTAAATAATTATTTATCTATTAAAATTCTCCAACAGCGGCTATTTGTTTGGATCTATTCCCCTTATTGTCGGAGAATTCGATTATATTATCCTCGGACGAAACGTTAAATTGATTCAATTTTCGTTAATTCGTCCCTTGTTAGACATTCGGATAAATAAACGAACCAATGATTATCTCATTCGTTATCTCGGTCGATCATTAAATCCCCATTTTCATCGCGTTTTAAATGGTGTGGGTTATCCGGCAATGTGAAAAAGTCATTATAGAATAAATTTATATATATATATTGGATCCCGTTCGTTACAGCGATCGGTTAAAATAATTAATTAGAAACGGGATTGCGATTCAATTCGGCATCATAAATTATAGACGAGTAAAATCGGGCATAGAGATAATTTCTGTGTTACCTTTTATTCCCCCGATTTCTCCCCCCACCTCCCCCCATTCACCGTTATAGAAGAAAAATGGTCGGTGGGCTGCCAGTCAACGGCCATGTTAATTAACCGGCCATTTGCGTATTTAATATGGTCGAATTATTTAGCACACCGAAAATCCTTCCGCCAATTTTCGAATATTCATGGAATAATTACATTACGCCGTTCTTAAATTCGAGAATATTCGAGGGAGAGGGGTGCAAATTTTATCTTTCTTCTTCCCGATAATCCAAGAATCACCAATTGATTAATTAAAATTACTAATTAATATTTGGAACTATATTTAGACGATATTTAGAGGCAGTTCGGGGAATTTGAAATCCAGACGAAATTCAGTGATTCAGATATTGACAGAAGGATTATTATTTTTTCATTAAGGAATTTCTACTTTCATCATTCATGCTCGGATAAATCCTTTTGAGTTTCAATAGTGATCATCCAAGTTTTTCTAAATCTTTTCTTTCCAGAAATTTCTCCAATTTATTAATCCCCTTCTAATGCAATACTAAAAATTGAATGACGAAGAACGTTGCACAGGAAGACAGATTCACACAGTTCACAAATTCGATTTTCAATAAAATTTTTTTCTCGAAACGTGGATATGATTCATCCAAAAAGACGATCCATTCAAACGAAACACCATGTACAAAAACCATAATATTCGTCGTTGCCTTGAATTAGGGAAGGACTAAAAATTAGGTCCATTAAGATGAGATGATACAAAGTTCTCGATTATTCCCAGAAATTCTTCAACTTCCTTTATCCTTTCTTCAAGGAAACTGAGATCCTCCAAGATTTCAATCCGTGAAATACACACTTTCGGATCGTTAATGGCGTTCGAGGATCGAATAAGGTGTCGCCGTTCGAAATTTCTCGCGATGAAGAGAGAAAGTGGAGAATATTGTTTGTCATTCTCTGAGAGAAGAGAAACGCGAGAGTTAGCAATATATATATATACATATACGCATACGAGTGGAAATTCTCAAGTTTTCATGCAGACAGCCTCCAGTGTGTCGCGGCGCTGCACCAATCACGTTGAGTGCACATTCTTCAACCTATCCTCCTGTCTCTTGTCCCCGTTATTTCTCTTCCTCTTTCAGACGTCGCCGAGACACTTGGGAAAGATGTGCCCCCTCCCTCCCCGCGCACACCATCGACTTCGTTTGTGTACACACGGTTACGTATTCGCAACGCGGCCTCGTATCCCTGTCGAGGATCGACACACAGACGTCTCTCTCTTTCTCTCTCTCTTTTTCGCTCTTTCTTTTGTTCTGTCACGCGCGATGCGCGTACACACGTAGCTTTTTCAACGATAGGATCAATCGTGGCGGAGCAGCAATCGGTGATTCGTTTCTCCCAGGAACGGTTGCCGCGATGAACGATCGCGCGTGTCTCCCATCGATTCCACCTCGAATGCCATTCCGTATTTTTGTCTCCATCCGTTCTTCCCAAGCGGCAAAGTGAATGCGATCGAGCCGATAAACGATAATAATCAGAGTTTCGTTCTTTGTTTAAAGAATATCGTTGGTTTGTGTATTTCGAAACTAGATTTCAACTTAGTTACTGAAAAAAATAATTTTTATCGAATATGTTTTCAAGTATTCGAGGATTAAAATCTGTTTATGTCAAAGAAAGAATTTTTCTTAAAGAAAAGTTAGATGAAAAGTCGTCGATTCGATAAATAAACGGTTCTTATATCTAGGAAGAGATATTTTACTCGAAATTATATAATTCCGTCTGAAAATTTTCAGCACATTCCGCGTAAAGTAGTGAAATAATAACAAGTTATCACAAAGAAGAATGAACAGTTAAGATTTCGTTCGAACGAAATTATGCGTTAATAACGGCCAATTTAATCGTTTCGCCCAACTCGTCGCATAATTAAAACCTTTGACGAAGGAAGAAAGACAGAATTTTACCGGAGGCGGAAGAGAACTACGTTAAAATACTTGCAGTCAAAATTTCATATCGGAGCGGGTTGCATCGTCCCCGCTCACGGCAATCTCCGCCAAATATTTTGACGTTGAGCATCGCGTCTGAAAGCCACGTCTTATTTCCCGCTCTACAGCCTCTTAATTAATTCGCGGCCTTCTCACGACGCTTTCCGGTAGCCGTCTTTCTCTCCTCGCCCGTTTCCTTCCTCTCGTTCCATCCACCCATCAATTTTCCACCCAACAATTTCAAACAGATCCTCTCTCTCTCTCTCAATTTTCATTTTTCTCTCGCGAGAAGAAGAGGGTGGGGAGATCTCTAGTTTCTCAAGAAGAACGATTAGAACAATAATAGATTCGATTGATTAAAGCGTCGATCGAATCGAGGCTCGATCCAAGCGGCGATTATCGCAAAATCGAGATGAAAGAAATAATCTCACTCACCCCCTTTCCTTCGTGGTGGGCGCGAATATCTATATCTCTCACGGCAGCTTCCTTCACCCACGAAATCCCGCACTGTGTGTATCTGTAACGCACATACCGATCGATTATCTTTCCACTATCGCGCTCCATCATCGCGGCGCATTGTACGTACGGCTTCTAATTCGAATCCGTCAACACGAAATTGAGGGGGGGAGGGCGTGGAAGGGGATGATCGAGATGATCGCAGCACGTGCCCCGACGCGTTTCCAAGGACTCACGACTACCCCTTCGCTTTTGCGATTCGGTGATAAGCCATCGTTTCTATCGGCAAATAGTAAACACTGATCCCTCTCGCGCCCCTCCCTCGATTGTTCTCCCCTTTCCTCCCCTGTTTGCAAGCGTGTGAAACGTTGTCCCTCTCCCCCCGCGAGGGTGAGTCCGATCGGGAGTGTATCGGTTCTCTACCCCCAACGATCGGTCGTGCCAGGTCGTGCTATATTGACCGGCTGGATTTTATACCTCCTCCCTTTTCCCCCCTCTCGATCCAATTACCCTGAATAATTTATCGGCGAATCACAAACGTTAATGACATCGGGCCGAATTAAGCGGCGAGCTTTTCGAAAAGTGCGGGCGCGGTGATCGCCGCGGGAGAATACGCCCGCTGTCGCCAATTAGTATTCATGCCGCGGATAAAGTTTCCCGGTTCTTTTTTCTCTTCTTTTTTTTTTTCCCACCCGGTTGGAGCCGTTATCGGCTCGATTATCAGCCATTTTCGAGCCAAGCTCTACGATATAACCTTCGAGGCCCCCGTGTTCTCGCGTTTTTCTGATTGCTTTTCGATCGCCGATTTCTTTGTCTCTCTCTCTTTCTAGATTTCTAGATTTCTTTCCCTTTCTTCGTTCGTTCAGCCTCGTAGAGATTATTCGTTTTTTCTTTTTTTTTTAATTCTTTCCACTTCTGGTACAATCCGTTTCTTTCAATGTTCCACATTCCATACGTTCGAGTTATCTCGACTCCTCCCACGCTTTATACCGAGGATCTCGTGACACGAGATCGAGCCCGTCATCTTGGAGACGCAAGAAGCTCGAAGAGAGGAGGAGGAGGAGGGGGAACGATCGTTCAACGTCGTTGACAGGGTGGATGCAGAAAAACTGAGCCGAGGATGAGGATCCCTCTCGCGCCGTTAAACTGGTAAAACTGGTTTCACTAGGAATTCGGAAGTCTGAGTGGCTTCTTCGTCTTCGAAATTCCGCCCGATGCGGCTGAAGTATTAGCCGCTATTTATCAGTTAACTTTAACCCGTTTCTTAACCCGAGAATATCGCTTAGTCAGGGATGGATAGGTGATGCTGGGGTGCCAGCCAGGGAAGCTAAGAATCGAGGTTGGAAGGGAAACTTTGCCTTCCGCCGAGGAGATATATCTTTTGGACTTCTTTCGTTTGACACCGCGACCGATGGGGAGGGGGTCGTTCGTTCGTTCGTTCGTTCGTTCAGGAAGTTTTAATGATTTTCCCAAGAGCAAATTGCTCGTGTATGCGAAAGACGGAGAAATTGATGAATTATCTCAGAGCGAACGATTTTTCGATTTTTTTCTAATTCATAATTGGATTACGAGATATCTCTCTTGATACTCTGAGCGTAAATGATTTAATATTTTTAATATATATATATATTTTACAATAGATATATCTCAATGGAGATATTTCTCTTGATACTGTGAGCGTAAGTGATTTAATTTTTAATATATGTATATATTTTACAATGAATCGCAACGGAATTTAGAATTTACGCGAGATCTTTTCTTTTTTTTTCTAAGAGATCAAAGAGATCGAAATGATTTGTTGATTAGATACACGTTGTTTATACACGTTGGTTTTTATCGGATTGTTTTTCAATTAGTTTTATTATAAATTTCTTTCTTTTTTTTTTTCGAAAATTCAGCGGCGAGATATTTTACAGATTTTTCTTTTTCTGCCCGCATGAAAAATATCCCCTCCCCTCCGAAAATGCGCCCGTTCGAAATCGAAATCTCGGTGGATGGATACGCGACAACTAATAAAACGTGTCGGTGATTTTTTATTATTTCGGGTACGAGGCTCAAACGTTTTTTTTTCCATCAATAACTTTCAATTTTTCTCCTATCGTCTGCTTTACCTTTTTTTTTTTTTTTTTTTTTTTTTTTTTCCCCCTCTGGATAACTTTTAGATTCACGTGCTTTGATTCGGCGCGTTCGACGGGTAAGCGAGTAAACACGTATCATTTAATTCGTCCGCTCTTTCACGAGTCAATTTGCCGAGCAAAAAAATATCTATGTATATATATATATATATATGTATTGGCATTTTAAATCAGACATTGCTTAAGCGATGAATCTTTTTTTCCTTTTTTTTTTTCGTGGAAATTTATATTTTCGTAAAATATTATATGTTATATTATTGCAAATATTACCTTTAAAATATAAAAAAAAATATTGTCTTCAAAAATGTCAATTCATATATATATAAATTGATATAAATTTTTATTAAAACATATATATTTGAACAAGAAATTTCTTTAAACACCGTTTCATCAAAGGAAACTTGTAAAAATTCTGTATTCGTTCTACTAGAAATATTCGTTTCAAAAATTTATTTTCCCCAAACCTTGATGTATATTTATTAGATTCGTATGCTAATTAATCAGTTAATTAAAAGCAACTCTCTCTCTCTCTCTTGACTGAACGTCGAGCAAGGAAACGCGAAAATGGCGACAAAGGGGGCGAAAGGGGATCATTTGACACCATTATGTACCATTTTTTAATTCCTCTCCCCGACTGTTTGCACTGTCCCATTCAACGGATATTTCTGCAATATTAAAAATTAAAATATTATTAGCCGTCGGCCTTACCACTCGCGTCCCAAAGTAACTTTGGCTACCATCGCCCGCGTATAGTCGCTGCGACGCTTTTATGGGTAATAGCGTGTCATTTAATTATCATAAACGCGACCAGGCCAACGAGTTTCCAGCCAAAGGAACTTTTGTTTGAAACGCCGTGTAATGAAGTTACGCCCGAAACGTTTCTCTCTCTCTCTCTCTCTCTCTCTCTTTCTCTTTCTCTTTGAACATCGCCAATTGTCTCGAACGAGCAACTTCCGACGAATTCGCTCAACGATTTCGCCTTTCATTATTCCATTCCTTTAATCACGGATCGATGGGCGTCACACAGTTGATCATGAAACGCGCGGTTTTGTTCCGCTTTAATTTGCATTTAAATGTTTTTCGAGCGGTGCAACGGATGAAAATTTCCCCTCCACGCGAAATAAAGATGTACTCGAGATAGGATTCGCAATTATGAGAAATTTTGATTGGATCTCGTTCGTGCCGTGCCCCTTTATTACGTTCACTATACGTTTAACGAAGGTGGTGGCGGCACCGAAACATTCCCAAAGAAAAAGATGGAAAATTAGACTGTCCCGAGTTTAAAGTGTTATAAATTGGATGGATTGTATTTAGATATTGTGCCAAAATATTAGAAATCATCCTTAGACTTGTTTGAATAATCTCTATTGTGCGAAACAATATTAAAATTAAATGCTTTTTGAGCAGCGACTGAAGTACAAGAAAGAAAAATTCATCTCCAAGCCTATCCCCCCCGTAACAATAAATATATCACGTTTGCTTTACGAAAACAATTCTTAGAAAAATTCGTTTAACGAACGGTGACGTAACAGGTCGATCGAATTTCAAACGATCCTATTTTCGTGGCCGTGAAAGTCAACAATCAACACCGATGATTCGATGGACAATCGTGTAAAAACGGCATTGTGACATTGCTCGGCGGCCATTTCGTGAATCGTGTCCAATCTAGACACACAGGGGGCAGGAGAATGTGTAACTGGACGCAGACGTGGTTAACTGCATTAGTGCTCCCTTCTCTCGTGGTGCGGAGAGTGAGAGAGAGAGAGAGAGAGGGCCCTTTGAGGGTGGTGTGGCGGCCGAATACCAATCAGTTATGTCAATTGGCCCCAACAAAGTAATGAATGGTAATTGCGAGCCGCCATCCGGTCGCACGTCCATCCGTTCGTCTCGCCCCGTAGTGCAGTTTCCACCCCTTTACCCGATTCTATCAGCCCTCGCTCCCTTTTACATCCGTCACGAGCCGAGCCCTCTCATCGATTTTAAATCGTTTAATCGGATTCCGGCCCAAGGGCTCGATAATCACTCACGGAGGGGGTCCCCCGTGTAACGAGCCATCGCCAACAATTTCCATCCACCGCTTTTTTCCCCCCCCTTCTCCTCTGATTGAATTCTAAGAACCACCCCATATCTTGCGTCCACCTATCGATATACCTCGACTCTCCTTGTCTCTTTCTCCTCCCTTTTTTCCACGATTTCCAACACTCGACAACTTCCACACTTATTGGACAAAACGGGTCGAGGCAGAGATTTGGTTCCAAAACTTGCAACGTAAAAATTAGGATCGATGCACAAGACGATAGTTCGATGTTATGGTATGATTGGAACGTAATATGGTTGGAAAAGGGTTAAATAATATTTGGATCTCGAGGAGATCGTGGATTTTTTTATTTTCCTAAGTTGATAATGGAACTGGAAGTTCTCCGTACTTTAATAACTCGTTTGAAGAGACGGTATCCGCGTTAAAATCTGTCTAAAGAGCGGGAAAAAGAGGAAGGAAAAAGGAAGAAAGGAAGAGCAGAGGTGGCCTCGTTATTCTCGCGTTACGCCGCGTGCTTCGTATAAAGCAACGCGGAATATGGTCCGCGAAACAAATACTAGGGAAACCAACTCTTGTTCCTCCGTCTACCTGCTAATTACGCAAAAGGTAATTACGCATCTCGTGCGAGCGATAGTCGCGTAGAAAAAAAAAAGGAAAAAAAGAACGATTTCACTTGGATGATTACGCCAGTCGCATCCGCGGCGCGGGATGTTTTATCGCGAGCAATTTTTTCCAAAAATCAAATCATTTCTTGCTCTCGTTCGAATTATTCGATATTATCTCATTCTCGTCGATATTCGTGTTTAAAATCGTGGCAGCCGATTCGAGCACGGCCGACTTCTCGCGTCTTCTCCGTTGGAACCCGGCCACGTAATTACACGGGGGCCAGAAATTTACAGTTTAATTAATGTCTGAGGGATAATGGGCTAATAATTGTTTAGCGACCATCTGTGTTGGGTAGCGTGCACGCTACACCCCTCTGCTTGCCTCGTTAATTTTCAACAACAGTCTCATTGCGGCCCGCGCGCGGTTTTTCTCCAGGGACTTTTTGAACTGGTCCCGAACCAGAACGAATCGGTGATTACCGGTAGTCGGTAACCGATATTCCGCAGCGCGAGAAAAAACTAGCACCGATCGATCGATAAATTTTCGTTCCTTTTTTTTTCTTCTCCCCTTCTTTCATCCAATCGCGAAATTTCGCACTCTCTCTCCTCTCGAAAATCGAATCTGCGAAATGATCCCCCTCCCCCATTTTTAATCCCTTTTGACGATTTCATCTGAAAAAGAAGAAAAAATTTGACGATTAATCCTGACGGCAAACGAACGATCGTGCGTAATCGCCACGCGACACGCGCTTTCGATTAAGCGGGCGCTTATCACGGGCCGCTCCCAATTAATCCCCCTCCTCTCCCTCCGATCCTATCCGCGAAAATTACGGAATCGAATTAAATCGTTGTTTACACGCCGCGTTTTCTTCCATCCGGCTTTGTTTATGATCGAATTCGATTCGACACGCGCGTTCATATCGGGGATAAATCAGCCGCGGTTTCGCTCGAGACATCGGCAAACATTGCGCCCAATCAAATTCAAACCGATACAACAAGCTGCACGTTTGTTTGAAGAACCTCGCCCGCCTCGTTTTCGACACACCTTCGACTCGTGGCCGACTTTTTTGACGCGTCTTACGAATGAACGTCCTCTCAGAGTCGAGGATCGGCTTCGATATCTTCGAAAGGCATCGGACAGGCGATAACGCGCCACGATCTACTCACGATCGATAAATCGATTCATAGATAGAATGTTTTTGATACAGTGTTTTTCTTATTATGCTGTTACATGTTTGTCAGATTTTTTTAATCGTAACGTATCTCTTTTATAATAATAAAAAGAGCGAAATATTGCGAAACGTAGAAGCGTCGATTTTTTCCTACTATCTCTTTTTCTTGTTATCATCACGTAGATGTTTGCGTTGATAGATGTTAATTTTTTAACAGATAATTATGTCTCTTCTTCCGGTGGAAAGAAATATTGCGTGAAATATTGCGTAACGTAGAAGCTTCGATGTATAAAATTTGTGAAAAAAGAAAAATGGTTGAAACATTGTTTTGACGATCTCGAGTGGCGCGATGGATCACGCAATTACGTAAAGATTATATAAATTTGGAGTAACGCGTTTCAAATGGAAAAAAGCTGTTGATAATCTCGTGCAATTTTTCGTTTGCGATAAAAAGAAGTTGCGCCGGATTATGTCTTAATTTCTCTCGCGAAATATCTTTCCATGGACAACACAAAGTAAGTTTCACGAGTAATTTGAAACGATAGATTAAAAGCTTGTGTATATATGCACGCATATATATATATAATCAAGTCACATTAATCTACACTGTCAGAAACAACATAGGGGAAATTCTCGTTCAAAGACGCGCTATTGCATTAAAACCTCATCATTTCCTTGCAAATGTCAAACATGTCGGCGAAGCCCTCGAATGCTTTATGCAAACAACTGTCTGCTTCCGTGACGAGGCGTGCGGAATGCAGAAAATTTTGCGATTAATTCTTCTGCTCGGATTACGATAAGCATTCGCCGGTTAAATTTCAATGAAATTTTAACGAGTTTTAAACGAGTTCCCCCGCGTATGTCACACGTACGATGGAACGGCCAACTTCCCGCGTGTAGGTACAGATAGATCGTGCACTTTCGATCGGGCTAATAGGATCCCCCTCGAAACGATATCGTTCGTTTCATTTGAACAACCTTATTTTCCTCTCTCGACACCGTTCACCGTTACCATAAATTATTCGCGAATAAATATTTGGCGAAATCCAATCCTCCCATAAATCTGAATTCATTACGAATTGTACGAGAGCGAGAAGAGAGAGAGATAGATAGATGTACTCGATCGATATAGAAGATACTTGAAAATCGTATCGTACGCGTTGATTAATCTTATCGCGAATATCTCATTCTTTTGAATTAAACGATCGAGATTTAATGATTCACGTAACTTTTCAACCACATAACTCGACCTGGACAAGTGGTTTCTAACGATTTCGCGACGACTGTCGTGGAATGGCGCAAGTGAGACAAGGACGCGCAAAATACATCAAAGGCGACTAATAACCAAAGTTATCCTACAGTTTCCTATGGTAATCAAAGTTCATCAGGGTTCATTAATGAAGTTGATTCGAAGTTCATTAGAGAAATTGAACGTGTACATATATTTCCTCTCCCCCCTCTCAACTTTTGATTTCGACAAAATCAAGCTGAGATATAATATAATCGCACGGAATGGAATTTTTTTGGAAATGAAAGTTTTGGGATGAATTCGAAATGTTCGACTTTTTTTTCTCTCTCTCTTTCTCGATGATCGGCCACGATCCTGTTGATAACGTGTCATCGAAAAACACGCGACGCGTTGGAGGATCACGTTGCGTTTCTCGATAACAAACAAGCCGCTTATGTAACAACAGAGCGACGTGTGAATCGGTCGATTTGTCGTTCGACTGAATAAACAATACTGTGGAAAGATCGCCGCGATAACGTTTCAACTATAATCGATAAACTCGGGTATCGCGTAAACGATCTTTTACGAGATTGCCGCGATACAATATTATACATTTAATTATCAATATGACTTTCGATGAAGTTCGTATATCGATCGTTTCTTCGATCTTTGTCGAAATTTATTATTCTTCAAATAAAAAAAAAAAAAAAGAAAATGGCAAAATTGTCCAAGTTTTCGAAATACGATAAAAGTATAATTTTAAGAATTGACAGATAAAGTTTCGAAAAATTAGGGAGTTCGATCGACGCGAAATTTGGAAGAATGATAGTGAATAAAGGATAGGTGGAGTTTAGATCTATTAAATTTTAGTTTCTAAGATTTCATTGTAATTAAAAAAGTCGAATAAAGTACTCGATGGATCTTAAATTCGAAATTTAAAAAAGAGAAACTTTAATTGTTGTATGAAAAATTATCTTAGAAACTAATAAATACTATAAACTAAAATTTTACATTTAAAATTTATCGTCCTTCTACCGTCTCTTCAAATTTCGTGTCGATCGATCACAGGAATTTTTTGAAACTATCTCTATAACTCTTTTTCAATTCGAACTTTGAAATTTTGGAAAAATTTACGCTTTGTTTTCGCGATTTAGTAGAAGAGAAATAATCGAAATACGATTTCGTATCAGAGATATTTCTAATAAAAAGCTGTTTTGATTCAATCCAAATCATTAACCTATCACACGCGCGAAAAATCTAACTTTCCTGAACGAATAATCAGATTTTCAACGATATTTGCGATCGATCACTGAGATTGCGAATACATTTGAAAATGGATCCTAATTTGTAACTATTTTGGACGAAAGTAAAAACGAATAAATATCGATATCGTAGGAAATATTGGATAAATTGAATTCGATATCAATGGTGGATCGTTTTGATAAAGATACACAACGTTATCATGGCGATACATCTATTCTTTTTTTACTTGTAAATGTCGCGATAGATGAAATTGATAGATTGTCACTGCGAAACGTAATTGCACGCGATACTAAATTCAATTTTTGAAATTTATAACGCGAAACTATTATATCAAGTTATCCTTCAATTCTTTATGCGAAAGATTACGAGCTACGATCCCTGTATACGAGATCTTATTGATTTTTTGGATCAACCAAACGAGTAGATCAAAGGTTTTTCTTTCGATCTCGATACAATTTCTTATTTTTCTTTTTTTTTAGTGAACAAATAAAAATTTGTTAATACATTGATAATATTACTAATTAAAATGAGACCAAATATATATATAATGATAGATAGGCGTAATTCGATTCTTTCAAAATTAATCTCAAATTCAATTAACACTAATTTAACAAGGAAATATGAATCGTATTACCGCATCATGTTTCATTTTAATCAGGGTTAAATTTTATCAATGTATCAACGAAATTGTTATTAACAAAAAAAATAATTATTTTATACAGATGCAATTTTTATTTCTTTCCAATTGTCTCTTATCTTCTTTCGAGCCACGGAATGTGAATTTTCTGAACACGATAAAGTCACGATTCATTTATCCGAATTCCGTGTATTCATTTTTGCACAATTTATCTTTAACCAACTCCGTTTCTTCCTTTTTTTTCCAACTTCATGTGCATCCAAACGGCGCATGAAAATATTCGAACGAGTAATTTAAGCCGGTTGACAGAAGTTTTTAAATTCGCCGGGTATTAGTATCGCCAATTTAAACTTTGCACGCATTGTGAACAAGACCACAATGGATTCGGCCGATAGAGATTCCGCCCGAAAATCCGAGTTCCCTTTTACCCGTTTTACTCGGCTAATCCTCGTGGCCAGATCCCGTTCATTGCCATCCATAAACATTGATTTTATTGAAACATCGTCGAAGCGCGTCCAACAACGCAACGATTTTAAATCGCACGAAAAAGAAACTCGTTCTATTAATTGGAAATTTCAATCGTTCTTTCCTCTTGAAAAATTTTCAAACTATCAATCTCTCTCTCTCTCTTTCTCTTCTTTTCTTTCCAAAATTCCTTTCTCTTCAATTTCGATTCTGAACATCGTTTCCATAATTTTTCGCCTTTTAATCGTCCCAACAAACACCGATCTCTCACAACGCAATATTAATCACACAACCGTACTCTTCCATCGCGAAACATTCTCCGCACACGTGCACTTTCAAATTGTCTGAATCACTCTCGCGAAAAAAGAACGAAAAGAAAAGAAAATAAATAAAAGATCCTCCACGATACAAACTACCACTTCGTTCGACATTCCGGAAGACGTGTGGCAGCCACGCACACGTGCCACCTGGTGCCCCGTGGCTAAAATCGTGGAAAGAGGGACGAGGCAAGCCTGGCAAGGTAAGTGCAATCCCCCCATCGAGTTGGGGTTCGTGTAAAGTGCTCGCAAATCAGACCCGATAAAATGGTAATCGCGACTTTGGAGGGGGAGGGGGATGGCGTTAGTTGATGCTGGGTGGAGAGAAAAGAGGGCGAGCCAGGTCCTCCACGATTCCTTCCGACACGCTGCCAATCAATGCGATGCGGGGGTAAAAAGTTCATGCTTTCAAGAAACACGCACACAAACACGTACACTCACGGTTTTCTTTCCCCTTCTTCTCTCTCTCTCTTTCTCTTCTTTCTTTTCTTTCTTCCCTCTTCTTTACCTTCTTCATCCTCGACGACGAGGAAAGGAAGAGAGACGGTTGGTTACGATGGTTGGCCATGATGGATGCGTGTTCCTCGGCTGTTCGTCCATTGGAATTACGTAGGATTGTCGTCGAACGAGGGGGGAGGGAACGATGTGGATGATTCGGTTGAGGGAAGCGGGGGTGGAAGGGAAAAAGTATCGAGAGGGTTAAGTGAATCGTCGCCACGAGTATCGCGAACGGTATGAACAGGAGGCGATGATATTCTTCCTCGCTCGTGCGAGGAACGCGATCGAATGAAATGTTGTCCTTGCGCGACGAGACGCGAGCACGGATTAAAGGGGATTATCGTGAAAGCCGATACGGAGAAATTTTGCTCGAGGACGTGCGTGTTTGTGTATAAAGGAAAGTCGGCTTCCGTGTTTACGAATGAATCATTGCTCGAATGATTCATATATTGTATATATACGTGTTTAAATAAATTTCATTTATTCGGATTTTATATTGTTTATATATTATTTATATGCTTAGATATATGCGTTTGTGAAAATAACGTTATGATTTAGATAAATTATTTAAATAAATTTTATTTATTCGGATTTTATATTGTTTATATATTATTTGTATACTTTGATATATGCGTTTATGAAAATAACGTTATGATTTAGATAAATTATTTAAATAAATTTTATTTATTCGGATTTTATATTGTTTATATATTATTTGTATGCTTAGATATATGCGTTTGTGAAAATAACGTTATGATTTAGAATATTTTAAAGTTCAACAAAGAGAGAGAGAATCGTAATCTTATTTGTTATTTTTTCGATTTAACATGAATTTGTCGTTTGGAAAAAGTTTAGTTTAGAGATCCATAAGAATGGTTGATATATCTCGGACGCGAAATTTTACAGAATTTATTAGCAGGGAAATAATTTGGCGTTACGAAAAATTGAAAAGAACACATTTTTCCTCGAAATTTCTCAACAAACCGTGATATTTAATTTTTGTCGCATACGATATATAATATAATATTCATAAGTTATGTTTAATCTCTTCGTTCAAAATTCTTTTTCTCCCTCTCTCCACAAAATTCACTTTATTTCAATCATTCTAAAAAAAAAAAACAGACAATGGTGACTTCATTGAAGGAAATGACAAAGACGTATATCACATATATCCTCCCACCAATCTTAAATTAATCAACAAGTACACATTTCCCCTCAGCGATCCTCGATCCCGTTTGCTTACAACGTTATTACTATCAAACGGTATGATAAAACGGTGTTCGCGCAATTATCAGCCAGATTAGCCGAAAATATTTCGCGCGTTACCGCAAATCCTGCCTCCCCTATCCAATGAATTTCGCTTTAATCTTCGAGGCGCAACGAGGATCGAGGTTGGAAGCTTGTGGCCCTCCCCCTCCCCCAACTATTTCGCTGAATCCAATGCGAAATTCGAGCTGACTGCGGTGCACGTAAGGAGCGGCAACAGTCGGGCGCACACAGTCAAGTTGGACAAGTTCTATCGGCAGTCAGGTTAACGCGTGCATCTGTATGCGGCGCGCATGCAACGCGCGAGGATGGCTGTGGGCGCGCGTGTCGAGCCCGCAGATCGGCCAAACTATGACAATCGACGTCAAATTGTGCGCAACGCGAAACAGGCGTGGCACCCCGTTCACTTAACTATAACTAATTCCTTGATAATTGTTCCGGTCTTTGATCCGCAATCCAGCCGACACCCGCTTATTTAACCACCCTGATCGTGATCCATCCTTGCGAATTTTCCTCTGCGAATACGGGCAGTTTTTCATTTTCTTCCTTTTTTCGTGAATCGGATGGGGGTGGAAACGACTGTTTTTTTGGATTTTTAGATCCTTTCGATTTAAAGTAATCTTTGATATTTTATAAAATTTGATATAAAATGTGAATAAGACGAATTTCAGACGAGTTTCGTATAATTGAATTTATATAATACTCAGGGAGAAATATGAAAATAATATTAATAATTTTATTTATTGTTAAAAATGAAAAATCAATGATGAATATACGTACGTACGTATCATTTAAAGCAGTCACCGGGTTTAATTCACCCTTTGATATGATTAAAGAAAGTAAATTACCAACTTTATCGTGAAATTACGCAGGTACGAAATCGCTACTTTTTAATATGATTATCGATTTTAAATTAATTGGAGTGACAGAATTTACGAGGTTATTACTTTGGAACATGAAAGGATCATAAATTACATCTCGAAGCATAAATAAAATTAATGTTAAAGACAGAATTTTTATGAAGCTGTTTAATCGTTTGATTCCATTCACTTTATACCTTCTCAATGATATATTTATTCTTGCCTATGAAAATTACTTTAGCACCTGTAACAAAGTTACCAATATTAGTACAAAGTTTATAACAAATTCTTTCTTTTAAGAATTTCGTCCCATTTCTATTAAATTATTATTTTTTTTATTTATAACAAGAATAAAACTAAAAATTCGTTCAATTTAGAATTTGAATATACTCGTCACTTCAATCTCTTCTAGTTTTTGATTATTGCAATTTTTTTACAATATTTGTTGTTATAAAAAAATATGTAAAGTCTGCATTAATGGATATTTCGTCAAGCCGAAAAATATAACAGATTTACGAAGATGGCCGTAAGATTTAAAGCAACACGCCGAGCCTTATTTGTGTTTTCCGCGAATCACGTGGGAAAATTGAAGGAAAATATCAATTTCCCCGCAGCTCGCTCTCCCTCTATCATCATTACAGGGCGGAGGAACGAGAAAAGCCCCATCGATATTCTTATCGAGCCGCTTAATTTGATAGTGTTCGATTCCTCCTCAATGGACCTTTGACTTGAATTTTCTCCGATAAATTCGTTCCTCCCCTGTAACAGGCTCCAAGACTTCATTTGTTTCAACTTTCATTCCTCTCTCTCCGGGGCGGGATATTCGAAGAAAAAAAAAGTGGCCGGTCGAAATTGATTTGTTGGCCCTCCAGGTCGAGTATCCCAAACTTTGCATTTCTCATTTCTTCCTCTAACAATAATATTCCTTCCCTTCCTTCTAACAAACTCCTCCCTTAATAACGATATCGATTCGATACCAGTTCCTCGTTAATAAAACTAAAATTCTCTCTTTCCTCTCCCCTCGAAATTCTTAAAAGAAAGAATTTGTTATAATCTTTGTACTGATATCAGCAACTGTCGAGAAATTTCGTTCTCGTTCATATTCTTCGAAAATATTCCTTTTAAATAATCACTTTCAAACCGTTATAATGGTTTCAATCGAAATTACTCAATCAAAAACCGACCTATATAATTTCGAGAATCGAAAAACAGACATCCGTTTATTGCATATCGCGTCGAGAAATTCGAATCCGTCTTTTGCCGCCGAAAATTTTCGAATCGAAGAGGCGCGCTTTTTGAACGATCGAGCTCTGTTTTTGATCGTAACCCGATCAAAGGCAATCGGAAGGGGGCGTTTATCAAGGCGAATCGAATTGCTTTCAATTGGGGCGGCACGAAACAGCGGAGAAACAGGCTCCTCCTTATCTAACCGAGAATTTCCGAACGACTTGATACAAATGGGGCTTCTGTCACAATTTCACGAGGAGGGAAGAGAGGAGAGAGGGAGAGGAAGAAGTGGCCGTTAATGCGCGTAGTAGTAACAATTTATAGTATGTGGGAACAATTTGGCCGGATGTGGGTCGTGCACAGACAGGAAGCATTCATCGCACGTGCGACGTCTATATAATTTATTAAGGAAAGCACGAGTATCCTCCTCCTACGCGAATTTCGATGATGGAGAAACTACGTCCAATTTACAAATTTCACGCCCCCCTCAATCTTTTCTCGAGTTCGTCATCTACGCTAGTTAATCGGATGTGTTATGGTATACATTGTTTATGTCGAAGTGTCCCTTCTTCTTCCCCTCCATTTTCGAGGCCTAATAAAATCAGTGAAATAAAATAATAAATATATTATTTATCCTAATGATATTGCTCCTATCATTAATAAATTAATATTGTTTTTAAATATAAATATAAATATAAAAATAAATATTAAATAGATATTATCAAAACTATTAAATTTACATTATTATTCGTGAGCGGAAAGAAAGGTGGCTGGCATGGAGGATGTTTGCAATGAATTGAAGTGAACGTGTTCAATTTTTATTCGATTCGATTTTGAATCGTCGAACGAGATTATCCATAAACTCTGATGAAAAGATGATGATGCGAGATATTGGATTAAGTTTCACGATGAAATGTGAAATTAATCTACGGAAAATGAAGAATTACAAATCTATCTTTTACACAAATATTTATAATCGCGAAATTATTGAAGATATACGAAAATTTCACGGGAATAAATAACTGGAATAAATGTTTATTAATTATTTATTTGAACGGTAGCTGTAAATAATCGTGGATTATTGTGAATCTTTGAACGATTTGGGTCATAACCGGTTATCAAAAGCTAGGTCATTTTATTCAATGTGCCGCATGTTTCGACGGATGCACGCTACCAAGTCTGACGAAATGTCTGTAATTTCCTGCCACTATCGATCCTTACGTTCCTGCCGAACGTGTGTTTGCAAGAACCTGGATGGAATCCCGGTTTCACAAAATTCGAACCGATATCCTAAAATCGAACCCTCTTATTGACTCGAGTATCGATCCAGAACAAACCCTGCTTCCCTTCCCTTCCCTCTCCGAGAATCTTCCCTGAAAATTTAATTTCATCGGGGAAAATTTATTAAAAAGAAAACTTAAGAATTAAGGGGTTCGGTGGGAAAAAGTGGTTTCTCCAATTTAATCCCTCTCATCTAGGAAATTTTATCACGAATTTTATCTTTATTTTTCTTTTCTCCCTTCCTTCCCAAAGTAAAGAGTTTTTTTTTCACGCAGAGTTTCGTATTCAATAATTAAATTTCACCGACCAATTTTTCTTTCCAAATAATAAAAGAACCTTTCTCTTCTCTCTCTCCCACACTTTTACTCCACTTTTCCTCTCGAACTTAACCAACTTCTTCCCCGTTCGTTCGTTCGTTCGTTCGCGCAATTTGCTTTAAAACCAGCGATTAAATACCAATCTTGGAAACACCAGGAGAATAGAATAGAATTTTTATATACGATCTTAAAAAACACCATTCTTAAAATCATCCCTAAAATTCGAATATCGTCGAACCTTGATTTAAAACTTAAAAAGAAACACCGATACACGTAACGATACGAACGTAGGATAATATGGATCGATTCGAATATAATTCACGAATAATTCGAAAACGCTGACTCAGCCCTAATAACACAATAACTATGCACGTCGGCGCGCGATCGAACGATCGCCGACCCGCCCACCCCATTAAATTTCCCGCCTAAAACACGCGAATACAGCGTTTATATTTTACCACCGCCCATATATATATTCATAATTCCCGCGGTTTCCTCCTATCCAACGAATTATTATCGTTATTTATACCCAAAATCACCAAATTGTCCGGTCACCGCTTCCACGATATTATCTCTACCGGCCAAATTGTCCACGAACGGGGGAGGGGGCGGTGTTCAAGGGTGTACATCGAGTGTACTCGAGGCTTCTTGGGGAGGAGACGCCTCTAACAAGACGAGAATTATTACGCAAACAGGCAACGAGATAGATTGTCAGACGCATCCTCGGTGTGGAACGTTTAGTACGCCGAAATTCGTTTGGAGACGGGAGTTATTAAACGAGGAGAGGAGAAAAAATTATTTGAAAATGCGATCTTCTTGATTTTCCTCTCAAAGAATTTACTTTCAAAGAGCGATTTAATATTTTTCAAACAAACAAAACGATCCGATTTTCTCCCTGTTCAATTTACCAGAGATTCCTTCCTCGAAACGAAGAAGGGGCTGGGGAATCAAGCTGGAATTTATTTTAACTCCACTGTGGAGCGGTGGATACGACGTGAACTTTCAACTTTGATGAGCGTAAATATATACTTGCAGCATGTATCGACATTTTCGATATTTTACTTAATCCAGGAATTAAGTAATGCAATTATTTTATGATTAGTTTTGTGATTCTATTTGCACTTTCAATCGTTGAGAAATAGGGTTCGTTCATCAACGAATTGGAGTTTAATTTAGTTATTTTTTTCATTCTTTTCGTCGACGAAAAAGATTTCTGTTTCTCTTAAAGTCAGATTATTGATTTCTGTGGAAAAATTAATCCATTATTATCGAGAGAAAATTCAATCACTTGCAATAATCGGTTGGACGTAAAAATCAATCATAGGTTAACATTCTTTGGATTTGGATCGTGATCCATTCCGAGTTAAATTCAATCCGTTCGTCGTAAATCAAACGATCCTACCTGTCCCTCTTCTCCGCATCAATCTTTTCTTTTTACCACTCCTTTCCTCCTCGTTTCTCGAGGAAAAATTCTATTATTCGCGATGATATTTTCAACCCGTATCGTGGAATTACGCGGTTATCGTTTCTAAGAAACGGTTTCTGACACGGTTTTTAAAGAAAGAAAAGAGGAACGCAACGCGATAAATCGTAACGAAGACATTGACGAGAGGTCTCTCATTTGTGCGTGATATTTCCACGCACGGAGCTGTATATATTTTTTTTTTTCTAACGTGGGAGGGGAAAAATAAACGGCGTCCCACCGTGACGATTCCGATATTCTTGCATAAACCGTGACACGATAGAGAAGTAATTTACGCGTTGTGTGACGTGAAGACAGTCGGGCTGAAAAACTTTTAACGTCCTCCTCGAGCCAGATCCATGAATAATGCAATCTGTTTCAATTGTAATTCATGAAATTCAGATGTGTTTATGTAACGAAATTACGTATTAAATTTCGCTTATTCCATTATTAATATTCCACGCCAGCTGGATTTCCAATCCCCTCCCTCCTCTCCCCGATAAAGTAGCTGCATGATTTGAATAATTTCAGAATTCCATCGATCATGCACAACTGTCGGCATACTTCTCGATCAAATTGACATTCTCGAGTTCGAGAGTTTCGTATAAGTAATTCACACATTCATATATATAGAAATTTTTTTGTTGTAGTGGAACCATGGTTTGAAAAAAAGAAATTTCTTGGCTAACCATTTACGCTCGCCCCGTCCAGTTACACTAGCTTCCGTGAAAATTAATATTCCGCTCCCAACCCGTGAAATATACGTATTCATGGACCTTTAATTGAAAAATGAGATTTATTCACCGCGATATGAAAGAATCTATGCTTTAAGGCCTTTGGCCGAAAGCTGTGAGTCGTATTAACATCGTGGTTTTTACAAAAAGTGCAAGAAACATTGTCTGTATCTTCTCAAAGATTCAATCAGAAATGTCAAGTTTGACTTGTGCAATGTGCATTGCCTTTTCAACCAGACAATTCTTTCATCAATTCAATCTACTACTCCGAAATATTCTTTATACGGTCCAAATCAAAATTTTCACAAATTTTCTTTATGAAAAGATTCGCTTTTGAAGAAATTTTCACTTGTATTACACAAATTTCTTCATTTTCATTCGAAAAACTTGATCTCACCAAGAGCTTGATTTTTCATGACAACACTTACGCAAAAAGAAAAAAACTCTCTGTCACATTTTTAGAAAAATTCATAAAATGGAATACAATTCGTCGCATTCGATCTTCAAAATTAGAAGTACGCTTTTAAACCGAATCAAGTGTTCGATACGATGCAATTTCCTAATAGGATGCATGCTCCTCATCCCTCTCTTCTCGTCGCTTTAACAATCGTCGGGCGATTCATTGCGATCCCTCGATAAAACGCGCGCGATATTTCTTTCGCTCTGTCGAACTCCTCCGTCGAAACGATCGTGGAGCAATTGATAACAATAATCGTGGCGTCGCGTCCGCCTTGTTTCCACCAAGGAACGCGGCGCTCGAGCACGCTAAAATAAATAAATCAACGAATAAACGAGGAAGAAGGGGGAGAGACGAGACAGAGAGACAGAGAGAGAGAGTATCGAGGATCTCGAATTGCCATTAAATTGCGGGGGTGTGGAGGGGAGGAAGAGGGCCGATCGTCGTTAACGAAGCACGAACGGGCAAACAGCAGGATCGAGGATGTTAACACGTCGTGGAAAACAATGGGTGCAGACCCGATTGCCGCTTACTTTTCAGCCAATTCGAGCGCGTCGTCCTTTCCTCCCTTATGGGGAGAGGGCTACGACTTGCGTATAAATCATATTGGTAGACGCGATGGCCGTGAAAAAGGGGTGAAAGGGGTTCGCCCCCGTGATAAATAGATACGAGGTATGGGTTATAAATGTTCCTCGAACCTTTTTCTCTTTTCCTCCCTTCGATATCGACAGTGTTAACATCATCGAATAGATTGGAAATATGTAAAACGAAGGAAGGAAGATGATTCGAAAAAAAAGAAAGAAAGGAATCGTTGAATTGTCGCTCCTCTCGATATATGAAAGAAGGTGTATCTATGCTTTCTAGCAATTGCAGTTAAGTTCGTTTTGCGTTAAGTTGTAAAATGAACGAAGGAAGATGATTCGAAAAAAAAAAAGAAAGAAAGGAATTATTGAATTATCGATCCTCTCGATATATGAAAGAAGGTGTAAATCCTAATTTTCTCCTCTTTTCCCTTCCTTTGATGAACAATCTATGCTTTTTAGCAATTGCAGTTAAGTTCGTTTTGCGTTAAGTTGTAAAATGAACGAAGGAAGATGATTCGAAAAAAAAGAAAGAAAGGAATCGTTGAATTGTCCTCTCGATATATGAAAGAAGGTGTAATTCGTAATTTTTTTCTTTTTTCTCTTTCTTTGATGAACAATCTATGCTTTCTAGCAATTGTAGTTAAGTTTGCGTTAAGTTGTGAAATGAACGAAGGAAGATGATTCGAAAAAAAAGAAAGAAAAGAATTGTTGAATTGTCCTCTCGATATATGAAAGAAGGTGTAATTCGTAATTTTTTCCTTTTTTCCTTTTCTTTGATGAACAATCTATGCTTTCTAACAATTGCAGTTAAGTTCGTTTTGCGTTAAGTTAAAAAATGAAGGAAGATTATTCGAAAAAAAAAGAAAAAAAGGAATCGTTGAATTGTCGCTCCTCTCGATATATGAAAGAAGGTGTAATTTTCTCCTCTTTTCTTTGATGAACAATCTATGCTTTCTAGCAATTGCAGTTAAGTTAAAAAATGAAGGAAGATGATTCGAAAAAAAAAAGAAAAAAAGAAATCGTTGAATTGTCCTCTCGATGCGATGTATGAAAGAGGGTATATTGTATAGATGGATATAAATTGGATTGGAAATAGTAAAATGAACGAAGGAAAATGATTCGAAAGGAAAAAGAAGTTTATGAATTGTTGAAGAATCCCCTCCAATATATGAAAGAGAGCGCAATTTCTTCGAGCGACTATAATTTTTTCCCTTTTTTTCCCCCCTTCCTTTGATAACAATCTATGCTTCCTAGCAATTGCAGTTAAATTGTTACTACATTCCGATACGGCACGTCGTTAGTTGAAAATTAATAATATAACGACTCTTTGTACCTTTAAGTACGAAATGCAGAATCCACGATAAGATCCGGAGATAATATCGCGTGTAATTAATTCGACAGTGTCTGCGTCACGTTTCACCGATCGTTGGGGAAGGAGGGGGATCGTTGGATCGATCCTGTTGAATCGTATCCACAGTTTGCGGAATATGGATTTCGAATTTCGTGTGGCTGCCTCGATAATGGCGCTTATTAAGGTTGATCGAGGTGTGATCGAGGCCGCTTGCCTTAGCACCCTCGTGAATGAGAATAACGTCGTATCTCGGTTGTACGTACACTTGGAGAGTTCCAGCGCCTGTTCTATTCACGAATATTGTTTCCCCTCGAGAAATTCGATTTCGAGAAACGAACGAAAATTTCAATTTTGTCATATTTTTAATCAAAAAATGTAAACTCACTTCAAAGATATTTCAAAGAAAATTTAAAATTCCGCTATCCGTGTTAATAGTATGAACGATTTTTTCGAGACGAGCACAGAGTTTCTTTCCTTTCGGTGTTTACACGACTCGATGTTCTCACTCGAGACGAGACGTTGCCTAGCTTCCGCAACTGTGCTGGTGATATCGTGACTCTTTCGCTTCCGTATACATCGTCATTTGCGATATTGCAGTTCACAAACTGTCCGGCGCCAAGCTCCTTTGAGATGTCATTGTTCCAAAGCAGTGCAGAATCGTGTGAACAAAAGGGGGTCGTGTTCACTGCACCCTGTTTGCGATAACAGTATCCGTCTGTGCCGTTGCTCCGTTGTGTATTTCCAAGTGCGACGGATCAGTTATCAAGAGAAAGAAAGAAAGAGAGAGAGAGAGAGAGAGAATTAAGAAGAAACTGGTTGGATCCATTGAAGTTGTTTCGATTCAAGAAAATAAGAGAGTTTTATAATTCCTTGAATTAATTACGGAAGATCGATTCTTTTGTAAATCGCGTTATTGTATTGGTTATCTTGAATGTTACACATTTTTAAAATGTGACGAAGCATCATTTTTTTTTTATTTTAATATAAAGCTTATCATTTTTGTTACACATTCATATTGTTAATAATCATTTCTGAAGAGTGATAGTATTGTTCTTTGATTTGTAGATTTTTGGGTTATTGATAAAAATAATTCTTTTACACGATATTGGTGAAATTACGACATCGAATTTTTCCTTCATTAGAACGATTGTTTCTTTTAATTGTTCTTGGAAAAAATTCTTCGTGGCTATTCAAATATCTCTTTTCCTAATAATTCAACAACTTTATTTAACATTTCGAATTAAAATATTCTCTTTCTTCTGATCTTTTTTCTTTTCTTTCTTTTTTTTTTTTTTTTACAATATCTTTGATATTCGTCTCTACTTTTAGAAACTCATATTTCATTCCTTATCAATTTATTCCATTTTCAATATTGTAATTAAAATGGTGTAAAGTGAATCCTAATTTCGAATCCATTTGACAACGAGGAATTTTTCATGGAATGTGTTTCCACGAGTTTTACGAGGCTCGAAATGCATAATTATTCATCCGCCAAGGGATATGAAAGCTATAAAACACGGGAAACTATTTCGTGTATACGCGTTACTGGGTAAAAAATAAAAGTGGAACTAAAAATTTTTTTATTGGATACATGTGCGGAAGTAAAGTTGCTAAATCGGTTTACCAAACTTTACCCATGCACACAACGCAATTCTATTCCGAATATACTCGACAATAATTTACGAAGCGAACTGTTCCTGATTGAAATTACAAAAAGATTATTTCATCCAATGAATCTTTGTCCAGAGAGAAAAAAAAACACACTTGAAAAATTTAACTTTACCCCTACTATCAATTGAAAAATTTTTTCACGAATCAGAGAGAGTAGGATAAAAATAAATCCTATATCTATCTACCGAAGAATTAGGGGAAGAAAAGAGGGGAAAAAATCCGTATATTCGAAATAAAAAATAGACAAGTTTAAAATAGAAGGGGAAAAGCAAATAATAATCGAGCGGAGAAGTGGAGCGACAAAAAGTGGAAAATCAATTTCGCGTAAAAATAAAAACACTTTCCCCGAATTTAATTGAAATCGATATACCGGACACGGATCCTTTGACGGCACTCGCTCAAAATTGCTCCCCTTTTACAGGGACCTAAATATTTCACTTTTAGAATTACGCCTGTGCCATCCGCCACCAACTTCCTCCTCAATTATTTAAACCCGGCCATCGCGTATAATTCACCGCGTCGAAACCGGTTTGGCTCGCATTTTCCAGGCTCAAACACGACGGCCATGCGAAAAATTGCGCGAAATCTTACATGAGATTCGATCGAAGGCGGCACAATTTCCGTGTCTCGATTATTGTTGGAAAAAAAGATCGATGAGATATTTCTCGCCTATCCTTTCGATTTTCGAAATTTTTCGGCCATTTTTCGGGTCCATCCCCCCCCCCCGGCTTTTGTATAGATTAACCCGAGGCTACCGAGTTCCGCGGAAGTTGTTAAAGTTTTTGTAAAAAGCAATTACCGTCCGACTTATTTTTCGTTCGTTTTGTCGGTCGGTTCTTGGAAAACGCGCGTCGGTTCTTACGCGATAAAGAATTGTCCGGGAGTCGAGACGAGGGAAGAAGGAAAGGCTGGAAATTGTTTCTTCGCCAAGTTTTAATGGGGGATAATTACGCCGCGACCCCCCCTCCTTCCCTCCTCTCTTCCACCTCGAGAGGATATTTCTCTTTCGAAAATATTATATCCGTTTAAAAAGTTTGGTTTGCCCGGATTTTCTCTTCGTTCTTCGCCTTTGTCAACGGGCGCGATAAACTGAGGCACAAACATAATTAATCCTTTTTCTTTCCTCCTTCTTTCCATTTAACGTTTGCGAGGATATATATTTTTGCTTGGAAAGTGGCGCTGAATTTTAACTTAGGACTTTAATTTAACCGATAAATATTAATTTATATCAAGAGGTGCAATTTAAAATTTTTATCGCAAAGAGGTGAAATGATATGCTTTGAGATTTATTTTCTTCAAATCATATATATGTATGTATTTTTGTTTCAGATCCACACAGATGCACTCGTTCGATCGAGACGACGTACGAAGGTATGATTAACGATTATATTTTACATTACTGTATTAAACTATTTAACCTTTGGATATTTTGAAGAAATCGAGGAGCAAATATCGGTATCGGGATCTGGGAAACGCAAAACGTGTTCGGGAATGAATTCTTTCTCCCTCGCGTAAAAGATTCTTTACCTCGACTCAATTGGAAGAGCCGAGACTCGGCCCGGACAATTTTTCCTCAATTTTGCCGAGAAGATATTACGGGGAAGATCGTGTTAGACGAGATAGAGTAGGTACATTATATTTCTCTGGCAAGCCTGTGCTTTAATAATTACACCGGGCGATACAGTCTTCGTGAATTACGCGAGACATCCAAGATTGCGGTATAATTTATCGCATTTACATTCCGGGACGTTAAAAGAAGATGAAAAAAAAAAAAAAAAAAAAAAAGAATGGTTCATATCTCGAAACTCGATTAAACATGCGTATCGATCAAATAATCGCTCGTGTTAGCCGGATGAAAATGCGATGAGGATATTTTAGAAATTGAAGAAAATTGAATATATTTCGAATTCATTTTCTTTTTTTAGAGATACTTAAAATATATATAACAGATATGTAAAGGAAATGATTTATCAATCTCATAGAGCTAATCGAGTTCAATTAGAGGCTAATATATACTAAAAATATCCTACTCTCCATAATATCCATCTTTTCACAATTTTTCCATTAAACATAATAATTCCGGGATGTTAAAAGAAGATGAAAAAAAAAAGAATTCGCGGCTCATATCTCGAAACTCGATTAAACGCGTATCGATCAAATAATCGCTCGTGTTAGCCGGATAAAAATGCGATGATGAGAGGTCATTCGAGTATTTTAGAAATTGAAGAAAATTGAATATATTTCGAATTTTCTTTTTTTAGAGATACTTAAAATATATATAACAGATATGTGAAAATGATTTATCAAGGAATCTCATAGATCTCATAGAGCTAATCGAGTTCAATGTCCATCTTTTCACAATTTTTCCATTAAAATACTCTAAAAAAAAAAAAAAAAAGTAATCGTGCTACTTTTTTTAGAGATACTTAAAATATATATAAGATGTGAAAATGATTTATCAAGGAATCTCATAGATCTCATAGAGCTAATCGAGTTCAATATCCATCTTTTCACAATTTTTCCATTAAAATACTCTAAAAAAAAAAAAAAAAAAGTAATCGCGCTACTTTTGAGCGTTAACGTGTATCACGGAGGAACTTAAAGGAAAATTATATTTCGGATGTTTAACTTCCCTAAAAGCGTAGAGATGGTAGGAGCGAAGGAAAGATTAAGCATCCTGTCGGTACGTGGCCGGAACACGATGAATACATAGCCTCTTCGTCCTTTTATTATCCATCGCGAGATCGCAATATGGTAGAATATGGCTGATTGAACCGAGTAATTCACCTTAATGCTCTCCCAGAGTCTAGAAAGATTCGTGTAAAGATATATTCGTGCCGAAATATATTCTAGGGTTCTAGGCTGCTTTCAAAGCAGCTTTTCGTTACGCGAATTTTATCGAAATTAAGAGAAACGTGGACGATAGAAATAGTTTTCGAGGTTTAATAAATTCCTGTCTCGTTCAATCACGTCGATTTGCGTGCAGTACTTCTCAATCAGAGACAGACGTATGTAGACACTTTTTAAAAGTATTGATTGCAAGGGAAAAATTAATTTAATAATCTAATGATTGATTCGTGTAAGAGAGTAACGTGATCATCGAGTGAACTACGAATAAAATCACATTTGCCAGGCAGCGACGAGAAAAACCCAAACAAACAATGTTGTTGGAGAGATTTCAGAGAAAAATGGGAAAACAGAGAATCGTTTATTATTGATTCATAATTCGACGATGAGGTCATTGTTTATAATTAGACGAGGTGTGTACACGTATGAGATAATGATGTCGTGAAAAGACGAAAGATCACTCGTTTATTTGAATTTCTTTGGCTGGATCCACTCAGGAGTAGATTCAATGTACAAAATTCGTGAGGATTTCTAGATCAATTATGAAATGAAGAAATTTAAGATTCGAGAAGGCAGAAAATCATCTGATAATGATGGGATCATTGAAGATGGCAAAGGAAGGGAAAATAAATCTTGAACTCTATGGGATAGCACCAACAATCCAACCTCTCCTCTGTTTCTACTTCAACGAACAAAATGAAGGAAAAGGAAAATTAGAATATCATCATCGATCTTCTATTCAATTTATTGGGTTCAATATTCGATATATCGTTCGTCTACGGATATCCATATTGGATAAGGAATGCAAGAATTATTCACGAATACGTGTAATTTAATTTAATCGTGGTGGAATTTTTCTCGAGTCAACAGGGCGATCATTAATCATTATTTACCGCGCCTCGAGCGCCCGACCTGAAGCGATATCTGATCTCGAAAGTGTCGGCATTTTAACATTTAGGTCGTCGAAGTGTACAGGGACGTTCATTCTTTATTCATCGACTCGATTGATTTTTCTTTCTTTCCACCGTCTAAATTTATCCTGATGATGATTTACCCCGTAATCTCATCAGATAGGATTAAAAATCCTTTAAGAGGGAACTAGTGGAGGAAATTGATGAAACTGACAGCTCAATTAAATCTACAAAGATCCATCCAGATAAAATCTAGATCTAGTATCTTCACCTCGACTTTATCTTTCAATTAGAAAATACATCGCCGTTGATACGACGTGGATAGATGAAGAAAGGATACGAGAAATTAATCTTCCTTCAACACATCTCACCCCAATCGTTCAAACGATTATAATAATTTACTCAACACTCGTGCAAGCTTATTCAAAAAGATCTCCCTACTCTTTTTTCTCCTTTCTCTCTCTGGAAAAAATCTACGCTCAATCGACCTCAGAAATATCCATTGAACCGATTTAACGCCTCGATCAATCATCCACGATCCTCCCTCCTCCTCTCGACTATCAACACTCACCCAAACCTCGTCCATCCGGTGGTCAAGATCGGTGTCGAAGAAACCAGCTTCGACAATACTTCAATAATTAAAATCCTTCCTAATCCTGATCGAAACGGCTAATAATTTTACGCTTGTCGAGTGTTTTGAGATCTCTGAACGACTCTCTTCGCACGCGAGACGCTGCTCGCCGGCTAGAAACTACCACCACCGGCTCGTAAGAGGCCAAGGCAAATGAGATTTGACGGATGTCCCGGGCTGCGAGAGCCACTCCGTCGCATTAGTACCGGGTGTCTGGCTGCGAGAGGAGGAGGGACGAGGGAGGGGGAGGCAAGAGGCGTGGCGTAATTAGTAGTCGGCAGGAACTTTGACGTCTGTAGAAACGGATCGTGTCGTTCCCTCCCTCCTTCCCTCCTTCCTCCTCCTCCTTCTACCTCGCACAACTCTTCGCACGCTTCGCGTTCACGAGCCAGCCACTTTTCGTTTCACGAGGGGGAGGGGGGGAGGGAGGGGGCAAAGGGTTCCTCGCAAGGGTTCCTCTCGACGGAGGTCGAGCTTTCGACGAGTCGAGTTTTCAACGATATCCGACGGGGGGGAAAAAACGCGATGTTCCACACCGCCGCACCGGTTTGTCGCCACCCATTTTTGCGGGGGTGAAAGAGCTCGTTTTCTCACCCCGTTGACGAGCGAACGAGCCCGGAAATTGTTTACACGGAACAGATTAGAGGAGGATCCCGTTCTTCGAGCCCGGGGAATTGGATTCTTTTAAATGAATTTTTCTTCTTTCTTCTTTTTTTTTTATTAATTTTACGTGGCATCGTTTTAAATTCGTTGCAATCGATGTGAAATTTTTAGCTTCGTCGATCCATCTTCGACTCTTCGAGGAGAGAAATGGATGGATTCTCTCGAGGGGTTAATTTCCATAGATTCGTATCGTTTGTTAAATTTGTTTCAATGTATGAAATTTTCTATTGGATTCTTAAAGTGATATATTTTTCTTCATTGTATAGAAAGGAGTAGGAAGGATCCATTTTATTCGTGGAAATTAGATTCTCTTTCAAGTGAATGTCTTAATTTCTTTCTTTTTTTTTTTCTTTTTATTTGGAATTCTTCCGTTAATGAACTATTGAACTATTTGCTTACTTTGCATTGAGAAAAATCGAGAAACGAGAGATTTTTGATAATTCTTCTTCTTCATTTTATCTTCTCTTTCTTATCTTACAACATCGCAATTCTTTAATGAGCCAGTTCTGAGGCAATTCTAAGCCAGTGAAGTTTTTCAAATCGATAAACCATTTTAAACTCGCGATTTAGAGATCTACACAACACGATAAAACGAAAATCTTTTTAAAAGGAATATTCATACATTTTCAGATCATGAAACGTGTCGAAAAGGGGGAAGAAATCCGTGGAAAAATGCGCGAAAGCGATTGGATCAATAGTTTCGATGCGAGCAGAATTACTAAATTCCCAATTCTCCACAGTTTCTTCGCCGCACTTCTTTCCGTTCCGTTCTCCGTGATTTCCATCGTTCGTGGTGTTAACTTGTCTTGTAAGTTACAGGTTTAACGCGGGCGATATACACGGACGTTTGGATTTAGCAAGTGTCTAATTCAGGAAACTCAGGTGTAGCAACGTTATCCTATCTTCATCCCTGACTAATCTTCCTCGTGGTATATGCAGTTCCAGTTTTAGAACGTCATAAAGTGAGGGGAATTCGCTTCGTCTGGGACGGGAAGGGAAAATTATACGAATCGGCAATAATAATGGACGATTTGGAAATTTGGCAAAAATGTTCGAGTACGATTGATGTTATTAACACGAGACAGGTAAGCTGTTCCTTAAATCTTATCGTGGCACGATAACACGTTATTGGAAATTCCACGGTCTATAATTTGCCGTGCTGAATTATGCATGTCGATGAGAGCGGTGCAATTTCAATATTTGTCGAAATTTTGCGAAGAAAAAACGTATTTGCACAACTCGTATTCCTCTTGTAATCGTCGGTTTTCATCGATTAGAAAGAAGATTTGAACGATTGCAGTAGAAAGAAATATGCAAACACTTGAAATTAAAATTTTGGATAATTTTTTTCGGAACAATATCCTTTTTTTAAATTTCTCAAATGGGAAAATTTCCTCTCACCGAGATTAAATCTTTCGTAAGTCGATATTTTTGCAATCTGGGGGGGGGGAAGAAGAAAAGGAAAGAAGAAAAATTGCGGGAATGGAGGGATAAATTTCGCCGTGTTTTCGAATGATTCGTATTTGGCCAGTAGCTTTATCTATTACGGGATTTCCCGCACGACCAATGCAATTTCTATCATCGCATGAATATGCAAAATGTACGTTCAAACAGCTCGATTGCAGGCTGGCCTAGGGGGGAGGGAATTACAATTATCTAACGCGGAACATTTTCGAAAACATTTCGGAACGCCCGGTGAAACCAAAACCGGCGGATGCAAACTATGTTTTTATTGCGAGGAAATTCACCAGCATTGCGGCTTGTTACGAATAAATCGTTTGCCAGGTGTTGATATTTCGATTTGCAATTTTCGATATTGCACCGGTATATCCCGGTGTCGCGAATTTCGACAGCTTGAAAATTACGAGAGGGAAATGAATTAAGAATACTCGATGGAGGGAAGGAGATAAATTTTCCAAAAAAAAAATCGAGTATCACAATCAAGAAAATCGTGCAATTTCGCAACTATTCGTAACGATTTATAACCGCTATATAAATAATCTACTTCTATCTAAAAAAGATGAACCTACATAAAAATTCTTTCCATCACGACCTTCTTGATTATTCGACAAGATCCTCCTCCTCCTCCTCGTAATCTCATTGTCCACTATCGTTCACCCCATCTCTATCCAATCCATCTTTCCAAGCCACACCCTAACGTATCCACCCACTATATTGCCCATATATTTATTATCAATCGTCGTAAAATCGTCGCTCAAAATCAAGATTGGAAACTTTCTTAATCCTCGAGGCTTTGAACGAGGCTCCAATCAAGAAGCTACGAAGGATGTAAGTTTCACAAATATGTGTCCACTACGTTGTGTGATACGGATCACCTTTAAACCGGTTTACCGATTTTTCTCTTCTCGCGCGAAATTAAAGAGGGCGGGTCGAGAAGAGGTGGCGGTACAGTTAGAGAGGGGAAGGGAGGGGAAGGCGAAATCTCGCGGCAGTCAGCATCCAGCGAGGGATAGATCGAGCCCGGCGAGGGGTATATTATAATGAAATCGGTTTTCGCTTAGCGCGCTTTCAAGCAGCCTTTATTAAATCTGAGATTCCGCCGTTTTTCCGCCCGACGTTCCTCCTCGTTTTTTTCCCTTCTCCTCCTTCCCTTCTCCTCCCCGCCCTTTTCTCCCTTTTCTCCCATCATTATTCCAGACCTCGTTCCAGGATAGACGGCGCGAAAGAGGTGAACGGGTTCTCTCCAACTGTCTTCCTTCACCTTCCCTCCCTCCGCCATCTTCCGCGGGATCTTCTGGCCGGATTTGCAATGGGAACTCGTATTACTGCTACCGCCTCTCGTTCCCCCGACGAAAGATCGTCGTCCTCGTGGTTAGACGTAGGTAAAAAGCCACGTAAGGGAGTAAGGGAGGAAGATTTTTCACGGCTCTCTGAAACGGAGAAATCGAGGGGAGGGAGGGAAAAATACAAGCACCGTTTCTCGAGGATATACCACACGGTTGTAATAATTTATTAAATGCACGGGAAGAAGCTTTCCAACTTTTATCCGTTGAAACAATCCTCTTTCTCGGTGGGTAATCTTTAGCCGACACGAGGCTCGAGAATTATCGGGCGAACGACTATTGCTTCCGTATTTAACACGTGCTCGTGTTGGTCGTACAGTTGTCCAAATATTATTTAAAACGACGCATGGCAGGCTGCCTCGACTCGTGTTGTCGTCATCTCGATTTATACCTTTGTGTTCGTTATCCGTAACGTTTCGTGTTTTTATTTATTCGTTTCTCTTTATAAATACAAGGATTACGTGGAGATCGGATCACGTTATTGTTTTTAAATAGATACACAGTCTCTGGAACGATAAGAGAAATAATTAATATACGAAAATTATTTGGAAGATATTTTAATTTCAATTTTAACTTCGTTATATATATATCAATATTATATAAGAATACTTTTGCAATTTTAATAAAATGCTAAATGCTTAATACTTTTCTGGAGAATGTTCTATGCTACGAAAGAAAACGAACTCCACTTTTTCGCGTGCTCCCACACGAATCCATCAACGAGAAACTAATAACATATATCGAATATCAATTCCCCTTCGAAGTGATATTCGAATACGAAACATTTCCCGCCATAACGAATAATATAACGCAGATGCAAATCAAAAATGGCAATATCCTGTGTATGGAAAAATCGGTCCAACCTTTTCTTTTCGTGTCGTGTTATTTTCTCCCCCCCTCCAAGGGAGGCTGAAATTCCCTAGGAGGCTCGCCAAGGGAAAGGCAAGCAAACAATTCGAGGCAGCTAAGTGTGCTGACGGAACAATGAGTCCGCTTATTGAATCCGGCCGTGATTTATGCATATCGGGGAGGGGTGGGGAGGGCCGTTTGTCGTTTTCCAATTTGCGCGTTCACGCGACGCCTGTGCACGCCGGGGAGGACGAGAGACGCCTGTGTGCAAATCATTTGAGACGCCGCGGCGTGGAAAAACAGCAACGGAAATCTCTACTCCTCCCCTTCACCCACCTTTGCATATCCCCAAGGATATGAAAACATAGGCCGATATTAAACGGCGGCTTAACAAATTTTTATTAAAATCCAATGGAGAGAGAGAGAGAGAGAGAGGGGCTCCTTCCGCTCTATCCACGGAAACGCGCGTGAACAACGTTCGAATCGAATTAGTTCCCCGTCGGTTTTTTTAAATTAAATCAAGGCCCGACAATTGGCTGGACCAAATACGTGGACGGATGCGTAAATAAATCGAGCGTGTCTTTTTTTTTCTACAATCGTATTTTTAATGGCTCCTTTTTCCCTCTATTCAATTTTTTTCACGTTTTTCGAGTCTCAGTTTTTTTTGAACCAGTTTTATTCCCACGGTATTTTAATATCCGTTAATAACAATCAAACTTTCTTGAACGATTCGAGGAAATCAAGAATTTTTTTTGAAAGTCATTTTAATTTTTTCTATAATCGTATTTTTAATGGTTCCTTCTTTCCTCTATTCAATTTTTTTCACGTTTTTCGATTCTCAGTTTTTTTTGAACCAGAGGTTTTATTCCCACGGTATTTTAATATCCGTTAATAACAATCAAACTTTCTTGAACAATTCGAGGAAATCAAGGATATTTTTCGAAAGTTATTTTCATTTTTTCTATAATCGTATTTTTAATGGCTCCTTCTTTCCTCTATTGAATTTTTTTCGCATTTTTCGATTTTCAATTTTTCCTTTTTTTGAACCAAAGTTTTTATTCCCACGGTATTTTAATATCCATTAATAACAATCAAACTTTCTTGAATGATTCGAGGAAATCAAGGATTTTTTTCGAAAGTCATTTTCATTTTTCATTAAAATTCACGTTTTCTCGTTAATCCAACTGGTTGCAGTAGAAATAATAGAGAGAGGGGAACACATGCACACACACTTTTTTATTAGAAACACGAATGGAGGATTCCTGGAATCCTGGTCGATCCAGTTACGAACCAACCACTCCACCATCCCGCTTCACCATCCTCTGTTCTCGTTTATCAGTTTACTCGCATATATACAATATTCCTCCATTATATATGCAGGTAATCCACTGCACTAACTTATCAATAATTACCCTTATTTCACCATAAATACATGTAATGATTACAGAATTACATCGTTCCACATCGTATCCCAGTTTATTATCCCCGTTAACTAAAGCCGAAATTTACGATTTTGCATCTTGAATGTAGATCGTGTTTCGTGCTCTACAAAACGAAAGATGAAAGTTTCGATTAGTTCAGCTTTCGAATTAATTTTCAATCAACCCGTTCACAATTATTTTCAAAAATAATCGATTCGAAGAATAATTCACCCCTCGTCAAAACTTCTTCTCGTCACAATTTTCACACTCGGCCAATCTTCTCTCTTCAAACGGAACCACCCTCTTCTACAACGGACACTATAATCATCGGGACGTAAACTTTCCTTAACCCTTAACCAGGCGAGCGTATCGCTACTTCGCAACGCGTAACTTCACGTTAATAACCCATAACCCGTTTCCAACCGCTTAAAATTCCACCATCGCTCCTCCCCTCGACAAATTCTTCCAAGGGTCTTGACATTCGGGGTTAATCGAGCACGTTGTGTCGCGGCAGCCGCGGAACACGAAGAGGGGGAGGGAGGCACACGACTTGCAACTTCCGTGTCAGTGTCGGTGCACCACCATTACACGGATGGTCGCGTGGCGCGCTGAAACCAAAGCCAACCAACCAACCAACCGGTTACATCATCCTCGTGATTTAATGGAAAGTGAAGCGATTCACCGGGTTATTTACCTCTGTCATTATCATCCATCCCAGCCCCCCTTTCCTTTTTCCACCACCTCCCTCTCCCCCTTCGATCCATCCTTTCAACCACCCACTAGCCACCCCCTCCTCGAGACGCCCTCTTAACTCGATGCAAGCGTTACTCACTGCTTGGGAAATGCAACAGCAACCCACGAGGTTGGCAGATTAGTTTTAGAATATAGTTGGGGCCTCTGCGAGGCTCTCGAGATTGCCATGAATATTTGACAGGGCGCGCGACCCCAAAGGCGCGCTTCCCAACCGGAGAGGAGCTTGGATCGCGCGGTTTTCACCATCTCGATCGATCGTGAATTTGACGAGGAGATCGAACGATCCCTACACTTTCCTCTTCTCTTCGTATTCTCGATTCATCTTCCAATTGCTTTTCCATGGAATATATTGTCGTAAGTTGATATATATATATATGTACAAAGGGAAACTTGATACTCTCAACGTTGAACGATTTGCACGCGTTTCACGAGTTAGATTTAATGAAACACGTTCACGATGTTCGTACGATTGTATCGCAGGATATAATATTATTTCCAGAATACACGTTTTAATCGTTTTAATCTTTCCAGCGGGTTAAATAATTCGTATTACTCGTGTGTTTCTCATCCCCGGGCGATAAGTCGTGGCAAGTTTCATGGCTAACGGCCCACTTTATTCCTCGATCGTCTCACGCGTTTAACCATGAGAGGAGGAAGGGAAGAAATACTTTTCTCCGGCTGTTCAAAACTTGCACGCTTTAATCCCGGAGAAATTTTATCCCGGAATACGTGTCAAACTTAATAACCCTCCCCCGTTTTTCTTTTCACCGTGAATTTCAAAATGAATTTAAGGGTTTAGAGAGGAGGAGGGGGTTAAACGGGGTTAAAAGGAATTCGCGATTCCTCCACGCGCGACGTCTCCCGAGACCCGGGATTCTAAAGTTATAATATGTTAATGCATGGAAATTTCCCTTAACTTTTAACTCCCTGCACTCCCCCCTCCTTCGTAACGTTACACTTATTTTAGATTATACGTTAACATTTTTCGCGTGGAAACTTGGTTTTATTTATTTTTCCTTCAACTTGAGTCAAACGAGTTTCGGATTAAATGCTTCTTCCTCGAGGAATGATCGTTCGAAATTTCAAGATTTCTCTGTTGTCATTTAACAAAGTTCATATCGTCGAATTTAGGAATAATTTTTCTCCTTCGTTTCTTTATCGAGTTCGCATCATTGAAGTATCGTTTTCAAAGAATGATGGAAGCGATGACCCAATTGACAAATAGATAGGGAATGTTGAAATCGTGATCCGTTTAATCAACGAGTTGACAGGAGTTAAAACGTTTCTACAAGGAATAATTATTTAAACGAAATAAGAATGGATAAAAATTTTAAGCGATTGGGAAATTTAAAGTTTGTCGAAACGTGATAATTTTAACAATCCAGATTTAAAAGTCGAAACTTAAAAATCTACGAATATAGCATCAGTGTGCAAATATAAAATTTATTCGACAAGGATCGAGTCGAGTGAAAATTGGATCGAAGCAGGTAAAGTGATTTTCCCGATTTCGAAAATATAACACCTTAACGTTTCCTCTCTATCAGAATTCTCCTTTTCTCTTCCTTTCTTCTTCTTCTTCTTCTTCTTTTTTTTAGAGAGAGCGAAGCGTCAAACGACGCGACGATAATTAATAATATCTCGGGAAGGATTTTCATCGAGAGGGTTGCTGTGCGGTGTCGCGTTGCGCTCCATGACAATCTCGTAACGAACACGTGACAAGGCGAATCGTTAGAAGGCTGTAACTCGAACCTGTTTAATCGATCCTCGATAATTTTTCGTATCGCGTTACGAGAAGTTACGTCGATACACCGGTGAAATATCGTGCGAGAGACTCCTTTTTTCCCCGCCTCCCTGTATCACGCCGATCAATTTCGATGGGTTTTTCCTCTCCCCGATGACTGACTACGCGTTACACCTGCGAGGTTTGTCCGCCCAGTTTGCGAAAGTAGACTGCAAAATGTAAAAGTGGATGAGAAATGGTTGTAAAATTTTCGGGGACTCGCGCGAGGATATTTTGTTTTATGAGCTCGCCATCGTTCGTTTCGCGCTATCTATTCCTTTTTTTCATCCGCGTTTCTTTTTTATCATTTCTTTGAAATTTCTTTGGAATCGATGTGTAATCCATGTGAAAAAGTAAGATTAATCCATTTGGTAGAGTTTCTAAAAATGTACGAAATGGATTAGAAAGAGGAAATGAAAGATTGACTTTTGAAACTTAATAAATTAGATACTTACAATATTGAAAATGAATGAAATAACGAAGCATTTCGTTTCATTAGCATTTCGTTTATAATCTTACAAATTTGAGCGAATTCGAACCAGTAAAATCCATAAAATTAAAATTTGTTTTTACTCGCTGATTCCAAAGAATAAAAAAAATCGAGTTGCTGGTAGATAATTAGCCTTCAAATCGCAAGAAACAGCAATTAACGCTGCGTCCTCAAAACGACCACGTCGGATTATTAAACCCGCTCGCGAATTTTAAAAATGAGCCAAATGGGATACGAAGGGTTACGAAAGTAGTAGCAGTGGTAGTAATGGCGTCAACGTTAGAAACGGTCCTTTGACCACGAATAAAACAAGACGAACGAGGGGGCTGGCCGCAGACGAGCGAATTAATCAGTTAGTTAGAAACTCGGTCGACATTAAAACCCCATCACGTTCACCAAGTTACCAGGGCTACCTCCCTTTAATAACCATCCCTCTCTCGTTCCCCCTTCCTTGCCCCGCCCCATGAAACCCGTCAGAATGAAAAGACTGACGGAATTTTATCAGCCGTGACAATGGCTCCTGGTAATTTAACGATTTCGGATTCTTCTTCGCGACAGGGACTAAGCTGTTATCTCGATGTCGGTCGCCATGACACCCGTATCGACAATATCACCTCGATATCCGACGTGGAGGGAAGCGAACCCCGTTGTTGCACCCGCGTCATTCGTACGAAACGAATATTTTTTCGCCTCGAAAAAGATTCGTATCGAAAAGATTTCTCTGCAACACATCTGACAATCGCGTCACTCCACTCCAGATATATCTATGATTCGGCGGCAGAAGACGTTGATTTCCTCCCTGGAAAATCGACCTGTACGAACAGGTCGATATGTACGTTTGTCGTTCGAAACGTATTCTTCCACTCGATCGTTATTTTTAATTATTTATTATCCCGAGCTTACGATCGAGTATTTTAACGTATCGTATCCTTTTCTGTGTATAAAAATACATGGAGAAAGTACGTGTATCCATTATCGATGATACGGGAGAGAAAAGAGAAACGGGCAATAACGTAATAAGGAATTCGGAGGGCGCTTTGGCGAGAGACGCGTAGACCCCGTAGGGGATCGGGGATCACCTGCACGGATTCCAATCACGCGGGATTCTCCTCATTTTTTTCCAATCTCTTAAACAATCGACATTAAGTTACACCGTGATCCGAGAATATAATATATCACGTTCTCAAATGGAAAAAAGAAAAAGATTAAAAGAAGAATATAGTATATATATATCTCTCTCTCGAGATATACACGAAAAGGAGCATTTTCTCAATTTCTCGTCAACGCGTTGAAAACGTTTCGCGTAACAAAAGAACAAACGGGGAAGGAATTCAATTTCACCGACGTCCCGACTCCCTCGTCAAAGTCGTCAGGGAATCAACTTAAAATTTATTCCGGCATACCTTCTCCTTGAATCAATCCCGGGTTTGACGTACGCGCGGGCAAAAAAAATATTTCGCCCGAATAATATCCGTAATTCGGCCGATATTATCGTTGAACGTCAACGAGGGCTCGCAGAGAGAAAAGAATCGTCGTCTGGGGGGTGTAATTAAGAAATTCCAAGACTAATGCCCATTTTAAACAAGAGACCTATTTACCTCTCTCTCTCTCTCTCTTTCTCTCTCGTTAAAGATTTTCGTCTGCCGCGTTTTACACAGCCGGATTGTTCAATGCGGCCCTTTTATATAACGCGGTTTAACGGAATTTTCGCCACGGTTCACGGGTCAATGGGACGATTGTCTGTCGGTGGACGTTTACGTTGGCGTTCTTTCCATTCCATCCCTTTTTTCCTTTGGACGCGGAATCATCGACCTTCCAAGCTCCTTATAATCTCCGCCTGAGCGAAAACAATATGCTTCCATGGCCACGACTTCAAAATTTCCTCGTTCGCCTTCCTCTCGAGGAGGAATCAAGGAATCAGACATTTCTTGTACTTGCATCGATCCATTTCGGAATACGTTGGCAAGATATTGGCGTTAAATAAGGATCAATTTCCGCGAAGTCATCTTCGAAATTTCTATTTAATTTATCCTTTCTTCTTAATTTCGGTCGAGTCAGTCTCTTCCTCCATTATCATCGTTGGCAGAAACGATGGCGTTAGATTATCATTTAAATTGTTCCTTTTCTCTCTCTCTCGATTCGTTTCCCTTGTAACTTAACTCTCCTCATCTTAAAATTTCCCTCGATTTCGAACGTAACCATCCCGAGTTCAACTGAGAAAATAAAAATTTCCCTGTCGTGTATCGTTAATAAAACCACGTTCCACGTTCTTTCAACATTTTCCCTTCCGTTTCGTTCCTCTTCCTTCGTGAACGAATTTTCGAAACGGAACAAGGAAACGTATCAAGGAAACCATTCTTGGACGTTGTTTGCCTTTGTCGCGAAGAAACTCTGGAATTTCTTCTCCCCTCCGGAAGGCAAAGGATTCGTCGCAACAACGATACGAAATCGCTAACCGATATCACGGTAATATCGTTGTCTCGTGGCTGAACGCTCTCTTGCCTCCTCTTCCCCTTCCTCCATCAGTTCACGAGTTTGTCAAAGGGTTGCTTTTCCAATTAACCGTGAAAGAGGAGGAACGGAGGGTAGGAGGGTAGGCTCCATTGTGAAAGACATATACACGACAAATCCGGTGTTTCGCGCTTCTCTGCACATCGATATCGGGGTCTCCATCGGGGAGGGGGAGGATCTTGTAGCATTTGATCTGGTTACACGATCTCAGATTCCGTCCACATTCTATGCGGATCCCCCCCGCCCTTTAATTCCATTCCCGATTGTAAACCGCGATTACGCGCTCGAACGTTAATTTCGAGCCATGAAATAAATTTTCTTCTTTGTTCGCGGTTTTCTTTATTGTACGCGATGTGCACCAGAATACGATACAGTTGTGCGTTAAAATATCGTAAAACTGGTTGGATTTATGAAAAATAAATATATCGATGCCTTTCGAAATAAGTTTTTTTTGTTTTTGCAAGTAAAATTAGGGATTTTTGTATTTTGATATGGAAACATTGGAGAAGAGAATTACAGAGATAATTATTCTCTACATAATAAAGATTTTCGTGAGAATTCACTCTGTTTTCTGCTATATAAATCTGCATAAATTTATCTCGATATCTTAATAATATTATCCAGTATCGTTGTTACTCGTAAAATTTGTATTTCGTTAATCTTCTTCGCGATCGAATAATTTTGAATGTGATAAATAAATAAGTTATTTTCAGTGTCGATGTATTGTTATGAGAAAAAAAAATATTCGAGATGAAAAATAAAAAGTTAGGTCGAATAAGTTTTCTTCTAAAATTTCATTCCCTCATAAAGTTTCCTTTTCTCATAAATGTGAAGAGATCAGAACGAGAGGATGTATGGATGTATCGTTATATTTTATATCGTTGTAACTCGCCCAGATGTGAAATCGAATATTATTTTCCAGATTTGATACAACTTTCCCATTAAAATTCTTCGAAACATAAACTTTCTAGTTACAAGTTTGCGTGTATATGCAACACGTTGATCAGTACCTTTTTCTTCTTTCAGTTGTTGAACAGTAAATATCGAGCAAATCTATTATCGTAATATTAATTATACATATCTTGCAATACACGTGTACAAAAATATGGAAACTGAAGCCTTCCATCTATTAGAACACGATGGAATATGATATTTGGATAATGGAATAGCTGGAATGAGACTATATATAGCGATGTACGAATATTCTTAGTGTTATTAGGTGCCATTATAATAATTTGTTCTAAACAGAAAGCGTTATGTTCGAAATTATATTCGCGTGTTGTATTATTAAAAAATAAATTTCAACCACCGATAAATATTCTTGCTTCAATTCTTATGAACGGGGATTAATCGAAATTTTCTTTTTAATATAACTATCTCGTTCAATTTTCACACACTCGTGTTCAATTTTAATTACTGAGAAATATAAATTTGAGATTAATTATACCGGATAGCGGGAACAAAATTTTCCCTGAATGGCGAAAACGTTAATGTTGATGGAATGTAATTTATGTAAAATGAAGAGTACTAATGTTATTACTTATGGAATGTTGTTTACGTTAAAATAAAGGAGGATGATGTTATTACACTTGCTGCTATATTGTTTATGCATAATAAAGGACATTGATTTTACATATAAATTCTCCGTATTTAAATATTGTAAATTATCGTAATTTTCACGATAATTCTAATTCCTGTATATTCTTAAATAGTTATTATAATTTATTCCATCTTAATTTTTTTTAATCATCCTCGATTATTTCACGAAAGATATTCGTGCTAATATGTTCAAAATTAAAATTTTTTTCATAATTTTCTCATCCAGAAATTCCAATGCCAATTTATCGTGAAATTTACGTTTAAAAAAGAAAAAGAAAAAGAAGTAGAAAGAGAAAAATTGGAAATATAATCACGTTCAATGGATACTGTAGTCGTTGCATGCGAATTGATATAACCAAAATGCGTGATTATTTATAATCAAGAAAACAAATTGTTCTCGTTTACAAATATTTCATGTTCGCACGAATGCCTATAACCAATTTCAATTACTATTTGCGTCGGTTCGCGTTTCTTTTTTTTCCAGTTTTATTTCTATTCTACTTGCAAAAAAGAGGGAATGAAATTACTTCGATCTCAAGATCTTTTTAACTAATATCAAAAGAAATGATGATTCTTTTTGAAAAAAAATCTCAATGCGAACGCGTTTATTTTTTCAAAAGTGGAAAAATAAATTACAGAAGATTTGTTAATTTATTGTTTCACGTGGAGGCGCGACATTGCGAAAAATTCCCGTCCCAGAAGAAAATCCGGGATCGGGAAATTACTCGTTATTCGAATTATTCAAATATTTCGTTTAAATTTCCCCTGCCCCCCCGTATTTTTACGATCTTTACGCCAATTAAAATTCGTCGTCTCCTATCCCCGTTTTCGCGAAATCAAATTTTTAACGTGACGCTTTTGGAAAGGTGTGCGCGTCACGTTCGAAGAGCGAAGAGAGACGTATCGCTCATTCCCTGCGAAATATAATTTCTCCCTTGTTTTTTAATCTACATTTGTGCCAGCTCGAGTCCCGATTATTTCCAACGGCTGTTCGAAAAAGGAAAATAAAAAAGAGCGCACAGATGCAACATTTGTATTAAGTTTTACACCGAGTTTACATGAACGAAGGTATTTTAATCTTTTGGAATTATTTATTTACACATTGATACCGGATATTTTTAATTATTACGAGAGAACGACACGCGGCAAGAATGATTATTAATTTAAGAGATACTTTTAAATTTTAATTTCGCGAAACAACGAACGTTCGAAAGATAAAGCAGAAACGGATGTGTATATTTTCCTCTGTATTTCGTACAAGTTAAATTTTATACGAATTTAAAGTATCTTTTGAAAGTAATAATTTCCTGATTTTCCGGGTAAAAATAACCGATTGAACAGCACGCAATTCCAATTGAAAAAAAACGAAAAAAGGAAGAAAATTGACCTCTATATTCCATCTTGGAGAAAAAAGTAATTCGTATGAAATTGAATCAGCCGTCTCGCGAAACAAACTGACTTTCGTTACGTCGAAAAGTTGAGAAAGAAAGGGAAGAAGGAATATCTGAGGGGATAACTAAGCGTAAATGGGACATCCTGTAGACTTATTCGATTCTACTCCCGTGAAACTTCGAGTCTATTTTATCGTAACTTCGTTACGATTCTTCCTCTTCCTTTCCTCTCCATGAATAATTCCAAAGCGAGAAGCATCCGGGAGGGGAGGAGGAGGAGGAGTGGAAAAAATTTGGTCTCAGGTTACAGTCCACTACCTTCTTTCGAAAATTATTCGAAGGATTTCATTATACCACGCCGCGAAGTGAAGAAAAATCTGTTCCGGCACGAATGAAAGTTCACGAGGAAAGTTTCCACGAGTTTTCACGAGTTCGACATTCGAGACGATGATTTGCGTTGAAACTGAATGAAGAATCGATATCTCGTGCTCGACTCCCTCGACTATCGAGAACCATGGTTCACCGCCAACTGGAGCAACGTTTCGATAATTAACGATATTTTGAAACGTTTCCTTCGACGCGTATCAAAATATATATCTCGTCGTCGAATTATTCAAAATATTTATGTTTCAGACGAATGTTAATTGACGATTGACGGAAGAAATTGACTTCGTTCGATGGAAGAAAAATTATGATATTTAAATCGTGCAGATTTAAAATCTTTCTTATTTGATCAAACGTGTCGTTCGATTTATCCAATTATTCGTAAGCATTGTTGATATAAATGTAAAAAAAGTTCTTCGAAATATCTCTTCTTCTCTGTGTTTTTTCATCTCTTGCCGGATATTATCCAATTATTTCGTGCATAAAGGCGTTTAATCTGGTTTCTTCTTGCAAGTATTATTATTGTATCGACGTGAAGACGGGAGAAATTTAATGACAAATACGTTTCCTCGAAACGCAATATTTTCAACTTGAAATTTCGACACGAATTCTTCCCACTTCCATTCAATTAGATAATTAATTTGTTCACAAACAAAGGATGGTTTTAATTTTAATTCCACATTGAACTCCCAACGACTATTATTACTCTTAATTACTCACGAACATTCGATCATAGATGAAAAAAAGAAGATCAGAGAATATCATTTCCACGAATTTTTTTTTTTTTGATGTATAAATAATTAACGATACTTTTAACAACCACCGAGGGAGAGAAAGAAAAAGAAAGAACGAGATAAAAATTCATTTTCAAGATTGAATCGTAACGAATGCGAGATTAGATTCACGTGCTATGCAACAGAATTACGTGACACAGTTTCTAAATTAAAGAAAACGAAACGCTATGCTTAATTACTCCCCCGACGACGTTATTCCAAACGATCTCTCTCAACGAATCCCCCCTCCCCTCCGACATTTTCGTCACGAACATACACGAAATCGAAAAATTTTCGTTTCTAATCTCGAACGGGGCATATTTCCACGCAAGATGGATCGTGTATCGACCGGGCAGAAAAAACTGAGTTGATGGGAGGGGGTTGGAAATAGAATCGCGACGTCAACTTTTCAGTATTGGACGGCAGAATTCCTTCCATCCGTCCATCCATCCAGAGCAAACGGTCAGATACTTCTAATTGCGCTGGGGTTGGCCGTTGCCGCCCAGTCGATAGCCGTTTCGAGTCGTAGGAGGAAAGGGGGGAGGGCGTGAATGGAAGAAAAGGCTTGCCTGTTGTCACGAGAATCGCGTTCTCGCGTGACGTCCGATAACGCGGTCCCAGGCACGGCGTGACGGGCGTTGAAATAATTCCTCGGCCCGGAAACGGGGGGATGATTTCGAGAAATTCGAAAATATAGAAACTCGATCTCATTTCGAAAGGAGAGGAAGGGTGGAAGGGTGGAGGAACAGCAGAGAACAGGAGGAGGAGGAGGAGGTGAAGAAAGTGTGTCAGTGTGTTGAAAGAGGAGGGATGGAAGGAAGAAGGGTTGGTTGGAATACTTTTGCCCTTTGGTTGCTACGTTTAATAAGCTTCGATCACGCGACGATAATTATTTCCATGGTCGTGGAAGTGGGAAAGATGGAAGAGGAGAGGCAGAGGGAGAGAGAGAGACGCGAAACGGTTAACGAGCGATTCAAGTTTGATCGATCGAAATGATCGGGTCACTTCCTGACGTGCGCCAGATTGGTCGACGTGGATACGGCGCTGGATGACGATGGATTTTGCGACGGCCGGTGGTCGATTCAAATATATATAATAATATTGTAACGGGAGAGAATTTAAAATTAGGCCGGTCAAGTGGCCTGTACGAGTGGGTTGGATTGGGTGGTGGGAGCGAGGAGTGGGGGGAGAGACGGAGCGAGTCTCGAGCGTGGTGGCGACGAATTGATTTCTCTGTGGTTTCACGTTGCGGAACAACTGTGCACGGTACACGATACAGTGGAGAAAAGTTGGAGAAAGGAGGCACAAGTACGCTTAAACGCGGGCGGAGGCGAGTAGTACGACTCAACCATTTCGGTGAATCACGGGTCGCTTTGCTTTTTGCGCTCCGTGCCATTTTCTTCCAGATCCCGGTTACACTCGTGAAAGGCCTTTAGCACCGGCCGTAAAGCAAGAGGATGAAACTTTTCACAAAAGCGAAAGAACTCGAAAACTTCGGACTATAGGATTATATCCTTTTTAAACGGAAGAAAAGAAAAGAAAAGAGGGGAAAAAAAGTAAAAGGAATGCAAAAAAAAAAAATAAATAAAAAAATAAAAAAGTTGGGGATTGAAACGCGTCGCGAGACATCGCGCAGACGAAGATGACGCGTAGTGTCGCATCGCGCCTTTCCCATCTTTTATCGAGGCCGAAACACACCAACAATGGAAGGTTGAAAACCGCACGTTGCACAAACTTTCTTTTCGAAAACCATCAGAAATCAAAGGCGAGTTTCCAGTTCTTCGCGTTCCTTTTCGTAAATCCGAAGATCTCCACAACAAGACTCGTAGTAGACAGTCGAATTTCTCCTTCCTTCCAAAAATCGTCCCCTTTTTCACTTCGAGAGAGACAGAGACAGAAAGAGAAAGAGAGAGAGAGAGAGAAAAAAACGTCACACGTCGATGCTTACACATCGTCCTTCCGTTTCCTTTGACCAAAAAACAAAAAAAAAAAAAAAGAAAAAAAAAAGAAAAAGAAAGAACTCGGTCGAAAGGAAAGCAATTACCTCCGATGGATCCTCGGATCGTAGGGAAACACGCGTTACAACACACAGATTTAGATTTTTCAATCACACCACCATCCACTTCGACGATCGAGCACGATCCACGGGACACGTGAGGATATCATTCGAACCGACTCATTTGCAACTCGATCGCGATCCCGATCGATCCGATATGTATGCGAGTGGTGCACGTGGTGCCGCGACGTGCGCCCACGGTAGACTGGCGCTCGGTCGGTCTCTCGGCCGCCTGACTCGTCGCTGACTCTCCCTACTGCGTGGTTGGCCGACCGGCTGGATGGCGGGGTGGTTCGCTGACTGCACGGTGGAAACGCTTGCCGGAACAACCCTTTTCCCTTGTTGCTCGCCACTCTCCTCGCGTCGCGCCACTCCTCCCCCCTCACCTTCGGCCGGATGTTGCAGTCGAAATATATCGCAGTGGAAAAAGTTTTCGATTCTCGATCCTCTCGGACGTAGGCACGCAGTAGCAGAACTTTTCGATTTCTCCTGCGTGCGGAATTCGACATTTTTCGACACGAGTTTTCCTCGGTTTCTCGTTCGGCCATTTTGTCGGGCGATCAGCTTCGAATCTTGCAACAGAATAGGGGAGGATAGTGGAATTTTTCTTTTCTTTCTTCAAGTTATAAAAAGAGATCCGTCGATTTTAATTTAATAATCAAGAGTAGATAAAATTTATAGAAAGTGGCTATTCATTTTTCTTCTTTTTCTTTTCTTGATATTTCGTTTAAGATTATCTATATATTCAAGATTATTCGTAGATCAAGCTAATCGCTTTAACTTAACGTTAATTTTAAAGTATGTCTCGCTTAAAACACATTTATACCTTTGGACCATCGTACAGCGATCGTTAAAGCAAAAATTCATAACCCTTTAAAATCAACCATTATTCGTAATGGACCTGGAGTTATGTTTTCTCGATCGTTCTTCTTCACGAGTTAATCGAATTAAATCAAATTAAACTCAATCAAAAATTATACCGAATCGAACTATCGAGTTCTAAAAATCTATATCGAATAATTATCTATCCTTCCTCTCGATTTAAATCTGCTTATCGATCTATAAATAATTCACTATTATTACTTTAACAAATGTTTGGAAGCGACTGGAAAGAAATATCTTTTTAAATATCGCGGATGAAATAAACGATCGCGTCTCGGAACAGCAAGGCTCTGATATTAGACGAACGATGATGTGTTTAACTGAACCTGGAGAAGTTTCGGTAGCTCGCATTCCGATCATTATCCGTGGCGGGATTTGTCAAGCGTGTCTTTGTGTGTGTGCGTGTGTATCGAATTGACTTAATGACACTTTGATCTCACGTCTTCCCGTGGAATTTAGTTTCGCGAAATTTCGACGATGCTGTTGCGGCGATGCTCCGTGCGCGGCTTCTATTACCGTAAGAGCGGGTTTAGATTTAGGTATCGCGGCTTCAAACTCTCTGTCCCAACGACACGTGGAGAACGTGGAGATTGCATCGGATTCAAAGTATCATGCAAATTATCGTAAGGGAAACTTTGGGAAGAAGAGATGAGATATCGAGAATCCCCCTCCCGATAATTCGTTCTCGCAGGAACACGATTCCTCGGAACAAAAGGATATTTGCGCGTGCCCTCGATAATTCTCGATTCTAAGCGATCTCCAACTTTGAACAATTTCTTAAAACTTTGCTTAATTTATTCCATCCAACATCGATCGAAAGGATAAGCATATATAAATCAAATCATTTATATATTATATCTGTAAATAAAAATCGCTTAAAAGTTTCTTTCTAAAAAGTCTTACCTTATAACTAAATTATAATATTTTATAGATAAATCGTGAATGTAGTGATTTCTTCGTCTTCATCAATCAATAGAAAGCATTTTTAAATTAGCCATAGAATACACAGAGCAGCGACTTACGCGTAAAACTATTCAACCAGGAGGTTCTTTCGACTACGCATCTCCATCGAGTTAACCACGTAGGAAATAGCGGGACGGAACAGGAAGTCGTACAATAGAAACTAGCCTGTCTCGTGCACGGTTCCGTTCCACCCTCCATTCCCATTACTTTGAAGTCCCTCGCGGAAGGATATTTGCCTGTCTGTCTACCGTCACTCAGCCTCTTTGTTGTATTCCTCCAGACTTTCTCGATCGATGCCTCCTCACCTTGGACGATCGATCGATCCATTGGCATCTTCGTGCCCGTTCAAGTGGCTGCTTAACTGTTGCTGCTCGGGTCACGACGATTTCCTCGTCGATCGGTTTATCAGGGGATCGTGTTAACATTACGACGCGATCGATAACGTGGAATCAGAGGAATGGAATCAACGATTATGCGATTACTCGCCTCTTTCGCGGGGAAAGGACTACTGTATTGCGTCTTCTATCCTGTCACGTGAACGGTTCAAATTAATCGTGGGAAGGCACGAAGCTCGAAGACGAGTCGATTGGTGGCGATTTCTCTGTTGTTCACGGAAAGGCTTTAGCTATTTTCGTTTCGTTGGTTATTATTAGATACGTGTAACGTGATTGATTTTGTTTGGTTTTCTTTCTCATTGATGTATATTTTATATATTTAAGAACTTTTTAAATAGTCGAATCAAATTCGTAATAAAAATAAATTATCCTCGTTCTTCTTTGAAGGGGTGAAATTGAACACGGAATATATATAATCAGAAAGTAATCACGTGTTTGGGGATTCGATGAATTTTCAATATTGACTTTAAATTAGTTTCTATGCGAATAAATTTTATTCTACATGAATTTTCACGTGTAGAGGGAGATGCGAATTAACCAACGTTCACGTATATTTAATAATTCGTTGTATACCACGCGTTCTATATCATGTGAAATACATTAAATTATTAATATATATCGTGTAATAATTATAACATGTTATTGTTATCATCTATACAAATAAGATATATATATATTATGATTAAAATGATACGACATTATATTATATCTTTTATCTCGATAACGCATTTATTTATTTTCATATATAATTGCAAAAAAAAAAATAGTCGCATCGTTTCCCCCGTGTATTTTCCACTTTCCAATGTTAAACGAAGAATCGATGACAATCTCGCATCCGCCCCGCGGATATTACACGATCGGTACATATTTTCCTCGATTTCTAGAAACCGTCGTCTACTGGCGCACAGGAACGGGCCAATACAAGGCGGGATACGTTTGTATTACATCGAGCTTATAAAATTCCCTCTCTAAGTTATTGACGATCGTTGGATACGGGGGGGTGATCCTTCCTCCCCTCCCCCGCGTTAAAACTTGAATGCCAGAGCGATAAAACGATCCCGTAACAGCATTTTTACGCTCGAATCTCGCCTGATCGAAATCAGGAAAAATCCCATCCGTCGGGGGTGTCGTGACACGAACGGAGAACCAGTCAACCGTGTTGTTGTTGTTGTTTTTTTTCTTTTTTTTTTTTATTATCGATGCAAATGATCGTGAAATATTCAGCGGGCAATTATTATGATACATCGATTCGCGACGTATACGCCCACTTTTATCATTTCGAACACCCGATACCCGTCGATTAACATCGTTATTACAGCATCGGTTCATCAGGATATCTGCGTGTTCCCATTGACGTATCGATCCTTTTTCTCTTTTTTTTTTTTCCCTCGAAAAACGAAGTTTCCCGATCATCATATTTTCCATTTTCGGTGTAATTGCGCCGATCATACCGATTCGTTCGGGATTAAATTTTCGGAAGATTTTTTTTTTTTTTTTTTTAATTATCAGGGATCGTAGAAATTAAATTTTCGCGAGGAATGGATCCTGAAAAAAATTCCATTAATATATCGAAATATCTCGCGAATCGTTAATTATCGCAATTATAATTATTGCGAAGAATACAGAATGAAATGTGAAATTCAAGGGGGATAATAATTTTGCTACGACGAACAACGAATAATAGATGCACGTAAAATCAACGATATTTAAAATATAATAACGAATATCTTCTATTTATTTTTTTTACTACACTAATATTATCCGTTCACATATTCCCTTGCTCCCTTTAACTTTCAATCAAGTCAACTTTATTAACATTAACCTCCAAATCCCAACGTCACTCGCCACCGCGAGTCTCTCCGCTTCCCTTCATCCACACGCTCCGACTAGCCGCGCGAAATTCCCCAGAATCGATGCGATATCGACGTCCCGTCAACCGTGATGACGGAGGACTCCAAGACTTCCGCTACCGCTAGATCAGATACTTTGCTAACTCGTCACAGTTTCTCGTCCCTCGTTCCTCGATAATATCCGCGCAAAACTCGCTCTACGACAGTCTGTCCCCGGGATAAAACCGAAATAAATACTCGATTTTGCACGCTCGTGACAGAAGAAGAAGAAGAAGAAGAAGAAGAAGGATGGCTTCGATTTAACAATCGATGATAGACCCGTTGACAAATAACGAGCACGCACACGCCTGCAACAATTAATGGGAATTCTTGGGGTCTCGCGAGGGTTGGATCGAAAATATATATATATGTATCGTGATTTACGAGCTTGGAATCGGAGGAAAGGAGAAATTCCACTGGTTTCTGCCTTCCGTTCACCCATTCCTTCCGTTCTGAATTTTCGTGCTCGCGAGAAATACCGCGGATTAGAAACGAGTGATGCGTTGATTCGGGCAGGGTGGGGGGAGGGGGTGGGTTTAATCGCCGTGGAACCCTCGCCTCGGCCCGTTGCATCGACGGGAGTTTAATCGCGGGTTTGGAACGGGTTTGAAATGATCGAGATTCGAATAAAATTACTCCTTTTTTCTAACAAACTTGTGACAAGTTGTTCTTCGATTTCCAGCGTATTCCTTTCGTTCCTTTCTCGATTTTCCACGTCGCTTAATTTAATGAAAATAATCAAGGAGAAAAGTATTCGGGGGATGGAATTGCGATTTATTATGTAATTCACTCACACCATTAAGCGCGTTAACGAAGACGCAGTGTATTCGATTTGAAATCACCTATCTTGACGTGACAGGTTTTATATTTGGTGACAATTCATGGAGTTATTCCATACTGGATAATACAGTTTATCCGATGAATCTGATTTCTCGACACGAATATCCTTTTACACATCTGGTTAAAATTGGAAATACTACAATGCCACTTATTTTTGCGTCTTTATTTTATATCGAATTTAAAATTATTCCATGATATCACAATTATTCCATATATATATATATATATATATATATATATATATATATATATATATATATATATATATACAGTCATTGGAATATTTGGAAATTTTATTTCTCGTTTTGGAAGAATTTTTATCGAGATATGTGTATATATATATATTTATATATAAAGCTCAAGCTTATACGAGGTTTAACTAGTTTCAACTTCTTTCGCTGAATTTCAATGAGAATTTATCATTGGAACAGAATACTGGAAAATTTAATACGTATCGCTATGCATGAGATTATTCTATATCCACGCACCATATTGTATCCAAGTTTCATATTCTATTTATCAAAGAATAAAAAGATTGTCATCGGGAAATTCTTTTATACTCTATATAAATTTTTAAAATTGGAAAACTTGATGATGACTTGATATTCCTTTCCATAATTATTTGCAAAGTTACGATAATGTAATCAATAATTAGATACGAATTAAAATTTGAACAGTGTTTGCAGTTTTTTGTGCAAATTGAAGAGACAACAAAATAAGCTGCATAGTGTGATGATACACTATTGATTAATTTTTCTCTTTTTGATTTATGTATATATATCGAGTTTCAATGATGCTCTGACATTTTTTTTTTATGAATATTTATTATGAAATTCAACTGCGTTGAAAATTCTGTTAAAGTTTCTAACAATTTATCTAATTGGATAAGTGGACGCTCGATTCAACTCTCCGACAACTATGGAATTGGACGCTGATCGATAACAAAAAGAAACGAAGGAAAAAAAAAATCGTTTTTCATGCGAAAAAATTCGAAGAGAAATCGCGTGTTGCTCATGAATGTTTTCAACTTTAACACTTCACGTATTCAATGTATCCGTAATTTTTTCGCATCGAAAACAAGCGCATACCAATTGAAACTCTATCCTGTTTTCCTTTTTTTTTTTTTTTTTTTTTTTTACTCTTGACAAAGAAAATAACTTATTCCATAATGCGATATTTCAACAAGTTACTCGTTTTAATTAACTTCTCAATAGTTGAGCTAAATTATCCATGAGATGCACAAAGGATATTTAAATAAGAAATTTATTAGTTTATAATTACAACTCGTAATTTTTGAAAGCAACTCTACAAGAAAAACAGTTCTACCATTTCTGAGTGAAGAGGAGAGAGAAATAATTTCAGCAATTTGCTTGACTTGTTTCATTCTGAAAAATATTGAAAAATTTGGGACCAATCCCCTAAACACCTAATTCAGAATTATAATTTTTACGAATTTTCAATTGAGTCTGAATGAAATAAAAGAATCGATATCGAAAGTTTCATTCACACAAAAATTCGAACATATTCGAAAGAAAGAAGGATGAAATTTATTCTATTTCAGAGGTTATTAAAACCATTAAAAAAATGGTTACTTAGCGTGATCCGGATGGAGACGGATACAACGCCGTTGTATCACCGCATCCAATTAGGGTTAGCACAGGCCAAGACACGCGAACGTTAATCACGCTGCAAACATTCGAATGGCGCGGATTCGAATGGCGGGGGTCGGGCGTATTCAACGGCGACAAGCGCAAGCACAGTGAAAACAGAGAACACAAAGGTTTTCTCATCGGAGGCGTTCGATTGCAATGGCGAGTGGGAGTTGGAGGGCCGGCCATACCGTTCCTTTGCCACCAGGGGTTCAAAGCATCGTGGGCTCGCTGAAAGCAGCGTGGAAAAACAAGCTGAAAGCGGCAAATACAGCACGCGGCGTCGCGGATCATTATCAAACAGCTGCTCGCGTCTATTCAACCCGGCCAATGAATGAGCCTTGGAAAACTTTGCGATAATCCTATGGCTTATATCGATCACCCCGCCATACCCATTCAACCTGAGGGGAGGCTTGTTTCTCAAGGCGTGAAACAAGGAGGCTTAAGAAGCATTTGTAAACCGGAGAGCGAAGGGGGGGGGAGGGTTAAGGCTATCTCGAGGCCGCTTTTTCTTGATTAGTTCCGTCGTTGGTTCTTTCATCCCCTTTCGTCGAGCAAGTGTACATCGAAGATGGGTATCATTGGAATTAACGTGTATTAAAAGAGAGAAACAAAAAGATGTGACGAGGGAAAGGTTGGAGAAAAGGAATCTCAACATTGAAGGAAGAGATACAAAATACAGGTGAAATTGGTGTTTCCTTTTTGATATTTGAGAGGAAAGTTTGATCAATATATAACGTTTAAAAAAAAGAAGAAAGTATACTCTTATCGATCCCAAAAGGAAAATTGGATTTTTGTCAATAAATTCGGATTTTTAAACAGAATGCAATTTTTTAAAACTCGGTACGGTCAATTCTACGGTCAATGTGGTTTAAAGCTAATCAGTTTAATACCATTATCGCGTGAAATTTTTCGCAGGTTAATCAATTATTTGAGGATTATTGGATACGAAATAACCGTTGCGCGTATTTACTCTCGAACGATGGACGATAAATATTTACGGTATTGTTATTTTATCGTTATATCGCCTGAGCGGGACATGGGCCGACCTTCGATTAGCCGGGCGCAAACTACCCTCTTCCGGATTGCGTTCCGCTCTTTCCTCTATCGGGGAAAATTCGAAAGGGTCGATGTGAAGTGAAGTTAATCGAACTCGAAATCAAAAGTTCACGGATTTCGCAGTTGGCTCGGAAGGAAATTGAAACTTTTTCACTCGAATAATTGCAGGCTGGATACCGGCGAGGGTTGCGTGTATCGAAACTAAATTAAATTTTTTTCTCGCGATTAAAAATGTCGATTGGCGACAAAATATATTGAAACTTTAAATTTTAATACTCGCCTCGAAATTCTTGAAGAAAAATGGAATAAGAATTTACAATATATTTTAATGATAACGTTGTATACAAAAACAGGTATGGAAAATTCCTCAAAGTTGAAATGATATGTTTAATTCCTTCTTGTTAGAATCACGTATGCAAATGTAAATTCTATTATATATAATTATATAATTATTCCATTATCATACGACGCGTTATCTCTTATCTGTGTGTGTCTGAAGATATGGAATGTAGAATATCAGTTAACAGAATGACGTTCGTATTAAACGTTAATCATTTTTCTGAGACGACGCCTCTTCAAAATCTGTCGATCTCTGATAATATTGTCAATTTATCGTGGCATAGATACAAACACCGGATATTTAATCATCAGCGAATTACACATTGAACGCCACGGGACCGGAACACTAATCCTTAACAAACAGAGGAAATCGTTTGCCTTTGCATATTCTCACGTCCCCTAAGGCTTGGATTTAAATGTGCGTGAAGCTTGATTATCCGCATCCCTGGGCAACCAACCATCATAATTTACACACGTTTCCTTTATCTCGTCGAATCTCTCGATCTCGTAAGAATTTTATTTTCCAAAGCAAAAAAAAAAAAAAGTAAGAAAGATTAAAAAAGCGTGCTTTCCTATTTCCTTTCGACATTTATTCCGCGAGAAGCATCAAACTTGTATCCGGGAGAAATTTAATTTTCATGGATTTCGAATATATCGGGAAACATCGGATTCCGCGTTTCGAGAAATTTCACGTTTCAACGAATAACTATATATATATATGTCGAAAAAGCTATGCGGAAAATTCGGGATTAATTGATGGATTTCTTCTATTTTGGACCCGCTTTAAGATTCCTGTGTTTAATTTGGACGCGCTTTCTCTGCAGATGCGGACGAATTTTCTAGTTAAAATCCCGTGACATAAGGCAAACACGCGGAACACGATGGCCGATGTGATGAAAAACGCGGAACGACAATAAATTCGATACGATGTGGAAATTGTATTTTATCGTTTCCATCTCGCGTTCTTTCCTCCTCCTCCTCCTCCACCTCCTCCTCTTTTTTTTCTTTTTTTTTCTTTTTTTTTTTTTCGATCGCCAGTTGTTCGATATCGAACTTTTCGTATGTATAAAAATACGTACCGTGAACTTTTTCGCAAAATTTTTCGGTCACATACACAATTGGTAAAGCGTGAAATGCAAAGGTATAAAGCGTTGAGAGAATGAAATAAATAAGTTGAGTTCTTTTTTTTGTTTTTTCTTTTTTAGGCAATTTAATTTTATTATTTGATATCTCATTTTTTCCTTTTATCTTCAAATGTTATGTTTTAATATTTAGTTTTTCTTTGCTTTATACTTTTTCTTATAAATCTTGAGACATGAATCATATTTTTGATAATCTTTTATATTTTCTTCTATATTTTTAATTAATATCACCTTATACTTCTTTTGTTACGTAAAAATATTAATGCTATTTTTTATAATTATGAGACAGATAGAAACGATTGTTCCAAAATTAGGAAAAGTGTAAACAATACAATAAATAGAAAATAAATAAATAAATAAAATAAAATAGCGAAATTTTAAATTTTAAAAAAACGCAAATTTTCATGAAAATAAATAGATATCGTTGGATTCGTTTGTAATTTTTTTATTCGTTCACCGTGATTACCGTTCGATATATCGAGATCAGTCGAGTATGAAATTTCATTTGCATAATACCACGGAACGAACGAATTCAACGAAAACATTTTAAAGATTACATTTTTTTATCAATTCGATTGTTGCCAACTACTCTTTGTTGCCCTCCATCCTGGAATCGATCCAACTTTTTTAACCGCGGATAAATATCTATCGAAACGTTGAATATATGCTCAATTTAATTCCAATTTAATCCCTCCCCACTCCTCCTCCCCATGGAACGTTCTAAGGGATAAAGTAGCAAATGGTAAATAGGGGTGAATTTTCAGGATGAGATCGATCGATCGATTTAATCCTCCTTAATTGTTCCTCGAATAAACAATTTTCCCCCCGATGTATATATATATATATACATCGTTGCTACTCCGACAATGCATCATGGATATTACTTTGTCGGTGGAGATGAAGGCCAACCTAGGTGACGCCGGTGACAATATGGTTACCATAAACGACATCTTGGAATTACGTCCCCCTCTTGATGAAAGTATAAATTAACGAACCCTCTGAAATTTAGAAAAGCCTATATTAGATAAGGAAGAATCTTGATTAATGACAATTTCCATAAATTAATTGAACACTGTTTTGGAATATTTAAAATTATACAACTTATTATAATTTTTACTCAGAGATACAAATTTTTAAATATCTCCAACAGTATGCTTGAATAATTTCGATTAAAAAATAATTATAATTTTAGAGAGTGTGATTCTATCAGCAAAAGATAGAGTAATAACTCATTTTTTTCCCCTCTGTAATAATTGTAAGAATCGTGCAATTTTGTAATCAGTAGTAGTACACTGTTATACTATTACATTGAGAATAAGAACGCATCGGAGACAATTGTCGCGTATTTTCTAATCCGCAAGAAACGTGTAATAAGCTCTCGACTTACTAATCCGAAATTGCATCGATAGTTTGGTAAAATGGTCGGAAACAATTTGCAGAATCACTCGAATTAACTTCGTAACACGAGACACGCGGCGTAACACGGGAAACCGCGAAATCGTTGCCTAATGCAAAACACCACAAATTTGATCCCAACACGCAAGAAACAGTGCACTTTAATCCAATATCCCAAGAAGCCGAGACAAAATGAATTAAAAAAAAAAAAGAAAAAGATAAATAAAACTTAAGAATGAGGTAAAAAAGAAAAAAGAGAGAAACCCAATAATAAAACTCTTATCGTAACTCGATGTTATTAACCTAAGAATTTTAAAATTGAAAAGTTTCAAAGTACCTGAAAAAAAGAAAAAAAGAAAAAAAAAATCTAAATTTAGTTAAAGTTTCCTTTAAGAAACTATCCCTACTTCGATACTTAATTCGAATCCTCGTCAAAGTTCAACGTCATTATCCTAACAATTTCAAAAATTCCAAAACTCTTTAATAAATACCAAACTATGGAACGAATCCTTTCAAACTTTTACCACCTCTCCTCTACGAATACTAAATAAATAAAGAATCCCAACGTCGATTCATATACTTCCCTCCTTCGAATATCGCCTCGACACTTTTAATTTCTCCTTCAATCATCGATTCGATCCTTCATCGACACAAACTTTTTATCTTTATCTTTTCATCCCTGAGTTCGTCTAAAAATTCATAGAGAGCGCGAAAAAAAAAAGAAAAGGAAAAGAAAAAGAGAAAAAGGAACCTTACTCTAAATTTAGCTTCCCTTTTCAATCTTCCATCCTTGCACAACCCTTCCACAAGAAGAGAATACAAGAGAATCTCTTGTGCCAGCCTTCAGGCTCTCCCTCTTCAAAGAGCATTCGCGTCAAAGTCGCGGATACACTTCTAGGTCCGCGGTGAAAAGCGGATTCGAGACATCGGTGTCAAGGATAAGGCGTCGCCATTCCCCGCACACGATTACGTCATCGCGTGCGATTTGACGCGCATTCAGGGTATCCAGGGATCACGTATGTTCCACGGTATTATATATATATATATATATATATATATATATATATATACATACGAGAAGGGCCAGGTCGAGCGAAATCTGGACGCCGATAACATACGTACACACAGGCACATATACACGCGAATGCACGGCCATCGCATACGCATTTGCATCTGGCATCCGACTCAGACCGAGCTCTCTCGTGGATATGCATGAGGATACGAGGCCAGAAATTTTGGCCAGACTTGAACCACTCGGCGAGGTTGGTACAACGTCAAGGACACGTGTACCACCACCCTCGAAACCATGCATCGGCGGTCTTACTTCCGCCCTCGTTTCTTCTTTTTCTTTCTTTCTTTATTTCTTTCTTTCGAGATATTTATCACGATATACGTGGTAATGGAGATGGAAAGGGGACAGATCCCTGCAACGTTCGTGACTTTGAAACGTTTCGGGAGCTGGGTTTGGTCGCCTCGCTTTCGAAACTTGTTTCGGTAATCCGGTGGCGAGCCACCGCCTCGTCGTTTGCGTCCTTGATTGGTCGTTCGTCCAGGATTCGGGGGATGTCGAGGAAGGTGAGGTCGGCGGGGGTGGTAGAAGCGGGCAGAGGAAAATTCTACGTGCAAACGTAAGTGGGGAAAAAATGGGATAACGATTTTTCTCGTTCGTACTATCGTTTTTTCCCTTTTTTTTCTTTTTTTTTTCTTTTTTTTGAGAAATCGAGTTTGAAAAGTTGTAACGCGAAATCTGGTCAGTATTTAGTGGATTATTGACAGAATGTTGTTCTGTTCTTTTGTGTTACGAGGGAGGGGAGAAAAAAAAAAAAGAAAAATCAGTAGAGCGAAATCTTTTCGTTTGGAAATAAAAAAAAAAATAGTAACGTGAGAGTGAAATTTGAAAATTTGAAAATTTTTGAGATTGAACAGAAGTACTAGTGTTGTATTTGACAGATTTTCAAATTCGATTTTCAATTTTTTTTTTTTTTTTCCTTTTGAGAAACATAATCTCGAACGAAAAATATTTTACAAAACGTTTCTCACTTATTCTCGAATAACAAAATAACTCTCTATGAATTGGCCGGCTATTCGATCGGCTATTGAGCAAATTCACCTGTACTTGACAAACTTTCAAACTCAATTTTCTCGAAAACGTATTATAAAAAAAAATGTTATTCCATTTTTCGAGTTATCTTTTTTTTTTTTTGCGCCCAGAATCTTTTCCCACTCGACATACGTTACGCCGTATATGCACGAATTCAGGAATTGGTTGGTTTTTCGGAGAAAGGGATGAAATATCTAATAACCGCATCGCGTCGCGTTCTCGCCATATATTAACAACGTGACAGGATTATTTATAGAATCGAGCTGTATTCTTGCGTTCAATGTATTTGAATTTATATGCATGATGCGACATAATTTTGCGAAATCTTGATCACGTCTTTGAATCTCGCAATGGAATCTCTTAATCGTGTTTTTTTGTCAATTCGTCAATTAATTTATTAACTTTTAACCTCTTCTTCTATTTATTACTTCCTGTAATTCAATCGTAGAAAATATTAATTCAGGATGAAAGATTACAAGTAATAAAATAAAAGCAAAAGTGATGAAAATGATGATCAATTGCAATTATTTCATTTTCATCGATGAATTTCAATATATTGTTGACTGTGATTTCCATTGAAATTTTTTCATTCAATTCTTTCACGATATTATCGATTAACACGATTCTGAAACATGATGTTATTATAACAAGTTTGAATTATTGTTAGTAATCAATGCCTTTTCATTTCAAACGTGTCAATGAAAAAAAAAGCGTGCAAGATGAGAGAAATTTTGATCACAATATGGGAACTTTAATTATTAAACTAAATTATTAAACTAAATTATTAATTATTAATTATTTAATTATTAAATTAAATTTTGCCCCATTATTTGGCGATGAAACGTAACACTTTGAATTATCATAACTGTCAAATATATATAGATTTAACAATTCGTACGTCAATCTTCCTTTCAAATTCTAAAATATTAAAAATACAGACAGGAGCAACGGCATGCACGCGATAGGGGGGAGGGGATGGGGAGAGGAATAATTTAATATCTTCGGTTTAACGAGAAAAATTGCTTTAACGGATACGATCGACCGACCAATTACGACTATGTAGCCGGTAATTAGGCTGTTTCGTGCTGACCTCGAGCTAAGGCAAGTACGGTATTTATTCAAAATAATCTTTTAAATTTCAGTCGATAAGCCACTATGAATTTAGCCGACAAATCCATCTAAATCTCCTATTCTAGTTAGAGTAAAAAGAGTATACTCGTATGAGTATATTTTGCACATATTGCTTCTTTTTTAAAAATGTTCTCTGAAAATTTTAAGTTGAACTGAACGAATGAACATTATTCTATGGAAAGAATGATATTAAAAGATATTAATTTCACGTAAAGGAAACTGATTTTGGGATCCATGCAACGCCGTCGTTAAAGAATTGTGAAAGGGAGGAAGGTTCTTTCGTTTTTTTTAATTTATTTGGAGGTGCAAAATTTCATTTCTCAAAAAAAAAAGAAAAAGAAAAACATTATTCATTCAGTATCACCTATCCAATGTGTGAATAATTGAATTTTAACGTTAAACGATCCTGCCACGTTCTTAATTTATAGCGATAGCGGCATCTGTCGCGTTTTCGTGACATTTCGTGCGTTCATCATCATCGTAACGAGGGATATTAACGTACGTATCACGCTCGTTCGAGATACCATTTCAATTGAATTTGCAAGGATTTCTCGTCTCTCATATCCTTGATACACCATTACCAAATTATGGAGGAATATTTATATAACGTACAAGCATTCTCTTCGTGTGTCTCTGATTTAAAAAGAATGTAATTGGAAAAAGGAACGGTAGAGGAAAAAATCGATTTTCAATGATACGTCAAGTGGCGACAAATGGCGTCACCTAAAAAATAAAAGTATTATTGTTGGTTAATTAAATCTTGAACGGATTTAGAATTTTCTTTGAAATTGAAACAAAGAATAATGAAAAGTATTTCATCCATTATTATCTTTCACGTACCTTGCTGAATTGAAAGTTAATACGACAATATATCTCGTTTGAAAACGAGAGCAATTTCGTGTAAAGGATTTATTTCGTTATTTCCTCGTCCCATAAAAATAACAGAATTATATCGTATAAATTGAGATCTATTTCTTTTCTTTCTTTTCAAAGATTGTACGATTTCGAACGATCTCAATCGGAAATCAAGCGCGAGGAATATTTCGATTAGCGAGAAAAAAATATCGATGGAGAATTATCTTAGAGTATCGCGCAACATTCGAGAGCTCTTACACCGGTCGGTTCATTTAATTCCCTCGTTACTTTTACTTCTCGCTTTAAGTCGTAATTCAATTATCGCCGCCCCGTCTTGTTCCTCGATTCATCCTCGAGCACCGCGTGGAAAATAAGCTGCACCGTTCGTTTGCTTAATTTTTTTCCCTCTTTTCCTCCATCTATCAATCCTCTTTCCCGCGATATACGATTGTACGTGGCTGTTTCTTCACCTTCTTGTACAGACAGGGTTTCTTCAAATTCTTGTTAGATCTCGTTTCGATCCCTCGTTCGTTACAATAGAGATCCATTTATCCGAATTTTGTTCGGAACAAAATTTTTATTCGAGGAATGTGCTAAACTCGATTCATCTGAGTGTGATCATTTGAAGAAAAAAATCACAAATATAGTAGAGAATTAATGATATTACTGATTTGTCAAGTCACGCGTTGTAAGTTGTAAAAATTTCTTTCCACAATTGAACAATTTGTTATTATTTTCAATCAAGAACTATCGGAGCAATCAATTTCCATTTATTATTATTATTATTATTTTACTATTTAATCTTGTTCATCCATTCGTCTATTTATTCACATAGAATTCTAAGATTCCCATGCTACAATTTCTTCTTAACACACTCCACTCTCTAATTCCGTTGACAGTGAATTGGAAGCTTATCCAACGAAAAAGAACCGAATACTTCTCGATTCCACAGCTTAATTTAATTAACATCTTGACACAAATCATCGTAAATCCGATCCCTGCGTTTAACACGATATCTCTACTATTTTCACTCCGTGCTCGAAATTCCAACGAGATCGTCTCCTTTACGAGACGAGTCTTGGCGTGTCTACGTCCATTCCAATTTCTCTGGATAAATCTTCGAGATTCCTCCTCCGTAGAAAAAAAAAAAACCAACGTACGCGACGCTGTCGTATTCTTTTTCAACGGGACGATTCCGTCGACTTTCTCGAGAGAAGCTGGCAACTTCGGTTGACTCGTTTACCGAAGGGAAAGTTTTCGCCCGCGTTTGCAAAAGTATCCGAAGTAAGGGCGAGAGAAGCTCTCTCTCACTTCTCCTAGATTCGATTCCTATGGCGAATTCGTGGCCGAAAATTTTCGAAAAGTTTCGCAAATTCCTCCTCCGCGACACTCGGCTCCGTCCAACAACGTAGAACACGAGCTTAGAAGAAACAATCCGATCCATTCCTCCTTCTTTCGCCCCTCTTTTCGAGACCTTTGATCTCTTACTTACGCCCCATTCGATATCCATTTTTCATTGGGTCTGATCAACGAAAGAATTTCAATTTGTACGCCGTTTGTTTCGCCGTTCGTAAAATATTTAAAGCCGGTTTTTGCTTTATCGTTCGGTATGTCTCTGGTATTTTTATTATTGGAACAACCGGGGAGCGGATGTTTTTCCCCGACAGAGAGAGAAAGAGAGGGGGGGAGAGGGAGGGAGAAGAAAGAGCACGTATTGTTTTTCACGGGTGCATTGTGTGAGAAACTGTGTTCTTCGGTGGCTGCATATACGGTGGGCTCTCATTTTCAATGAATGTCCCAAGTTCGCTCGTTGTTGGCCCTCGAGCGACATCGTTTAGCCGGCGCGCGCTAGAAAGCGCGCCCATTGCGGGACAACTTCCATTACTTGATATCGCGGGACGAACTGTGTCAAATGAAAATATATGAGGGGCTTGATGTGTGCGCGTGTACCGCCTTGTATACGTGTGAAAAGAAACTTGGACGCGAGAAGCGACAAGCTTCTGTATGGAGCGTGGCACTTTCTTTTTTTCCATTTTTTTCTCCCCCCCCCCTTTTTTTTTTTCTTCAGAAACGCGCCTCGCTACGGGTTTGATAAGTTATCAAAACCCGTTCGATACATCGAGGAGCCCTCACTTCGCGCCACGAAAGTTTTTACGGCTCCTGATCTCTCCGAATCTAAATAGAGGAGAGCATGGTTGATCGGAAGATTTATTATTCGAGTATTAAAGTTGACGGTATCTTTGTGAAAAATTTCGAGAAGAGGGAATTTTGAATTTAAATCGTTTCTATCTATGTTCCTCTTGTTAGAAATTAAGAATAAAATACTGTCTTCATCAACTTTGTTCCATCTCCTCTGAATTTCTATGAAAAATCAATGGGCCTGGAATAGAATTTGAATGAATGTTTTCGTGAAGTTATTTAACTACAATAATTTTTGTAAAAATAAAAGATCGAATTAAGAAGTCTTACGTATACCAACTAAAATGAATCCAAAATTCTTAATCCTGTTTCGATCGACGAAAAATCGAGCTACAAACAAATCGTCAACCCAAACTCTGTGTTAAAGGATTAGAATTAATTTTCGATGATTCTGCATCTTCCAAAAAAAAAAAAAAAAAAAGGAATAGAAAAGACAGACATTTCAAATATCGCGTGCGATTCATTTTTCCAACGTTGATCGTACGTTGGATCCAGCTCAGCGCGTTTCCTCGACGCGCATTTGCCCGTCTCACTGTCGTCGAGATTTACGAAATTTTACGAGTAGGCGTCCGCTGACGTTTCCGTGCGAGGAGGTTGCGCCACCGGATGTCGTGCCACGGCTCAACCGCGATAAGGATACGCGCCCCCCCTCACCGACACGTAACGCCGCCTGTTTGCCTTGTTACGTACGAGAGAACGTTGATACTCTCGTACGCGAATACCATTCCGGAATAGGGGAGGATAGAGAACGCCTGCGCATCGAAATTCCTTCGATGAAAATTGATATCTCTGAGATCGACATACGTCGAAAAACATTGATCAGATTTGTGATGAAGAGTTTATTATTTGCGAAGGAATAAGATCGAAAGGTTATTTTTTGAAAAATGATAATAAAATTTGGATGAGAGAGAATATGATTTTAATGTATTTTTGGTTATTCTTTTAAATCATTTTTTTCAATAGCAACGAATTCTTCAGGATAAATGCAAAGTGCATTTGTAGCAGTTGAAAAAAAAAATAGAACACAGACACTTGTACATTCTATTTCGAACAAAGATGTGACACGTTTGAAATGAAGGAAAGGGGACGAGGTTTGAAAAATTCCTCGACTTTCCATTTCGAAAAATATCGTAATAATTAAACCGAGATTCCAAGTTTACTGTTCTCATTGATGATTGAAGAGGTGTCAATTCAACCGTAAGAGGAAAATAAATTAATTATTCGTCGATCGATCGATCGATCTTCTTTCGCGCGTAATTCAAATTAATTTGGTTACGAGCGTCAAAAATAAGGATTAAAATTTTACCTTATGGATCGTAACGGATATCGAGGGCTCCATCCACTCTAATTAGAGAGCACGCCACGTTTTTTTCCCTCCCAACCCCTGACAAATTATTCCCGCTTTGTCGCGCTCTCTCAACTTGAACTCTCGGGAGAATTTCATTTGCTACGACGGATTGGATGCTCTTCCGCAGTAGATAAATGGTTCTTAATGCGTCTTTTCTCGTTCACGGGGGTGTTTAAAAAATTGTACTATTTCACAACGGGACTTGATTAAGTTGCGATTAAAGTTGTCTATTCGCGATTCATTTGGAAACGAAAAAAACTTGTTAGAGATTTTTGTAAGCAGGAAAAATATTGTACAGTAAATGTATGCACGTGAGTGATGAAATAAATGAAAAGTATTCGTTATAATTCTATTGAGTAAATGTGAATAAGATACAAAAATTAATATAATATAATTTAATCAAACATATAAAATTAAAACAATATAATGATATTTCGTTTTATTTATATTTAACAGTAGAGAGAAATTTGTTTTACTGCTTCTTTGGTGATAAATCGTAATTCTGGAGAGATTAAAATGAAAGGCGGAATTAAATATAAACGTTTCGGTCTGTAAAAATGAAAAATGCACGGTGAAGATAAAAATGTATGGTATTGAAGAAGCTGAGACTATTTTTAAAATATTCAAAACATCGAATGAACAAAATTTCACGCGTTAGCAAGTGAATTGACAGTAATTGATAATAAATAAATTACATTCGAAATGAAAAGTTAATAAAAGTTGAATAATAATTTCACGAATTTGATTAAACGTACTTTCGAAAAAGCTGTCTAACCTGAATATTTATAATCCTCGACTGTTCTTTCGATAAATTGTAAAATTGTTTTGCCTCGTTATAAATAGATGTTATGATTTTCCGCTCTCTTATGTTTAATCCTTAAATAATTTTTCTCGAATAAACAAGACAGGAATACTTTTTCTTTTTTTTTAACCAATAAAACGATACAGTTCACGCATAGATCAAGCGGAAACTAATTTCTCGATCCTTTGAACTTTTAATTAAAGGGATGACTTGTAAACTTAACTAAAAAAAAAAAAAAAAAAAAAAAAAAAAGGAAAAACAACAGAAAATATCAAATGTCGCTCGATCTATAAATAGGAAACAATTCTCATCGCTGTCTCGCTTGCGAAAATAATTAAAATAATCACGTTATATAATCCATCCGGTGCAAAGTAATATTGAAAGAAATATCGAATAAATTAATTTTCAAGGCGATCCACCGTCTAAATTAAAGACAATCTTACCAGAAGGGTGCACAATAACAGGAGGAAACGTACAAGTTTCCTGCTGATTAATTGCAATTACCACGCTATCCGAAGTGGCGATCAAACCCTGGCGGAGAAACCTTTGACAATTAACTTACTTGATGCATACAGTCATCCATGAAATCGCCTTCTTGTTTAAGAAAACGCCAATCGTGTGTACAACAACGATAATTAATATTTGTGAAACGCAATTACCCGTTATATATATATTTTCATTAAAATATCTAACAGAGAAAGAGAGAGAGAGAGAGAGAGATTTCATTAAAAATCTGTTAGACATTGAAACGTTCCATATATAACACAACACGATTTTATCGATTCGTACATTATTATTCACATGGTGAAATCGTAAAATAGATGGTGTAATTATTGTCACGCTTCAAACTATAATCACTATTCTTCGATAGAAATTCTATTTACACGATGTTTCGAGTTTATTTTAAAGCACGATATCATCCCGTATGCCATAAATATTTTACACCCAAAGTGTGCTTCTGCTATTGTCAGAGAACGAAATTTATCTCGTTCAAATCTTACAAATATATGTAAATATATATTTTTTTTTATATCTATTCTTCGATATAAATATCATCTTTAATATACAACTGTCGAATGCACACGTACAGATTTATATAATATACTTTCTAATTTTTGCCATTATCGAATGTTCAAAATTATTACACGAGAGATTAATCATATTCCATCTCCGGTTATTATGAAATTTTAACAAATGAATTTTGCCGAAACTCGATGCAATACTAATATTACCATCGAATGCTCGAAGAACACACCCCTTTATCTTTAATCATTTCCAAAAACCAAAGAGAAGAAAAAAATGACCAACGATGGAACAATGGCAATTTATCAAAGATCGAACTGTAATAAATTTCCCAATATTATGTAATATACCACTGCGTGCACCCCTTACGAACCGTGATTTCTAAGAGGATTAATTAATCACGCTCCATCGTTAAATTATTTTCAAAAGTCGAATCGAAAAGAGAGAGAGAGAAAGAATTCCAACAATCGAAGATATAATAAATTTCCGAATATAACGCAACACCATCGTGTATCATAACCCTGGACGAACCACGTGATATAAGATTATATCACGAACATTAAAATCAATCGTATTTTCCATCAATTTGGAAAACAGGATCGAAACAGGACGAACAATTGCAATTCGACCGGCCATCCTTGCAACTATATCTTGACGCGTGTATATTAGGGAGTCGGGTAGCAGATCTGACTTTCAGATCTTCTCCGGTTGAGGGGAGGCAGCAGACGCGAAGGGGTTAATCGCCCGGCTATAAATTACCAGGCTTGATGCATTGCTACGTGGTTGGTCGGTCGACTGAGCCCCGCGCTGCTCTTTGATATATGTATATATGCCATCCACGGGTACACACGCGAAACACACGTACGTGGATTCGGCACGCATGACGATGTAAGACGACGTTCCATACGTATGCGCCTCCCCCCTATTCTGATGCAAGCTTAGGTGCAAGGTTGACCCTTGACATCTTGCGTGTACGAGATTATGTCAATAAACGCGCGAGATCGTGTGCATGGATTCTTGTCACGATATTTCGATCTTCGAGGATTTCCATTTTTCCTGTCTAATCAAATTAACGTAATTTTGATGAATTTATGTAATTGGATTAATAATTGAATTGGATTAGAATCCAAAAATTTTTATACTGATTTAATTATAGAATGATTTTCGACCTGTTGATGCACCAATTTTAATGGGCTTGAGATATATTATAGTTGAGGGGATGGTTTTTAAACAATTTTTTTCTCTTTAGAAACAACAGTAGCATTTTTCCCTCCGCCCCTAGTCCAAGCTGTACTAACTAAAGCGAAAGATAACACTATGGCTGCTCTGGCTTTTATGACGATAAGAAATAACTTTTGATAAATTTAAACAATGATTGATGAGTATTTACAGCAGCTCGCGATATAATTAATTGGGGAGGAGTTGGATTTTTGCTGCCTAAAAATTGTTGTAATTTTATTTTTCTTTCGTCTTATGGGTGAATGAATGAATGAGTTATATCTATTGATCCATTAAAAAGCATATGATTTTAAAAATTGAATATTGATATTGCTGCGTATTAATTACTATTTATGAAAAAAAAAAACTGAAACTTACGAAACCAATCTTCTGTCTCGATAATTTTTCTGGGCAATAATTTTTGATATTATTTCAGTTTAAGCTGATGTATCTAAATGAATGAAAATAAAAGGCTTATATTACAAAAGATATTACAAAAGATATCTCACTATTCTGTAAAATATTTCATTTTCATTTCGAATATTAATAATAATATTAATGAAAATATTAAATTCTTTTGTTTGAAATATCTTTCACGTGAAATCACGTAACATTGTTATCAAGAATAAAATTATCGATATACATTGAAAACCGCATATATAACCGCATATAATAAATGGTTTATATCCTCACGTCATAAATAACGTGATATTTTAATATAAATTTTTTATTTTTTTTTTTTTAATACGAAAAATAAAAAATTCAAAAAATATCGATGTATTTTATTTTATGCGCTGAAAAATGTAATCTCTCCCAAGAGATACACTTACGGATATTTTCAACGACATTTCTTAAAAATAATAATTCTTGAATTTAAAAGAGAAACAAAATTTCTCCCTTCTCCCTTCTTCTTTCCTAACTATTTTATCGAAATCACGTTTTATATATTATATTTCGTCGGTACAGGAAATTATTCTGGTTATTACTTCACCCCCGCATCGAGAGCCCTCATGATGCCATTTTTCCATACCTTACCTTAAACCGGTCTAGCGTTATTCGCCCCTATAAAAAGCTCGAAATTTCATGGCAAGCCGCGTTAAGTGCGAAATTATTCAGAAAACTCGATACGATCTTCGTACGAGCGTGTACCTCGGTGAGATTGCATTCCGTGGGTGCGTGATGTAAGAGAATCTACGATTGCTTTTGCACGTAGAGACCGGGGAAACTCGATGTCTCCCTCGGCGCTTTCGGTGTATTACAGGAAGCAATTATGACTGCACGTTCTTTCCGGTCGTAGATAACGACGATTCGCCCGTAAGTGAGGAATGGCCCTCGTCTTTAGCCATTTAAACACCATGAGCGCGACGGAGAGTGTTCCAACTTCTCTGTTGCGATTATTCATCATGGCGACGCTTAACAATTATTCGCACAATTATTACAACACTTTACCGTCGTCACTTCGATCACTCGCGGCGCAAAACTGAATTCCTCTCTCACAGCACGCGTGTCGACTCTTTCCTTATTTCTCCTTGTTTACACCGTACGTAACGTTGATTCCCCCCTTTTCTTTCGCCGTGTTCTTCTTTTGTTATGGACACTTTTTGTCCCACAGCTTTTGTTTACGATTAACCTAGGCATTTCTCGCCTCTGGCATCGAATATCCAGTTAAATCCAGATAAAACGAGTCCTGGCCACGCGTTAAATATTCCTTCGAATTAACGGTATACCCTTTTTTGCCGCGATCCTCGAGAGGCGCTTATCACCTGCAAAGATCGCATTTAGATAACTAATAAGAGAGAAGTAATTTTTACGCCCTCGCATATCTCAGCAGAGCCATCTACGTGCTTAAAGCGATTTAACACTCGGCAAAAAAACCCGTATAATATCGTACTTCCTGGTCTTTCGCTCGCTCTTTCGAGTTGACGCGAAAACCCTGGGAATCGAATATTCCTTCGAACGAATCTCAACTTTCTAACCTCGTGACACGCGAAAAACATACGCGTTCTCGCGGCCAACGTTTACACCGTTGGCGGTTAATAAAAAAAAAAAAAAAAAAAAAAAAAAAAAAGGGAGGAGGATAATTCTTTGCTTACATTTCGCACGTGTACGTAAAACGTATCGCGCGAGAAAATTACGATTGTCTGAAAATTACGATGGCCGCCGCCGCCGCCGCGCGCGGTCTAATTTTTGCAAATTAATGGTGGGGAGGGAATTTATAATTAATGAAATTTGTTAGGGCGCTAGATACGTAATGGAGGAAACATGGAATATTTAATACGACAATTTGTCACTCCCCTCGTGCATAAAATAGGGGACGCTTTATGAAAATTATCGGTATTCTCTATTCATGACGCGCTGTTGATTAATTACCCAGCTTTAATATCGCATTTTGTTACACACTCGAAATGTTATAGACGGAGGGGCGAACGGCGGGACGGGGAGGGGGGAGGCTTGGCTTGGGTATAGGAAGAGAGCTCCAAGCTCAAATGGCGCAACGCCGACATCCCGGTTTGAAAATTTGCCCCGAAAGAAGGGGCTGCAACGCGGGCAGACCGTCTACCACTACCCATGAAGATAAATTCCATTCCGAAAACTCGTCTAAACAGCTCTGAATCCTCCTAACTCCTCGTTTGCACAGCTATTCATGAAATGCCCTCGCCTCTGCATTTTTTACACTTCGCGTCTCTGTATACTATTTATACGTTTTTTTTTTTTTTTCTACGCTTTTGCAAACGCTCCGCGATCCTGCAGCCAGACTGTCTGCGCGTCAGATCCCCGACTCTATACTCGCCGACTTCTCTTCAGGCTAGACACCGAGTTTGCTTTTCCAAATTCTCGTTCTACAATTTATTTGCTTTTTGCAACGGGATTCTGAATTTATCACTCGACACTCTCGTAAACTCTCGATGGCAAGCATGCGACGTAACCTTGCTCGATTATATATCTGTTGTTACCGAGAAAATTTAAAGTAACTAAAGTAAGAAATTGCACGAAGATTATTGGCACACGAAAATATAATAATTTGTTCTCTTACGAGTCGGGATCGAACGATTCAAGGGATCGACATCAAGGGATTCTTCTTCAAACAACAACGTATCTATCGTTTCTCAATTCATATCTTCTCCATTTGCGAATATCTGTATGTAAATCATAATAAGACGTTAGATAGAATCGAATTTAATTCGAAGATTAAACCTTACCTCCAATTTTTTCCCCTGTAAAAGCTGCCTAACCGGAAGATCTCCACCAAAGATCCCCTGATTTCCGATCAGAATAAAGGGAAGATAGACGAAGGGTAGTGAATTCGAAACGGTGATCTGAAAATAAGAAGGAGAGAAAATGGATCGTCGATGGGCCCAGACGAACGAGGATACATTCCTTCCCTCCTCTCCCTCCCATCATCCGTCAAATCCCATTTTCGACGTCCAGAAGCTTCAGGATCGCACGCGCTCGGACCCTCAGGCGGTTATTCGCGTATACAGAACGATATACGCACGGACAAAAAGGATGGAGAGGGAAGGGATACGCGTTTGAAAGGGATAGGATCCGTGAATTTCCATCTGGACGATTCAATTTCTCCTTCACCTCGAAGGAAAAAAGGAAATCCCCGTCTCGATGCCTGCCTCGCGCGCGCCGCGCTCAATGCTTTCCCGCCAGATTTCTTGGGAATCGAGCGTTTGGGACGTTCTTCATTGATGGGTTCGGAGAAAATGCGGTCTACTCTTTTACGGTGGGAGAAATCGAAACGTTGAGACGTCTGTGGGAAATCCACGGATAAGAGAAGAGAAGAGTCTTCTCCTCTGCTTTTCCTGGTTCCTTTCCCTGGTGTTTTTTAAGGTGTCTTAATTATTAATTTAACTTTTGTTGTTCGCTTATACACTGAATGGAAAAATTATGTTTTCTTCTTTTAAACTGGAGTTTAATAATATATACTATATTTTTTGTTCTTTTAATATTTATAATTTATGATATAGTGAAATGAAGATATGGTATGCAGATATTAGATGATCGAGAAAATTTAAAATAATTGAAGACTCAAGACACAAGTTGATTAATGTGTTGATGACAATGTATTAATAACATTACGTCATCATTAATTAACAAATATACGAAGAAATTTCAAGTATTTATAAATTATTACGCACTATCTCTTAAATAATTAAAAAATTAACCTCGATGATATAATAAATATTTGAAATATCACCGATAAAAAAACAGGATAAAATTTCTTCTACGTTCTTCCGTGATGCTCAAATTTTCATAAAAAAAAAAAAATATTTTCACGAAATATAGTAAAAGTTTATATTAAAACATCTGATCTTATTAGTTTTTAATATGGCGCGCGATAAAGAAATTCGGATTCGATTTGAACTGGATGGATGAATTTCGTTCGTGTCGTATATTTTTCACGGATATAGATGAATCGGCGACGAAATACAGAGAAGTATGGATAAAACGGAGATTCCGACGCGGCGAATTATGCCGTTTCCGTTGACGCGTATTGCGTCGATATCGATCACTGCCACCTCGTCAAATTATATCGTTACGTCGATTGCCAGCCTAGACGCTATTAATTAAAGCCAGACATCCTTTAACCCGTGACCAACGAGATTTATGACTCCAACCGACGGATTTGTATGCCGTGCATTTGCGAATTCTTCTTTTCTTTTCTTTTCTTTTCCCTCTCTCTTCCTCTTTTTTAAGCTACTTTGTCGAAATGGGGATGTTCGCGGTATGAAGGAAGGATAATTTTAAATTGTTGTTTTTAAATTACAGTTTCAAAAATCGTACTATATAATTTTTGCTTCGTAATATCGTAATAAATAAATAAAATAAATAAGATAATAATCTGTAATGAATCAAGTAATGAATATCTATAAAAATGTGCGATGACAAATATTCATATTCGTTGTGTATATGGAAAAAATTAATTGAACAATAGAAAATGACTTCCAAAAGAATGAATTTATAATCTCTTTACGCTGATTAATTTTACTATCCAATTTCGCTTATCGAGAATTGAAAGAAAAAAAAAAAATTGAAACCAAGAAAGAAGATTTATCATCTCAAAAATATGAACTTTTAGAAACGGATTAAAATTTTTAACGTGGATTAACAATATCACGAATTCGAGAATACGGAACGAAATCGATAACGTCCAAGCCGAGAATAGACTTATCTTTCAATTTCTTCGTAATTGTCATTAATCCCTATTATAAGCCACCAGTAATTATAAAAATATATAATCATCCTCGGTGAACATTCGTTCTTTCCAGTCCAATTATTCCAATCAATCCTTCAATCGCGAGCTTATTCTCCCGATAAATCCGCAATGGAGAACGTAACGAAGCTTGGAATACTTGGAACGACGAGTCGCTCGATACTCAAATAGATATTACTTTTGTCGGAACAAAAGTATCGTTTTCTTTCACGAATTTCTCCTCTCCTCCCCGAAGTCCCTCCGAATCAGAGAACGTTATTCACTTTTTGGCAAGATCTCTCCCCCCCTTCTTTGAACGAACTTTGGAAATAAAATTAAAGAGGAGGCGCTCGAGCTACAAATTCCAAGTTTCCTGGCGAATGTCGATCGCCGACAGCAGACGTCGGCTCGAGTTTCCGGAAACTGAGACTAGCTGTCGTATCCGCCCGATATCTAATGCCCGAGAAACACGTCGAGACGTTGGAAATTTGCAATGGAATGGGATAAAACGGGACGTGTATGTAAAAAGAGGTTTATTAGGGAGGAACGTTTACCGAAACGACGCCGAAATATCGAGGAGAATTTCCTCGGATGGGGGGAGAAGAAAATAACGTTTACTCAAAGATGATTTGGAGATTTGAACAAAGTCAAAGTCAGGGAAAGATTAATTCTTTCTCTTTAATTTTTAATTTGTTTGGAACTGGAGACTATTGATTTATTAGGATTAATTTAATTTAATCGAAGCGTTTAACGGATAGGTAATTCCAGTAAGTTTATATTTCAAATTATAAATTATATATTCAATTTATCGGTTAAAGCTGATGAAATAGTAGAATCGAAGGAATATAAATGATGCAAAGAAATTCTTTATTTTATAAAGAAATATATGTAAAATTTAATTCGAATTTTAATTCCAAAGGATTTTATTCACGGATGGGCGTTCAATGTTTCATCTAGGTTTTAATTTTTTAATGTGAATTTATATATATATATTAGTTTACAAATTTCTGGATTGCGAAAATGGTTACAAAAATAAATTAAAATTAATATCGGCAAGAACCCGATTCAATTTCACTCTTTATTCTCGAATGTTAAAAAATTCACCCGGATGACTTCGCCCATTATTGCTTTGTCGCATTAAATTAAAGAATTAATCGAACGAAATTTGTTAATGACAATGCACTCTGAAATTCACTTCCGTATTTATAATTCAAAAATTCCGTGAAAAACCGTATTTTCATTCTGCATTCGTTATTTCATTACACGCACACGCGCCTGTTACATACGCACAAAACGTATCCGTGCTTTAAAAATTACGCTAAAATATACGTATATATAGCGCGTAGAGAGATTAATCCGAATGCATACGCGAAAAAACCTCCGTTAATACGCGAAGAAATAAATTCTAAAAAAAAAGAGAGAGAGAGAAAAAAATCTAACCCCAAAAAATAACAATACACGTTTCGCAAAATAAATATAATAATTAAAATAAAATCGAATTGCGAAACTGGATGGAAGGGTGGATGGAAGGGGAGCCGAGGTTTATATACGACGAGAACGTTGCAGAATTTTGCCGGAAAAGTGAAAACGCTTTGACGGTGGTCCCTTTCATGCCAGTGATCGACCGTGAATGACATTAACGCGAAATTTCGCCGCCACGTTGAAACTACGCTCTTATTTCTCCTCTCCACCCGCTTACCACCTTACCAACCAACCTCTCCAACAACCCCCTCCCCCACACTCGTCGTCACTTCACGCCACGAACCTCCTCCTCCTCCTCCTCCTCTACTCACTTGGCTTTGTTTCTCCTTTTATCAAGTCGCTTCCTTCCCTTGTATCGCGTCGCCAATTTCACTGTCTCGGCTCGGGTCGACCAAAGGAATTCCGCGACTCGGTCTTTTATATCCTTTAAAAAGATTTTCCCGTACTTTAATGAAAAAAGCTTCTCCTCCTCCGTGGGACAGTCGCTACTACTCGACAACATCCTCCTTCCTTCCTGACCTCTTCATTCTTCAACCCCCTCTTTTGAATTCTGCTTATTTTCTTCTACCCCATCTATAAATATCATCTCCACTTTGTCCCACCTTTCCCCCGTGTGCTCGGGACAAAGTGGAGAGAAAATTTAAGGGATGGCGTTTTTTTTTAACGGCAGAAAAAAACGCAAAGACTTTTTACAAGTTGAGAGCAATTGCGAGTTTTGTAAAACGATGATGTACCGGATACAGATAGCACCGTTCCTTTGCACTCCATCTGCAAAGAAAGTTAAAGTCACGCGAAATAATCTTCAGTGGAATTTTCTGATGTTATTCGAACATACTTTTGCATCTATATTCCTTTTTTTCATTTTATTACCTCTTCTTCTTTTTCCTTCTCTATGTATATTTCCTTCTCACGTTTCGTCCCTCCTCTATTTTTACAGAGAACATGGATGAAAATAATTATCTTTCTTAATCTATCGATTTCCTTTGCATCTTCAATTCGATCCTCTTGACAAATTAAATATTGCGAGGAATTCTCCAAGAATTTCTAGAAATAGTTTCCACACGATTTACGATCCATTTGCTAAATAACAATTTCAATATAAATAATTTTTCTACTAGTATTTAGTTAAATATTCGAATAATTTTCGAGATTAATACAATTCTATACCAACCCCCTACTATATTTTCCGATACACCACGTTTTAAATAAATATTGGACCACAAGATAGTTCGAAAATTATAAGAAACACCGATACCAGGTCCATAACTAATATCCTTCCCCTGTTTTTTAAAAACTTTTCCTCGCCGAAGCAGCGCCCGATAAATTCATAAGAAACAATAAGAAACTTGTTTCGGCGATGTTCAAAGTTTATACGCACGTGTTACGCGTTACAAAGCTATCCGTTAACGAATTTTCGATCCAAGACGGCATCCCCCGCGGCAACTATGAAAATGAAAAGTAACCGGATCCCTTGTCGAATCCGTGGAAACGGATGGCGGCGAGCGCAAATTGCTTGTCACAAGCATAGAGGAGTGCGATCAAAGGAACGTTTGATATAATCTAACGTGTCAAAAGATACTCGAGGGGGTGTTTTCCAGGGCGTCGCCATTCGATCGCGTGCCCCGACACCGATCGCTTGTCACACAGGGCTCGTTTGTGATTCGTCTGTGATTCGCGAAAACCCAGTGGCAACGTATCGAAGGATAACTCTGGATATCTATTCCGTTTTGGTCGAAGGAAGACGTACGGCTCGGTTGGCCGAGCGAACGAGCCTGCGCTAATGACGAATGTGCGCTCCAACAACCGTTTACCATCGTACCGCCATTACAGAAATTGCCTCCGGCCCCGCCATGATTGCTCAGATTCATGCCCATTCCTTTTTGGAGGAAGAAATCGATTCGACGATATTCTACGGTTTTTCTTTTCTTTTTTTTAGATTTTAGATACGATCTTTTAGATGGATGAAGATATAAGGGGTTGTTGTAAATTAGCTCGTCAAAAGATTTGATTTCTGATCGTCGTATTTGTACGTTTTGATAATTTCTTAGAATTTTCCATCCAAAATAAATAATTTTGTGCACGTTTGATATCTAAAAGCCGATTTTCTTTCAACTTGCGTCGTTTCATTTCAATCTCGATTCCAATAAAAATTCCTTCGAACAAGAAGAAGATCTTTCTCTTTTCTTCTCAACTTTTCTTCTCTCGTAAATCGTTGCAACGCACGAGTAGCTCGATCATTGATGATTCGTGACGGATGCACAGCTTGCACGAGTTCCAATTCGGACAATATCGCGGACAGGTTTGCGCAGATACGCTATCCGGGCGCAGCGGAGATACCGGTCGGCATAAGCAGAGCCTAGAGAGGCAAAGACGAGAGTTAAGGGAGGGGGTCGAGGATCTGGCCGGTTGTCACAAACTAACCCGAGTGATCTATGGCTCTAATTAATGGCAATCTCCGGAGGGCACTAGCTTTCCGCGTGGATTTCAATTATCTTCCATCAGTTTACCCGAATTCCTCCCCCACCCCCGTCGCCCGATAAACCGATTAAAGTTTTTGTAATACGAGTCCACATTGCAAACTCCATTTAACAACGATTCGAGGATTCGAGGTGGCTCGAGTTTGTTTGTCGCCGCGTTTGTCACCGCAATACGTGCAATTGGAGGGGCGATCGATCGATCCGACAGATTGAAGGTAAAAATTAGGATTTTTATCGAGTATCGATAATTCGAAATCTTTTCTCTTAATTCTTCATGTCGTGATTATTCGTTGACTAATATTCCTCGAATCTTTATTATTACAAATCTTACTTTTGTCACTTACACTATCGCGATTAATCGATTGATTTTGCAATAATACAGTGATACACGAACTAATATTAGTTATTATCGTTAACTCCAAAAGCTTGGGAGAAATTTTGAAAACCATTCATTCGTTCCAACCGGTTACAATGATATAAAATTTAACAGTGGAAATTACTAAATAAATAATTTATTTGTCCAATATATAATAATAATAATCGGAGATAATATGAGCATTTTAATAAATAATCGCTCAACATTATTCAAACATGGTTCAAAGCATCGTAACTCTGGTTACAAACCTTTCCTCTTTAATTATCCATCCTCCTTATCATCCTCCTTTTCTCCACTTCCACTCACGATGACCCTTCTTTTCAACGACTTAATTCAATACCTCCCTCCATCTATCCACAATCTCTCCATTAATGATCCACGCACGTACGAATGATATCTCGTCTCGAGGCTGATAGCTTCCCCCGGCCGAAGTTTTGATGTCGAATCCACCGCGTGTCGATCGATTATATCCGCGTGTACGCGTTCATTAACGAAAAGCGGCGGCAAATTATGTTTGCACGCGGTAACTTGGATGATTGGAATACCAAGACGTCTCTTCGAACGGAAATATATTCATGAGATATGCGTATAACATCGTGTATATATAGAATATGTAATGGGAAAAGCCGCAAGTCTGATGTAATTAACAGGTTTGCTCGCATCGGCCTACATATACTATATATATCTGGTAATACATCTCGTTTCACCTGATCGTTCGGCCGAAAGCTCCACCGTGTGAACCGTGAGCGGCTAAAAGCGCGTATTATCGTTTCGCCAAACGCGTACATGCCGCGTACACACCATGTGTTACCGTGTATACGTAGAGATACGTATCTGAAAAAAACTGCGCGGTCAGAGGAGGAAAAAAGCCGCACGACCATTTGAGTACACGCGAGGCGAGACTGTATATGTGTGTGTGTGTAACTCTTTCCGGCTCGCAACTGCTGTTTACGGTATACGACGCGTGAACATCGATACAGAAGGCGGACTTCCCGCAAGAAGGGAGTGTGTCCATGGTACACGCTATAAAGGTAATTCACTTTTCCGCGTGTGTCACTCGATATCGCGTAGCATGGAAGCGCGGATGTAAAATGTATACGTTAAGGGTAAGTTAAGTAACTTGTTTCTCCATTTTCTCCATTTCCATGGGAGGAGTATGGAATCGATTCGTGAAACGTTCCTTTCCTATCGATGAAAGGATAATCGAGAGCTTCTTTTTTCAAATCTGTTTTTCTCTCTGATCGGAGAAGATTGATAAATCCGATGATGAAATGATAAAATGTGGAGTGTTGATTCGTATCCTTTAGAAGAACGATTCTGGAAATCAAGATATGAGAGTCAGTTGATCAAAAATTTCAAAGATTATTTATTTTTGAGATTAGAGATTGCATTTGATGAAGCTGGACGAGGGTATAGTTAAGATGAGGTTGTATGACGGGGATATTTCAATTTTCTCGTTATCGCAGGAAAATTTCACGTTTCCTCTTCGAATATTTATTTTCGAAATTAGGTTACTATTATTATTGTCAGAGTGACGACAGAATCGTCAACTTTCTCTTGACCGATTAATCAAGCTTCGCCTCTCAGAAAGATGTCACACGACTCGTCAAATGGGTTTCCATCATTCAGTCGATAGATAGATCCCTCGAGGATGAATAACGATCCTTGTATGGATCTATGGTTACGACTGCATTGCCTCTCTGAGGCTATTCCCCATCCACCCTTTTACCCTCTAGGGTAAAGTAGCGTCCACGATCTGCCCTAGTAATAAATTAACGTATCTCCCTATGCGCTCTACTCGGAACGGATACTGAAAGAAGATTAAAAATCATCCCCTTGTATTTATTTTTTTTATCCAACATTGTTGGCGCAATTTAAATTTTGGTTAAAGATCGTTGTAAATAACACGTCTCTTTCACGATTTCATTCGTAATTAAAGCTCTTGTATTAATTCCCAATTATTTATTGAAAGCACTTGCGTCGCGCCCCCTCTTTTTGAACACGAAACATAACAAATTGGAAATTATTAAAAGGGGGGTAAGGTGAAAGAGCGAATGGAATGGGACGCGGAGGAAATTAAAAATGCACGACGCTGCGAAATTATTTTAACGAAGAACCATATAATTAACACTTGAACAACTGATCTCTAATGCAAATTATTAAAAGGGAGAGGGGATACAGGATGGGTTATAAATGCATAATGCAGATTCTAACGAAACTCATTTAAGAGGAAGGGAGAGGGAAAAAATGTGTTATGATATTATGGAACTATGAAATTAACTCGAAACAACTGACTTGGAATGTACATACTTGAAAATATTATACACACACACATATATAATTATAAAATATTGTAAAAGTGATTATTTTTATCTAAAATGTTAATTCGATCGAAAATAAATTTAATAATAATTGGAAAAGTAAAATCTGTCATTTTGATGAATATTAAATTAGTCTTAGAAATTTTAAACTTTTATCATAGAGATATTAAAATAATAAAATTAATAATTCCATGCAAGGATTGTTTCTGAATTTCAAAATAATAAATAAAATAATTTCAAGCTCAATTTTCGACAGATGATGACACGTTATCTTTGCATCTCTCAACTCCTGATTAAATGAATTGCAATATTTTTGTTCCAAAAAGACTTGGCTTGCGTCCAAAATTCTCAACAATAACTCTACTATAAAAATAACGGTTAAATGTGAATCGAAACTTGGTTTAAGCTCAAATTTATTACCAGAGATCGAAGAACGATGATTCAAATTCAAATATCAGAAAATTAATAGTTATTCTGATCCAGGATTTTATTCCCGATATGATGTTTTCGTGTAGCTGACAGATTCTTGCTACAGGAAGATTTTCGAACGTAGCTTTGGCAGAATGCCCAGAAACCTAGCCTCGGCTCTATTTACTCGAGAAATTCCAGTGATTATCGGCAAAGGATTTACGGTAGTCCTCTTTCGTTGCCATCTCTGTGAGAAGTTGCTGATTAGAAGTTTACATACGAGGGAGAAATACCTCGCCAACCGGTCAAAGAAATCCTGCTCCATTTCAATCGTGCAACTTGTGGCCGCCATTTAAAAAATTTGACATCCTCCGTATGGAAATAACTTTTATTTTCTCATTCATATCGAACTTTTCCTATTCATCTTGCTTACAATTATTGTATTTATTTTGTTAAAGAATCATTTTCCACGGAGTGACGATCAGTTAGACAGTTTTTCTGAATATCGAGTAATTTTTGTCAATTTCTGAACTCGTTCCCTTCAAATAAAATTTATTTTTAATCCTCTACAATAATTTTTTTTTAACAATAGCATATTTATTGTTTTGCATCAACATCAAAGGATTTTGATATTAAACGAAATTCACGGAATGCAAAAATTAGACAAATTTCTTTTTTACGAAAGAATGAACGCAAATTTCAATCCCAATTCTTCTAAATCCAAAATTTTTTTCAAGAATATACGAATTCCATTTTTCAAATTTTAATTTCAACATCAAAGTGGAGCAATATTCAAAGAATATTCAATCACTGAAATAATTAATCTCTCGATCTCGAGTTGATAGGATTTTTAGTCCTCCGTCGTAGAAACTCACATTTCTATAAATTTTCAAACGTCCCAATCTTCTTTCGATTCGCAAGATCGAGAGAGGGAAGGGGTGCGCGAAATCAAAAATCCTTCGTTATTCTTCCATCCCGGGGTAGATCTCAATCTTTCATGCAATTCGTTCCCCTCCACCAAATGTACACATTTTGCACGTGTTTGCACAGTATATCCATTCTTGGCCAATTGCCCCCCGTGGCTTCTGTTTTACGCCGTTCCATCCGATCTTCGTTATTTATATTTTTAAAACGCATTGCCGCGCGGATTTTTGTTTCGAATGTATATAAATTCCAAACGCAAATAGCCAATGAATAAACAAGGAAAAAAAGAAAAAAAAAAGGAAAAAAGTATAGAGCGAGCCAGGGTCGCAAAAATATACAATATATTTTATTGTTTCGTATACACGAAGTGGGCTTTAAACGAACGTTTGCGATATTTATTGCCGTGGGATACGTTTTCTGCGTATGTCACGTATGATAAAAATCCTTTATAATTGAAAATGAAAAAAAAAAAGGAAAAAAGAGAGAGGAAGTCATTGTAATCTGTAATTGTATCTGAAGGAATAATGCTTCTTTTGAAAAAAAAAAAAATATCTCTAATATTCTAAAAATAATCCTTTTCTTATCCTTTCTTATATATAAAAAAATTTAACGAAGAATTCCATCCATGTAATCATCCAAAATGTTAAAATTATCATCGATCTGCCATCGAATCACGTATCTTGATTAATTTAATTTCAACAAATTCGCTCAAAGAAAAAAACCATCTACCAAATATGCTCTCCTTTTCCACCTAAACGTTTTACAACCTCCTCCAACGCGGTTTCAAGCGAGACTGAGAAATCGAATTAACGAATCGAAATTGGAAAATCACGTAAGAAGAAGAGACGTGAGAGAGACTTGGAAGAAAGACCTTCTCGATTTTCTGCCGGTTCATCGAGTCGTACGTTCCCTAGCTCGGAGATCGAATCGGCGCCGAAAGGGCTGGAAACTGGTATTAAAGAGCCCGAGGCGTCGGATGGAAAACGTCGCGTGCGCTATATAGGAAGGGAGGAGAGGGAGGGGGTGGCTGGTCTCGATTCTGGTCCAACGAGAAGGGGACCAGAAAGAGAAAGAGAGGGGCACGGGTATTTATGAAGACGTCGCAATCAAGCGATCGTCGACGAGACGACGTCTGCGACGATTACTTCGACCGAGGTCGGGTAGGCGAGATTTCCACGCCTGCCCCCCGGACATCTCGTGAATTAAACGCGCGTTCCCCTTTAGGCTTGCCGTCAGAATGACCCATATACAGCGCGGATTCGTCGCTGTTCAAGCGTTTTGTTCCACGAGAGATGAGTCTCTCTCTTTCTCTCTCTCTCTAATATGAGAGGATACGAATCCCTGTGATTCGAATGTTTCTTTCGGGAAAAGGAATTATTCAAGGTAATTTAGGATGAGAAAATATTTCTTTGACTTACTATCTAAAAATTTAGATCTAGTAAATTTTAATTTGTATAACACATTATTAAGATTAATGTTTCTGAATGAAACAATTTCCTCAAAGATATTCTCAAATCCCCAATTTATTTTGATATTTAATTCTTCTCAGCTTTGTCAGATTAATAGAAAAAAGTTCAATTCAAGCTCGTGTCAGATAAGAATAATCACACACAAAATACATCTATTATTTAATCTCTCTTTAAATTTAAAATTCAAAATCCTGGACGTATCCTGTTCCCAAACTTTGGACAAGGGCCACGTGGATGATTATTTCTAAGAAGTATGAAACCTCACCAAGTTTAAGAGGATCATGATACACCATCGCGGACAAAGTTTCGATCTGCGTGTAGGTTATACGTTCGAGGTACACGTAAATAGTTGGTCTGAAAGCTTGGTTTCCCGTTTATTAATCAGTTAACCGAACCAGAGGAAGCAGAGGAGGGGATGATAAGTGGTACTCGAATGTTATCGAATAGAAATTTGCCGCAGAATTCCCTCGAACAAAGTTTCATGGGTAGGTGCATGCAAATACTGTTGGCCAACTTTCTTCTAATTCGAAGGAAATCAGTTTCGTTAACATTCGTTAAGAATTTTAACGGTATATGATAAGAAGCTTTACACGTAATGGAAACTTTGAACGTTTGAGCAACGATTCCTCGAGGAAACTGGAGGAGTAACTCTCCCCCTTTCAGGTTATCCCGATTAATCAAGCCGCGAAACTTAACAATACACTTGATGGAACATTGTTGATTAAAATCGTACGAACGAATCGTATCGTCTCTCTTGATCCTCGAGCTCCTCTCTTCAAAATCATCGATATAATCATGCTGAATCAAATTTGCAGATCGCAATACTGATAATTACATTTAATAGCGCTTCGATCATGCGTGTGACGGAGGAGCATTAGGGAGGGGGGGTGAGCGAAACCGCGGGATGATTAATTAATTTAGCGCGTAGCTTTGTTAATTTACGATCGAAATGAATGATATCTCGTATTGTAAATCATTTCCTATTTCCAAACGCCTGTTTCCAATTAATTACCTCGGATTTGAATCGCAAGGAGTGATTTGAGAAATGGAATCTAGAAAGATAATCCAAATTATCACTCTTTCTTCCCCAATCTTTCTTTCCTTTCTGATTAAACAACTCGAACGATACAAAATCGATGAATTTAATCATCTCGTTATTGATCCTCCGATTAAAGAAATCAACAGAGTTCATAATCTTCCTTTTGGTTAGCGTCTGAAGATCGATTCGCGAACACAAAAAATGGGCGAAATTACGGAACGATTTACCCCCCGATATAATATAATTTCATCTACCCTCGGGCAAATTGATAATAACTGGTGAATGGCGTAGGAATTTCGAGAAGAGCCTTTGACAGGATGGTTCAGGCCATCAGGTCTGAAATTACGATTCAATGGTCTAATAGAATACGAAATTTCCAGTGGAAACTGGCTACCGACAAACCGGAACAACTTGTAACTCGCGGACTCAAAGCTAAATGCGCGCGATAGGGAGCGCGCACAGAGAGGATTTCGATCCCCGCGAAATCCTTCCCCCAGATATGATACAATATCATATCGTCAATGTACAAGCCTCGATCGAAGTCGTTAATGAATCATCCTTGGAAAGTCGAATCCCCGCCGATCTCGTTCATTAATCTCGAATCACGTTTTCTCTATCTATCTTCGATCGATTACAGAGCGGCGCAATTTATTCCTTGGGAACGAATAATAAACTTGGTTCTCTGCGCGAGATTTTATCGCGATGTGAAATTCCAGTTCGAATTCTCAGTGGCGATCTGGAGAGCCGCGCTGGAATCGGATAACGGGCTACGACGATCGCGACGACGGTTTTAGAGGCCGGTTAAAAAAAAATTTGCAAGCTTAACCAGCCGTTCGAGGAGGGAAAACGCGTTTGATTAATCGCCAGGTGGGAATTGTTGGAGGATTCGTAAAAAGCTCGTTCCGATGCGGGGAAATCGGCCGGTTATCGGGAAAGCGATAAAAATTACCGTTATCATCAACGCGGCTATTCAACGGTAATGCACGCGACCGGAGCTAATTAACCAATTTGCATGATCGATTCCCCTCCCCCCTGCTCCTGATATTTTCCGTATCGGCCACTGAAATGGCCGGAAATTTATTATTACACCACTCGCGTAAAAAATCAGAGCTATTCATAATTACCAATATTTTCTTTTTTTTGGGGGTGTGTTTCTTTTGAAGTAAAAATTTAAAGGTTCAAATGATATTATTTATAATTATTTTTTTATATGCATTTCATTCCTTTTCTTTTCTTCTTGGAGTATTTTGCAAATATCCTGAATTTTTTTCTCTAATTTGATGACTGGTGGGTGGATGGATTCTCGATCTATCGTAATATTAATAAAATTTTCAATTAAAATTCACTCACGAGCTTTCAAAAATTTTCTTTCAAACGAGGAAAATATTGAAAATAATTCTAATTATTTCATCACAAACTATATTTTCCCCTCCCTCTCTTTTTTCTTTCGTTTTCCCTAAGATCGAAAAGATCCGATTGTTCCAAAGACCACAATTTTCTTCCAAGAATCATTCTTCAGATCAGAAAAAGATTCCAATTGTATCGTGAAATATTTTCAATCAATTCCTTACATCCTTTCAAACAATATCTCCTTTTATCAACAATTTGTGCGGAGAGGAAGAAGTAGGAAAAATCAATTTCCCCGACAGAGAATGCGATATACGCGATTCGAAGATTTCTCCAAACACGATCTTGCAATCCGATGTAAGACATTTCGATTTACAGATGCAATTCCACAATTTCTCGACTATTTCGAGTTTAACGAGATGAAAGCGACCCGAAGACGTCCAAGCGAGGAGAGGGAGGGGAGAGGAAATATCAGGCGTCTACGTTATCTTCGAGATAGAAAAATGTTGGAGAAGTGGGTGAAAAAAGAGAGAGAGAGAGAGAGAGAGAGAGAGAGTAAGAATGGGCGGGGGATGGAAGAGTGGTTGAGGTTAATCCGTAAGAATCTAAATTAAGGAACGAGGGTCAAGTTGGGATGGATATCTGAGAAGCTAGTTCCGGTGGAATAATTAGCCGGGGAGGTAAATTCGTCGTTCCGCAGCCTTACCACAGGGAAGAATTTCGTAGAATTTTAGCCAATTTGAAATTATTCCGCCAACTACACCTAATTACTTGACACCGGCCTGGAAAAGGGCATCTCGGCTTCCTTTCGGCTATCTTCAATTTATCTGCAACGCCAACTCGAGAGAAAACTCGCGAGATCCAACAAAAACGAAATTGTTTCTTAACGGAGGATCGAAAAAAATAAATTTGCAAAATTCGATTTTCTTCGTCGACGGAAAGTAATTATTGCGTTTGAATAAATTAGGATAAAGATGATTAAACGTTTCAGGTTTCAATTTATATTATATAGACTTTCGAACAGACTTGGTTAAATTTTCCAGGTTGTTCGAAAGATAGATCAGAATGATCGATCGAAAATTTTATGATCGAGTATTTTATAACAAGTCAGCGAGATGAATCCCACAGTAATACGTAATAGATTCACGTTTAAACGATGACTAACGCGAAACTTGTCGAGAGTGAGTTTAAATATTTGACAGCGTTGAGTGTTTTAAATGGAGAACGGAGTTTGAACGCCATACTTTTTCATGATAGAATCGTTTCGAACAGGGAATAGTAATTAACACGTAGAAACGTAACATCCAAAAAATTCTCAACGTTATAAATTATTTCAATATTTCCATGTTTCTCGATATTTTTCTGTTTCCGATTCCAATACACACACATATATATATACATATATATATTTTTTTATTTCCTATCAAAATATTGACACGTTAAAATTCCAAAATGGAAAACCGATAGAAAAACGCGTAACTTTTAGCATCAGATATATATTGACCGACACGTAGATGTACATCGAAACTCATTTTAACTTATATTATATACGTAATGAGAAAGGAAAATATGAAGATAGATAATAATCCCAAATTTTTATGGAATTCCAGAACTCGTTCAAACGCGAGATTTGAATTGGTAAACAAAATTTTACACAATTCCATGGCCGTTAATTATTCAGACATTGATAAGATATAAATTACTAATTAAAAAACAAAATATTCGATTGCCGCGTGTTAAACTGGCTAATCCTTATTAATACGTATAATTACATATTAATTTATCACAAGGGATCAAATCAAATTGATCTTGAGTAATAATTTTAAATTATTATCGCGTACAATACAAAAGCGCAACGATCAATTTACAATTACGCGATAAAAGATTGGTGTTGCGTATGGCATATTGATCGTGCAATTCGATCGGAATTGCCGACCGATAATAATTTAACAACGAAATTTTAATTAAAACGGACGATTAAAGGATAATCCAGTATTCCGAAATTACGACCAATTATGAGAATCATTAAGCTGAGAATTTAATTATAGGAAATGATCGAATCTAATTACCCATTGACGAATAAAAAAGATTAACGTTTTATATATTCTATTCAAAGATACGTGATTTCTATTTGGCGTTAATGCCTCCCCGAGTTATCGAGCACGATGTATTCAACGATGCTTACCCCGATTCCCCGAGCTGAAGATATTACATCGAACCATAAGTCCTCTTCAGGATGCGGTGGAACTCGTAACACAATTTCCCCGAACCGCGCTGTGAAACGAGTACGCAGGGGAATCATTGCTGATAACGTTCGCGAATACACGGCCATAACTTCCTTGCATCCCTTTCGAATCCCGTACTCGTGGAAACGTTAACTCGCACTTCATCGTATTACCTCCACGGAATGTTTGATTACCGAACAAGAACGAAATATCACGAATATTCTTCCTCCACCTTCTTTCCAATTTGTTTCCCCTTCTCTCCTCGAAACAATACTCTTCTACTTCGATATTTAAAAGAATAGCATCTACTTGATTCTTGGCAATATGGCAAAGAAGATTATTTTGATCTATTTCTTGGCAATGTAGCAAAGAAGAGGATTATTTTGATCTATTTTAAAATTCTTCATCCCATTCGAGAACAGACAAATTTTGAAACCAACTCTTAATAGTTCTCCCTAAACGCTCCATTCTTGAGAAATTTCTCAATCTTGGAGGCATAGGGGGGTAAATGTGGCGAATTGCAGGGACGCGAGAGAGGGTTGGTCGAGCACAGTCCCAATTTCCCAAGGCGGCCGTACACGGGTTGATGATGGTCCCAAAGTGGTTCGCAATAATAATGCGGAGTGGAGGCGCATCGTCGATAGGGCGCCGAGGGAAGCGTCATCAATCATGCGGGGGCCGATGTTCGTATAAGTATACACGGGTCGGTGGTGCGTTGCACTCGACAAGATGAGTCGGTGTTGCCTGATACACGTTGCCGCTGTACGTTCTCGTTTCGATCGCCGCTCTTAATCGCTATCGATCATTACGTAGGAGCCGTGCCTGTAACAAATTAGTCGCCTCGTGTGCCTGTGACGCGAAAACTATCCGCGAGACTCGTGGAAACGCGATTGAGCGAGAGCGAATGAACGAGGAAAGATGGCGCGATTGATTTAATAGCAACACCTCTTTCCTCCCTTGTCGGCCGATTGATCGATCGGGAGAATTATTTTATATCTTCACGCACGGTTCATTTATTTGTGTTATGTTAACGTTATTTCTTTCTTTTTTTTTTTTACTTGTTGTTTTGATCTTGAAAGATCGCGAACGGCGTGATTCGATTAATTATCCTCGGAATGATGGACGATGAACGATTGGAAATGGCGAAGGCGATTTAAGATTTTCCACCCCATCTCGAGTCGGAATTAAGATTTATGAAATGAAGGAATTGGTATCGTGTAATTTAGAAACTTGGTTGGGGGAAAGTATTTTCCAGTTGGAGAAAAAATTTATTTACGAAAGGGATGGATATAGAATAGAATAATAAATATTTATCCGTTTGCCAAGGATAGATTTCAAATTGCTTCCCTCTTTACAGATATTATATTACGAAAAATATATCAAGTATCCGCAATATCTATAAAAATATCGTAACGCGTGATGGAACAAATATCGATAAACCTTGTTCAAAGATGGGAAAAAATCGGAGCAAGGGATTATTTGATCTTCTTCCGTAGGATTCGTAGCCAATCGAGCGTGATTAGGGCATTCGTTAATTATTGATCGATATTAAGATAGGTGAACATAGATAAGGTAATTAGAGAAACGACGAACGAAGCCGAAACGCGTTCATGAATTGGTAAAATTCGTCATTAAACGGAAACTTCCGGCGTAATTAATTATTCTTCGGCGTTTCCACGCATCCATCTTCCGAGCCTTAATTAACATGTACAAGCCGTATCGATCCTATTTCGAATCAACCAAAACCTAAAACTTTTCTCGCCAACCGCCAGTTGATTTTCAACTATCGAAATTGGGCGCAGTTAACGTTCGAGCAGAAACGTTGTTTCCCAGGAAAAGTATTAACCACCCTCGCCATTTTCCCCTCGAAATTATCCCTGTCGACGTATTTCCTCGTTTCGCCGAGAACACCCCTCGAGAAATTCACCCCCTATTCCGACCTCTATAATCGCTCGAATGTATAAACTTGGCCCTCTGGTGGTTTCAACATATACCACGATCGCCAATTTATATTATAGGGGTTTCGAAGAGAGAAACGCGTCCAAGAACTTGGGAGAAGGTGTTGTAAAAAAGGATAAAGAGTGGCCTAACAAGGAGCGCCCGATTATCCAGCCGCGAAATTATCCAATCCTCCACCACCGATTCGTTTCGATCCCAAACTCTCTCGTTTTCTAGCATCCCTTCTTCGTTGTATTTGATTGTATTGTGAGAATTTGATTCTGAGAAATAATTGAAACGGTTTCAAAATATTTATACAATTACACGTTAAATAAAGGGGATGATTCTGCTGTGAAATTATTCTCAATGTCACGAATTAATTTTTTACTATCGTATCTTTCGTTTCTCTTTCTTCTCTTTTACTTATACTTTATCCAGATTATGAAACAATGAAACGATTCAAATTCGTGGGAAAAAAGGTTTCGAAATATTCCATGACTTCTTAAAAATATTTGAAAAACGATAAAAGAACGATGAAAATAAGGGATGATAATTTTTCTAAGCGATTATTCGGCTGCAAAATTATTCTCACGATCTAATCCTCTCCCATAGCTTCATTTCAATTCATTCGATTCCTAGTTGATCACCGATCCACCCCTTTCTTCTCTCTTCCATATCGCGAGAAAGGACAAAACAGATTCAAATTGGATGGAGAAATAGTTTCAAGACTTGCCCGATAATATTAAATACATTTTCAAAAACGACAAACGTAACAAGGGATAAATTCTACTGCAGAATCATTCTCAATGTAACCACGTCCAACCCTTCATCGTTTGTCGTTTCATCTCGATTCACAGTTGATCATCGATCCATCCCCCTTGTTTTCCGCCTCTACGCCACCCTCGTGTCGTTCGTAAAAACGCGAGGAATCGAATTCGCGGATGGGAGAAAAGAGGAGGGGGAGGATCGAAAAGGGGTGGTGGAAGGCGTTCGATAAGGGGTGAGAAGAGGGAGGGGGGGAGGTGAGAGCTTCCGCGGGACGGTACAAAGCTTCGCAAACAATGCGCGAGGATTTAGACAATTGGCGCGATCAAAATGGCCGCGCGATCTCCCCACGGGGGATGAAAATCTGGGGATGCAACACGCTTTCGGTTTTATGGAAGTGAGTGGCCGGAAAACCGATTTTCGGCAGGAGGAAGGGGGCCGTGGAATAAAATAAAATGCACAGGAAACACGGAGGAAGAGAAATTGTTCGTGTTGCGAATGAGGGGGGAGAGGGAGGGGGCAGGGAGGGGTGGAGTGGAGAAAAATAGATGGACCTCGTGATCGTAAATACAGTAGGTTTTGACTTTCGTTCTCTGCTCTTTGATGATGAATATATTGCCTCCTCTTTTTTTTTTTTTTTTTATCTTTCGATTAATGGATAAAATCGCTGGGAGAAAATATTTATAGTCGGTGAAATTTGTCTGGAATCGTATCGAATTTTGTTTTTTCGTCTCGCGTGAAAAAAAAAAACTTTCATCGAGAAATATCTTCGCAAGTTGAATATGACTCTGAATACTCGATAACGATACTACCGATAACGATGCAAAATTGAGAAAGGGAGGGAAATTTTTTGAAAGGAAAATTTCGATTCGAGCGGAGAATCATAAAAATTGGCCATGCATAATGACTGAAGATGTCCCGCCTGGAAATAAGATTGTACGTGCCGTTGAGGGAGGAAGAATATTTCTCTTATTCTTGCCTCGGGGATCAAGGGATTTCTTCCTTCCGACTCTACATAATACCAGTGTCACTTTGTTTAATGTAACGAAACGTTACGTAATGAATCAGCTTCCTCCCGATTTTCCACGACGATATTTCTCGCGAAAAAGTGTGCTGTGTGCACGTCACGATTGTTTCAAAAACAATTTTGCGCGACACGAATTCATTCCGCGATTTAAAAATCATTAGAACGAAGACTCGTTACATCGACGTTTTTACAAGATCAACCTCGTGACTTTGCAAGTGGCGTTCTTAACTCGTTCAATTTGTATCGGAAATGAATCTTTCTTTTTGTCGCTTCAAACTGTCGGGTTCCACAGGAATTCTTCTCGAGTGTGAAAAAAGAAATATCGTCCAAGATATTTCATTTATACAGCGACACGAATAACGAGAATTCTCGCCAATATCGTTCCAAGCAACTTTAATTTCGCCATTAACGGGTCGCCGCGAAAACGCCCCCATCGTGAAAATCGTACGAGTTTCAACGAACCCGAACGTAATGAGTTCCATAGAACCCTTCAGAATCGAGTCGAAACGGGCTGGAAATAAGTGGTTCGAAGGGGCCTTTCATTTCATTAACGGTAATTGAAAAGTATCGCGGTTTCGTGATCCTCGATGATCCCTCGATCTACATAGCATGTTTTGTGAAACGATTTAGGGGGAGGGGAAAGTGTATCTCCCGTTGGCCAATTCCTGCATTTATAAAAAGATTAGTGACGTCTATAATTTTTACACTTTCGTTCGAATAATCTCGTAAAATAAATAATAAGTAATTTCAATTATATTTAAAATTACATTTATCTAAGAACTTGTTTAAGTCAAGTGCAGACGAAGAATGTTAAAAATTTTTATTTTGACGTATGCGTTTTTCTATTTCAAGAAGAAAATAGTATATGAATTTATAATATAGTTACATTCTTACATTTCTCGAAATAAACAAATTGAAAGACTCGTATCGGGTCTTAACTTAATCTCAAAGAAAAGGGAATAATTCGTTTATTTAATTTAGAAACTTGTAATAGATATGTCGCGAATGTGATATTTTTACATCTCAACAAATATTACGAATTCCAAATGATTCTTTTCGAAATTGAACACGCCTGTCGTAAATTATAACGAATTGTAATGAACCTAACCTCAAAACTTATCCAAATAGATGTCGTTACTGTTACATTTCCACGTATCGACAAATACCGCAAATTCGAAACAGTTTCCTTATCTCTCCATCTGAAAGGGAATCGCCGTATTCTTCGAATAAAAGAAAATGGTGATTCCAGAAGGTTTCGTTCCGCCCACTAATTTTCACGCGGGTTCCTTAAAAGACGCCCTCTTCTGCTCGATCCCTGTTAAGGATAACGAGTCACGTTTCGAGTTGTCTCGAGCCGAGGGTTCAGACACGTTTTCCGGAAGCTAGGATCAGTTTTCGTGTTTCAACTTTGTGAACCGGTTCACCACTACAAATACCGGCGAATAGATCGCTCAGGAAACACGTCACATAGACGTCACACGATGAGGGATGAAGACATGATCGAGGCATCGAAACTTTTCGTCGATATTTCGGAAATTATCGAATATTAATCCTTGGCAAAAAAGAATTTTTGATTAAACGAAACATACTTTATACTTTAAATTATAAATTTTTTAAATTGTATTATAAAATGTGAGAATATTGAATCACGTGTGCGACATGAAAAGTAGAAAAAGAAATAATTTAAACTTTTCTTATTTTCGAAAGAATATAAGGAAGCAAAATGGAATTGAAAAAGCTATTGTGAATTCATGGCAAATAAAAAATGGTAAATAAAGATTATTTTTTTAAAGTATTTCCTACGCGATACTGCTTACGTGTATCAAAATTATTAACAACCAAGTTTTGCATGTACCAACCAAAGTTTTGTTCTCTCTGAATTAAAAAATAAATTTAATTATTTCTTACTCCACAGTTTTTACTTTATACCGAAACCGGCTTATATCGTTATTTCTATATTCGCATCAATAATTTTACATCCCAAAAACTTTTTTACCGGGGTTAAATACAATAATATATACAAATAGAACGTCTCTTTCGTCAATTTCCTTTATTCGTTTAAGAATTCTCGGTTGTTCGTTTGATGTCGAGCACTATTTTTATCGCGAATGAATACCCGATCGTGTCTCGGAAACAAACACGATAAAAAGTCCGTGCCTTTGTCGGAGGAAATGCGATTGGATTCCGTGGTTGCATTAAGAGCTAATGTTCTGGCAAATTCACGCTTCGTGTCCACGACAAAATTAATTCTCACGTTCGCGTCCATTCTCGTTTTCCATCCTCCATTTCCTTTCGAGCGGATCGAATAACGCGGTATACAAAAGTTGTCGGAGGGAAAAAGACGATGCCTCTCCTCCCAAATGCTTTAACGTTGAAATTAATTCGAACTATCCCCCCTCCCTTCCATCGTTTATCGAAACCTGCTCGAAAATTTATCCATACACGAGATATAACACCCTCGTGCAAGAATATCTTAAGCGATTTTGATTTATTTTTACTCGATGGAAAATTTTTATTATTATTATTATTATTATTATATTTCGAATTTTTATTTATTTTTTTCATCTCATTGGAAAGTTTCAAAGTGCGTGCCTTGAAGCTCGATTACGATCGTGTATGATACATTTATCTTTCGCGTGCAATGAGAAATCGATACGTACACTTTTACATTTTTATAAACTTGCCCTTGTTGTAAATCTATGTTGTGAAGTGAAACTTTTTTGATCGTATTTCCTTGACATTTCCCATATTTATTTTCAGAAGAAAATAACGAATGGGAAACCGATTTTAAACAACGTATTTGCACTTTGTTTCATCCCTGTTTCGATTAAATTAATTTACAAAATAAATTTGCGTAACGACACGAGGATTGTATCGTCCGATGCTGGAAAGAAAAGTTCTCGAGAGAAGTTTTGACCGGATCCGCTTCCCTGATTGATGCGCTCTCGTTAAAATTAACAGGTCAAGAGACTTTATAGGCATCCGTTTCGTTGCTAACTGTTGACGATAGGGAACGATATCGTTTGCCCTGGCGAAAGACGATCGATCGGCTGCCTCCCTGCTACTACCTTCCACTCCATCGAGGTAGGAGATGTCTGATCACGATCTAGGCTAAGCTGTTTTCGGTGTTTCGAAACGGTGGGCGAAATTGTACGTGGTATTAAAGCGTAACGAGGGTAAAGTAGGCGAGTGCTACTGCACGAGATTCTCTTCTCTTCTTCTCTTCTACTTCTTTTTCTTTTTTTCGGAAGAGATTGGAACTTTTTCAAGTGCGCGAGCAGTGAATTTGTTGGCCGATGATATAATTATTCGGTAATCAGTTGGGATTTGGGTCAAGCGTTTATTTTACATCCACGAATACTATCTCGCTTGAAAAACGTTCCAGATAATGTCAATCATGGCTTATTCAAAAACCCAGTTTTAACCTTCGATCCAGTTACGAGACTGATGTCAAAATGACATCGTCGCAACAAGATGATGGATATTAACTTTAGCCTTAACCCGTTGCGCTTTCGTGACTTTCGAATCTCCGTTCAGAATCTGTATTTGTTGATGAAGGATATAATTTTTTTAAATATTTTTTTTTTATTGTTGGCAAGAACGTGGAAAACTTTACTCGTTAAAAGATCGAGAATTTTTATTTTAAAGAGAGATATATGTGGACATTAATCAGTCTTCCTTTCTGGTTTGACGTATTGGTGTTGATGCCATTTTTCTAGTCTCTGCATTTATATATTTTATTTATATTTATATACTTTTATTTGGAGATTTTCACGTACGAAACTTGAAATTTTCGTGTAAAAAGAAATTTAAAAATTTTGTGTCAGAAAGAATAAACAGTGTACTTGAAGGATGAAAAACAGTCGGCTGATGAAATTTGCCTGGACCGGGAATCGAACCCGGATCTTTCGCTTGGCAGGCGACTGCTCTTACCGTTGAGCTATCCAGGGCCGACCAATCTTATTTTCTTCCCTTATCTAGATAATTATCATAAATATAAATACAAACGGGATACCTTCGAATCTCTTTTATATCCCAAACGGTTTGAGAGATATAAGGATGTTCAAAGTGTGCATAATAATTCAACACGTTGCAGAGATCTCACGTATTTTCCTTGAAAAATTAAATGCTATTCCTTCAAGAATTTCGTTTTTGTTTGTCTAGAATTTGGAATAATCGATAGAAAGAGAATAAAAAAAGATAGTAAAAAAAATCATCCCTTTCTTTGAACAACGATATCTTGAGAACCGGAAGTTGAATTAAATCGAAGTTCGTTTCAAAGAGCAAAGCTTCTAACAAGACTTCTCTTTCATTGGTTGACTAAAAGTTACTATCTTTTAGAATTACATCGATTCAAAGTTTTCTTAATTCTAATTCTAGCGTTTAAGATAGAAAATCACTTTTTTCTCGGAAACCGGAAGTTGTACATGGATAAATGAAGAAACGTTTGCAAGAGCAAGGTTTCCAGAGGCGCTTCTAATAATCGTTTTTCCACCAAAAATCATTCTATCTTCGAAGTAATAGTTTCTTTTCCAATTTTGATGAGGTTTAATCAAATTTTAAAATGACGTAGGTAATGATGGATATTCCAATTAATTTTTAAAATCACTCTTCCAATTTTTCGACATCTATAATTTACATTTATATAAAATATGCAAACACGTGTGATATTAAAAAAAAGTATTTAAGATTAGATTTCATCCGGAAGTAATTTCGTCAGCCCCAATAATATTTCTGATAAAGAATTTTTCCGTTATTTCGCCGCTCGTAGTTTCAGTTCTCGTTGAACGAAACCCAACTTTTCCAGATGGTAACCAGCCCCCAGCTGCACCATGCAAATCGAGTTCATCCTTTCCGAACGTATACCGCAAATTGGTAACGATAAAGCTTTAATGATTTCGTGTACTCCCCTGATGGTGTTTACATCGTATTTATGGCGACCACGTGGCTTTCGCTGCCCAAGCTACGCTAATAAATTACCACCACTTCGATTGTTTTCCAATCCATATTGGCCTTTTAGCGTTACGTTGTGTACAACGTGTATATATAACGAAGAAGGGAATATTTAGCAATATTTTCCAAGAAAGAGAAAATTCGTTTTCCCATCCGTCTGATCCGAATATTTAATAATTTCTTAATCTTGCTTAATCGTGTGTAATTACTTGTTACGTGGATGAAGCGTGAAATTGAATAGGATAAAAATTATGAAAGAGAGATGCGATTAAACGCTTTCGTCAACGATTATTAATAATCAATGCTTCGATGTAATAAATATTTTAAGAGTATTTATTTGTGACGAAAATTTAAGACCTGAAAAAAAAGAAATATATTTATTATTATTTAATTATTTAATAATTAATTGAAACATTATTGAATCGCAAATAACAACGAGAGTGAAAAAATTAAAAAGCTTAGAGGAAAGGTACAATTAGAAATTTTAAATATTGCGAGAAAATTAAACCGTGATAAAAAATTATTTGCATAAATGTGTTATTTTTATATAATTCTCCGTATACTTTTCGTAATTCACTAAAAAATCCGATTAATTTGTTAAATATAACACCATGGATTCACCATGGAATTAAAATAACCTTTACACAATGACTGGGATATATTTTCATACACATTTAGTTATATCGATCGTCTTTAATTATAGCCCTCGTTCAACCCCTATACCTAACGTTAAAAAGGAAAATAATAAAAGGAGGAGAGGAAACGTTGAACTTTAGCTTGCAGCTTTATTGAGCTTTCTCGCGGAGTGAACTCGACTATGAAGCTCCCTAACTCTGAACCCCTATTTTTCATTTCACCCTCTGCCGGTGCATCGGAGGTGCGATTCGTTTGTTGATCCAGTTCCTTCAAAATTACAACGAGCGTTAAACGAAGCGATACTCTTTTCTCAAGTAGAGATCGTTTACATAGGAAAAAGAAAGAAGAAGATTTAAGTGAGAAAAATCTCATGTAAAAAATTTGAGCATTCGACTTTGATTAATTTATTTATACAAAGTAAAAGAAAGAAGATTTATAAGCTTTAAAAAAGAAAAATAATATATTTTAAAATTATAAACGATCTCGTATTTCGATTAATTTTTAAAAACAGCACTGACTTGCTCGTCTTAAGAGCTGTATAGCGCAGTATATAAAATATCGAGAAAGCTACGTTGAAAATCTTCTGTAAAGAAGAAGATAATCCATTGCTTTTGTACTCGAAACGAAACAAGTTACTCAAGTTTCGAGCAAAAAACAACAGTTTATAAATTTAATATATTTATTTCTTGAGCATCTCTGGAAAGTCTGAATATTGTTTGAACCAACGAGATATCATCACATATTGCAACAAATGAAAAACGGAAAACTTTTATTTCTTATAACTTGTAACCATAAATCGTTTTAATTACCATCCCTTCGTAATTAATTCACAATTAAATTCATAAGTAACTTTAAAAAAGCTTAAACATGCTTCCAAAGGATATTTCCATCATCTTTATCCGCATCAAAGATCCCACAACACTCGTTGTTTCTCCATTTTCCAATCTTTTTCAAATTTTTTTCAAATTCGAGAGTTGCAACTAGGCTAGAAATAAAACCGAGGAATACTTTTCATCCACACCCGTTAATCAAGGATCGGAACGAATTCAGCCAACGTCTCCACAACGAAAAGCAACGCTTCCAAAGGATATTTCCATCATCTTTATCCGCATCAAAGATCCCACAATACTCGTCGTTTCTCCATTTTCCAATCTTTTTCAAATTTTTTTCAAATTCGAGAGTTGCAACTAGGCTAGAAATAAAACCGAGGAATACTTTTCATCCACACCCGTTAATCAAGGATCGGAACGAATTCAGCCAACGTCTCCACAATGAAATTCCACGCACGCGGATAACGAGAAGGGGGGAATCGGCGGTTTCGTTGTTTCGCCGCAGCCTAGCCCCATCCTCCTCTCCTCCCCCCTGGAAAATCGATCGTCGAACGACAACGAAGCCAGGCCTCCTGTCACGAGATTTCCGCGGTCCGCGGCTGAAACAAAAGCGCGCGGCTCGCTCTCTCGAGGCGAAAATTCCCGGCCGCGTGTTGCGTGATCGTCGCGATCGCGGCTTGCCATTTACCTTATCGTGTCCTCCTTTGCGTCGAGAAAAACGTCAAAAACGTCGTATCTCTCGCGGAGAGATTGAATTTTCATAGATACGGAGAGTGGCCAGGTACGGAGAGGAATGGTTGGAGAACGGTGGTTGCGGTGGTTCGACGTCTACAATTTTCCTCGTCATTTTTCGCGTATGAATAAAATATCGGGCGTTATTTATCCAGGTAATTTCATCGTGAATCCATTTCCCGTCCAAATATTTCCATCGTTATTCTTCATTGTTGTTCGGCTGTATATATATATATCTTGTGTGTGTGTACAATGAATGGCCAAATGGTGGAAATATATCCGTGCCCTATTAAATATAAAATATGTAATTGATATTATTATAAAATAATTTGAATAGTTGAAAGTTTCTACGTACGTGTTTCAATTTTAGGGTTATATTATAATTTCACGAGAAGAATCACGGGATACAATTTTGAATATTTTATGATTTACGATGCTCAAATAGTTTCTTACAACAAAAGAAATTTTGATGTAGCAATTGACACGTACCCTCTCTCGTAAAACAATTTATTCGAAACAATTTTAATTAATTCGAGAAATCCAAATTGAAGAAGTATTCCACATTCCTGAACTGAAAAATTGAAAAATCAGAGGATCTTGTAATCGTAATCTCGCATCAACGAAAGAGGTACGAGAGAGCAAAGATGGAAAAGTGGCCAGGATCAAAAAAAAAAAAAAAAAAAAAGGAACGCGTGCAACGTGCGCGTCTTCGTTAGCAATTCGACGAGGCAAAGACGTGTTCCAACACATTTTCACGGATGTGTTTCGCGTGGATATTTGGCCGAGACCCGGCGAAACTGGAACGAGCCCGCGCTTGGAAATGTGTACATTGTACTTTGCCGCGGCGAAATGATATAGGCGGAGGGGTGGGGTGGGGTGGGAGAGGGCAGCGAGCGCACACGGCGACACAAGGGTTGCTATAATGAGCGGCCCGACCTCGACATGTAGGCCAAGCTCTGACGCATACCTGCACCGCATACACACCTGGACTTTCCACGTTAATACCGTGAGTGCCTCGGTTAAAGTGCGAACGACCAGCAACGAGGGACGCCTGCTGCACGCGTCCAACGAGTTCCACATCGTTGTGGAACCTGTATCGAGCTTGCTCCTCTGAGAATTTTCCCGGCGATCGAGATTCCTCTTGCGTGAATTTCAATTTCAGGAAGAAAGGGGTAGTAGAGGAGAAAGTGATTCTTAGAGATGTTGGTAAATATACGATGCTCGTTTGTTGGAAGCTGTAAAATTTATTTAATTAGAAGGTTGGAAAATGATGTTGATTTATTGGACAGTTAAAGATGTTTCGAATATGAGTCTTGGATTATTTCAAAATGAAATTAAATAGAAAAACGAGGATAACGAACAAAGATTTTGAAGATATATTATACACGATATCATCTGCTTTAAACGTTTCGTTCTTCGGTCTATGCAAATTATTCTACCGAATTCTCGAAGAATATTATAGTCTAATCGAATTAGGAACTAATCTAATCGAGGAGAATAATTAAATCCGATCATTATGGAAATTCGAAACGAAACACTTAATAGGCGAGATATCTTAACTAAGGTTGTTCAAAATTTTCGCGTTTAAAATATCAACGAATTTAAACGCTATTTAATCGATTCCACGATCGAATTGACTTTTGGAAACTAATGTTTACCGTGAAACTTAAAATTATTCAAGGGGTGGCAAGGCGAGGCAGCAAGGCTTGGAAGGAGGATACATCCCTGTCTTCGTCCTTCTCTTCGACCGTGCATAATGCAGTAATTGTCAAGTTGAAGATGTTCGTCTTCGTTCGCGTCTACTTTGTTCGGATCCGGAGCCGAGAACGAGCGGGAAACGCAATTAATTAAACATTCAAACAGAGTGTAAAGCGGATGGTTAATGTTTCTTTCACAATGTCGTTGCATCGTTCAACTCTGTTTTCTCTTTCCCCGTTCACGATGTTCCCGAGGATTGTTAATGGAGGACGGAACTTTCGTTCAACTGTTATTTGATTATAATTTTTAAAAAAGGGGAGAGGGGGAAATTATAATTCCGGCCATGTTTTGAAACTTTTAAAAATTGTAATTTTTCGAAATATAATATCCATCGAGTGAATTTTATGGTGTAAATACGAAAAATGAAACTAAATACGAAAAATAATTTTTTTTTTTTTTGACTTCCATAGGTAAGGGAATAAAAAATAAAATAGTAATTCGAGAAAAATATATGGTCGAGAAAAAATATTCGTTATTCTAAATTTCACGAGCAGATATACATTTGTTTCATAATATTTCGTGATATTTTCACATCCACGTGAAATTGTTTGGTATTAAAGTTATTAACTGTATGTCCAGCTAAGGTTAAGTTTTTCCGTTATTTTTTTTTTCAATAAAAATACTTTTTCTCGTATTTTTAAAACCAATTTAACATTTTACATGCGTTTGATATTTATACATCTTGAAAGAAAAATTATTACGGTTTATTTTTAATAATATTTCTAATCTTATTTCGAATTTTATTCCGCGATAATAGAAATTTCTCTCGACGCGTTAAAAAATTATCCCGTTAAATACCGAATTTATTTTAGAATACGGAGTTAAATCGTTCGAAAGCCTCGTGAGTTTTTAAAGAGCGAATAATTATGGAAGGAAAAGGGGGGAAAATAAAAATAAAATAGGAAACGAAGATACGTTCCTTTATAGCGTCGCTGTAAAAAAGTTTTAAACCAAAGGATCGCGGGTTGGACAGACTTATAATCGTAGTTGGAGGAATCGAGCAATTAAACGGAGTTGTAACTTAGAATCTCGTCTCGATGACGAGGAGAATCTTACTACCAAACTTCTGGAATTCGTAGCAATCGGATTATCGGCAACGAACGGATGAATATCGATCAGATTTTCCACGGAGAAATCGCACGTTTATCCCTTTCAAAGGAATATTTTTTGATAAGACGTAAAAAGGAAAGCCATTTTAAGTTCGATGAGAAGATCGATTCTTTGACCCGACGACTTGTAATTTTAAAAATTTATCGCTCAATCGTTTTAATCGAATAAATTGTATATATATGTAATTTCATCTAGTAATTTCTTTCATTGGATCTATGTACGACGCAAAAGTTTTCTATCTGACGAAGGGAGCGTAAGTTTGCCCAAGACTTTCGGCGCCATGCTGTCTTTGAAAGCTGACCGAGGTAAAACTCGCGGAGGTAGCAATAATACTTTGTAAACTTCAATCCTGTCGTGATTAAACTGAATGAATGTTGAAACTCTGCTCGCGAGTTGTAAATTAATCGATATTTATGCCTGCACTCGTGCGAACGTTCATTCCAGCTTAATGGAAATTTAAAGACAGAGGATATTACTTTGAGTTATTGATAGCTTCGATTATATTGTACGTGCCAGCCGGGTAATGTAAACTTAATTTCCAAGGAGCTTTTCCTTACACGGATAAAAGTACCTATCTTTCATTCTGCTGCAACTGACATTTCTTGGCGCATGTTCTCGAAAACGAGAATTCCATCGACCGAGCCAAGAATATTTGCAAAACGATTACATAATTTCGACAATTGTTTTCTTCCTTAAATATTTGACCATTTTTTCGAAATTAATCGATCGAACGATTAAAGGAAGGAAGAATTTTGAAACGATCTTTTCAATTATTCGAAAAAATAATCCTCGCTTTCCAATCTTAACGATCAATGATCACCATTTCTCCTCGTGCAGAAACGGTATATAGATCAATCACTTTTCCATAGACGGGGAAATTCCGATCAAGAACTTTTCGCAACGCGTGCGAAAATAGTACACGTAGAGAATAGGGGATACTTTCCACGGTATAATTGGTTCGATACGGTGCAATTTTTAAAAGGCCATTGACAAATGGTACAAGTCAATGATCCGGTTTATTGACTCGTGCGTTGAACGGCTTCAATATTCCAACTTCCAAAGAAGAATTATCGGCTATCTATCAATATTTATCGAACTCTACAGCGATAGCTGCTCCCGGAGTATTGTGCAAATACTGATAAGGTAAGCGATATTTTTTTTTTCTTTTTTTTTTTTTATTTATGCCGGTTATTTGCACGATCGGTTGATCGATGTCAATCTATAATTTAAAATAATTTTCAAACATTCGACGCGCGTCGGTGAAAATCGTAAAGGGAGGAGGGAGGGGAGAGGAGGAGGGGTGAGCTAGCTTTCATCGAATGCTTTATTAATCTCCACGTTGGACCGCGTTTCTCTCCCACCTCGATAAATAATATGGGGCGAGATGGATTTTAAAACCGGAATCGGGTAACCGTCTCCGGTTCACGCTTGTCGTTTTTCGGATTAATTGAATCTGTTAGACAAATTTTAATAAACAATCCGTCGAACAACCAAGATTTCTGTCATAACGTTTTCATTCGATTTTCATTAATTAAAGACATCACGTCGAGAGTGTTGTCGGGGCTGAATAAACTGTATTTAATAATCCGTTCTGTCGCCGGTTAAATCGGATTCTTCGATTTATTAAAATAGAAATATTCGATTCAATAAACTATTTTCGGTGTACAATCAGTGACCAAATTTTCTCTTTTCCTATTAACAAAGCGAGTTGTTGTTATTAAAATGATTAATCTGCTTTTATCGTGATAGAAGATATAATTATATAAAATAATCCCTCAGATCCTGCTGTAAAAAAATATTTCCGTAATTGTATCATAGAAAAATTTTGAGGATTAATTTCACATTTTTATTCAAATCATTTTTCAGGATTAAACAAATTTCCTTGTAAAATGTATACAAAAGTTAAGTTTCGTCCAATTTGAAATTTCTTATGAATTAACAAAGAAATTATCTGAATGAATCTTTGTATCCTATCTATCTTCTCCAATCCGAACAAGGATTTCCAAAAATCTCCCACATCCATATTTACTTTCCACCTTTATCACGATTTCGCACTTTCCACGCCTCTTCCTTCATTTCTGCGGCAAAATCTCCAGATCTACAGACTAGATTCTCCATTCGCCCCTACATCCTCGTTGCGTTCTTCCTCCAGACATTCTCGTAAAAACGCCACACGTTTCCCACTTCTCCTCCCCTTCAACATCTTTCACGGTTCACACATTTCACTCATTCACTCGCGCTCTTATCCTTCGAGTATCTCCAGCGTATCTCTTCCATAATAAAGCTTCATACCCAACCCCGTTTTACCACCAATTCATCCCTTTCTCTGTCCCCTCTCCTCGTCCAAGACAAATTCGTCTTGGCGGTGAAAACGGCAGCTGGCCAATCGACAGTGTTCAAACAAGCTCTCGCTCGTAGAGCATTTTTATCGAGCAGTTTTATGGGGGAGAGGGGCAGAGGAAAGTTGCACGTAGACGTTCATCCGGCCACAATTATTCCTCTATCAGCGTGTAAACTGTGGGGACCGTTCAACCAACTCGACCCCTTCACCCCTTCACCTGTCACATATGCCCGGCAGCGAGTTATTATTCTGGTCATTTGCTTAACAGAGTTATGCAAAATCGCGCGCAACTTCGGGACCCCTTGTTGAACCGGCAACGTCACGTGCGAACACAGCAATTTCGTGCTTCGTTATAAGTATTCATACGCGTTAAAAAGCGCCGAATAAGCCCTTACTTTGGTCGCCGTTGTTTGCCCGCGTGTGTGCCGTTGCCTTCGCCCGTGTTGAATTCTAAATCACGCGCGAATATATACGAAGAATGGACAGACACCGACCGTTTGGCGCTCGGTCGATAATAAAAATGCGATCGGCTCAAGAGTGGAGTGGATAAAGAGAGGAGAAAAAGGAGGAGAAGAGGATATTCGGCCTCGATTAAACAGTGGAAACAAAATTATCACTGTGTTTGGAAAAACTGTACCACAAATCCTTTCTTGGCTTGGTCTTCGTTCTGGCATGTGGCCAATAGTCGGTTAACCGAAACCTGTGCTTCGAAGATCGTTGTTATCTGTCCGATAGGCGTTGCACTTAGACGGTTTTACAACCGGTTTACAAACGGTGTGTTCCGTTCCTGGATACATGCACATTCATTCCTGTGTTTCTATTATACCCTATGTTAAGTGATCGTTCCCTTCTTTCCAATTTATATCCAGATAATTATTCGAGAAACCGAATTTCCGGTTGTAAATATGTTCCATCATACGTTTGTTTCGTTTTCGAAGATTTTATTTCTGTGATTCTTTTTCTAAATTCTCGACACTTCGCGTCAGAGATGTTTAATGAAGAATGAAGGTTTGCGTGGAAAAAAGTTTGGAGTAGGAGATTAATATTCATTATCGACATCCTGTTACGAGTCGAGAAATCAGCGTCTCCCGTGTCAAGTATTATTATACTTGAAATTTATGAAGTAATGAATGTGACCCTATTCCATTTATTTTCGTTGAAATATCTCTAGTAGATATATCCGCAAGAAGATTTTTGTATTTTATTCGATTAAAAAATAGACAGAAGATTTTTCTTGATATAAAAATAATTATAATATTTTTTCTTCGATATTTCTTCGTATATAATTTCAGAACGAATAAGTTAATTTAATAATCCTAATATCCCTAATATTCTTAGTGTCGTATTACCTATTCGAATTTCATGGGAATTCATTTCGAAGATTACCACAGGTTCAACTCAGCAGGTCACAGAGCGGATATACGTTCGCGACTTCCATAAATCATTCGATTAATCTTCCTTCTTGATATCTACTTTACCAGTTAGATACCGGCTTAATTGATCTGTTAAAGTTTAAACAACAAAGAGATCCTCGAATTAAATAAGTTTTTTCTTATCTCGTTGATTAGCCTTCTACGAGAACATTGTATAAATTTTGATAACGTATCTTAATTCTTTTAACCAATTTTTAAGAATATTTCAAACTACTTAATCGTTATTGGAGAACAAATTACCCGAATAAATCAAGGAATCAAATTTGTTAAAATTATATCGATATAATAAAATAAATATATTTCTACAGTTTCAGGACACGTCTTTCATTCGATTAAAACTTTAAGAATAAAAGATACGTTATCAATTTTCACTAATAAACAAACTTTCTCGAGATAAACTAATAAATCCGATTTTATTATTAATTTTTCCCCTCCTTGATAATCACACTCGTTCCCGTGATAGCCGCTCGAACGAATCGAAATCACGGAGGTCAGGATTTCGATTTACCTCACGGGTCGATTGTAGCTGACGCGCTGGCGTCGTCTATCATCCCGCAAAGGATCGATAGTAAGTGTATCGCATAGCGGTAAATAATTTCAATATTCAACTCACAGTAAAATTGGATGGGAAGCGAAGCGTGGACAAGTATTCGATACTCGCGCCGTGGCGTCGATATTATGTTGTGCAATATGGAATTCGGCAAATGATGCGGAACAGGCTATTTGTACGGGCCAGAATTCATCCTCTCTCCAACCTCCGATCCCCGCTTGATTTCCTTTGTTCGGCTATCCTTTTGATCGCGCGCGAGTATTGATAGCTTTCCTTTTTTTCTCTCCCTCCTTCCTTTTTTTTTTTTCTATTTCGTGATTGAAAATAATCGTTGCCTTCGACTTTTCGTGTTATTTTCATCAGATATCGAGGGAAAAAAATCATATTTTCGTACAATACATAACATCTTTCAAATCCGTATATAATTTATTCGAGGACAACAGGATTTTCTACGGTTCGTCGCGTAATTGAATTTTTTAAAATCGGGTTAAAAGTATCCTCGATACGTTCGACTATCTGTTGCTCGATTGTTAACAATTTTTATCTACGATAATTTTTATCGCGACGAAATTTTAATTAATTTAAAACTCGATAAATAATTCCCAATTCTATTTTGTATCTATCATCCCAAACAAATCCAAGATATCTTTTTTTAAATTCTTAGAAGAAGATTCAAGATTCCAAAAGTAATATTTTATTGCGTCTCTCAGATTACACTTACTTGACAGACTTGCATTAACACTTCGTGTGCACGCGAGTATCGAGCTTATCCCATTCAACACTTTTACTTAAAAAAAGATCTCGATTTCCTTCGATTAATTCTTCGATTATAAAGCATATACATTTTTAGAACACTTCACCTATCTTCTTCGAAACATCTCCCTCGTGTTTTAATCCTCGCCCGGGTGATTGGATTGCGTTTAATATCCGCAATTCCAAGTTCGTTATTGGGGCTCGAAGTAAAGAGGAGCGCAAAACGGGAACGGCGGTCATCCATAGGGAAACACCTTTTGACCGGGTAGTTTCTGGTAATTGGCGCGAGTTTGCAGCCGCAGTCGGTCCCCTCCTTCGTGCTCCTTCGAGAAGGGTGCTCCAAGTTGCGAGCCAGACGGACGACAATTAACACGCATCCGTAACCTGGAAAACTTTCGGTTCGACTCGACTCGCCACTGCTCCCTTCCCTCCCCCTCCCTAAACTTTTAAGAAGGCTTTGTTATCGGCCGCCTTTGTCTCGTGGCTAGGAAACGAAACAGTTGGATCTTAAAGGGACGAATCTACCCCCTCGGACTCGATATTGATGTTTCGCGCTCCACCTGTACGGGCGTAACTTTCTCGTTGTGCGAGCCAAGTTTGCGTTGCAATTATATATAGGGGAGGAAGGGGGTGCTCTGCACGTTTTCTTGAAATTCGAAACGATTTTTAAAGCGTGGGCCGACATTCTTCTTTCTGTGGAGAGAGGAGGAGGGTTTACGTTTTTTTGCATTCTTCCTCTGTTTGTGGAAGTTGTGTAACACGAGGGAGGAGGGAGGAAAGTAGGTAACGACCCACTTTCGTTTCACAAGGAAAATCAATGAGAGGAATGGTTTGCCGAGATAATCTCTGCTTCGAAATGATATGAACACTCGATGATTAATAATTTCGAAAGGATTGGATGATAAATGGATTAAAACGAACGATAATAGGAATTTAGAAAATGAAAGGATATCCTTATGAATGAAAATATTATTGTTTCTTGTTGATTTTGAATTTCTCTTTTGGTTTTTTTCGACCGTGATTTTTAATTGCATTAAAATTGAGAAAATAAATGTGTGATATGAATATCTTTTATAAATTTGGCAAGAAAAAAAAATATTGGAAAATGTTTTGTTAAAAACAATTCAAAATCACGTATTTCGAAATTACTCTTGAAAAACAAGATCCTAACGAATTTGAAGTAATTTGAGACAATTTGAATCACCTGATTCGAGAAATTCTTTCAAACTATAAACAAAATTGGAAATCTTTTCGCGAATATGAGAATTCGTGAATTTGGATTTGCAAATTCTGTTTTTAAACTTATTTATAATCGATCGAATCAAAAATGGAACAAGGAGAAAATTTTCTGTTTTAATTTTTGTAAAAATTGTTATAAGCTATTGCTCAGTTTTCGTTGCTTAAATCTCTATATCGCCAAAATAAAATTCATTCGTGAGATATTATAATCTATTCTTTCGCACTACGAACGAGTCGAAAAGTTTGGGAAAAAGATTCAATGTTGCGACTATAAATTTTTTAATCGAAAAAATCGTTATTGAATATTCCACGTCGGGGATCGGTTAACGAACAACGAAACGGATCGTTACGTGGCGTTTCACCCGCCACGAGGCGTTTATTTATTACAATGCAGGGTGAAAAATTTATTTACCGTAACAAATGAAGCACCGCTAATCCATTTATGGCGGGAGATTAAAATCGGACTCAATTAATTATCGTCCTTCGATACAGCGGCGCGATAATGCACCGTGACCACGAAGACAACTTGTACAATCGCTTTAATGGTCGAATAAATTATGTCGGCCGACGGGAAACGATTTCATTCGTCGACTCTAAAATCCTCCACGCTGATTGCCTCGGAAATTATTCAAAAACCTCGCCGAATTGCCTCGATGAATGTTACACAGGCTACGCGTGTACGGGTGAGTTCCTTTTTTCTTTTTCTCTTTCTCTCTCTCTCTCTCTCTCTCTCTCTTTCTCTCCTTCGTCCGTATTGTTTCTTCAAGAAACATTTTCTCATCAAAGATGAAAAATTTAAATCGTCACCATTAATCGATATTTTATTTATTTGCTTTTTTAAAATCGTTCGATTGAATATAATCAAATTAAGATTTATCGAGATTAATCAGGAAGCATAATGAATTAAAGAATAAAAGAGAAACTGTTGGAGGTATTTTTTAGATTTTTAAATTCTTATCTAATCTTTCGTTTCAATTTGACACAAACTTTCCACTTCTATTGGTTTGATTGTTCGATCAATCACAAATATCAATAGAAGGAAAGAAGGTACACGATTTCACTCGACCCATCCCAATCTTGACTCGTCCCAATGAAGTTCAAATCGACACGTTGTGCAAATATTTGAATAAGAACCCGAACAATTACTACGATCGACCGAACAGTTATCGGCGAAGAAGAGAAAGAACGCGCGCGATTTCATTATCAATATTCCAATCTTCGCTCCCTTCAACCAAAGTTCAAACCGAGTCACAAACTTAACCGAAGCGTTTTAACGAAATTAGAACGAAATTATTCGAATCATAAATATCAACGAAGGGAAGGGAGAAAATTTTTAAACTTTACTCAAAATTCCAATTCTTTTCTTTTTCCCCAATCAAGATTCAATCTTGACGAGAATATTTAATATAAATATTGGAATAATTATTCACAGGTATCGATCGAAAAAAAATATTTCACCTTCTTTCCGATCAATTTAAAATCTCGTGCGAACGTTTAACTGAATCGAGACGAAAACTCGATCGACAAAAAGATCCATCTCGACACTTTCGTTTCCACAGTTTTGCTTCCCATCAAATCACTTATTCCGATCCTCTTATTCAGAACATTTCGTTCCCGCAGAACAGAATCGCCCCCTTTTATTGAACGCGCTCAAAATCCAGGAAGAAATCGGCGGAAGAAAAGAACGAAGATTTTCCCAGACGGCGAACGCGATAATTGTTCGCGTTCCAACCGTTTGATTTATTCGACTTCGGCAAGCACAAAGCTTCCTCCAGATGAGCTCGAGCCACTTTCGTTTCAATCCAACCCTTCCGTTAATTTGCGATCACCTTCCCCCTTCCCTCCAATTCCGCTCGACTATCGATGTTAAAAGCGCGGTCACAAAAGTTGTAAGTGGCGCCGCCCTACCCACTGCGACGGGTTTATTAATTAACCAGCAGGGGCAAGCAAGCGCGATTGTTCTCGCCGTTCGATTGATTAAGCGGCGTGATGCGCTCGTGTTGAGAACCAAGAGTTGAGAAATATCGCAACACGTACTTCCATTCGAATTACATTGGTGTTGGTACTCGAAAGGCTCACGTTAGGCTTCCTCCCCGCGTGTTGCGCAATTAAAAATTAATTAAAACACGTTGTTACACATCGCAACATTTATGAAGTTTACTTCGATCGATTTTCTCGCAAATGTCGATTCACTGGTATCTTTCGAAACGAGGTTGAAAACATAGAGACAGCTAGTCTGTTTATCCGAGTATCAATATTTTAAATTTAGATTTTATTTAATATTGATGAATAAATTTACTTACAATTTCTGTCTAATGTTCGAAATGATTAAATTAGAATTAAAAGCTCTTTCATTTTTTTTCTTTCCGTGAAAAAATTAAAAAAAAAAAATTAAGAATAAATAATTGAGAGTTATGAACTCGAACAGCAAAAGTATTGAGTTTTTATCTACTTGTCCTTAAATTAGATGGATACAAGGATTGTTTAATGAGAGAAGAGAAATTTGTACAGCAAGTGGCTATAAATTCGAAGAGGGTGGGGGGGTAATTTCGGGGAAATGGCGTGTGAATATGCAGGAATCGAAATGTTCCGGTTATTCGGGACACTTGGAGGCGAAATTTCTTGGAAATATGGCACGTCCATGCTTGCCGTAACGTTGATTGGAAAATGTGGGAAGAAACCGGAATCGATCATCGGCCCATACGCATTCAATCGTAATAATTCATGCACGGTGGGGGATATTTTCAGCCACCTGTGCACGCGGAATAAAAGGGTGATTTCACGAAACAGAAATTCCAAGCTGTCGAGGGGACAATCCCTTGGAAAATATGGCCATCCATTACATCTCTACTCGAGCAAAGTATATATATATATATATATATAGGGATATTCGAGAAATCGAAGCTTTTTGCCATTCGTGATCGATATCGTTGACATGCACTACTGAGACTCGATTAGAAACTTTCCAACCGAGCCCTCTTTCCTTTCCAACGTTTTTATAACGACGTTTTTCCTTGCTAGATTTTTCTGATCTTCGATTTCCATGATCTCCGTCGCAATTGCGAAAAATCAAGAAACAGATTCGAACAGTTACCAACAGAAAGCAAATTCGAATATTTAGTAAGTATTTCGAGAAAAAAGGAAATGTAACTAACTCTGATCATTTCGTCAATTTTATATGAAATTAACACCCCTTCTTCTTCAACCTTTCTTTCTTCTTTCACTACTGCCTTTTTGTTTTCGTACAATTCGAAGAAAAAAGAAACGATTAACTAAATATACTCCACTTATTTGAACAAAATATTAAAGATAATAAAGAATAATTATTCCTATTATTCTTGAAATCTATTCTAATGCATCGAACTTCGACTCCCACAGTTAATAACGATCGAACATTAGAAGATCGGAACACTCGTTGAAATTGGATAATGGAATGAACCGGAAGAGGAAGGAGTAGAGTAAGAAGGGATTGGACATTGGGATAAAAACCGGGACTAAGAACCGGCGAAAGGATTGAAATTCGAAAGAAAAACGTTCAACCCACCCCCACTATGCTGCCCATATGTCAATCGGTGACTGTCTAATGGCGAAAAATTGCTTTTCACCATGGAAATGTCCGAAGGGAATGAGATCGAGTGAAGTGGAAGAAAGCATATTCCATCCGAGAAAAGACGGCGGTGGGATAATGATGATACTTCTCTTCCTCGAATCGGCGAGGACAATGGCGAGAGATGGTGAGAGGGGGAAAAGAGAGAGAGAGAGAAAAAATTAATTGCTCGCGGCATTATTCGCGAGGATCGCCGGCCGAGTGGAAGGTATTCCTTCCCCGTAATTGTTGTGCAGCCCATTACCCACGCGTAAACAATCACGAATGGAGATCCAAGATCCGTGCCACCCGTAATTTCACGATTCCCCGTTACCTATGAATTATTAATCGATCGCCCGATCCAATTTATTCCTTATTTGTTACGGAATCGAATTCGTCCGCGGGAAATTAATAAGCGGAGGGGGCGGTAATTGGCGTGTTCGATTTCACGTTCCATGGGTAAAATAACGGGTATGTAATTACTCACGGCTCGATAATTATTCCCCCTAGATTCTAATATTCTCTCTCTCGATGGTGAAAAAAGAAAGAAAGAAAGAAAAAGAGGTATTTCGAGGAGACCTTGAACTTTCAACAAAAAAGTTTCGTTCATAAAATTTCGTAGAGGGCGTTCAAAGTGGCGGTGAGTAAGGCGATGAAATTAATTTACACCCTCTAAGGGGAAACTTTTCGGGTAACGTTATAATACGAGGCCAGCCTTTACGACACACCCTCGTGCAACCGCGGATACTTTTCAAAATTATCGGGTAACGTAGCCGAGGTTATCAATTTTTTATGACCCGATCTCGAGAGGTGTTACGAGGCTACGAAGAGCCAAGCATTGTTGTTGATAAAAATTCCATCTCTCCTTTTCTCGATCCGTCATTTAATACCGCCATCGAGTTTCGATTAAGGCTTCTCTTCAAGGCTTCCCTTTAAAGCAATGGAGGTGGGTTACGAAGGAATAATTGCTTTGTCCCTTGGTTAATCGACGTGGAAATTTGACATGGACGTTTTTTTTCTTCGAAGGATTCTTCTATTCTTCTGTCCAGGTTTCGTGAACACGTTGTAAACAATTGGAACGATATAACACATTTGGCGAAAGGGAAGGGAAACGAACTCTCCAACTCTTTGGGGCACGTCCCGCGACACTGTGTGTATTTTCGTCCCGTTGCCATATATTCGGGTATATATTTCGCGTTACGAACAGCTGCACAAATCGAGTTGCCTTCCAGTTGAGGCACGTTCGACTGTTGCATGTAGGAATAGAGAACCGGAAGCGCTTGAAATGAAAGGGAGATTTTTTTCCCTCCCTCCCCCTCCTTTCCCTTTGACCAACGTCGAAGCTTTGCAGTTTTCATCTCACTGATGGATCAACATATATTCGTGTAGGTAGTAGTTTCAACATGTTTCGAAATTTATGATTAGTTCTCCATGGTACATTAATGCTACCTTTCAGGTTTATATCGCGTTTAAGATAATATTCGTTTTGATTCAATTCGTTCGATGCAAGTTTATCATCTATCTCTCCAACGAGCAATTAAGTTCTTCTTGTTATAATTGATAAGAAAATTTTAATGAAATTTAATGTAACGAGAGTACAGTTCTCGATAAGAGATTCATTTTGAGCGAAAAAGTTTAAAGCTGGCATCGAAAATATATTTTTTAAGAGAATTAGGGGATTGGGAAAAAGAATACATTTTTTCCAAAAGATACGCTTTCATCCTTTTAACACGGATAATAAATATCTTCGTGTGAAATGAGGTCCCTCTGTTATCCCTTTTATTCCACATTATTTTCTTTTTCATTTCTTTCGAAAATTTTATGCGACATTCAGTTAAGTGGAGCAACTTTTACAACGTGATATACATTTTTTTCTTCTTTCCTAAATACGTTTAACCCGTCGTAGACTAGTTGCAAAGTTGAAAAAAGGAAATTCTACATTTATAGTAGGAAAAGTCATCCTCGAATTTTTTCTACTCGCGTGGAGAAAAAGTTCTTGAAAGATTCATCTAAGAAGCGGCTTTCGCGAAAGTTTCACGCGCGTATACAAAAACTTTTCGTATACTTTTAATCAAATAAAGAACACGATAGAAGATGATTCCACGACGACCAAATTCTAGCGAATCACACAGCAATGATATTCTATTTTTATTCAAATATGTATTAAATGCTCTAATTCGCACATTTTGTCAAATGTGACTCGACGGTAATCATTTTTAAATTTGAAATAAATTTCAGGTCCGATTTCACAATTGGTTACACGAATAAGAATACAAGGAATCTTCGAAATGATTTGTTACACAATGAAGCTAAAATAGATATTTTATAAATTTCTGTTCACCCCGTTCAACAGGAAGTATCGATATTCTAAATATTGCACAATTTAAGTTTGGTGCCACAGAAAATGGCAACGTGGAAGAAAATTGATATAGATCGACGAGTGCAATAAGAATACAAGGAATCTTTGAAATGATTTGTTACACAATCAAACTAAAATAGATATTTTATAAATTTCTGTTCACCCCATTCAACAGACAGCATCGATGCTCTAAATATTGCACAATTGGTTTAAGTTTGGTTCCACAGAAAATGGCAACGTGGAAGAAAATTGATATAGATCGACGAGTGCAATAAGAATACAAGGAATCTTTGAAATGATTTGTTACACAATGAAGCTAAAATAGATATTTTATAAATTTCACCCATTCAACAGGAAGTATCGATGCTTTAAATATTGCACAATTGGTTTAAGTTTGGTGCCACAGAAAATGGCAACGTGGAAGAAAATTGATCGATATAGATCAATATAAATAGACACGCGCAATCTGTCAATGGGAAATTTCGAGATTCACACGATAAATAGATGGTTATCGAAATTGGATTATATTAATAATTTGTGTTCTACAGCAAATTATTATCCACTCAGTTCGGTTGCGGTAATATTCGGTAATATTTAGCTTGGATAATAATATTCACTCGCCATATGTAATATGATAATGTGTTCGTTTTATAACGCAAATTATAATTGCGAAATATATATTCGTTACATTAGTCGAAATTATTAAACTTACACAACATCAAGTGTGTGCCTGAAAATTGAACAATTGTGTAACAAATCATTTCGAAGATTCCTTCTTATTGCACTCGTGAAACCAATTGTGAAATTGGACTTGAAATTTATTTCAAATTTAAAAATAATTACCCTCGAGTCACAAAATGTGCTTAATGGAGATGAAAATAAAACACTAATGTTTGATTTGATTCTCTATTTCTATTAAGAAACTTTCAACAAAATTAAACAACGAATGATTTACTTTATTGAATAAATACGAATATATCGCGAAATACTTCAAAAACTTTGAGAAATAATTTAAAAATTCCTCGAAACGATCAATAATCTACTGCTATAATTACAAATGTTCATTAAAACGGAAACAAATTTCAAATTCGTTAAAAAACGGAATTATTCATGAGAGCAAAATTTTCCATCGTGCTTGCGAAGCGTTTCAAGAATATTTATTATACTAGTTGATAATAGGCGCGTGGAACAATGAGAGAGAGAGCAAGAGAGAGAGAGAGAGAGTCGCCGAAAGTTTGGCGACAAGTTTGATGGAAAATTGTGCAATAAAACCGTCATCGACAAATATTGGCCCCGGGGAAGGGAAACTTGTTTCATCGAGGCCAACTTTGCCTCCACGCTCCAAGTTTTTAGTGGCTTCTAACTTACAGCTACTCAAACATCAGCCAATCCAAAAAGAAATCGAGGGAAGGCCGAAACGCTTTGTTTTCTAAACGGTTCAACTTGAAAATTGCGGCTTTCCTTAATCGATCGATCGATAAAAACAGATCGTCAGATCTCCTCCTCTTGTATTATCCCGTTTCGACGGAAAAACAAGATAATTTCCAATTTATGCGTACATTCCTCGATTTCAGAAAGCGTGTAAAGTAAAATCTGTTGAATTTAATCGTGTATAATAAATTGCAGATAGAATAATATATTACTCTGCATTTTATTAATTGAATAACTTATTTATTTCGCTCGTCGAAGAACAAGGAACACGAAATTGTTATAATTAAAGTTAGAATTGGGAAGGAAAAATTAAAATTCTTTTTTTCTTCAAATCGAACAATCTTTAAATAATTGAAAGCTCAAAGTGGCAATTATTGAAACTCTTCTATCCTACGGATGCAAGAAGATCGTCAAACTCGAAAGAAGAAGAAGAAGAAGAAAAAGAGAAGCTCGATCCGGTTCAGAGCACCGTTATAAATATCGATTACTCCAAGGTGGAAGGGAAGTCGCATCGCTAACAGACCTATTTATTTACTTTTCCTTTATTTTTGGACGTTCTTTAGATATTATATTAACGAAGCGATTGATCGGTATATAATGAAGATTGATAGAGGAGGGAGAGAAAAAAAAGGAAAAAAAAGATTTGACCTGGTTTCATAATATCTACTGGAAAAGAAAACTCGATGAAGCTAAGAGAGATGTCTGGTAGTGCATATAACTCTTATATTCTTAATTAATATTCTCCACCGCCTTCTGCGCCACGCTCCTTCCTTTCCCTCTCTCTCTCTCTTTCTCTTTCTTTCTCTTCGTTTAATTCCACCTTTAATTTTAACTTCCAAATGTTCCACTTTTCCACCACCACCACCACTCTCCACGAATACGTATGTATCCCATTTCAACACAATTATATTCCCTCCCAAGGAGCACTACTTGCGTTTTAAACGTCCCTTCCAAACCGTTCTCGTTCCTATTTAAAGTTCGAACTACCACCTCTTGGAATCTTGGAACCCTAAACCCTTCTAATAACGTTACGTCGCGGTTAGATAATCGCGAGGGCTGTTCTTGTTATCGAGAGCACAACAAGAGCCGGCATATGGTCCCATAACGCACGGTTGACGAGGCTGTTTCGCCGTGGAAACGAATTGATTTTGCGCTCGAAATGCGATAAATTATCGCTACACCGCCTTACAATGGCGGCCAGCCATTGCGCCTAGCGGCCGTGTCGTTCTGGCTACATACAAGTTCCAATTTTAGGGATGAGAGCACTGTAATGCGACACTCCTTTAACCGCTGAAACACACGCACCGAGGAACGGCCGATCGAAGAGGCGATGCTGAGGACGCTTCTATCGAGATGCTTCCATTTTTCTTTTCTTTCTTTTGCTTTTTTGTAAAACCAAGAGACGTTGCTTCAAATCTCGTCGATATCGAATATTTATAGAGATCGAGATCCAGCCAGCTTGGTGAAATATTTGGAAATTGATCTGTAAATGTAAGAATCGTGAGTTTCATCGAACGATAAAAAAGTAGTGTAACATTACAAGTCGTGATACAAAGGTTAATAATAGATTATTATAATATTAGATCTTTGGAAAAAGTTCAATCGATCGTGTTGTTTGGATTAAGCATATTATCAGAGGATGCGCGATCACCTGTCATCGATGCTCTGACAAAGGGATAATTAGCGTTTCGGTCAAGTGACGTTCGTGATAATCGACATTCCAGTGTATTCCAGGATAATGAATGTCCGGATATGGTAATGCGGCTAATGTAGCTGAAAACAATCGTCACGAATCAGTTCGAAATCCATGTATCGTAATGTTTACACGATACGTAAAATCACTGATAATTACTCGAAATACAAATTTTATTTATTCAATTTAAATTTGGAGGAAGGCGAGATAAAAAAAAAAGGTAGGAAGATTTCTTGACATTGATCTCTGAAAGAAGAATCGTCGGATGATTCGTGTAAATTCACGATCCCTCGATAATCACGGGGGATGGGTTTGGAGGATTTGCGCCGAGTCGGTAAGCCCGTAGAATTCCTCCATGTCTCCGGGGATAAACGGGGAGATGGATATTAACTCCAACGAGGAATAACCTATAATTTTGATCCGCATCCCCGATTTCTCGCTGAATTCTAACTCTAATTAGGGAATAATGTTTACAAGTTGATCTCGAATCGATTCGCGGCGTTATTGTGTTTAAATACAATAGCACTTGTCCGTTATCCGTTTATCTCGAGAATCACGTCAATTATCTGAACGTTGCTCCAACTGAGATCCTAATCATTTCTGAGAAGAAACTACTGGACTGGTGTTGCACAATAATGGTCCAACGATATGATAGCTTTGTCTGAGAAAATAGACAGAAAATAAAACAGAAACGTTTCGATTCGAACAAAATTTATATAGAGATAATCGTTTGAAGTTACAATTGTTCAAAATAACGGATTAAACTCGTGGAAATTTGGAAGAGTTGTACTTTTGATCATTAATCATTATATATTATTCCCTCCTAAATTTACCCATAAAATATAATTTGTTACAGTTTCAATATATCGAAGAGAATTTCACGAAATTTCACAAGTGTTGGCAATAATATAAAATTATAATAATATTAAATTACATATTATATTCTCTTAAACTTATCGACCAATCGAATAACCATAATTTATTAAACAAATGTATATATATTCTTGCCAAAACTTGTTTCATAACGCTTTCGCAATCTCTGTAAAGAAAATACCTTATTTCTCCTATCGAAACTCCGTATTGAATTTTCCGGCTGTTCAGCGGAGAAAAGCGAGCACCTTTACAGGGAGGAGGAGGAGGAGGAGGAGGAGGACCTAAAGTCGGCACGAGGCGATAAGGGTGGCGACGACATTGTTGGTCGGTATCTCGTGGCAGACGCCGGTGGAAAAATATCTCGACAATGCCGATGACAAGCGACTTCTGAACCTTATCTGTAAACTGGAAGGGTGGCACGGAGCCGAAAGGAAGGGAGGGAGGGATCTGCAACCCTCTTTCTCGCGCTGTTGGCAAGATGAAAAGGGGCGCATTCAAGTTTACGGCCTGTTCGCGGTATTTAATGGTGGGTGGGTGGGAGAGGTCTGGAAACCTATCCGCGTGTCTTTTGCCAGTTCGTAGCTGATATTGTATCGTGTAAAACGATATTCCCAGATTTGTTTTGTCGCGTCGTATTTATTCCTTTCGAAATTCGAATTACCGCCTACGCCATGATTTATTATTTCGGTGAACTGCGAATGTAATAAAAGAAATTTGTGAATATTAATTTGTTGTATTGTTCGAGGAAAATTTTTGATTTAATTTATTAATTAAAAGTGGAAAGGAAGTGAAGGAGGAAGTGGATCGCACGAGTGAACGAATGAAGCTATAATGTTTATTTTTTTTTATTAAAATGTTTGAATCTTGCATCGATCAAAAATCATTACTAGATAATTATTTTATAAGGAGAAAGTATTTATTTAGATTTTTCTATGTAACAATGATTTAAACGATCTTGAATTTAAATCAATGTTTCAACAAAGTTTCTCTTTTCTTTACTTCGTTATTAAAGGCATTACTTTTAAGCATCTATCCGGACAATTCTAACCTCGATAGGTTCGGCGTGTTGTTGAGCCATAAAAAAAAATGGCGCCTAAATGGCAACTCTACTTCCGTCCGGTTTATTGCGGCCTGCTTTATAACATTCAACACTTGCTTATCGAATGCCTAACCAGATATAGGCACGCGCATCGTTATGGCCACAACTATGCAACTAACATTACTCGAAAATTATAAGCCGGAGTCAGTTTATAAATGTATTATAATAATTACACGTATCGAGGGCCTGGAGGGCTTTATATATCTCGTAGCCTCGATGTCACGCAATATTTGTATAAAAACTGGCCTTCCTCGCAGTACATACATACATACATCATTCCGGCCTACACTTTTGTCGATAATATAAAATTAAACAATCCCCTCGATCCTTCATAGCATCGTTTCATGAAACCGAAATGAAACGAAATATCGTTTGTTCGAATTATTCGAAGAATAATTATTCAAATCATGCAATCACTCATTTGCGACTCTTCGTTACTTTCGTTATTTAATCATCGCACAAGAGACCGCAACAACAGGTCGAGCCTGTTACATGCAACTGCATTCTTCTGATTAATATGATCGTGCCCCAAACTCATCGCATGCTTGTCCTAAGAGAAATAACTTCGAGTGGAAAATTATAAGTGAAACTTACTTATTCGCATCATGACATTTCGATATACATCGGAATAAAACATTAACCGTAAAAAACTTTGTCCCTTTATGAAAAAAAAAAATACTAGAATTGCAGCTACTATCGATAAAAATTAATTTTTCATCACAAACCCGCATTAAACGTATACACTATAATATAATACAATTCCAATTACAAAAAGATCGTTGCCAAAAAATTCTACAACCACCAAAAAGAAGAGAAAAATACAGAAAACGAACAAGTCTCCCCCTCGAAAGTATTTCTCTTTCAGATTTATTTACAGCAATTGGAAGAGCCTTAAAAAGAGATTGATGGATGTACAAATAGATTCCTCATCCATCAATAATAAACGAATAAAAAATAATATGAATTCGAAACCAAGTTTAAGGCACGGCCCCTTCTTAAGGCGCGAAACGATTCTCTGCGGGGTTTGCAAGTGTCACGGCCTCCGACGTATCGATCAGTACGCGAAAGTAGCACGCCCTACAGCGTGCTCGCGCCACTATTTTTCCGTGTCCGTGAACACCAAACGGGCGCAATGTCGGCTGTGCGGAGAAAGAGAGAAAAAGAGAGAGAGAGAGAATAGTCGATACTGGATAAACACGATTTCGCGGAAACTTGGACACTGGATCTAACTCGTTAATAGTATATGCGTCGTGTCGGTGCAGACGGTCGTTGTAAACGTGGCACGTGGCCATGATTTTTCGGGTACCGACTTTACTTTGTTACGGCCACAGGCCTCTGTTATTCATGCGTTTCGCTCGCGGGAGCACGGAAATGGGGGAATTGAATTTTGCCTTCTCTCTTTATCTCTCTCTTTTTCCCTTTGTCAGAGAAAGGGGGGGCGATGGATCGGTCGGAATTCGAGCGATTTCGCGCGCGTTTTAAAACGGACTTTTAGTATCTCTTTCTCTCTCTTTAAGATAAAGTTGAAGAAGAATCGCGCTTGCCACGACCAGTAATTTATGGTCTGCCGCGGTTCTTATTTCGCGGATAAGAGAAGCCCGCTTATTCGTATATAAGTGATTGATACCAGCAGCTCGAGGGAAACAATAAAACTTGCCGCCATTTCTCCTCTCCGAGGAATTAATTTATTAAAAGATCTCGCTTCCTCTCTATTTCTAAACGATCGTATATCTTCCTCCTCGAATGTTGTAATTGTTACGTCCTTCTTAACAATATTTCAACAATATTTCGACGAATAAATTGCAAAGATTTTTTTTACAAATCCTCGTACACTTCGTTCTACTGGATCGTATTGGAAAAAAATCCTGGAATTTCTCGATTTCGTTCCACGATACACTATTATATCGAACGCGCATCGTGTTTCGTGTATCGAAAGAGCATCGCTCCTTATCCTGATCCCAATCGTTCACGGCGTACGTGGAAAGTCTATTCTCGATCGAGGTCCCGGCTCACGAAAAACGGCTTCTCTACGTGGCTTCGCGCGTTATAAATGGCGAAGAGTCACCACGAGCACAGTTCCGCCGTTCACAGTCGAGGCTATTTACTCTCGGCTTATCTCGTCTCCACTCGAGGCTCGCGACTTTTAGACGAGAGCGAGACCGCGCATAGACCCCCCTCTCTATCTATCTCTCTCTTTCGTGGATGCAACGGCGTTGGTTAATAAGCGTGATGAAATATACGGGCTCGTGATTCCATCCGGGTCCTCTGTTGGTTTTACCACATGCGACTCCTTGCCAAGGGTAAATTCAAGAATGTGCAAGTAAAGTGTTTCTCTCTCTCTCTCTTTCTTCCTGAGAAAATAATATTTTTTCCACTGATAATGCAAGCCTTTGAGATCGAGGATTATTATTTCTCGAAAGTGCACAGATTGAGTTGCGTTTGAAAGTAATCGAGACGAATTGGTGTTTTAAATAGAAAGCTAGATTGATTAGAAAGAATTCTGACAAATCTTAGCGAGAGTGTTTCGAACGAGAGAGGAGGAGATATTGTAATACACGCGTGATTATTTAATTAACGAGGCGCGTGAAACGATAAACAAGGAGAGGGAATTTGTTCGCGCTGTTAATAAACGATCCGCCGAGAACAAAAGGGCGGAGAAACGCAAGGGCGGTAAGCAGATTGCTAGCTTATCCGATAATAATGGGAATACGGAGCTTTCAACCTCTTAAGCTAGTTGTTCCATTGTTATCGAATACGTGGCTCGCCAAAGTTAGTCGTGATAAGCGTTTCAATGCGTCTGCAAAGTATGCACACGCTTCAATCCAAGTTGCGAGTTCTTGAATACGCGTTTAACCGAAAATAGAAAATAGATTTTCATCTGGCTCGACCAGATGTCTTGATTACTCTTTCTCGAGTTTATTTATTTCGTAATAACCATTTAGTTTCTAGCTCGTTTTTTGTAGAAGAGAAAAGAAGTAGCTCGCGAAGAACTAATTTCACTATTATTTTCTTTCATACGTGACAATATCACAAGTTAGATGTATTCCTACAATTGATCGATTCAAATATATTCGACTGAATAATACAGGAATGAAAAGAGGCTATACGTGACGTAAATAGTTATTGATTTAATTCTGCAATCATTTAAAATTTTGTAGCAAAACTGTGCCGTTGAATTCCTTTTTTCGTTTCATCATATCTCGAACGAATTTCGAGAACATATTTTTTTTTATAATACTCTTCCAACCTGTCTGTCGTTTATCTAGAGCTTGGATCAGTGGAGAGCGAAAGGAATAAACGTTTAAAAAATTACCTTTTACTTTGCGCGACCGAGAACCGGAAGTCGCGTCGAGATAAACGAAAAAGAGTTTTAAAGGGAAAAGTTCCACGCTTCCAAATCGTTGATTCGTTCGTTCATCGGCAGAGATTCATTATCCTCGAAACTTTTAAAAAGTTTAAAGTTAAATGAAGCATAACAGATATTTCTGAACGATCTTATTGGCATTATTAATTTATATAATATCGTATATGAAATCTACGAACAATTCGAGAAAATTCAAAAGTAACAAATTGTCTTTGTCCGACGTATCAAAAATATCGCTTTACATTTCGAAATCGATCAACCAACCACACTTTTGTCTCTTTCCTTTCTCTCTCTATCTCTCTCTATCTCTCCCCAAGTTATCCCCATTAAATATCAAAGTTTCTCAACGTGACGACTCGCCAGATTTCTTGCTCACCGATCACCATTTAACACGTTCTCGGCTGTTCACGTAAAATCTATTGTGCGTGTATATCTCGGCGGAAATTTCGAGCTAATAGAGAAACAGAGTTAGGGAGAGCAGCAACTCGTGGAAACTATGGCCGCCTCCCGCAACTCTCCCCTCCCCCGTGCTCGGTTAAGGTCCGATTTCTCGCCACCGAGAATGGAGCAGCGTCGGCAATCGTCGGGAAAAATATTTAACGAGAACAAACTTGTTCCACGTAGGCGGAAACAACGGGAACTCGAGGCGCGTTTTATGAGAAAAGGGCCGAATCCAATGTTCACCGGGCATTAATTTTCATTTACCGTTTGGAGTTGAACTTCGCATCCAAGGCGGCGGCCGCCAATCGTAAATCGTTACAAGGATTAATATTGGACGAGGAGGAATAATTTGCGATAACGGCATCATTTGAAGATGAAGAGAGAAGGGCAGAATCGAAGTGTAGGAAAAGTATTTTGTGAAGAAGTGTATTATTCTGGTGGAAATTTTTCGATCTTTTCAAACTATATATAGAAATTTAATGACAGATAAATGATATTAGATGTTTGAAAGATGTCAGCCAGGATTATTTTCTGCAATCGACGATATCGATACCGTGATCAATTACACGTTATTTTATTTTTATTTCGAAGTAAACGCAATTATTGACACTTAATATCTTTGAAAATATTTGGAAGGAAAATTCATTCCACTTTCCCGTATTTTTCCACAACGTTGCCTCGCGCTCGTGTTTGTCAATACAATTTCAATCAATCCGTGTCTATTTACTCGCCACCATTGCATAATTTTTCTTTCGCTTTCCCTCAACGAACCGTGAGATTCGCTCGAGACTGGCCGAGTTTCCATCTTTTCTGTTCGATCGATATTCGGTTAAGTTGCGTCTAACGAAACAATAACGCGGATCAATGAAAGCGTACAACCATAATAAATCCATCCACACTTATTCTACGATCACCAAATTATTTTTTAAACTAGACTGAAATTTTTAAATTGTTCCATTGATCAAATTAATCGAAGGAAGGAAAAGAAGACTCTACGATAATTTGCACGAAAATTCCAACAATATTCGAAGAATATTTCTCTCTTCGCACAACAATATCATTATCCACGGTGAATTCCAACCGGAGAATCTTAATCAGAAGTCGGTGGATACTGTTTTCCCCTCCCCTCTTGGCCACTCGTCCATTCGTGGTGGTTCGTTCACGTGGGGGAACAAGGCGAGCCGAAGATAAGTGGTGTCCCGCGGCTTGGGCGGCGTCCAACTTCCGCTAAGTGCAATTTAAGAGAAGAATTACAACAAATAATGAACCTTTGAAAGAATCAGCATTTAGATAGCGTATTAAGGGTGGAGTGGCGGCGCCACTTAATACTCCCGAGTCGCGATTCCGCCACTCACCGAGATCCTCAGGGATCCTTCTTTCCACGATAAGGCATTCGCCGGATTTCCGAGCAACGCGCGTTTAATGGAAGGAAGAGGATGGTCACGGGGCGGCCGAGTTTGCGAAAATGGTAAATATGGGGAAGATGACTGGTTCGTTTCTTCGAAGATCGGACACGATAATCAAATTTCTTATCGTAATTTTTTTTTGCAACGTGTTTTCATCATTTCATGGTATATAAATTTTTTAATGGAAATTCATTCGTTCTAACTTGTAATGGAACGTGTTTCTACACCGTTTCATTTTCGATATTTGGTGAAATATTGATGAAGGCCTTGTAAAATGAAGTTAAATAATAGATACGTGGGATGCATAATTATTTTGTTGACGTTTTCTTGGGGAAATATATGATAGATCAGATATATATACTTTGTTGTTCGATTTTACTAGGAGGAATAATATGAAAGATCGATTCAACGTAATTATCGTTCGTGTACTTATCAGCAGAGTTCAAAAAAATGATATCGCGACAGTTTGCCACGTAATTGGTATCGCGCGGATTGAACAACAATCGAATTCACCTGATGAATGAATCTCCAATTTGTATTTTTATAATTACTGGAATAAATGAAGGAATAAAGGAAACGTTGCAACATCGTGTCAATTATCGTGCGAAAAAATACGAAAAAAATATATGGAAATATCGCGCAAATAGCAAACCGGTAACTAATTCCAATAAATTATCATATATACCGTCCAAACACGTCCCACTATCGATCTCAAATTAAATTCCATCTCCCTTGTTGTGACAGGGAGTGAAGTCTATTTACAATAGTTGCGAATATGGATAGGGTGCGATTTCAAAGGCCGTTGTTCCACCGTGAACGGAATATCACCACCCTCTTTTCTCAAATCTCTTGGAAAACGGTCCAAAAAGTTTTAACGAGCAATCCGTCTCCAACGATCGAATTTCTTAAAACTTTTTTCGAAAAGGAATATTTGGCACAAAGGAGGAGAAGAAGAAGAAGAAGAAGATTGAATGGAAAGGAAGTTTCGAACAGCGAGTTCGAAAAGCAAAGAATTTGGACAGCGAGTCGGAACAGATTTCGGTACAATGGTCCTCGGATATTGTTCCATCCCCTCGAACATCTGGTCGAGGCGAGGCTTTCGTTCGAGAGAGCGCGGCCACTGTTTCAGCCCCGGCAATCCGCCGGACACGAAACTACAATTGATTTCCACCGTGTGTGCCACCGTGTGCACTTGACGGCTTCACAGTTTTCGTTTATTTTGGAAATTTACCGCCGACCTTCGCGTCCAACGCTGGATCACGATCATCGCGAGATCATTTCCGAAAGAAAGCGGGATCGAAGAAAGCTGATTTCCTTGTTCGTTTAATCGAGGAGGGATCAACTCGAGGGAGTAAATAAAATTTTCTTTAGAAATTTTCGATCAATTTCTCGACCCCTTTTAAACCGAATCGTTTTTTGGTAATTTTTTCTTTTTTGGAATCTTCGAATATTCGACCGTGAGAATCGAAGAATCTTGTCTTGCAAGAATTCTATAAGATTTTTAAAAATATTAATTTGAAATACGATCAACTTGAGGAAATAAATAAACTTTTCTTTAGAAATTTTCGATCAATTTCTCGGCCCTTTTTTAAACGGAATTGTTCTTTGGTAATTTTTTTTCTTTTTTGGAATCTTCGAATATTCGATCATGAAAATCGAAGAATCTTGTCTCGCAAGAATTCTATAAGATTTTTAAAAATATTAATTTGAAATACATTCTGTAATAAATTCTGATCGAATCATACAACATCGAATTCTTCGATTGTTATAAAAAAGAAACGTGAGATTATCAAAAGGGATCATTGAAATTGTGAAAGAAACGAGAGGCGTAACGATAAACTAAAATTAACTAGTTTGCTGTAATTACCTAGTTTGCATTGTGCACTCTGATACATTATCCGGTAATTAACCGTTTCACGGTTCACGGATTCTTTCTGCCGATTAATTTCTTCACTCTGAAAACAGATTTGGCGCGCGTTCGTATTGGTGACGCATAATGTAATCCCCCCGGAAACGTACGCGTAACGAGGAAATATTTGTCCCGAAAACACGGTGGAATTCCTTATTCGAGTGTCGAGCGGACTTAATTACATCATATACCGGCCCAATTCGAAAGAATTATCATGCAATATCAACGTTTGACCCGTGCGAAATTGTTCCCTTCCCATCGATCAAACATCAAATTCCCGTCCTTTGTGCCGTCCTATTACGTCCAATTCCAGATTTCATAAGCGTGAGAATTACCTATCAGTAATAATTACGAATTGATTATCGCCAATTAACCAAGTGAAAATTAACGATAAAACGTACATACGAATGTATTTCATTCCCAAAAGATTATCTCTTACCTATTATCCAATGAATAAACTAAAAGTGAAACGAAAAAAAAGAAAAAATAAAAAACAATTATAAAATATATAAATAGAACAAGAAGGTTAAACGAGTGGAATAAGACAGTCGCGATCGAACACTCACCGACGAAATACCAATGAAATAAGCGGTACAAGACAGTAATGATCAGACAGATAGCTAAACGAGCTACGATACAATCACTTTAGCGAGGTAAGTAGATTAAGATCGTCGTAATCGGACAAATGAGACGAGCGAATCGAACTAGTAGAATAAGTAAATCGGTCAGACGAACGAGTGGATCAGTCACTACGATACAATCGAAACGAATAAACGATGTTTTTTTTTTTTTCTTTTCTCACTTCTTTCGCTTTACGAGCAATTCTTCCACGGGAGTGGGAATGTAGGATAACGATATGCGTGGGCATTCGATCATCGTTGTTGCAATTCCTACGGCAGAGTAACGATAAGGAATAGAGTTACATCGGCGGAAATAACGATCGGTCGGGCGTACGCGTGTCACGTTAACCATGGACCCCGCAGCCATTTGTTCCACGAAATAACACGGTCACCGGACGATCGTAAATCGAGCGAGTAACCCGGAACAATAATCAGAAGTCGAAGGGTGGTGTTATTTAATGTTTGTGTAGAACGAAACGAGGTCAATGTTCTCCTTAATTTCGCGGATTCCCTTCGCCTTTTTCAGCTCGATTGCTATACTTGAACCATTAATCGAATCTCGTTGATATCTTGAATCGAACGTGATGATGTTGCTCGATCCTTTCGATCGTTAAATGTTCCTTTCCAAAGGAAGTTGAAATTTGTTGGCTGCTCGAAATTCCAAGGGATATCTCAAGATTCGTATTTTGGGATCGATGATGCAACAGTGTTGGTTATATTATTTATTTTTGTTCTTTTTATGCAAGCACATTCTGGTCGTTTATCGGTACATCGTCCCTCTATGTTATTTTTAGTTTCGATCGATTTATGTTAGGGGAGAAGAAGTATAAATAAAATCAAGGGAATGATGATTGATATTTAAAAATAGAATCGTTATTCTTCGGTAATAAATTTTCAGTGTAATTGTCTTTTTTTATCTAGTACTTTTTTTTTTTCATTAGAAAAAAATTCCCTTTTCCATTTTCTTTTTACACGTTTGCACGATTCCTGGTAGTATTAGCTTAGCAGATGAAGTTGATTTATATACACACTTTCACGAAGCTTTTCATAAAGGAAGATCTTTTTTTCAAAGTACGCCGTTTTATTCGATAGGATTCTCAATTAACGAATTTCTTTTCCTTTCTTGTTTTCTTCTCTTCTTCCTTTTCCTCGGAATCGCTTCCCGATTTTTCGTCAATTAAATAACTGTTATCGTTGCAAACTGAAGCATCCGATTAAAGTTTCGGTTGGAACTGGGTCGCGCACCCCTCGGGAAATTTACACAGAATTCATCACTTTGTAAATCTAACATTAATCTCTGAAAGCCTTGCGCGGTTCCGCCGTTCAAGTACTCTCTCTCGACTCTGTAAAGCAGAGAGAGATTTTGGTAATTAGCACGTCGAAACGATTTTGGCGGAAGGAAAAACCCGTCGTAAAATTACACCTTGATGGACCAATCATTTATTAATCCCGACTTATAAATTTTACAACGAGATCTCCATCAATAAGAAATTTTCCGCGTAGAATTCGCGCCTCTCAAAAATTCAATCCTCGCTTTTAAAATATCCATCGAGGATAATTCATTACAATTCTACTTATACAATTCGCCAAATTTCCAAAACCATCCCAACGTCTTCCTACATAAATTTATTCACATCCGCGTGAATCGTTAATCAATATCGACGACCCGTCCGCCGGAAGAAAATTAGAAAATTCTACATTTCCAAACGCACGAGGTCCAATTCGATATTCTTCCACTCCCCCATGTTTCTTCCACGCCCACTCGGCGCACTTTCTTTATTGCGATATACAATTTCGCCTTATCTTGATCGATCGTTTCCTTCCATTATGCACCGGTGTAGCTCAACGAACGTTGAGCTATGAAATACGTTTTCCCGTGAAAACGCGCGGTTACCCGACCGAGTTATAGCCGCATTCCACCGCGTCCCCTTAAGCGAGGGGCGCATTTCATCGAAATCGCCCGCCGCACTTCCGCGCCACTCTCCCCACGTCGGACACAAGCGTGCAGAAACGCGGCAGAAATTACGAGTGCGCGCGGGCTTGATTCGTGGCTGCGAGCAATAAAAGAAAAAAAAAAAGAAAAAGAAACGCCGACAGGATTTCCCCCGATTCAACCACCCCCTCCCCCCTCTTCTTCTTCTTGTCGTCGCCACGACCTTTCTCCACCTTCGCGACCTCGCTTCCTTGCAGGCACAATGCCGCCCCGATCTTCGATGCTCTTATTTTATATGGCTCCAATTCCATGGGATAAAAAAAATCTGAACGAACCCGTTATTCGCTCGTGATTTTTTACGAATTTTGAAGTTTGAAGTTTAAAGTTTTACGTTGATATTATGAATCTCGAATTTTTTTAGAACACGAGGAGTTTTTTTTTTGTAGATCCGTGTGTTTCCTGAAATTAAGATATTAATTATTAAGATGTAAAATCGTTATTTACGTCGTCTCTCAATAATATTTGACAATTTATTCCAATAATTTGAAATGTAAATTAATATAAACGCACAAAACGATCTCTGCATAGGTACACGTATAAAGATATTGGTATAAAGAAAAATAAAAGATTCCATCTTAAGGGGAAAAAAGAAGAAATGTTATTTGATTAAAGAAATAAAAGTCTGATGTGACGGATTATGGTTATCGTCTCAGGTTATCTTTTCCATAATCAAATTTGTAATTATCAAGTGGATTCGATTCGAGCCAAGTAAATACGTGTATCACCTCGAAGAAGAAATAATCATAACGTCAACCACTAATCTCCTTCTCTCCAATCTCGACGGAGATTAATCTGGATTCGGATGAAATATCGTCGCGTAAAGCACGAAGTACAGGGTCGATCGGTCACGATTCGAGAGAAAGAACGTTGAAGATGTCCCTCTTTTCCTTTTTTTTTTGTATCCAACGATATCCTGGCCGTGATAATTTACAAGGGTCGAGGAAATAAATGAATCAACGAGAAAATTTCACACGGGGAATTCGCGACAAAATTCGTGGCCGTGATAATCGTGGTGCACGGTCACGTAGGAGCAACGTTCTGCCTTATCGTCGCGTTACTACTCCTCCCTTTGTTTAAAGAGGTTGGCCACCACGGGGAATTTTTGCCGCGTGTTTACAACGCGAAATTGAGAGAATCGTAAACAAATTTTCATTTTCAAAGTCTAACTTCAATCACGAGGCTCCATAACACGGTGATTTAATTAAAATAAACAGTTATTCCGGCAATATAATCACGGGCACGTAACTCGAGTGCGTAATAACGTCAAATGAACGTTAAAATATAATGAAGCATAACTAAAATTGCTATGTGTAATAAAAGCATATGGAAAGATAATTTGCAGAACTCGTTTCATTCATTCGTATTCGTCCTATTTTGTTTGTTTATTGTGAAAACGGAGAAAGAGGGAGAGAATTTTCAACCGAGTTTCGCTTACGCAATATACGCGAATATCAGATAGAAATAAAATTGAAAATTTTATTCAACCTACTTTAGAAACAGGAATTGACGGAATAATGTCTGCGAATTTGAAAAACAATTTTCTTTTTACAATTAAAACAATCTTCCGTTCGATTCGTTTTTCCTATCGAATTGACAAAAAGTTCCATCGCGTATGTATATTAATTATCGCGTAATCAATTAATTAAAAGAATAACGAACGAAAGAATCAACAGAGATGGATTTCCCCTCAACTATAACGAAGAAAAACGCGACGTCCATCCGTTTTTTCCAACCATCCAAAAATCTTTTCCAAAGAATCGACCACGTACAATCCCTCTTCCTCGCGTAGAAAGGTCGAACGATATAATTCATCGGTGATCGAGAAGCGCGTTCGCCATTAAACGAATCTGCATCTGACAACTGCAACCATCTCCCCTCCCCCTTCCCCCGTTATATACACCGTTTCGGTCAAATTGCAACGCGGTGAGTTTTGTGGGTTATCGATGTATTTATGCGCCACTACCGCCTACTATTTCCATCGGATCCACCGAACGCTATCACAACCGCTATCCGCGTTACGAGGCGCGCGACAACACAGTAGTTTGCACAGCGTTGCTCGTTACCGGAATAATATCCTGTCGATGGGCGGACAGATATAGCAATCCCAATTGTATTTTCCGTGTTATCATCCGGATATCGTCGTCGTCGCCGATTTCAAGGTGGGGATAATCGTCGTTTCGAACGGGCCGCGCCAATTATCCAATTTAACAGCAGGTTGACAGTTCCTCAGACGAGGAGGAAATTACGACGAGGGGGAGGAGTCGGTCGAGGGGTTGCTCGTTACCCCGAACCAGAGCTCGTTGGAAACTTATCTTTCATCTTTACCTACTTACCAACCAACCCTTGCCCCCTCTCCCATCCCTGCCAAGTTCAACACCGTATGAAACATTGAACATTAAACGGGCCCGGTTAGCCCTTTCCACGGCGCGATTATCTTCTCGGAACGATCTTGACACACACACACGTATACCGTTAAACGGGCGATCAAGCTAAACCGTGGTAAATTACACGGGTGCATTCGCGATCCTTTGACGCGATTGTTGCAAAGTTGAGTGGATGATAGCGTATTTCTTTTTTCCAAGGCTCGTTTGATTATTAATCGTAGCTTCGTGAGCGCATCGATTCGTTTGTTCAGGAATGACGTGTAACACGGTGTCTCTGTTATAATTTTCTAATTATATCTCACGTTATTATACAATCGTACGTAGAATCGTATGTAAAATCATCTTTTTCAAAGAAAATAGAAAATGTTGTACCTTAATTCTTCCTATTGAAATTACATTTCATTAATTGGAGAACGTTATATTATTTTCGTTTGTCTGTGAAGGTATTCAATTTCTCTCCTGGAAAAGAAATAATAAAGTATTAGTAATAGTTAATTCGCGTAAATTCTTACCTTTTCCCTTCCTGTTTTGAACTGCAAAAAAATTAGATAAACGTAGATTCAAAAATAGTTTTCGAAAGAGTAATTCCTTTCTTCTTTTATTTTTTAAAAATCACTCATCGGGAGGAAAAAAAAAATAGTTCGACTATTCAGTGTTCTCGCGATGAATGAATTATAATATTTGTCGTCCATCCTCCCCTCTCCCCCTCCTCGTGTCTGTTTCGCCTCGTCTGCTCGCCGATCCGCCTCTTTTTCATCATCGATCAGACGATGACACAAGCGGAAGCCGGAAAGTGGAAAGCCACTCTCTCCTCCTCTTTTCCTCGTTTCCCCCCCCGATTATTTGTTCAACGTTGGGAACCGCGAATTCGTTGGACCGGAAGTCGATCATCGGGTTTCATTAAAACTGCCATTCTCGGTTCGGTTGGGTGTCTGGTCGGGGGGAGGAGGGGGCGACCAGCCAGCTCGGAAAATATTTGCCGGCCTTGTCGATCCCTTTGTCGAATCCCATCCCCCCAATAATCCCCTTCTCCCCTTTAGCGCGTTAATGTGTCACAGTGCATTACTCGATAATTAATGTCTCGCGGGCCGCCGTCGCGTGGAAAATGTTCTGTTACGATTGCCGCTGCGATTCCATCCCCCATTCAAGGGGATGGGATCAAAGTTTCGTTACGCGTTAACGCGTGCACGTTAACGTAAGTTACGCAGGAAATTTCAAATTTAATCTTGTTGATTCTGATTTTTAAAGTTATGAAAATGCGCGAGAGGATATTTGTATGGTAAAATATTTATTTTTCTTTTTCTTTTTTTTTTGTTGTTATTGATTGGGAAAGGAAAAGAAATTTTTTCTTTTTCTGCAGTGCAATTTTTCTTGGAAATTTCCGATCAGAATCAGGGATAATGTGACGTTAAAATTAAAACATCTCTTTTGCAAGAAGTTTTTTCACTCCACGCCATTTTTGCACTATTAAAATTATATCGAAAGGATAAAAAAGAACGAAACGCGAAAAGATTTTCTTCCAATCTTTCCTTTTCCCTTTTTCATTTCTTTCTTTGTAAAAAGAACACTACTTTAAGGGGGATTACATTAATGCTCGGAATTTCAACGAAACTCTTCGTACAAAAAAAAGAAAGAAAAATAACGTTTCTTCAATTCTTAACGTTTCAACCGTTTCACGAATGGTAAAAAAATGCTAAAAATTCCACGTATTAATTCGATACTCCCTCTGAGATAAATTCATTGTATCATTCGATTCGATTTCATTTCCAATCGTATCCAATCAAATCCTTTTATTTTCCCCGAGTTCTTCTTCTTTCTTCCTCTCCATTTTTCGGTGCAACCCGCTCAACACCTTCGCTTCGATCGTTCGCTACGGATCGCATAAATTTCGCGTATCCCCCTCCCTCCTCCCCTTCCATATCAAGCCGGCATCCGAGCAGAGTTGAACTTGTAATCTTCTAATCTGGTTTATTAATGAAGTTATATCGGCTATTGGCCTGAACTCGAACTGGGGCAATTTGTCATATCTTCTGGGACGCGGCGTAATTCCGATCGCCAAGTTTAGACGATCTCCTCCCCCCTTCCCGTCTCGTTATGATTATAAAATTGGCCTGTTTCCTCGACTCGGGGACGGGAAACATTTTTATCGAGATTGAATTGAAACCGTAAACCCGAAGAACGCGCGATTTTTCTTCCATGGTGTACATGTATATGTATATGTATATATATGTATCGTGGAGGATGTATCGATTCCTACCTCGTCACGGCTGATTTATAAGAACCACTACCACCGCGGATATATATCGCGGCACTGACCTAAGCCGGTCTATTCGCAGACTGGTAATAACATCGATGGATTACATGGATCAACCTGCACTCTCGTCCACCATTTTTTTTTCTTCTCTTTTTTTTCCAGAAAATAGAAAAATCTAACTTTAAAATTCGTATTCGCATGTGTAACCCATGGTGGTTATCTCGATTCGATCGTCGTCGAACAAAACTGTCCCGGTGTATCTTGCGCTCGCAAATTGTTTCCGGATTTTAGGGGTAATACGTAGAGCAATCTTGTATGGATAATTAAGCGGATCGATTCGTGGATAATCGTTTTCCATCCGTTGCTCTCTCGCGTGTAATGAAGAAATGGAGTAGGTAAATTTAGGTCGATTTGTTTGTTATTTTATCATTCTTCTCGAAGAGGAAGAATTCCATCATTTCGTTTGCCACTGTATCGATATCCAAGTGTCCGATTTTTCTCCAACACGAATATTAAAATTAAAGGGAAAATTTTATTTTTCACACAGGGTAGAATAATCTTCCACCCTTTCCTTTTTCATTCCGTCTCAAATTTGCATATTGATACGGAAAATCTTTCTCTCCTTAATTACATTTCGAGTAGATACTAATCCATTTCAAATTTAAATACAAATTATCATATTTCAAATAAATATCAAATTCTTCTTTTCCTCTTTTACTTCGAAGTAACTCTCGAGTCAATTTCCACGTATCAGATAGTCGATTTTTTCGTTTGTCAAGAAACAGTGGCGGGATCCTGTTTGAATCATTCCAATCAGAAACGACATCTTGCTCCTTGACGTCAAGTTAAGTATAATGGAGGGGAGTGGAGGAAAAGTGGGATGCAGTTTTGCAAGTTGAAGCAAAGGGAAGTAGATTCGCGGACAAACTGCCGACTTGTTCATTGTTGGCCTTGTTGCAAATTGCGGTGTACAAGTCGGCGAGCAATTTGGAGGGCGTTCGCTCGAATACTCGTTTCTGCGGCTTTTCCATCAGAGGGAGGGGGGAGGAAAATTTCTCCCCCCCTTGTTTCGCGCCCGTCCGATCGATCACCCTTTGAACGAACCCGTTGCTTCGCAAGAAACGATTCAATTTCTTGTCGCGCACAAACCGAGCCCTCAACGGCCATCCGAGGTTTCTTAATTGACTCTCGTAAATAACACGCGAGCCGGACATTTTATCAAGATTGAACGGAACGGAGTGCGAGTCGTTCACGCGAGGTCGGGGAAAGCGCAGCCCCGCCTTACCTTCGAGACGTGAAATTTTATCAAAATTCAAAACGAAACACATCTGTTGGAAGGAACGTACGAGAAATCCGATTGGGAAGCTTCCAAATGGTAATTTTTCACTAGAGAGGAAACACCAGACTTTGCAAATCGAACGATTATTCAATACTGTTCGAAAAATATATTTTCAACTCGGTCAAGGATTGAATTAAAAAACAGAGAAATTTTTTTAAATGTCCCATCTTGAGTCAAACGATGAATACGTAAGATACGTCTCTTCGAGCGAAAAAAGCTTGAATAAATATATAAATTAATTACAATATAATAAATATAATAATAAATTAATTACAACTTACAACTTTTCAAAATTTATGATATTCAAAATTTCGAAGGGAAAACCGATCGAGAATAATCTCGAAAATTTCTCCAATTTCTTCATTATTCTCCAATCGTGGAAGGAAGAATTCCCAACGGTTCACCCTCCTCCTCCAGAGGAAAGAACCCGCATAAATAAATTCCCAAGGAGGAAGATTCGAAGTCGAACAGCATCCACCACTTCGACTCGGGGAGCCCATCTTCAAATCGCCTCCTCGGGGGAGGATCCGAGAATTTGCACCGATCTCGCGGGAAAATTTGTTAATGTCGCAATGGAAGGAGGATCCTTTAACAAGCTGACGAGAGAACGAGAAGTTTTACACCGGGTCTCTCATTAGCCGTCACTTCATTAAACGAGCGTAAAATTTTATCGTTATTTCATCTCGGCCATCGAAACGGATGGTGATAGACAGAGATATCCCTCGGACAGAGAGCGAGTAAGGGAGAGAGAGAAAGAGACAGGAAGCTCGATCCACGACGTAGTACGCGAGTCGACGTACTACGTGCTCGCAAAAGTTTCGAAGGGCCGCTCTGCCTTCGGTCGAGAGGGCTCTCGCAGCGGCACCAGCTTTCAGACCGATGGAGTACGCACTCCACCCGACTCGGTGATGCATATCTTCAGTTACGAGCATTTTCACTCGGGCTTATATGCAATATTCTCGAGCGTTCTAATCACTGTGCCGCGAGTTTTCCAAACTCGCCAACCCGCCCTCGCCGGGCAACATATCCGGCTTGCATCTGAAATCAACGTTCCTTCTCGTTTCTCTTGTAAATTTTTGTCGAAAATTATATTATAGTGTCTTTCCTTAACGGAATGTCTATTGTGTGATACGGCGATAAGGTTAAGTTCGTCGAGCAAATTTTCTCGTTCAATTCAATAATTGGAATCGAATAGATTGGCATTACAGAGAATTACACGATTGAAAGCGGAGTTTTTTGAACAAAATATCAGAAGAATCCGAGGTGAACAAGTTTGGAATAAAACGATGCGAAACAAGAGACGTGGAAATTCCAAGAGGAGGAAAACGGGCGAGGGAGAATCTTCGTCCCGATTTATAAAAATGCAGAAATCTCGTGGTGGTATCGCCAAGATCTCGTTCAGTCGAATCGCGGCGAATTTGTTCGGATTCGTTTCCCTCGCGTGGCGCGTGTCGGGAATCGCGTTCCTCTCTCTTCTGGAGAGGGAGGGGAAAATTCTGAAACTGGAGAGAGAGAGAGAGAGAAGGGAGAACAAAGTTCTCGGATATCGAAGATGAATCTTTTCCCTCGAAAGAAAGTTGCTACGAATCCGATGAAACGTGAAAGCTGATCGCCTTGAGTGAGGCGAATTCCCCGGCTTTAGAAATTTACCTAGAAGGCATAGAAAATGAGACCGGGCGACTTTGAATCTTGCATGAAACTGGACTATTTTCAAAGAGCTTGAAAGTGAATCCCTTAGCTGGAACAACCTCGGCTCCTCGAGGATCGCGTGTTAATTTCACGATTTTAACGTCTCGGTGGAATAGAATTATTAACGATCATTTATACAATGAATTTCTTCCCCCCCCTTCTTCCAAAAACACAGGAAAAGAACGTGTGAGAATTTTAAAGGCAAAGTTTATAAACCGATCACGATGAAAGGATATCCTTCACTTTTTTGTATTTGTGGTATTTTGATATACAAAGAATTATAAAATATTTGGGTTTTGATTTTTTCTTCCTTCTGAAATATTCCAATCTGTTTTTTTTTTCAACTACAAATTAAACAGCATGTTATATCAATGACTAAATTATTATAGTCAATTAAATTATTCAAATGTATTCTTAAATTTTTCGAGTTGAGGATATTCTATCTTGAAAGAATCTACTAAAATATCTCGCGCACTGTTACGATGACGTACCTTCGAAAAATATCTTTTTGACAAAGATTTAATTTGTTTAAAATCGATCCTTTCCTTTCTTTAAATCAAACATTTCCATATATTATCACTAACAAGTACGAAAAACAAGAGACGACACTTTTCTTCCTCTCGTCCTATATAAGTTTCACGTTTTATTATATTCTGATTCTTCGAACATCGAAGAGGATTGAAATTGGGAAAAGTCATTTACGATTCTATATACGTCGATGAAATATGAACGAGAGGAAAAGGTTTAACGTTTCGAAGCGAAAATGCGCGCGACACCGAGATTCGACGAAAAGTTTCCCTTCGCCGGATCTGTCGTCACACCTCTGCCAAGTTAATTGGAATTCCTGCGGTACGAGACAACGGCCATTTCTTAGTACTGTCCACGAAAGGCGAGGTGAACACCCCCATTCACCGGCAATACAGAGGGGTTCGCCTCTCTAAGTGGCCGCCACAAGCTGTTTAAAGGAGCTTGCCAACTTCCGGCTGCTCGTGACCTCGGCTGGACGTGCAACCGCAAAAGTTATCACACACGGGATGGGAACACAGGGCGGAAGCAAATTGCCAACAAAAAATTTAAGTCTTCCTCAGTCTCCTAATTTTTTTTCTTTTTTTTTTCAATAACTCTCGAATGTTTCATTTTCCCCTGCAAACAATTGCAATCTTTATTTCGATCTTATACCATCCTTCATTTTATATTTTATTCGTATCGCATCTAAAACATCTTCTTCGCGTGTAAAATGACTCGTCGGTTCGTTGTTACTGTTATTAAGTTTTCTTAGATTCTTCCAATAATCTTCTATGGTATTATTTTCAGAGTAAGATGCATCTTAATTCTTTCTTTCCAAAATCCTCTCTTATCCCTCCTCACATTTTCATTCATCGATTCCCCTTTTTGCGACACGACAAGGAAATTACATTATGTCTGTATTCCATCCCCGACACCGCGGGAGGTAATCGCAATCTTATATTAAATTTCCTTTCAGGCCTCAGTCCCCGACCCGTTTTGTTGCCCGTCGCAAAATTCGCGACAAAGGGTAGTTTAACTCTTTGACGCGTCGATCCCGATGAAAGGGGCGAATGAAAGCGTCAATACCTTCAAACACCTTTAATTTTTCGAAGCTTCCCCCTCTCTCCCTCTAAAAAAAAAAAAAAAAAAAAGAGAAATCCTCGATCGAAAAAAAAAGAGGAGGGGTAGGGGGTGAGGTTCCAAAAACCGGGGGCCGATAACCGGATCGTGGAAAACAATGACGCAATCAGCGCGTCGTGCGCGGTATTCACCCCTCTCACAAAGAGACTATCCCCAAAGCATCGAGAAGGTCGCATCGAGCGGCGGTCCCTTTCAAAGCTTTGTTTCCATCACGGCAGACTTGATCGAACGTTCGTTAACCGAACCGTGTATCGAGACACCCATTACTCGATTCGTTGTTTAACCCGTACCTCATCGATGCTCACATCCCAATTTTCCACAATCTTCGATTAGCCGCGTGTCATCAGAAGGAAAGAAAGGAAAAAATTCTCGAGAAACGTCGATCGATCGATCATCCCCTATCCCCCTATCTCTCGATGTTTCGATCTATCTTTGCAATGGGGGGAGGAGGCGAGCCGCTGATGGCTTTAAACCAGGATTCGAGGGTGTGGTGGGCCGTTTCCACGAGTTGACAAACGCCTTTCGACACGCGCGATCAGCTTCCTGATCGAGCTTTTTTCGCGCGGCAGAGAGAGAGGAAGAAGGAGAAGAGAAAAAGGAAAGGGGGAGGAAATCGTCTTACGTTACACGTTACGCAAATCGGAACGGTTGATCGTAATGGAGATTGTTCGATGAAACGAAACGGTGCCTTACGGAATCGCTTTGCTCCCCCCAATGGTTATTCGATGAAACGATTTACTCGATGATGGTTTATCAATAATGTAGTTTATTTAATGGTTTATCGAATGGTACGTTGATCGTTCGTTAGGTTGAATAGGCGTTTGGAATAGGATTGAAATCGTGATTCGAAATGTGGAGGTGAATTTTTCGGTGGAAATGAAATTTCGGAAATTTTGGCGAAATGTAGATTTCACGATTATCCGTTTAGACATTCCGTTTATGCGGTGAATTTTTATAACAAAGGAAATTTTAATATTAGATGAATCTTAAGTGAAATATTGAATATTATTTGAATCTATTTAATATATTTTGTGATATAATTTTTTTGCAAAATTTTAAATTAGTAATATTCGATGTCTATTGTGCAGGGATGCAACGTTTCGTTAATAAACGTGTTCTCCTATTAATTACACGAAAATTATAAACGATGGCCAAAATTAGGATTTCTATTACACGTAGAGATAGAAATTTTTAACACTTGAGTTTACTCGCAATTGGGTTAGATAATCGATGAATAATAATTATTCCAATTTGCGGGATTGAGGGAAAAGTTTGAAATAAAATGCTGGCTGACCGTTCGTTGACTATTCTACTTATATCGAATACATTATTGGATCATGCTATTATATACTGGATTATATTGGATTAACTTTTGATTTATTCAACGAATTCACTGGTCAGCATGTTCCGATTCGATACCACTCTACTGATTATTCAATTGTGCCTAGGCAGAAATTAATCAAGTTTATCTGATAAACTTTCAAAATTGATTTCGAAAAATAAACAATTATTAATTTCACCAATGTATATCTTTCGAGCTTCGATTCACTTCACGATTTTTACATATATTACTATATAAATTTTTTATATTTTTTATATATTGTTTACTCATGCTTTTAGATTGTTTGCGTTTCTTGTTTGCTTGTGTATAAAGCGGGACCGGAGCATTGATTTTTATATCACTACGTCCCACTTTTAACTTTGATATCAATGCTCGAATACACGGAAACCTTTTTACATTAATTCTAAAATTTTTTCCTAAAACTTTTATCCAAAATTGATTTCTCTTCCTTCTCTCAATTAAATCAATTTTACAATTATCAATCGTATCATTAGAATCTGCAAATATACAAACAATCTTAATAAAATTATTTTCATTCGTCGTATTATTTTACTTGATATAAAAAATAAAGAAGGAAAATTATTAAACCTTCATCTCCTTCAATTTTCTCAAAAAAAAAAAAGTTATGTTTTGTTTATGAATAGAAAACAAAATGGTCGATTTCTGGTACAATGTATGGATACATGTGGATCGAGTTCCGTAAACGTATCACGAAAAATGAAGAGGGTACTTGGGTCTCGATGGGTGGACCCGTTGTAAGAAACGTCTCGTTTAAGGAGCAATCTGGATGGCGGCCAACGACGCGGCCGGGGAACGATCTTTAAACGATGAAAAGTTATCACCATGGAACGGCATCTTTTGCATAATACTGATATACGAAGACAATTTTTCGAGAATTATGGACTCGGATACGCGTCAAAATTGCAATTCGTGTTTCGTCTGTCTTCCAGCAGATAGGACTGATCGTGAAAATTACGAGCTGTATAAGCTAATTATTCTTCGAATAATTAAATTTGCGTTAATGGCAGCGACGGTCTCCCCGTCGTTTGCCGGGATTGAATGCGTAATCGATACCGAAAGTTCGATGAAATGCACTCTCATCTTCTTAAAATTTAATCTTTCGGTGTGGCCCATTATTGGCAAATGAACTCTTTGCGTTTCGTTTCATCCAATGTTGCGTTAATTACTCCTTCTTGGATTTTCCTTCAATTTTTTCCTTCAACAATTAAGAAAAATCGATCGTGTTGAAATTATCAGGAATTTCTGAAAGCTGAAACAAACGTCGGTTCGTCCTTTCCTTTGACACTATTTTCGTTCGAAATATTTTTTTCATTATTTTTAAAATAATCTAATTTTCATCCAAACTGCTATATATACAGTTTCTAATAATTCATTCTATATAAAATTTTATCTTCTTATTTCCGTTGGTTACAAGAGTTGCTTATACACTTGCAGAATATGCAGATTTTCTTTACTGATCAAAGATTATGGATGCTCGTGGCTTTTTTCTTTTTCTTTACACTTAACATCAGATTATTGAAATAAATAATGAGATGGCGAGAAAATGGTGAGAATTATCTCATTACATTTTACATTCAATATTATAATCAGAATAACGTATAATATCCGATGTATAAACTTGCATAAATCGAATCTCATATTCACGCCTCAGGAACAATGCCTTATAAGGAAATTTACAAATTATCAAACCGTCGTAATTAACATAATCAATGCTTCGTTCAAAAATACTTTAAAAAAGAAATATTTATTCCTCTTAAAATCCTCCATCAAGAATTTTTCACTAATTTCGAATACTTCTGTAAAACAATCATTTTTACGAATTGAAAACTTCCAATCCACCACCATAAATCAAACTCTTTCTTATTTATTTTTCTTCTTTTTTATCGAACGTAGTCGACGATAAAATTCCCGGTGTAAATAGAGAAATGAGGCATCTATTCGATCGTAACCGTTAGACGGGGGTTGAACACGAGAAGGATCGTTACGCGCGAAACGATTTTTTCGCGCTTTCGTCGATCCATGTGTGAAAAGAGTGTCGGATTTCGTCCTGTTCGCGGGCGTGCATAATTCAGGCGGGAAAAAGTGTGTCGTTCGAACGCGGAGAGGGTGAGGAGGGGGAGCGAGCTTAGCCGGCCGTTTCACCGTCGAGCATAAACCATTTTTCTCCTCCCTGCAAAAAACAATGCATCGCCGGGTTAGCCAGAGATGAAGCGCGCCGCTATTTACGCGTGTAAAAAAGGCACGAATACGCACGCTTGCACACACACATACATACATACGCGCGCGCATCAAGTTTCAACGCCCACCGCCTTTTATTTTTATCCATCCTCGGTTACTTTATATCCACTCTCGTGTAAATTCGAATCACTCGGGGCTTGGATTCTCGCTCGTATTACTACTTCACCAAACGGAATAATCGGCGTATTAGGGCGTGTTCCGGACGCGTGTAATCGGAATTTCCGTCGGTCTGGTGTGTATATATATATATATTGAATTGTATCGCGTAAGAGTATATCACAGGCGGTTTTATTATCCGTTTTTAATTATTTCCCGCGTTTTAAATATTTACTTTTATTCAACCCTTTTGTTGAACAAAAGAGGCAAATTGGTTTTCTCGAGAAATATATATTGTTACGATTTTTCTCTTCTTTTTTTTATTTTAAGAATTAGAAGAATATTTATTAAAATTAAAAGATCGTAGCACCTCGACATTTTGTTTGATTCTCACGTTTCTCAATCTCTTTGTTTCTTCTGTAATGCGACGCCTGTTTTTGGATGGCCATGATAAATAAAAGAAAAATTGTTTCACGATCCGAGTTGTAAATGTGGATAATTCGTTTGTAAAACGAATGTTTGAATAGATCTCTACATCTTGCGGCTCGAAATATTATTTGGTTTATAGAGTCTGTTTTTAACGGTGTTTCCATTCCCTCCGTCGTCTTTCCCGTGGATCAAACAACAATGAATATCGATTTTCAATTCACTTGTATTTCCGAACGATACTTGACAATCAACAATATGTGACCACCAACTACGTAATCATTACAGCCGATGGAAATATTATTCACAATTCTGCACAATGGCATTTTTATTTTTCTTCGACCAACGTTCACTCTCTCGTGGCGATCAGACAACAATGAATATCGACTTTCGATTTATTTTTATATTACACGTTGTCGAAATTATCAATAAATCGAAAGACGATATTAATCAACTTTGCCAATTCTAAATAATTATATTCATAACGAGAAGAAAGATTTGTACGATACGTAAAAAAGCTTAAAGGATTAGAAAGAATTATCGTTCGTAACTACTCAAATTAAAATCTATTCAATTCGAGAATAATCAAAAAGAAAAAAAGAGAGATCCAACCAGATCGTTATAAAATGGAAGAAAACATTGGAATTTGATTTGAAAACGCGCGATTTCCGGAGGAAAAAAAAAAGATGGATTGAAAGTAGGTTTTTTGAAACGTTTGCTGGTCGTGAATCGTCGTTCGAAATCGAATTCGTCGACCAACTGCGCCAACTATGAAACTGCCAGTGATGTTCGATTCAGGTTTAACTCTGAACCCATTAACAATTTCGTTCGTATTCGAAAGAGAAAGAAAGAAAGGAAGAAAAAAATGGAGAGAACAACTATGTCGAAGCTATGCTGGGAGGGAGAGATATTTGTCGTTGAAGCGAGTGGCTCGAAAAAGCGTCGGGACGAACGCAAAACGACCCAGAAATTCCATCTATCCGATGTTTCGGGCACACGGCCGTATAAAACTTTTCATTTCTATATCTCTTCCGAATTTCCTTTGATGTCCAGATCACCTCGTCCCAATCGGTGCATACAAGCCGCCTCGTAACAGGAACGAAATCGACAAGCTTGGATCCCTCAGAGATCCTAATTGCATTCCATGCATCGATACAGTGCCACCTGAAAGAGGAAAAGAGAGAGAGAGAAGAGAGAGAGAGGAAAAATCACGCGATATGATTTCAAAGCACACACATACAAAAAAAAAAGAAGAAGAAAGAAGAAAAGAAAGAGATAAGACAACGAGAGTTGAGGAAAATCAGTCGATGACGTGAGAGAGGAACTGGAGAAATGGAGATCTTTGATTCCCTCTCGCGAAATAAATCCATGGAGTTGGAGATTCTTCTTCAGGCAGATCGTATGCTATTCGTTAAAATACGTAAAATAAAAATAATGTCTTAATAATGTCTTCGTGCCTGGCCTGGAAGGTAATGAAAAGGGCTGGCTCCGTGAAAACTTTTCTGCCATTGCTCTCTCTCTCTCTCTCTATCCATGTTTCTTCCCTCGAATCGATATTTTTAGAGAAGCCGCTTCTACGTGCTTATTTATTTCATCGCCAATTTTCTATTTATCGCCAAGACGTGTCTACTTTTATCCACCTGTTCTATGGATAAATAATTCTCGAATGGGCCGAAACTCCATCTCTCTCGCGAACGAGAAATTAAATCTAGAACATACGTGAAAGAAAATCGTGGTTAGATTGGGGCGAGATATGAATCATTGCAAGGCGAGTAGAGCAAAATCCGATGATGGTCGGATAGATTCGAACGAAGGAGTTAAGATAGTTCTGAAACGGAGTAGAACGGGAACGTATATGGTCGGGCACGCGAAACGAGCCGCCGACAGACAGAGTGAAATAAAACATTTATAGTCGGGCGAGTGGATTAAGCGAGTCTGTTACCCGCCGTTGAAATTACTGTGACGAGGAAGGGGGTGTAGGGTGGATGTAGATGTGACGAAGAAGAGTTCTAGATTTCGAGGGTGTGAATGTTAACGTTAAGTGGTGTTCGAGGGTGTTCTCTCGTTAATTACCGGCCGCGTATCTTCATCCCCCCCCGTGAATATATTATTTCGTTTACCGCTTGTTACCCCAACTTCTCGCCCTTGTTTCCCAGCTTTAAAGTTTTTAATCGAATTACATTTCTTCTCCATTATTCATGGATCCTCAATATGGATCATCCAGCTTCCATTATTCATACACATTGGTACTTACAGTTGCGTCGTGACTTCGATAAATACACCGCGGAAATATTGATATACATTTGCTTTGCAAAAATCGCGACACCGACTCTTTTTTGTTTTTTAACAGATAAACCGAGAATGATCGATAATCCATAATGGTGGCCTTTTATAACAACGAGTACATCGACCCTGCCAAGAATACATTTCTCGAAGATCAAACACAAACAATTGGAATCTCTTTTCGCACGAGGCGTAGAAAAGATGAATTTTGAATTTAGAAAAATTTTAATTCCTCCTCGAAGAAACACGATATCCTCGACGAGGTATCGCGCTAACCAACTCGTTTAAAAAAAAAAAAAAAGGGAAAAACGTAATATATGCTCTTAGGATTTGTACGTAGCGAAGAGGTCGTGTAAAGAGAGAAAAGAGAGAATAGGGTAATTCGAATTGCATATTCACGAAGGGGTAGTATCCTGGTCGGTCGTCGGGACGAACCGGCCTGTCACACGATCCCTTCAGTCAGCCATGCTATCCGAGTTTCGTTGTAGTTCGATCGAGGGGATTTACCAATCGAAATGGCGGCTCGAAAGAGCGTGTTCACCCGCTGCGTAAGCCGCTGCGGAATCCAGCTACCACTTTGTGTTTCGATTCGCCTTAAAAGTTTTCCCATTTCCGTGCTACGCTATCACGGCCGGTCCAACGAGAAATCCAGCTAGAGTAATCCATTGCCAGAGTCGTTTGTTCGTTCGTTCGAGTACGTTAACCTTCGCTTCGAATTGGCCGCTTCTCTCTCTTTCTTCCTCTTTCTTTCTTTCCCTTTCTCGACCACCATCGATTCACGCGCGTCCGTGGATCGAATTACGCGCGTAAAAGAAGCGGGGAGAAAGGGGGAAGCAAGGGAGAAGAAAGGAAGAAATTGAAAGAGGGAATGGCGGCGTGCACGCATTTCGAGAAATTCACCGAGATTTCCCAGACGCCTCGTCGAAAGGCGCAACTCCTCCTATCCTCCCCATCCCTCGTCCGTTTCTTTTATTTTCTCACGGCCACGCGAGAAATGGTTTCCGAGTCTATTATTCATGGTGGTGGTGCAAAGTGGCGTTGGCGTCGATGTCGATTGCTCTGATGGAAATCGGGACGATTGCGATCGGAGGGAAAATCTCTCCGACAATTGAGCGCGCCGCTCACTCGACGAGTAGACGTTCGAGAGAGGAAAGGAGGAGGGGCGGATTTTGGGGAAGAAATTTTCGAAAGGAATTTGAAAGCTGACGATTGCTCAGTTTCTGTTCGTTTAAACGAAGAAAATTAGTTCTTCCAGAGATGATTTGAATATTATTGAAGTTTTGTAAATAAAAAGATTGATCGTTCTTCGTTTAAAATCGACACTTGTGGAGCGAAGGTATAATAATTTCATGGTGTTATGACAGCGACAGCAAATCATTTCGCTCTTCTATTTCGCGCTTCCACTCCGTTTCCTTAGCCTCGCTATTTTTCGAGTCGTTCGAGAGAACGTTTCGCTCGTAAGCTCACGAGCTACAACAACCAAAAGATTCCCATTTACACGGTACCGAAAGCACCGCTACCCTTGTCGAAAAGCGAAATTTCTCTGTTTCCAAGAAACTCTTATAAGCCAGCTTGAATAAATTCATGAGACCGCGGTCCGTGGAACAGCGCGCGCTCGCTCGCGCGCCTCATCGATTTGAAATTCGGATTCCGCCTAACTTTGCCGGGATGACCCTCGGCGTGAGGGGATAAAATCGAGAAAATTCTTATACGGTGTTGAAACAACCTCTATCGTCCTCCCTCCTCTCGTTCCTCTGGCGTTTGTCTCCACCTTAACTCAACTTTCAACAGACCAATCCCGTGGATTCAACTCGTAATTAGAGGTTCATTCGATTGTATCAATTCTTCTCGTTTATCGATTTCATCTTGTTCTCTCAAATATAAGCGTATGATTTATTAAACATTTATATCAAGATTAATTTAAACTTGTACCGTTTATGATTTTCTTTCTAGAGATAGTGTCTATCTTTCTAAAAAAATCTTTAATTTTTCGAAAAAAAAAAACTTGTACTGTTTACGATTTTCTTTCTAGAGATAGCGAAGAAGATAGAAAAATCTTTAAATTTTCGAAAAAAAAAGAGAGAGAAAAGGTAGCTGATTTTGGAAAATCCTTAATACTCGTTACTTTAAAATTCGAGTATAAATGGCGATCGTACAAATCGCGATCGAATCCGATTTTTTCCACGCCTCCCCACCCTTCTTCGATAATTGTCGCGTCGAAAAGCGGATTTCCAGTTCCGCGCCGCGCTTCCAATTATCCAAAACTCGCTACTCAGCGCGCCACTTCCGCTTTCCCCCGGAACATATCTCGCGCGCCGTCTGGGCCGCGCATCGGGGCCCCATTCACGCGATTTTTCCCTCGTTAAAACTCCCTCCCTCCCTCCCTTCCTCCCCACTCTAAATAAACGAGGAATATCGGCCTATGTTTTTTTAATGACGCCACTCGCCGGGGGTGGCGACACACCGCTGCTTAAGAAAGCAGCCCCCGGATCGAGTAATTACTTCGTTAGAATGCGCGTTGACTTAACGAGTGCCGAGTTAACGAACTGTGTCAAGAATAGATCGCGTCTAATTAGATATTCCGATGGATCCTCTCCATGGAACATATCTTTCCGTGTCTTTCTTCCTACCTTCCAACATTTTGATCCCGCGTCAATTTTCGATCGAGAATGATTATCGTTCCAATTATCTCCGTTTAAACTTTTCCTTCTTTTTTTTTTTAATAGCTACATTGGATGATAAATATCGAGAGGATAAACAAATTAACGTTCCAATTGATCCAAAAATTGAGGAAACGAGAAGAAGGAAACGTTATGATGTTTGGTCGAATTTATTTTGCATCTTTCGATGCACTTATTTTTTAAAAATGCTTATTTAGTGATGGAATGTAATCATTACCACTATCACTCTTCGTTTATTCTAGTTTTAAACGAGGATGGGCCAATTTTATTATTTGAAAAATTACCACGCGCCATAATACATATCTTAATCAATATACAAAAATACGCAATTCTCTAATTTTATCACGCTCAACTTCTCGATTCCTCTTCCTCCTATTCATTAATGTCATTCAATAGTTTCGTTTGCGCGAAAATATTCGTTTAACAAAGATACGATAAAGTTGAACAACTTCGACATTCAAAAAAAAAAAAAAAGAACGTGCCCTCTGGTCCCAGATGATTATTCAAACAGAAACTCTGATGAGTCCTTACACTTACGCTTAACGATTACAATTTCAATCGTCAAACAATTCGGATTTCGAGTTAATATTTCATCTCGTCGGCTCTTTAAACAGGGAAATCGATTTCTCCGACACCTCTCTCGTTCTCCACACGAGCGTGTCTCAAGGTTTATTAAGACACCGTGCGCGATCATTCTGCTCTAGTGTAAATTGATTCTCGTTTACGAGACGATCGAGAGAAAAATCGTTAACGACGTCTTCGTTCCAACGCTTGAAAAATTAATTTAATTGATCATCCTTTCCCCTCCCTCCTCCCGGGAGCAAAATTGAAATATTTATAACGTCGAAACGTGACGAAGCAAGAAGTTCTAATTACTTTCATTAATAACGAAATTGCTCGGGGCAGCAAGGTGATTTCGGGGAACAACGTGCTCCAATTATTGCCACCGAATCGCGCGACTATCGAGTGAGAGTGAGAGAGAGAACGAGAAAGAGAGAGAGAGAGAGAAGAGGAAAAAAAATAATGAATGTAATATTCGCCGGCTTCCTCCACGAGCCATGTTAAATCTGATGATTGTTCTCGAAATTGCACGCCACCTCTCGTATACACCTTAATCACGAGCCGGTGGACGAAGACAAAGCGAATTGTCGGAAGTTTCGTAATTCGAAAACGGAACGGGTAGTATTCCCCGTTAATAGGTATTGTCAATGCTAGAATGAGATTTCCTATAGAGAATCATCGCGGTGTTTCTCATTTGCATACTCGTTGAATCTTTTGTTCCAGCATTCAAGTTCCACTGATTTCCTCCCCCTCCCCTTTCCTTTCTTTTCTTTTTTTTTTGCCCTTTCCATTCATTTTTTCAATTTTCCATCCCTCACTTGTGCGTGTTTGTTACACGACTGTCCAACCGTCCTTCTTCCACTTTCACGCACTTTAAATCCATTACTCGTTTTCTTGTTTGCTCTCCAATTTTTCTTATTTCAGAATTCCATCCATATTTTTGTTTCGAACGACGATAATGTGTTTATTTAATTTAATTTACAATGCGCTCTCGTCAATAAATTCATGCCAAGGCCATCCGGTATGTTAATCTTAAATCATCGAGACGTACTGGAATAAAAAGAAAAAGATATACTTGTAAGAAGGGTGAATAGGACATTTTTGACTTACTATTTGAAGAACACAATTTTCCACGACTCTTTCTTATTTTCGAACACAATCTCTCTCTCTTCTCGTTCCTCTATCTTTGTCAATCGCTGCAACGCGTTGTCTTTCTCCAAATAACATCCTCAAAATAATCCATTCGTTTCCTTCAATTTAATTTAATTCATCACGATCCACGTGAAAATTAGCATACTCGATTCACTTATCGCCCGTCGTCCAAATCTGATTCACACAGTTTTATTTGCCAGATGATTCGCATCGTATCCACACCCACGTCGATCCATCAATCTTTATCCTTTCCTCCTTCTCTCTCGGTTATACGCACGTCAACCCCTTTTCTCCACTTCCGCCTCGACGTTTTCTCCTCGCATATTTCCATTACACATCTCGCTACGTATATCCCCGGAATCCCAAGCGACAACGCGACGACGTTACACGGGGACGTTCCCCGTAGGGTTTAACGCGAGGTGACAGTAGAGGAGCCGGTTATAGAGCGCGGTATGAAATCACGTCAAACACACGTCGAGGAACAACGCGTCGCGGATTGGCCAGGAAGAAAATTTCGAAACCGAGAAGAAGATTTCACCCTTATTCCCATTATCCCCTCTCTTCTTTCTGGTTCAATTCCCTCGATAATTAAAGGTGTTTCTTCTACGAGAAGGAAGGAATCTTTATCGAGCTTTTCATCTCGAATTTTGAGAGATATTTTCTCTGTTTTCGTTTCTCGTAAAGGAAGAGAAGCATGAAGGACGAATGGCTCGCGTAAATCGAAGGATAAGCGTATTTTGGATCAACGAGATTGTCGTATTTTTTGAAAGCAAAGTGCGAGCGAATATTTTTTCGTAAGAAGGATAAAACACGTGTGTACTCAACGCTGGAAAACGCAGCTGCGAGTCGGTCAATTCTTTAAGCCGAAATGTTCGCGCGCGTGCAATATTCATATTTCGAAAAAGTGTCGAGCTTAAATTCAAGTTAATACGTAATTTATTATGAATTTATTCCAATTCGTGATTTCAATGAATGATTCTCTTCTTCAATAAGGATTAATTTTTTTTGCAAAGAGGATAGAGTTGAATTTAAAAAGTTTGAGATTTACATTATTATTAGTCGGAAATATATTTATTATTAATTAAACAATTACTACATTAATTACAATTAACTAACCTACTCGTCATTCGACCGAGTTTTAATTTTAAATGAAATTCGAGTTTACGAGGATAACGAGTTCGAAAGTCAAAATCAAAATTTGTTTGACTAATTTAAAATAGCTTGATGTAAACGCCGTTAACGATGTTGCAATTAAACATCGTAAGATAAAACGATGAATAATTTGTAAATCGATTCGATCGACATTCGATTTTGATTTTTAAATAATCGATCGAGAAAGAATCGAAATTAAATTGAATTATATATCGTGTAATTATAATTACAGTTGCGTGTAAAGATTAACACGCAACAACTTCAACTCCCCTAAACATCGTCTCGATTATTCACGTCGAGAAATATAGCACGTCGTTTCACATCTTGTTGTTTGAATCAAGTAACCATGTAATTTCAAATAAAACAAATCTTACAAGAGAGATTAATTTATCGTCGAGTACTCGCGATAGCACTTGGGGAGCAACAAAGATCCAAGAGAAGGGAACAATTCTCATTAGAAAATCGCTTTAGAAACTCGTAAACGACGGCCCTTTTGTTACGTAAATTGAATCCTCTCATCGCCCTTCCTAAACTCTCTCAGCGGAACGGAAATCTTTCGTTCGAAAAGTGATCTTTAATTAAATATCGCGTCAAACGCGAGAAACTTCAAAATCTTCTCACGAAAGAGAGAATCGAATCGAATCGAGACGATATCTGCCCCCTTCCTTCCCCCTCCTTCCCCATTTTTTCCCTCCCTCCCAAGAAGAAGGGAGAAGGAAAACCCATTCTACGCGACGCGCAACAAATATGTACTTCTTACCTTTATCGAAGCGTAGCTCCTCGATCCGGAAATTCCAAGGACGAAATCCCTCTTAAATCGCGCAGTTAGATCACCCGGGGGGACGAGATCACAGTCGGGGCGCAAGAAACTTAAATGGAAAATCCGCACCACACGTCAGCTCACCACATTTATTACCACAAAAGTTCGAGAGCGCGCCAACAATCGCCTCGTATCCGGTTATTCAATCGGTCGATTCGATCGGATCGGCCTACCTGGTTCACCTGGCAATAAGAGTATCTATGCGATCCGTGGCCGTGACGACGACGACTAACTCTCAAGTTCGACCACGCGACTCGTGCTTACAACGCGCAATTGCTTTGCGCAGTCGAAAGGTAGGTAGAGCAGGGACGACGATGTAGCGACACGACACCTTGGACACCGTTACGGGAATGTCGCGTAAACGAAAACATACGAGGCGTGTTGTCATACGGTGTATTTGCTCGCATATGCTCGAGAGACTCTTTCTCTCTCTCTCTTTCGTCAGATCAGTTGAGATCAGTTCTTCTATTTCTGGTCGTTTGTAAAAATTAATTTTTCGAGTTAATGGAATTAAAGGTAGAGAAGCGTTCTCAAGCGTTCTTTTGATTCTTCGTCACTGATGATGATTAAAAAATCGACGAAAGTAAAATAACGAATAAAATAAGGTTTAAAACGCTTGGAACGTGGTGCAAATCGCACAAGTTTAGAAGATTGTGATATTTGGAAGAGTTTTCTTTCCAAGGAGACACGTAATTGAACGTGATACGTATATACGAAGATCCAGCTTACTTCGAGCGAGGAATCTAGCTATTGAAACTCTATTAAAAATAGGGAAAATTGGAATCGCTATAACTCCGAGGATAATAACTTTTAATCAACGGGTGAGCGATCGTCAGAAGCGCGGAACCTTGCTTTTTAAAACGCTTTTTGATTTATTCCGATACGACTTCCGGTTCCCGAGATATCGTCGTGTAAAGAGAAGGGTAATTTTTTAATCATCGACTATCTCCGTCCCTATCGTTTACTCAGATCTCTCGCTCGCGCCTCGCCTCGCTGACCTATCCCAAACTGCAGACGTGTGACAGACGCGATTCCTGGAAGAACGTAGTACGCATTTCCAGGAAGTAATATCGGTCAGTGAGTCGCGAGTTCATTCATAACTTCAACGCTCCGTTTCATTTACTTCGAGTCCTTATATCTCGAGAACTATTTGAGATATCGGGATGGAACAAAAAAGAAATTAAATGGCACGGTTTCCTCTCTTTTCCTGAATGGGTTTTGACGACAAATTTTTCTCAATTTCTATTTATAATCTTTATTAAAAGATGAAAATTCAAAGTTTTATAAATTCGTGCTGCAATATTCTTCTTTTAAATTCACGTTCATTTTATCTTGTAACTAAAGATGAAACAAATCCGAAATACTTGATCCGGGAAAAATACCCTTTGAATTATGGATAATTAAACAATTTATATTATTCAGGTATTATTTCCCTTGCAGTGAAAGAAATCTCTCTTGAAATTCTTCCGAAGCAAATAAAGCTAAACCGAAATAGGACAACAAATCTGTTTAAACTCTTCTCAATCCTTCTTTGTCTTTTATTAACTGTTCTCATTCTCTCGCAATGATCGCCACGGACAAAGATGAAACTTTTCAGTTTATAACAAATAAATATTTTGTACATTGTACACAGCCTTCCATCGATGGGAAGGGAATCGTTGATAGTTTTTCGTCGATCTTGAGAGATACGTCGCCCATATCGAGGAATGCGGTCAAGCGTGATACGCGAGCAGAAAGTTTCGTTTCACGCTTTTGTTCGCCGTGTAGACTCGATCGTTGCTCCATTTCCTTCCCCTTCTCTTCTTCATTTTCCTTTCTTTCTTCTCTTCTTTTTTTTTATTTTACGAATAAATGTATCGTCTCGAAATAAACCGAATTTTAACCTCCAAAAAAATTTTTCGTTTAAAGACTTCATTCAACGATATTCATCCCTTCCCCTATCCATTAGAATTATTGCTTAAAACGAGACAGTCTCGTTTTCATCCCTTCCACGATGAGTGTATATATATATTTGAAGGAATATTTCAATCACTTTCGAGTTAAGGAAGCCTGAGGATCTGGCTGAGATAGATTCTCAACCGCATAATCGTCGTCAACGTTTAATAATCGTGCGTTCACCGTGGGTAACAATTTCCCCATTGATGTTATGTATCCTCGAGGTCGGAAACGGGTAATCTGAATCGAAGCCAGCCCTCCAGGTTCATTGTGTGCGGTACACGCAGTCAGTCAGTTTAGCAGTTCGCCGCCTTTCGGGTATTAGAGTTCTTCTTCGGGGGGGAGGAGGGCACTCGGTGGGTTTACACAGGGATTTTCTCAGGGATTCAAACGTCGGGTTGTCGGAGTGGTGGAAAAGTTAGTCGACGTGCCCCGCCGTTTGGCTTCCGCCGTTTCGCGCGACAGAGATTTCTCAAAATGTAAATTTAAAGCCCGCAACAGTCTTCACAGTCAACCCACACAAATTTCGCTGTCCTCGCGAGTCCTCGAATCGTCGGATATACTTCCCCCTCTTTACTTCCTCTCCTCTTCGCTTTCTCAAGTAGTCCGTGAAATTAGCGCGAAATTTCACAAGGATTGGCGATGGACGCCCGTTTATTATCCTCGGGATAATCGAGAGGTAATGGACCGTGGTGGCGGGAACTTATTTACCAGAGTGGTATTTAAACCGGATAAACGGGACGGTGGAATCAATTCTCAATTGAGGAAACACCGACCGATGGGATCAATTATTCGAACTTATCACGATCTCGCGATTTAAGTAAGAAAATAATAAATTTACATCTAGATGCAATATAAACGTGTTCGATATTCTTCTGATTCGTATTAGATAGTTCATTGTTTGAATTCACGGTTTCACGATAAAGAAAATTAAAAATGGAAAGGATATAAGTAAGAAAATAATAAATTTATATCTAGATATAAATTATAAACGTGTCTGTCGCACGGATTTCGATATTCTTCTGATTCATATTGGATTATTTGAACACGAATTCAATACATTATATTCAAACTAATATAATCATTTATTAAAGAAAAATCAACGAACAGAAAATTTCTAACAAAATTTTACTCGTAAATTTTCCATATTTGAAACTATTTCTCTTCACTCGCTACCCAAGATTCGAATCTCGAAACAAAGATCCACTAATCTACTCGCGATGTTGGAATCAATTCTTAATTGAAATATCGACCGATGGGATCAATTATTTGAACTTATCACGGTCTCGCGATGTTTCGAAGAAAATTATTAAGTAACAAAATAATAAATTTACATCTAGATACAATATAAATGTGTCTGTCGCACGGATTTCGATATTCTTCTGATTCGTATTGGATCATTTGAACACGAATTCAATATATCAAACTAATATAATCATTTATTAAAGAAAAATCAACGAATAGAAAATTTTTAACAAAATTTTACATATTTAAAACTATTTCTTTTCACTCGCTACCCAAGATTCGAATCTCGAAACAAAGATCCACTAATTTACTCACGACGTTGGAATCAATTTTCAATTGAGGAAACACCGACCGATGGGATCAATTATTCGAACTTATCACGATCTCGCGATTTAAGTAATAAAATAATAAATTTACATCTAGATGCAATATAAACGTGTTCGATATTCTTCTGATTCGTATTAGATCATTGTTTGAATTCACGATCTCGCGATGTTTCGAAGAAAATTATGAGATGATATAAGTAAGAAAATAATAAATTTACATCTAGATGCAATATAAACGTCTGTCGAATTTCAATATTCTTCTGATTCGTATTAGATTGATCATTGTTTGAACACGGATTCAATCCATCAAACTAATATAATCATTTATTAAAGAAAAATCAACGAACAGAAAATTTCTAACAAAATTTTACTCGTAAATTTTCCATATTTGAAACTATTTCTCTTCACTCGCTACCCAAGATTCGAATCTCGAAACAAAGATCCACTAATCTACTCGCGACGTTGGAATCAATTATTAATTGAAATACCGACCGATGGGATCAATTATTTGAACTTATCACGGTCTCGCGATGTTTCGAAGAAAATTATTAAGTAACAAAATAATAAATTTACATCTAGATGCAATATAAACGTGTCTGTCGCACGGATTTCGATATTCTTCTGATTCGTATTGGATCATTTAAACACGAATTCAATACATCAAACTAATATAATCATTTATTAAAGAAAAATCAACGAATAGAAAATTTTTAACAAAATTTTACATATTTAAAACTATTTCTTTTCACTCGCTACCCAAGATTCGAATCTCGAAACAAAGATCCACTAATCTACTCGCGACGTTGGAACCAATTCTTAATTGAAATATCGACCGATGGGATCAATTATTTGAACTTATCACGGTCTCGCGATGTTTCGAAGAAAATTATTAAGTAACAAAATAATAAATTTACATTTAGATGCAATATAAACGTCTGTCGAATTTCAATATTCTTTTGATTCGTATTAGATTGATCATTGTTTGAACACGAATTCAATCCATCAAACTAATATAATCATTTATTAAAGAAAAATCAACGAACAGAAAATTTCTAACAAAATTTTACTCGTAAATTTTCCATATTTGAAACTATTTCTCTTCACTCACTACCCAAGATTCGAATCTCGAAACAAAGACCCATTAATCTACTCGCGACGTTGGAACCAATTCTTAATTGAAATATCGACCGATGGGATCAATTATTTGAATTTATCACGGTCTCGCGATGTTTCGAAGAAAATTATTAAGTAACAAAATAATAAATTTATATCTAAATGCAATATAAATGTGTCTGTCGCACGGATTTCGATATTCTTCTGATTTATATTGGATCATTTGAACACAAATTCAAACTAATATAATCATTTATAAAGAAAAATCAACGAATAGAAAATTTTACTCGTAAACTTTCCATATTTGAAACTATTTCTCTTCACTCGCTACCCAAGATTCGAATCTCGAAACAAAGATCCACTAATTTACTCGCGACGTTGGAATCAATTATTAATTGAAATATCGACCGATGGGATCAATTATTTGAACTTATCACGGTCTCGCGATGTTTCGAAGAAAATTATCAAGTAACAAAATAATAAATTTACATCTAGATGCAATATAAATGTGTCTATCACACGAATTTCGATATTCTTCTGATTCGTATTGGATCATTTGAACACGAATTCAAACTAATATAATCATTTATAAAGAAAAATCAACGAATAGAAAATTTTATTCGTAAACTTTCCATATTTGAAACTATTTCTCTTCACTCGCTACCCAAGATTCGAATCTCGAAACAAAGATCCACTAATCTACTCGCGACGAGCTCGATCCCATCGCTACAACAAGAGGACAGAAACGAAACGGGTTTCGCCCCCTCTTTTCATATTTGCTTAATCTAATATTTCGCTTATTCGTCGTACGAACAAGAACCGATTTGTCTATCCAACCGGAAGGAACCGGGTTAGAACATTACCGGGATAGAGCGTAACCGGACGAATATACCCCTCCTCCCCGCCCAAGTAACGCGATTTATCAAACGGATCCCCTTCGAGGACCTTCCTGTGTACCCGCGTTTTCTTGCCTCGAATACCGTTCAGCGTCGTTACACACAGATGCGGCCGCACACACAGGTGATCCCGCGCCCGTTGGGCTGTGCTCAACGTTCCGGAACACGAGCGGTCATGAGAAGTTTCCTTCTTCCCGACTTCCATCCCGAGACTATGATAAATTATTTCTGGTTGCCGCTCGTGCGAGGGAACCCCCCTTCCTTCCCTCGGATCCGATGGAAATCTTTTCTTGAGCAACGGGGAGGGAGGGGGAGAGCCAACCGCTCTCTGATGAGTTTAATTCGAGCGATCGGTCAATTTCACGGATTTTCAGAGAGTCGAGGCACAAGGAACAGGTTGTGGAATTTTCTTGGTGAAAGGAAAAGAGGGGAGGAATGGGGGAAACAAGGATGGAACGATCGGTGGGAAATTGTTGATCGGTGTATTATTTCGTCCGGCGAACGATTAAATTTCTCGCTGGCGTTTCTATTTCCGTCCCTTCAATCCTTCTCGCGGTATATATTATTCTCCTTTATTCCCCCGCCAAGAGAAAATTTTATTTCTGATTAAAAACGAGTATAAATAATGTCCGCCTCCGGTCGTCTCGGAGTTGGTGAAGTTTATGAAAAAGTTTCGAGGGGGAAAAGAAGAAGGAGGTGGTGGAGGAGGAGGGGAATATTGGAAACTTTTTCAATGTTTCCAAGGAATTTTTTTTGATGATGAGTTACGATTTAATAATTCTGATTAGAAAAAATATGATTGTTGCGTAAAAATTTTGGATGGATTTTTCTAAGTTTCTATCGGCATACGTTACAGTTGATTCAATATTTTTGCAAATGTAAAACGATAACGAATAATCTAATAAATATTAAATGTCTTTTTAATACCACAAAAATGGTATTAATTTTCCTCTTTACGAATATGTGATAAGGAAATTTTTCAATCCTTTTTTTTTAAATACGAAAACGTCTGTCTATTAAAGCATGTCTATTAAAAAAATTGGAAACGAGAAGATTACACGTTTGAAAAAATGATATTAATCCACGTTTTAAAAATTCAATACTTTTGCAATAGTTTTTCCTTTTAAACGAGAATGAATTCAAAAAATAAAACGTACATCAAATAGATATATATCAACACTTGTGGAATAATTGAAAAACGAAAAACATTTGCATAAAAATATATCCTCAATCGCGTTACACGATTAATTGCATCGCATCGCGAATAATCTACAATAACAATTCTCTTTCTATATACTGATTAAAGTGCTATTCGAAATAATTATTGAACGCGGATGTAATAACGTATTTTAATAATGTGTTTTTCAATGCGGACTTGAAATAATTAATTGAAGTAAATATCTTCTTCATTACACGAGGGACGAAATATTTGAAATATTATTATTTTCATAATATTTTGTCCAACGAACAATTGTTGGACTGCACATTAATAATTGCATTGTTTACATAATAATACGAGATGGACGAGAAATTAATATATATAACAAGACAACAAGTTAATTCATCGATCGAGAAAAAAAAGAAAAAAAATTAAAATTTCTCGCTAACAACTATACTTAAATAACTATATCCACCCCCTCCCCCTTCTATCCACAATTATCCACGATTAAACGGGAATAAATATTTAAAATATTTAACCGCGCGTAATATCACTTTTTAAACAAATATACCTTATCTCTAATTTAAATAAAATCATTATCCCGATTAATCACCGCGATATCGATACCGTCTACTTCGCCCGATAAACGCCGAACGAATGAATACGCACGGCTCGATCGTTCGACTTTGGGCCGCGCGCCCATATACACACACGAACGCGCCACGCGTATCGTTACAATAAACATTTCTCCCCTCCGTCGATACGATTCCAACCATTATTTCAATACAATCGCTTCCATTTCCAATACGTTTTAACCACTATTTTAACCGATGTATATTTTACACCGTATAAAACATATTCCTCCATCCAATACCTCCCCCTTCTTAAAAAAGTTCGAAAATTCACCTTCTCCCAATTCTTTCGCCGACGATTAAAGCCACCATCGTCGTGATACTGTTATTAATCATTAATTAATCGACTGACCAAAAGCAGAAGAGAAAGAGAAGAAGAGAAAGAGACATACGCCTCGCAATTTTGCAAAGCTTACCAAAAAAATTGCGACAACTCGCACGCGTCATTTCTCGCCGCGAACGAAATTACGAAAGGAAATTACGGAGGCAGGAAAGGGAAAGGGAAAAACATTGTAGAGGGAGGGGGTTGGTACGAGCGGGCCAGTCTCCTAATTAAAGTGAGGAGACTTGTGGCAAGCCGTCAGAGGGGGAGGATAATTTTTAAAAGGAACGGAAACGAGAGGAAAGCGAGAAGCGGAAAGAGAGGCGCGGTGGAGGATCGAGGAAGCGGAAGGGGGTGGATGGGGTGGATGGGTAACTGCAAGATGTCTTCGTTTGCCTCTTTTCCTGAACTGAACACCGGTTGCTCGAGAATCCCCGAGTTTCTCGCCCCGAGTTTCGAGGGCGAAATTGCGGGGATCGGTTGGAAAAAGTTGGAAATTTTTATAGGGTGGTAAAGACCTTTTCCTTCCGCAGCTTCCTTAAAGGAAGTGTGAATGCGCGGAATGCGTTCAATTCGTTGAAGTTTATAATATGACGAGATAATTAGAGGGATCGTTTCTTTTTTTTTTCTTTTAATGAAAAAAAAAGTCATTGTGGATGTAATGGATTCGAAAGATATCGTGTAAAGAATTAATTTAAGCAATTAGAAAGTATAATAATTAATTATTATACAAGTTTTAACTATTTAAACAAGAAACAATTCAATTCGATAATTTATGAAAGTTTATATTCCAAATATAAAATGTAACAAGATAATTATCAAGATAGATGTTCAATCTCCGTGATTGAAGTAAATTAACAACGTTTCTTCATTATACTTTCGAATTTTTAACAATCATACAAAGATACTATTGGATAATTAATTTAATATAGGATACCTCTATTCGTATAGTCCATTGTTTTTATTTCTTTCGAAGAAATATCATTTTATCGATCACCCACGCCCATTATTCCATTCATTCTAGAATTATAACCCGAATAAAGGAGCCATTTGACTAGATTCACGGTAAGCAATAGCGTTCATCAAATAATCTCGACAGCATATTTACATATCTCGCTTTGAATCGTGTAATATTACTCGGTGCACAAGTGGGTGAGCTCGGTTTCAATACTGAATACACTAACAAAGCGTTTCCTGTGTTTAAAGTTGCTTAAATTTCCTCCAGGATTATCAAGTCAAAGGTAACTCCCTCCAAAGCATTCGAGAGATCCTGATTTTAATCTATTTCGCATCGCCGTTATTACTCCACACTTTCATTAATAATTTTCCCCCGCATAACTTCCTACATTATCTCAAAGGATTTAGCACAGTAATTCTCCTTCCACTTCTGTCCCTCTCTCTCTCCCTCTCTCCCTCTCTCTCTCTCTCTCTTCTCTTGATCATTTTATCAAATTAGCAATATAATTTCGTTCGTTGGATCGATTAGAAATTTCAACCCCATTTGGAAAACGTGGTCGTGGAAAGATTCCATCCGGGGGAAAGGATCACGATCCTTTCACGATCGTGCGAGTAATTTGGTCGGCGGTGGTCGGCAAACGTCCGACAACAGAAAACAGTTTCGAATGAAATATCGAGCAGGGGAGGGGGGAAATTCCTTGGAAAATTGTGCTCGGCGAATCGGGTCGCCGGGTATAATTAGCCGGGAGAGAAACTTTCACTGGTATGGATATCTAATCTAGAACACGGGCGGAAACAAAAACCACCAATTTGGATGAAAACCGCTGAAAGAGCAGCCCGATGTCTTTTTTTTTTTTTTTTTTTTTTTTTTTTTTTGAAGAGGACGTATCCTGCCCCTCTGCACAGATTCAAACTTCCTTTTCCAGCCTTTTCTCCTTTTCGCGGCGTGTATTATGTGCCCCATGTGAAACTCGAGGAGAAAAAGAAGGTCGTGACGAGTAAAGGATTTTTCCAGCGGTTGGAAAAGCGCACGCCTTACTCACGCCGACGATTCATTCATTTCACCGTGAAACTTGATTATTCCCCTGTTCCCTGTGAATTTCCTCCTTCCTTCCTCTCCTCTCCCTTGCTTCGTTTTCTCTTCTGCGTTTATTATTATTCGACGAAGGAAAAATTAGTAGCGAGTGACAGAGTTTTTGATGTAAGATAATTTGGAGGAGGGGAAAAAAAGATAGAAAAAAATTGAATTATTCGAAATTATATGCGGTATCGAGGTTCACATTTTTATTTAATTTCTTGTTTTTGGCGAATTCTTCTCGTGGCGTTGTTTAAAATGTTACAATGTTTTTGAACGTAATTAAATTAAAAAAGTCTTCTCTCGTTCGTCCTCGATTTAATTTGGCGGAAAGTTGATCGAGCATTTTTACACGGGCGATAGGGTTGAAACACGATTGAAATCGTTTACGCTTAAAGCTGTGCGCTGTCAATTAGATACCATCGTTAGTATCCATCGATCACTAATGGCTTTGCCTCGAGCGTGTTGACGTCGCCACGCATCGCACGGCAGCGTAATAATTTTATCGTTGCAATTATCAGATGAGCACCGGTAATGAATGTAGATTACGCTACTTACGCTCACGATATAATTGCGATCTGTTCTCTGTATTTTATTACGGATTCCCCCTTTCTTTTTTTTCTTTCTTTTTTTTTAAAGAATAATTTTTAAAACAAAATTATTACAGTTCTATATATTTCCTCTTTGTGCTTAATAATACGTGGAATAAAAAAATCCCTTTGTCGGTAATCTCATTCACAAGCTAATTTAACGATATAATATGCGTAGATTTTTCACGATTTAATTTTTAAAATATCAAAATGGTATTTACAAATAATAATGCAAATCTTTTCGCACTTTTTAAATTAATTTACACTTCCTCTTTCTCCCCCACTCTCTAATCGGATTTCAAATTCAAATCAGGGAATATCGATCATCTCCTCCATCCTCCGATTGGCCGTCTCATCCCCCACAATCCTGCCCGATTTCACTCGTGTAAAAGTTCCGTGGTTGATTACATGAAACAAACATTTGTCCCGACTCGCGTGTGACGCGCTTTACCAAGAAGAAGAGGCGAAGAGGCCGTGTTCGACGCCGTGTGTCACGAGCACGAAGAAGGGAGAGCACTAGCCCTTTCAACAGTAGTAAGTGACCGACTGCCGCCACTGCTCGCTCTCTTGGAATTACCCTTCAAATTGAATTGCAAAGGGTAACCTCGTTCGCATCCATCCTCGGCCACTGACACGTATGACCGTTTCCACCTAGCTGGCCGATTGGTATCGAAAAATTACACGCCCCCTCCTCTCCTCCACCCCCTTGCAATCCGCAATCCTTTATTTTCACTACCTCTACCTCCTTCCTTCTCTCGTCCACCCTTCTCCCTCCCCTATTTCCTTCGCCTTCGAGTCCATTACCGGGGAATGGTGTCCCGGATTTGATCAGACGGTACGCTTCTCTGCTTTCTCGCCACGTCGTGACACGTCAGAAATTTCACGCCCCCCTTTCGAAAAAAGTTTTTCTCCTCCCCCCTCTTTCGAAATTTCCCTCCGAGACTAAAAGCCCTCTCTTTTTCTTCCTCGTCACGTCGTCAGAAATTTCGCGTCCCCCTTTCGAAAAAAAGTTTTCTCCTCTCAACTCTCCCTCTTTTGAAATTTCTCCCTGGGAGTAAAAGCCTTCTTTCTTTCTTAGCATTCTCTATACTTCTTCCTCGCCACGTTAGAAATTTCACGTCCCCCTTTTGAAAAAAAGTTTTCCCCTCTCTTTCGAAATTTCCCCCAAGACTAAAAGTCCTATTTCTTCCTCGTCACGTCGTAACAGGTCAGAAATTTCACGTCCCCCTTTCGAAAAAATTTTTCCTCTTTCGAAATTTCCTCTTGAGAATAAAATTTCTCTCTTTCTTCTTAGCCTTCGCTCTATTTTTTCCTCATCATGTCGTCAGAAATTTCATGTCCCCCTTTCGAAAAACGTTTTCCCCCTTCTTTCGAAATTTCTTCTTGAGAATAAAATCTCTCTCTTTCTTCTTAGCCTTCGCTCTTTTTCTTCCTTGTCACGTCGTCAGAAATTTCACGTCCCCCTTTCGAAAAAGGTTTTCTCCTCTCAACTCCCCCTCTTTTGAAATTTCTCCCTGGGAGTAAAAGCCTTCTTTCTTTCTTAGCATTCTCTCTACTTCTTCCTCGCCACGTTAAAAATTTCACGTCCCCCTTTTGAAAAAAAGTTTTCCCCTCTCTTTCGAAATTTTCCCCAAGACTAAAAGCCCTCTACTTCTTCCTCGCCACGTTGTAACACGTCAGAAATTGCACATTCCCCTTTTGAAAAAATTTTTCCTCTTTCGAAATTTCCTCTTGAGAATAAAATCTCTCTCTTTCTTCTTAGGCTTCGCTCTATTTCTTCCTCATCATGTCGTCAGAAATTTCACGTCCCCCTTTTGAAAAGTTTTCCTTTCTTTTTCAAAATTTCCCTTCGAGACTAAAAGCCCTCTTTCTTCCCTCTATTTCTTCCTCATCACGTCGTCAGAAATTTCACATCCCCCTTTCGAAAAGTTTCCTTTCCTCTTTAGAAATTTTCCTTTGAGAGTAAAAGCCCTCTCTCTTCCTTAGCCTTCGCTCTATTTCTTCCTCACGTCGTGTCACGTCAGAAATTTCAAAATTCCTCTTTCAAAATTTCTTCCCAAGACTAAAAGCTCTCTCTCTTTCCTTTCCTCTGTTTCTTCCTCGCCACGTCGTGTCACGTCAGAAATTTCACATCCCCCTTTCGAAATAAGTTTTTCTCCTCTCCAACTCCTCCTCTTTCGAAATTTCCCGCCGAGAGTAAAATCTCTCTGTTCTTAGTCAACAAGCTTTGGGGAAGGGATAATCGAGGTAATTCGAGCAAGATATTTCACGGGGATTGAAACGCTGAAAGGATTGATTAGAAGGATCGGAATGGAACACAATCCTCGTAATTTCGTTGCGGTTAAAGCGGAACACGCGGCTGATCGCGAGAATGGGGGGATGAAAGAGGGGGAGTGGTTTGTTTAACGAAACGATTTAGCGTTCGATCGGTCGATCCATCAACTATACATAAGGGATAAAGATCGACTCCCTCCCCGTGGAAATACGAAAATCATCCGGGCTCGGTTTCGAAACTTTGATCTTCGACCATCCGCGTTGCGAAGCTCGCCGATGACGTGGACATTAATCAACGTTCGACAGAAGGTCAATTACAAGAAGAAGGGGAGGAGAAGAGAGAGAGAGAGAGCAGGGATCGTTAATAACCGGATCTTAATCCGATCCGTGCCTTTGCGATACCGATAACGCGAAGTTTGACGCTGCAAAAAAGATTAAATTAAGTGGAGTATCAACGTCGCTTACAACTTGGAGAGCTCCGAGGAGGCAACTATCGCGGAAACTTTTCATTGCCGCGATAAATCAAGCCTCTCTCTCTCTCTCTCTCCCCCTTTTCCCCTCGCTTTAGGTAGGTTAATTAAGAATACGGTAAACAAGATTGGATGAACCTGCATAAAATTCTCGTTTACCCGTTCGTAAGGAACGCGGTTCCAGATTATTGCCTGGATTAAATTCTTCGATTCTAGACCCTTGATAAATTCGCCGCCCTCCCCCCGTTGATTCGCAACGTTTCTTGTCTCGTGTATTCGATTTAATTTGTCGAGGATTAAGATCGTGATAGCGGCGGAGAGGCCATTTAAAGCGTCGTTAAACATCCCCGGTCTCTTGTTCACCACTGCCTTCTATCACCTGCGATCGATAAGTCCCTCGTTCCGTGGTTTTTAACAACCAAAAGCAACAAAATAACGAAAAGTTGGAGCGAATCATTCTCTCTGTTGTCGCATCTTACTCCAATCAAACTCGAGTTTTCTCTTTGAAATTCGACGCGATGAATTTACACGAATTTGCTTTCCATTTTCAAATGGAATGGAATAAAGATTGTTCGAATATTCTCTACGAATGAATCACTTTACAGAGGAAAAAATTGCTCTCCAAACACGATGTATTTATATAACCTTTATGCAATATCTTTCCAAATCTCCGTTCCCAATCGGCATCCTCCTTCTAATCCTCGAGAAATTTGTCGCGAATCCAGGGGGATGTACCGATTATGGACGGATCGATATTCGGATATAGAGGGTGAAAACAGTGGTCTTATCCGTCAAAGACGGACTTACGCTCCCTTTGCACTCGATCGAGAGGGGGAGGGAACGTTCCAAGGGCGAAATCTGGCCGATCGAGATATCAAACCAGTGAGTGAACACAGAGAGAGAGAGAGAGAGAGAGAGAGGGAGGGCAATTATGCGAGATACATATTTCCTCCCTCTCGTGTAATCGGTATCCCCGAAGCGCGCACGCCTCCCACGATCCCTCGCGCCGCGCTGACAACCTTTGTTTCGGGACGGGGATGATCCGTTTTGCGACGACGAGTCCCGTCGTCGATGTGCAGATGTAGATGAGGTGTATGGCGCCGCGATAACGAGACACGGAGCATCCAGCTAGATTTCAAATAACGTTGTCGGAGTATTGTTACTGTGCTCGCGCGCGCTCCTATCGGCCAATGCTTTTGATAACGCTGGGGAAGTGGCTTGTTTAAGTGGTCGTTCGTCGTCATTGCGAGGGGAAGGGGATCGAATGAGCAGCTAAGAGTGTCTGAAAAAATCCCCCAGAAAGGTGCGATCTGATTATTTGATATATATAGAAATAAGTTTGAGTATTATTATCGAGTTAAAATTGTTCAAGCATTTAGTGGAGATGGAATGATTTTCAGTTGGTTAGAATTCAGATATTGGGATCGGTTAGTACGTGAAAATGATATTTTATTCGTGAAAATAATCTTTTTTATTAAGTGTGAAGATTAAGTAATAAAGAGTGTCCCAAAATTAACGCAAGATTTAAATTAAGTATAGAAGAAAGTTTTTAAAATATTATTTTTAAAATATTGTTCAATAACGAAGTTGTTGTATCATATAACGCTCCATTTTTACTAACCTTAAATTCTCAGCTGTTAAACTCTGTTCTTTTTTCAGGATTGCCAACAACTTAATGCAAAAATGGTAGCAAATTCAAATCTTGCGTTAATTTTGGAACACCCTTTATAAATAGTTTAAGCTCTTCTAATTTTATCCTCGAAATAAAAATTTATACAACAGGAGAAAATTATTCATCTCCGTACCAAAAAAAAAAAGATCATAAAATGAATTTTAGATTTTCGCAAAACGTAATTTCGAATCTTAGAATATAAAAACCAATTTACCACATTATTTACATTACATACTCATTTTTCATATGCGCGTCGAAATTCAATTCGACTCTAAATTCTCGCCCTCCCTTTCCTCCCCCTATCAATTACCAACCAGTGCCGGCCGACCAACCGTATCGTACTTCACGCTATTAAAATTATTATTCTAAACAACAATAGGCGAGCTTCCCGAGGTCTCTGCTTCCCCATCCCGCGTGTTGCGGTCGAGAACGAGCCGCGCCACACAAATGGCGCTATCGATGCGGGGGGGGCACGAACGAAGTAACGAAACAAATATGATTTGTGTAATTAGCTCGGCAATAATGACGATACCCCGGGTACGAGGCATTAATCGCGTTATGCTCTCGAAACGATGTCATTTAAATGCGGTTTGACGCCGATACGCCGGCCGGTTGAAATCCGGGTCGAGTGCGATCGTCATTTTATCCGGGCCGCGATAAATCAACCGTTTTCCCCACGGTTCCGCGAGCGGATAGAGACGCTTTTACGAGACGTTAATTCCAAGTCCATTTCGCCCATCCCTGGAACGGCCACCACCATTGCTGGCCTGCTGCTAAAAAAGTAACCTGATTAATCGTATCGGCCGCCCGTGTAAACGCGACGCGCCGCCCCGATAATGCAGCCAATTTAAAACGGCGTAACGCTCCGCGGCCACTTTGGCCCGTCGTCGTCCATCGATCAATCGTAACACGCTCTACGCACAACTATCCTCCCCTCCTCTTGCACGCGGCTAGATCGATTCGTTTCGAGCAATCCACATGATGATACAATGGATCGCGATGATGCTTCGATGAAGCGTTAATCGCATCGCGGCCCGATACACGCGCGATGCCAAATCAGTTTCGGATATTACTTACACCCGATCCTCCCGTGAACGAGACGTTCGTTCGTTCGTTCGCAGATGTTGGTGATCAAATTTCGCCTCGATTCGGTGGGGGAAGAATTAGATTCACGCACGTTTGGTATTCCATGTCCAACAATTCGATCATTTCGCTAGGAAGATATATTCTGTATCCTGGATTTTTTGTTTCTTACATAGGAATTTTTACATATACGTGAAGATTGCGTTATGAAGTCCTATTCTCTATTTCTTGAGACAAAAAAAGAGTAGAATACTTTTTTTCGTCGATTAAAGAATGTTGTTGGGAGGAAATCTCGTTATAACTTATTCCTCGATGATCATAACGAATATTGGGGTGGAACGATGATCCAGAAAAGCCGTCAAAAGAGAGGGGTGAGGAGAAGAATGCGGGGCCGTCTCTTCGAAACCGGTCAAATTCCTCGTTTCGTTGGCAGCGGGGACCTATTGCCTCGGCCGGCTACGTGTCTCGAATGCCTGTGCAACGTCTCGTTTCTTAGACACCGGTGTCTTTCCCTCCCTTTGCACATTGGTATTCCCACTATTCCCAGCTTGCTAACACTCCGAGTGTAGTCTATCCTCTCTCGAAATTTCGTTGTTCCTCCAATTCCGGCCACCCTCTCTTCTTTGTTTCTTTCTTCTTCTTTTTTCTCTCGGTGAAAAGCGGAACGGAAGTTGGTTTTCGTGGCTTCTTCGTCGACACACACAAGCAACGACGAGCAACAACAATCGTGCCACGAGCAGCAGCGCCTTCGTTGCGCTCCATTTCCAGTTCCCATTACACGCCATGCCACGCACGTGGCCGTTTGCAATTAAGAAAAGGAATAAAGCATCCTTTAGGGGAGGCAAAGCTGCCTCCAAAGGAGCGAGGTAATTGAATTTTTACGAAACCGTCGACGACACCTTGTCTTGTATATGAAATTTTTCAACCTACGTACGAGTGTAAAAGAACGGGCTTTTTTTGTGAGAAAAAAGAATGAATGTTCTTTTTCTTTTTCCCTCCCAAAGATACATTATGAGTTACGTGAGTTTTCAGCGAGTGACAAAAGCGTGGAGGCGTGGAAACGCGCGTGTAAAATTATTGTCGACGAGAGGAGGGAGGGAGGGAAAGCAGATTACACCGTTGACCAGCTACGAAAATTATCGGGGCGGCTAATTTTTATGAATAAAAATTATTCACCGATCCCCGCTCGTCGCGAAAGGGATTCGATGAAATTTATATAACCTTATTAACAGCGTCGGGTATCGATGTTGCGATGAATATCGCGTCCCGTAGTATAATTCAACGAAATGAAATCGGGAGCGTAAACATTCGTGTAGCGCGAAACGAATCACGTTCGATCATATATCTCGATAAATTTTTAATTTATTCGATATCATCCGCGTTTCTTTATACTTCCCCCCCTCCCCGTGTGTTCCATGCGCGCCTGTTTTCAAAATTTGCGAAAATTATTGGGGAAATTTGAAAAAATTGCTGGGAAAATTAATTTTAACGGGGATGAAGAGATGAAGAATGAATGCGAAGGATGGAGTTTATGAATATAGATAGGGGATTCTCGCGACTTTTTGTTACGTTATTACCAATCCAACGAAGAATAAAACGTTTAATTGAACTTAAACCGTAACACGATTAAAGATATTAGATCAGAAATTGTTGCAACAAAATCACAAAAAATTATATCCTTGAAATCTTTGAAATTGAATCGTGCTCGATCGATTTCGATGGATCGTGAAAACGAATGGAAAATGCCTTCTTAAAAAAAAATTCCATTTCGAATCGAAATAAAGATAAATTCCTGTTACACAAAGGCAACGATATTTCTCCAACCAAAGACACTTTGTCCCTATCAACCGAGACGACCGCAAACGACACCAGCAGAGTCTGTAACCCCGGTTTCACCGATATCCCTCGACCACAGCCGGTATTACCTTCATTCGTAGATGCGACAATATCCCCTATCCATCCACGTTAACCACGCATCGTTTTCTCATTAACATTGCCATCGATTAAACGCGACATGTCAATCCATTACAACAAAATGGCGATTAATCAATATCAACGATTAAATTTCAAACAACCCTGTCGAGGGTTTATTAATCGACTAAAAACGAGGTCTCGAGGTAAGAGGGACAAATAGATTTACGCTTAATGGATTCTCGTTTCGAATCCTGAATCCACCACCACCGAATCCAAATATATATCAATATATATATTCTTCCCAAGTTTATATTCTATAATAATCTTTTTAACACTTTATAAACCTTTCTATGAGATATTGTTTGCAAAATCTCTATTACTTATAATTCGTGTGAAATACAGTTACTTTCGCTGTACCTTCGCAAGATTAATTTGTCCTTAAACGTTCGATCTCAAACTCGATAACATTTTCAATTAATTACTTCGATATTTTCCAAAGAACTCAATATATCGCCAATATTTCCTCCCGCGTCGATAAATTATACACAATAATTTCAATAAAAATAATAAAATCAAAGTAGCAGATCTCGCCAAGGTTCGAGATCTATCCAATCATCCTTCATATCTATTCCGAGCAGCGCGTAACCCTTGATATTAGTAATTTGTCTACGCCCGGCTGGATATTGGCCGTGATATTACACGACAACACGGTTCAGGTTTACCTGAACCCCCTCCTCCCGTATTACAATGACGTTTCGCCTCCTCCTAAGCGAGGATTCCAAGTTAAATCCGTCGATAGTCGGCGAGGAGGAGGAGGAGGAGATAGCGGCGAAAGATCGAAGAAGGGGGCGAAGGCCTCGGCCCCCGAGTTGTTCAGCCGCGGAGATATTTGATCGTTACAGCGTTCGAGCCCGCTCATGAATTTTACATGGCCGCGACGGGCCATTATCAAATTCCGATAGACAATTGGAGGGGAGGGCGCTCCTCGAGCTGGGTGAAACGAGAGGAGCGAACGTGCCGCGGTGCAAAGACGTGGAACCAACGCCATCACGCCGCCTCTCCTTCCCTCCGCGCAACTTTCGCACAAGTTCGAGGCTGGACGATGCCGGCCTTCCTCCTCTCTCTCTCTCTCTTTCTCTCTCTCTCACGGCAGATACACACACGATGCAATCGAAACGCCATGGCCGGGACGTGTACCGACCGCTATAATGGATGCAGCCTGCATTCCCCGCGACCCAATCGACCCTCCCCCGTTAAATTTCTACACCACGCGTATCTATGATATGGTCGCCTTTGCACACCTGGGTCGTACACCTTCGTCGATCAGAATTTAAATAACGCTGCAAGGGGAGGGAGGGTGGTAATTAAGCGCCGCCAGCATCGACTTTCCGCGGCGAGTTCGATATTCGACGTGGAGAGGATGGATTTTTTTTTTAGTTAACAGGTATAAATATTTTAGACAAAAGTCGTATCAAATTGGTTGTTTAATGAGAGAAATCTTTTTTTTTCTTCTTACAAATGGATGGACTAATTCCATAATTTTCAATACCTTTGTTCGTTCATCGTCGAGAGAATTTGCCAAAAAAATCCGAGGAAAAGAAGGAAAGTAAATTCAAAGTATCTTCTAGGGAAATAAGTAATCCTTTACTCAGTCATCAATCAAAGAAATTAAACCCTTACTGGTATAAAAATAAATATTTGCCGCTTTGCCGTTCCAATCTTGGAGCCTCCCTTCGAATACTTTCGATACTTTCGAAAATTAATTCTCCTCTCCCCCTCGTGACACTGTCAATATTTGAAAGAGAAAAAGTTTCGAAACTTGGTATTTATCCGCTCCTGAAAGGACACGTTCAACTTTGCTTAATTGAAATAAAAGTGGCCATACCATCCTAGATAGATAGGTGTTGATTGAAGATTGAAAAAAAAAAAACCTCCTTTGATAACGATGATAACAAAACATCTGGAAAACAGTTTATTCCCTGCAATGCGTCTGAATTCCTCAACATTCCTCGTTATGCAGACAAGGATGAACAAATCTTCTCCAAGACAGAGAAAAGAAGAGAAATAGAGAGAGAGAGAGTAGCATCTGTGATCGTCCTCATCGACGATGCACGATCCTGACAGTCGGTCACGAGAGAGGGTGTTCGATCGATGGCTGCGGCCCAAGAAAAACGATCCCTCCGCCGCGATTACTCGAGGCCTGGTGTGCCTGTGTTGCGGAAGCGGATCGCCGCTAACTGCCACGAAACACGAGAAAATCGTGGAGAGGTTGGGGGGAGGGAGTTGTAACATGTCGAGAGAAGGGAGAGGAGAGAGAGAGCGAGTCGATGATAATGGGTCGGCCGTTATTAGGCGGTTGATAAGCTCGCTTGGGGACACGGGGGAGGAGGGGGGTACTACGCAGGACGTGGGCTTGATGCTGAACACGATATGCAGATCGACGATGTAAATGCGAAGCGACACCGACGTATGTCTCGTCGTTGCTTAACTTATTACCCTCGGCCGTCGTTGCTTTGCAATGATTCCCACGATTGAATACGTTTATAGATACGTTGTTTCGTTCTCCTCCGATAACGTCTTATGGATGTGCTTCTTGCGCTCCAAGTTCGTGCATAGTTCCTCTCCAATTCTAAATATTCTCGATTTTTCTCTTCCAGCGTACGTATAATCTTTCCAATTGTGTCTCCAATTAACCCCCTTCTTGTCGGGCTCTTGCGATCGTTTAGAAACTTTACGTGTCGTGTTCGATGGCTGTTGTTCGTAGCTATACGAGCCATGCATGCATTTTTAATAACATCATCAACATGTGAGTTACACTTTCTTTATATCGAATCAGACATCTCGAGCCATGAAAGCGTCCACAACCAACCAATTAATTCGAAACGAATTACTCTCAATACAATAAACCCTTTGCCTAGGAAGGAAAAGAGAAGACGAAGAAGATTAATTGCAAGGACTCTCTCTCTCTCTCTCTCTATAGATTCACAAACAGCGAAAAGACGAGAGGAGGAAGAAATTTCAGAGGCATTAAGAAAGAAAGTTGGCCGTGTGTATCTTCGAATGAACTTAGCTTTCTTCTTCGAGCGGAAGTCGACGAGCAAAAGTGTTTAGCGGGGGTAACGAAGCGGGATAGGAGTACAAAGAAGGGAACAAGTTTTGGCAAGGGACTTGACGTCACGTAGCTTCGCACGAGGAGCAGGTCAGGGCGAATATGTAGTATACGTATTTGGCGCGCGAGCGCGGCTTTGCGACGACCACGACGACCACGACAGCCAGACAGCCGCCGCGTGCACGTACGGGATCGCGTCGTGTGTGGATGGGGCCTGGGCAAGGCACGTAGCAACATACGGGCCAACCCGTACGTTTTCACACATATTGAACCCAAGTATATTTTAACGTGGGTGGGGCGAGCGTCCTGTTACTGGAAACCTTCCAACCGGCACGAAAAACTAAAATGGTTTCGGCAAAGTCGGCAGAAATATGGCAAGCGTACAGCCACGATCTCGTACATCAAATATCGCTGCAAGAACCGAGGCATCCTACCCGCGATCCATCTCCCGAATCTGAATCTTAAACCCCTTGAAATTACATGATACACCATATAATTACTATTGGATCCTAGTTTTCTTGAGTAGGTAATCGAGAGAAAAGGATTTACCCCTTTTTGGATATTTGAACTTTCAACTATCAACCTTTTCTACCTTTATCGTGGATATTATTCTTAACTTTGTTCCATCTATACTATTCCGAAATTTCATTATTAATTAACGTTGTATCGAACTTTTTAAGTTATACGAGAATTAGAGACGCTTGGATACTCGAATATATCTGCTCGGAATAGTTTGGAAAAATTCGGGATATTTGATTTAAAAAATTCGATTCGAATTATTAACGACAACTTTGTATCCAATGTAGCTTATTCGAATCGAAAATTTTAAACGTAATGCAAATCGTGCGAATACTCTTTTTAAATTCTTTTGATTAAATTAAATGGAAGATGAAATTGAAAAAATTAAAAACAGGATCGACAAAGTTTAGAAAAGATAGTTAATTAAACGAGAGATGGAATTATGTAACAAAGATTTTCTGTGTAAGAGGGGTGGAAAAATTGTAATGTAAAATATTTTAGCGGTGATATTTCCTTCTAGCAACGTGAAAAAGGCTTATTCCCCAAAGTGTCTGTGCCGTGCAACCTATAAACGAATATGCGCGCAAGTTCAACGAATGAAATCAACGTTCAAAGGATCGAAGCCTTCTTGCATGCCGTGGATATTAAAGGTCTCCTATTTTCTTCCAAGATAGAGAATCTCTATAAGCGTTTTATTACATTTCTCGTATCCATCGTTAAACTCTAACGATTCAAAGAAACTTTAATCCATTTTTCGATGCATTTGATATGCAATCCAGTGTCAGATATATTAATATCTATTTCTTTTGGTATGCATCAACATTCCAGCTCCTTATTTTAGATATATATTTTATTTAAAACGATAAGATAAATTCAGAAGATCAGATATTTATGCAACTTTTACAGAAATATCTGCTCGATGTTATTCCAAAAGCGTCAAGTTATTTTATTTTTGTACGTATCCGCGCCCATAGATGAAAGTTTAATTAAGATGCAATCGAATTGTTGACAAATTTTATCTCTATGAAACGGTAAGCAAGTAGGCACGCGTATTTTATTAAAAATTCGTTCAACTCGTGCGATTGATTTATAAATCGATTCATCTAATCGTTAAAAGTGAGATGATTGAACCGTACGAGAAGGAGATAATTGGATTATTGATCTCCTGAATTAGAAACGCGATGAAAGGACTTTTGATAAAAAAAAAAAAAGTAACAATTATTGTAGGAATGTACATGGAACGAAAACAGGTAATAAGATGAGCTAAGATGAGCTAAGACGAGCTACGAAAGCTCAAACTATAAGCTAAAATATAAAAATAAATTTACATTTCTGTAAATATAGAATTTAACTAATTCACAATATATTAGTTATTCTTTTTAGATTGTACAAAAAAAAAAAGAATTCTCCACATTTTTCATTAAAAACGATCTATCCTTCCTAGAATTATTCTAAACCTGAAACGTTAAAATATAATACAGAGCAGATAATCCACAACATTAATAGATTGATCATATTTTTAATCATTTTGAATTGCAATCTTCCAAACGTCCATCGAGGCAAGCATTGCATTTCCCAAAACGACAATTTCGAAAAAATCGAATCCGAAACTTCTTATATCTTTTATAAGAAAACTCTCCCACGGAGAATTGGCCGTTCACCGACAGTAACTCGATTCTCCACTATTGGACAGAGAAAGAGAGAGAGAAAGAGAGAGAACGAATAACGTAGAAAACGGGGTAAACAGACGGAGAGGTCTGATCGAAAAAAGGACGAAGGGGGTCAGAAAGTGTAATTCACGATAGGGAATTAGATCGCGGTTTATTGGTTTTCTCCCGGAGTGATGAATCGCGTCCCGAAATCGCATTATTTGCGGAGGACGTGGCCGAATATTTTCCACGCACATTTCCGTAAATCGGATTACAGAAGAGCGCGGGAAACGTTCAACGAACCGCGATCGAAATGATCGAATCGAATCGAGGCCTCGATCCGCATCAAAACGATCGCGCGTCAAAAATCTTGCATTCCGAAATATTATTCGTCCCTCTTTTCTTAAGCTCAAGACTTTGGTGGCGGCTCACCCCGGGGAAATCTAGGCGAAATACACGCCGAGATCGCACCACTTTTCCTCCTTGCCTAATTCCCGAAGAATTCTAACGCGAGATAAAAAGTTTCTCGTGATTCTTTCGCGAGTCGCTCGAATCTTTCGTCCCTTTCCATCGCTTCAACGTCGACCAGTCGGATCGAACTTTGTTCCGATTCGGGTCAGTGAAGATTAATCGATAATCGTTGAAACTCGAGAAGTGGAGGAAATCGCGAACGAATCGGCGCCGATTGCGGTGCGGGGCAGTGATATATTCGATTTAAAGCGGCATCGAAGCGCTTTTCTAAATAAACGGTCAGATATTACAGTATTTACAATCCGGATAACGGGTATAAAGGAAGCGAAAAAACTCGGCCACGTGTCATCGTGGAAGATGGATGGCGCACGTCATCGTGTCGATGAGCTGTTTTGATGGATACGACGAATTTACGATATATACAAGTCTCGCGATCTTCTTCGACAATGAAATATTTACGGACAGATTCTCGATTTTCGAAAACATGGGTAATAGAACTCGTCTATAAATATTCGAGGCTAGGAAAAATCTAGGCGACGAAAAAGTTAATTCGAATATCTCGTACGTATAACCGTGTGAACTTCTATTCATTGAAAATTCTACGTACGTACAGATGTGAATTATTATTCGAAGCGTACTAAAAAAGGAAGACGAATTTTACGAGCCATCACGGATTAACAACGGTCTAGAGAGAAGAGCTGTGTGTGTGTATGTGTGCGTGCGTGGTAAATACGCTTGATGCTCTCTCTTCTCCAATGCTGAAAGATATACGTATCCTAATTTATCCCCTTGATCCTTGAAAGGCTTCTCTAAGACGAAGGAAGGTCTTGTTTCTTCTGTGTGAGGAGGCACGAGGATTGCCTCGTTTCGCTTTGAGCAATCCCCATCCTTGCCAGATTCTTTTTTTTTTTCTTCCTTTTGATCGAATCCTCCCTGTTCCCCATTCAATTATGCGGTTCAGGCCGAATATTCAGAATATTCCTATCCCGGGGAAAATCTCAGCCAACGTTCCCCATATTTTTCATATATTTCTTCGCTTCGAAAAATTACATCCTTCGATCTATCCGGGGAAATATTGTAAAAAAAAAAGAAACGCGAAACCGTTTGATCGATAATCATTTAACGAATTGCCATACAATTCGCCCCTTTTTCCAACCATTGCATTGTAACTGGAACGGAAGCAAATTCCGCGGAATAACGATTTCCACGTCGTCCAAAGAAATATTTCCTCCAATTCGTTTCTCTCGTTTTATTGCCTGATTGAAAAAGGTCGCCTCTACTCTCTCTCTCTTCCTTTCTCTCTCGCACGAGGCCGTGTCTCGCATACGAGGGGACCAAGTTGGGAAAGACATAGGAAGCAACGATATACACGTAGGACATTAATTTTACTCTCGTATCTTTTTTCTTCTTTTTTTTTTTCCCTCCCCTCCTCTTACCCTTTTGCCACGGTAGACAGGCCATCGCGCAAGTTTATTGTCGTGCATCGACTCCTCTCTTCCCTTTTTTTTCGTGCCTCGTCGTGCACGCGCTCATACTACTACTGGGATCGCCGATTATTTATGCATCGTTCTAAGCAGCATATCGATTCAGAAACTCAGGAACCAACCGTGGAACAAGAAGAAACGAAAATTAAAGTGAGAGCAAAATCTTACGCATCGAGTATATCGTATTTCATGAGAGATGGGATTCTGGTGCGTAACTGGTTGGATCAGTATACGTGGCATTGATCGTTTAAATCGAACATCTTATCAGTTGTGAGATAAAAAAGTCTGTTTGTTTTTTTTTTATTACTCGTCGAGCGTAGGATTCAAATCGTTTAAAATCGTGCGTTCGATTCTCGACGAGGGAAGAAGGAAGTTGTGTATAATTCCACTTTCCTCGAATTGGATTCTACATTTTCCAGGGATGGAGTCGAAATCTTTTCGTTCGCGTGAATTTTTTAATATTTTTTAACATTTATTATACATTTAGAACTATTCGCGTGCGAGAGAATATTTGCAGGGAAGAAAGGTCCCGTTTTTTAAGAAGCTTATTTAAATCTATCGACGAGTTTTCTCCTTCCAACGAAAGAAAAAAGTCTGATCTCGTGGAATTATATTCGAAAGAAATTTGATTCCATTATTTATATTCATATACGTTATTAATTGCGTATTTATAATTGCGATAATTCTTTATTTCCCCCGTATCTTCTTATCCTCTCTTCAGAAAGGAAAGAGAATGAAGAAAAATTACCTTTTCTTACTTCGTCTTACAGTTGTCTTATCGGCCAATAAAAATCGGAAATATCTCTTCGCCGTGAGAAAATCTTAGGCGAACGAATGTAGGTCAATTCCATCAAAGGCAAAACGATCCTCCAACTCAAGCAGCTTACATCAGCGTGCAGAACTCGTAGAGTAAAAATCTTATTTTTCCAACATCTGTGGCCGAACACACACACACACACGTATATACATATCCAAAACTATATAACAACACATGCAGTAAGATTAGAATAAAAAAATTCCAATGAAAAAACAGAAAGAATTTCGTCTCTCATCTTCGATAATCATCAAAATTATTAAAAAATTCGGTCAAATTTCGTTAAAAAAAAAATCATTGAGAAATCGATCGATCCTCTCAGATCACGCCTCCCCCAAAATTTCAATAAAACTTTTATCCCGTTACGCGCAATGATATACGAGAAATAATATTCAGTATCAGGCTGCATCGCGCGAGCGACATTTTTCCCAAGCGCAAATAATAATTCACGTAAGTCGAGATAGAAGGAGAAGGTGTCCGGTGTCCGATTCGAGCTAGCTTCTCTCAACGAGAAGAGGGAGAGAGAAAGGAAAGATAACGTCTTTTGGTTCACGAAGGGACATTTATCAACTCTGCACCCTCCCCGAACGAAAGACGAAGAGGATTTATAGCATTCACCTGTCGCTCGAGCGCTTAATAGCCGGGCGCACAATGTTCCAAGGACAGAGGACAGAGACAGAGCGGGCTTTGCTCCTCCGTTCGAAAAACTTTCGTCAAAGTTTGCGGTTCCGTCGGGATATCTGTACGATGACCGAGTTCTTCTTTTTTTTCTCTCTCCCTCCCTCCCCTTCGAATTTAACCAGGGCAGAGGAAATAAATCGTGGGCGAAGCCTTCATCTGGAAATCGAGGTTGGATCGACCGCGCGCCAAGGAAAACGGGCATTGTTCCCTCGACAGGGGGAGGGGAGGGGAGGGGAGGCCGCGAGAAAAATAAAATCCACGCTTCGAATCGAATGTTTTTTTCCAATCGAATCTTGGTGGAAAATCCCTCTTTCCTCGTCCCACCACTCGAACGAATCATCGGGGGATCGATCTTGAGAGGATCGATCGTTTATCCGTTCAAAGGGACGAAATATTCGCCGCCATACCAACCGTGCGAACTTTAAATATACTCGCGAGTAAAGAAGGACCGCTTTGATCAAATTGTATCCAACATGTGCGCGCGTTTTAAAAACACGCGCGAGCGAAGGTTTTTTTATGGCTTTTCTCCACCGCGAGGGATACATCAGGGGTTCTTAAATAACCTCTGAAATTTAGGATACTAGGGATGTTGGTTGGAAGCAGCGTGGAATTTCAGAAGCTTGAAATTCAGAAACTTCTTGCGGGGTAGTAATTAGAGCGGAGGAAAGAAATTTTTAATGAAAGGAGTCGCGAGAATTAATTAAAATGCGGAGCTTCGCTGGTGGCGTGGTCACGCGAGTATTTTATCGATATATAACGTTGAATGGTTGACTTTGTAATTATATTTATATATATATATATTATGTAATAAAAAATGAAGTGGTTCAAGGGAACATCTACATCTCCGGATGGAACGTCAGAATTTTAATTCAACGTCCCGTTGGAATAAGACGAGACGAGAAAACAGTATCTCGTTACCGTAGTATACCGAGGGATATTTTATCGCGATTCCTCAACTCTCGAAAGTACGTAAGCGGTCCTTACTCTCTTGTAAATTCGAGGAGAAAATATATCTTCGAGGGGAGCGGAGAGTCGTTATTTTCGCGGGTAAAAGTGTAAAATACGCGTTGCTCGAACGCGTCCACGAATTACCTTGAGCGAGCCGAGGGAAAAAGGGAAATGTTTATCGAGAGATTCGACTAATTTCGAAGAGGGACAATGGCATATAGATAAATGTTAAGCGTAATCAGAGAAAAAGGAAAGGGGAATTTTCTTTTTCGAATTCTGGAAACGAGTTCCCTCGATAAGTTGTTGTTTAAATAAGTTTCTTTGTATTGTAAATTCCACCATCCCTTTCCCTTCCCTTCCCTCGTTCCCTCCATTTCAATTACCTCTGAACGGAAACGTGCAAAGAAAAGTAGGAACAAAGCGCGTTCCGTTCTTCTACGTGGAAGGTATACATATGTGTGCCACAAATACAATATCGTATGATAGTTTTTGAAGATATTTTTGCGACACACATATGTCCCTATTTTGTGGAAATTATTTATCGATAAAGTTCCAAACTAGAGTTTTGGGGACGAGCATTAATCTTTAACGACGCAACACAACGCCAAGATTGGATTATCTGTACCAGTTTTTGTATTATTGCATATATTGTGGAATTAATCAATAATTATAGAGAAAAAAGGTTAACATTTTTATCTTTTTTATTGACAATTACCAAATTTTTTCGTAAATGGAAATTTTTAAAACGACATCTTTTGAAATTTAATCTTAACGTAACCATCAAATATTTTGAATAAATACTCTGAATCCTCGCATAGATTCTTCATTATTAATACTTTAAAAAAGGAATATCTTTCTATTTTATCGAAATAAGGAAAAAATCACAAATAGTTACAATGAAAATAATATGCACATTTGAAACTATTATAACACAACTATTCGCTATTATTCGCCTTTGCCAAATATCTGTTTCGTTAAATACTTGATGGATAAAAAAAGATGGCGGACACAAAGAAAGAGTTGTACAAAGGCGAGAATAAAAGGGGCGAAAGTCGAGGGAACTCGGGCAGAAACGGAAAGGCGTATGCAAATTATAGAAAGGCGGAAGGTCGGAAATAAAACGAGATAAGTGTAAATGAACGACAACTGTAAAAGAAACTTGTTCGTCGACGATTCGAAGAATTTAAAAGGGAACATTTCATCATTGTTCGTCGTCGCGAAATTGTCGACTAGATTTCTCTTTCTTTCTCTCTCTCGTATTCTCGAAAAATAAATATCACGCAGCTACTTTCGAATTTAGCGCGCATTTAACCGAACGAATATTTAGCCGTGTATGTATAATCGATATTCCAGTTAAAACTTTAATATTAAGTCCAGATGCGCCAATTCCCTGCACCAATTAAAATCGATTCTCGGCTTAAAACGCTATCGGTGTTCGTTTATTTCACGTAAAAAAATCGTTCTGGATCTTCTCGCTCGACCGTTATAATTGGCATCGCGAATATCAACGTATCACGAATAAGCGAGCAGAATTCTTAATGAAATTTAATATACGAATACGTTCTCCTTTTGCTCCGCTTCTTTCTCCCTTAAATTCGTCGCCGATCATTGGAAACCCATCAGGGCGCGTTTCATACAATTTTTTATGATAATACTTAATCTTCGTTAAGAAGCGACAGTAGATCGGCCATCAAACCTTTCCAACCCTTTCAATCTCCAAAGGGAGGAAGAAGTATATAGACTCGTCTTTTGACATCTTGATTTTCTTATTATTATTATTTAGTAGATGAAAAAGTTAATAGAATCGAAGAAAAGTATATTATAGTGTTTATTCTCTCCTCTTAAACAGAATTACCGCGAGTAATAAGAAGAGGTACGACAAAACGAGAAAATTAAGTGAAACACACTTTGCATAGAGAGATATTATAATAAAAATGGCATTTAGAAAAACTATATATTAAATAACAGACACTATTCAGACCCGCATCCCCGAAGAAAGCAAAAATTTACCGGAATTTATCTTTCAATCTCCCAGCAAAGAAGTATATAGACTCTTTTGATTTTCTCATTATTTTTACTTAGTAGATGAAAAAGTTAATAGAATCGAAGAAAAGTATGCTATAGTGTTTATTCTTTCCTCTTTAACAGAATTAAGTAATAAGAAGAGGTACGACAAGACGAGAAAATTAAGCGAGACACACTTATTATAATATCTCTCTATTTAGATGGTATTTAGAAGGACTATATATTAAACAACGGACAACATTCAGACCCGCATCTCTGAAGGGAGCAAAAATTTACCGGAATCTCGGAACTTTAACGTTAAAGGAAAACTACACGGGGGTACCGCCACCATCTTCTCCAAGTTTTTCGTCCGTCCAGTCGTTTGTTAATTAAGCCAGTCTCTCCTCGTCCAACCGGAGCAGCTGCATCCGCCATTATCGTCCAATATTACAACGGCCATAGGGTTCTCGTTACGGCCGTCAGATTAGCTCGAGGCATCGAGAATCACTTGGACCGATTAAAGAGAGCTTGTTCCTTGATCCTCTGGGAGGAAAAATCTCGAAAGGATATGGCAAAACATCTCAGATACGCGAGATGCCCTTTTTTCTATTTGGTTTTCATTGTTTCCACGCTGTTTTCCAATTCGAAATCTTTACAATATCGTGTCCTACCTGTTGTGCATCGCGATTTCGTGTAATCCAAAGCTTTTCCATTCGATTCAACTTCAAAGGGCAAACACGGGGGACGTGTTTAAAAGGATAACAGGCAGGATTCCCCTTGCATGGGTCTCTTCTTCTTTCTTCGCACGATGGGGCGAAAGAAATCTATCCCTTCTTTATGGAAACCACTTTCGACTCGAGGATCATAAAAGTTGAACACCGCATTCGATATTCCAGAGAATTTCCAACGCGTCTGGACAATGTGCAGTCTCGCACCACTACGCTCGATCGTTCCCCGTGAAAGCATCCCCCGATTTCGCGACACACGAGTTCCAACCGCTGCTTCCTCCCTTCGTTCCCCAACGATTCTTACTTTTAATCAATCGTCGCGATTGAAATTCAAGATATCTCGATATCTTTTATCAAATGAATTTTCATTTCTGGAATTCTGGACACGGATGATAATACCATTCACAACTGGAAATTACGAGGAAAATTTTTATACTATTCTTTTTTCACACGATGACTCAAATCTCAGAGCGCGAGAAAATTTATTTATTTACATCCCTCCCTCGTGATATTTTCGACGAATTACATCATCGAGGTGTATCTCCGCGATGATATACGCACAATTTCGGGGGAAGGAATTTCGGGGTGGAAAATTTACACGCGCGGAGAGAGTAAATCCCTTTGGCTGGAAATGAACGACGGTTCCCCCGCAACCCTTGCCTCCGGAATGGTAGCCAAAGCGGTGCACGATCGTCGGATACCATCCTGTCGGACAATTCCCAAGGAAGTGTAGGGTAACCTGGGCAAACGATCTAAAGCAGTGCCGGGGTTGAGGCTTACTTTCAACGAAACGAGCCCCTGTTAGCGCAAACTATCCTCGAATACCCCCATACGCGTCTTGATTCCCGGCTTGCTTGCGAGCCCGTAGATAAGAGGAATTAAATATACAGCGCAACTTTCATAATTGTTTTATTTCCCCCTCCCCAATTTACATTATTTACGCACGTATTTCGCGAGGATGAGTCAAGGTTGAAAACATTCGTCATATTCGATTTTTCGAGAAAGATGTGAAAAATATATGATTGTAGATATTGATCTTTCGCAATATGGAAATTAATAAGTTCGTGTTCGTTGGCCACACTATCTACGATTTTTTTTATTAAATAAGTTCAGTCTAAATCTAAATTTAAAAACTTTCGTCGGATTATTAATTTAATAATTTTGAATATTAAGTTTTAAATTTTGCGAATAAAAGCTTATTCCTTATTTTCTTTATTAAATGTACAATCATATATATTTTCAAATCAATTCACGATCTATTCCTCTGAATAAAAAGATCAAGATTCGTGTAAAAATTAAACAATTGTTTATGGATGCAAAGTGTGGATTAATTTATATCTTTAAATCCAGGAACCTAATTAAATACGCTCAATTTCGTTGCACACTTATTCAATTCACGTGTTCAGGGAGGGAGAGAGCATTGTGTCGAGTGTTAATTACCGTGAACAATATATATAGCAAAGGTTAATCGTAGCAAAGCTTAATCACGATAAATTAAAGGAACTCGGAACTGTGTACACGCTATTACGCGTATCCAGCATCAAATAACAAGGAATACGATAGAATAGAAGATGATTAAGTTGTTCGTTGTCGAGGAACAGAAAGCGATAATAGAGAGCGGGATCAGTATTTAAAAGGGAGAGAAGAGTGCATTACCACACCGAAGAAGGAATCGATGCTGTGCAGCAGCAACCCCGTCCCGAGTGATTGGCAATCCGGTCATTGATTTCCGGGCCCGCGACAATTACAGTTCATTAGACGACGGTTTCAATCGAAATCTCTCTCTCTCCCTCTCTATCTATCTCTCTCCCCCTCCCCTCTCTCTGGGTCGGCAATTTAACTTGGCCGGCCGTGTCTTCTTGAGTGGCGGGGCGCATTGCGATTTGCATCTCAAGGAAAGTTTCCCCGGAAGCACTTAACCATCGTTCTCGCCTTTCGATCGATCGACAGCGAAGGAAGAGAGAGAGAGAGATCCTTTCGCATACTTTCGTTCCCGCGAATATAAATCAGTGGGGGAGGATCCGAATTTCGACCCGATCGACCGGATCGGAAACTCTGACGGCCGGCTTTTCTCCCTTTAATAACTTGCTAAGTGGACCAACGGCCAGACGGAGGGCGCGCCGATTCCTTTAACCGCCGTTATTGCGTCATTGAATTCGGGAGAGGCCGATACTTTGCATAAGATAGACGAGTCTTTCGGATTCGGACCGAAATCCGTTTTCCCGATGAGGAGGGGCCGATCACTTATAACCGGTTTTTCACTGGGGTAGTTTAGACATTGAGCAATACCTCCAATTAGATTTAATCGAGATACTTGAAAATTTAGATCGGGTTTATTTTGTATATTTTGCCAATTTCGATAAATGGCGAAATAAATTGAGTTTAAAAAGTTTTCGGAAACGGTGGAGCGGTAGATTGAAATTTCCGAATAATTTAGCAAAGTAACGTTTGAATTCGTTCATTTTTCAGAAATTAAAAATGTAAAAATCGTCGCAAAATAATCGATACAATCTTATTTCGGAATTATATTGGAATTTCGCTTATTTCGTGCTGCTATATATATATATGTATAATATGATTCATCGGAACAATTGAGAGATAAAGAAACTCTCTATAATCCGTCTCGTCTAAATTAATCCAATTTCTCGAAACGAAATTTCTTCCTCGCTATAATTAACCGATAAATCATGCTACTAGTACCGATTATCGTCGCGAAACTCGGCTACAAATAAATTATCGCGACATCTACCCGATAAAATAACTGACGTTTGACACTTAATTCCTCTCCTTAAATAATGAATTCGGATCGAAATAGAGGGAATAAAGAATAAACACGGCCAATTATCGTCTCGATTCTCCAAGTTATCAATAGAGATTTGGGTCCATTTTGCAAGTGGAGGGAAAAGGATCAATCGAACAAGTCTATTTCATTGACAGCGTTGACGATGAAAACGGATTTCCCTTCCTCCTCCATCTGTATCAAGGCTGACCCCGTTAATCTGTAGCTTTTTTCAATTGATCTTACGCGAGGCCACGCTCGTAAAACACGTTCGAAATTGAACTGATTTCGAAACGCAAAATGGTTTCGATCATCGAGATGTGTTCTTTTTTTTCGTCCCTCGCTCCTCTTTTTTTTTCTCTTCTTTCTTTTTTATTGTTGCCTGGCACCGTTACGCATGACGGACGGTCGAGCATCGAATCTGTCGTGTGAAATATGATAGGAGATAACGGAAGCATCAATATTTGCTTTCGTTTACCGCGCTGTGGATATATGATAAACAGGTGAATACAGTTGTTGAATTTATTATAATCGGAAATTTTTTGGCCACGAATTTTGTCGATTAAAATTAATATATTTGTACGAACGATACGTTAGTCGTAATTTTTTTTTTTAAATATCTTGAAAAGATCTCTCGCAACACGTTTAGTTCAGTTCTTCATACAGATATACATTTAACTGTATTTACTTGCTCTCTGATTACATTAATTCAAGAGAAAGAGTGTAAAATAACGTTAGTAAGGATTGAAATTGTACCCATTCTCTGAAGAAGAATCTACATACACAACTTCTAGAATTCTATTTAAAGGTTACGTTATTCACCTTATACTGGAAGGGGTAGCTTTCTCGAAAACTCCACGAACACCGATGAATTCAACGTCCCTTTCCCCGTGGCGACAGAGGAACACACGTAGCTTTGGAGGAGCTACGTTGTCGAAGAGAGTTCACAAACCGATCTCCCGCCGTTTGCACACCGTTTCCCCTTCCCTCTCGTTTCTCTCATCCGTCCCTCTCTCTCGTCGCGATAACCGACAATAGCTACGACGTCCTCGATTCTTTTTCTCCACAACTGCTGGTTAAAGTTGTAGTGGCCTGCCTCTTCGCGCGACGATCCACCCTTCACGCGGATCTTTATTCTCCCGAAACCGACCTCCCTTCTCGCAACTCGATGCTCGTCCAAACTTCTTCTTCTTCTTCTTCTTCTTCTTCTTGGATACCGATGGACGAGAGAGAGAGAGAGAGAAAGAAAAGAGGAAGAAAAGAGAAGAGGAAAAAGAAAGACGAGGGAGGAGAAAAAAAGGGGAGGAAGCCAGGGAGTCGCTTCGTCGAGATTAATTCGAGATCCGTCCCCGGAAGTTTTCAGCCGGGGTGGGAGGGAGTGGCAGGGGTGGAAGCCGAAACAATACGAGGCGATCGAATGGCCGGAAGATTTTTGTTTTCCTTTTAATTAGCCGGCAGAAGGGAATCGACACCGGCGGACACGCGGTTTTAATTGAGAAAGTTTCCTTCATTTACCCGGCCCCCGGAAGCCCGAGATTACAGGGGGAATACGAGGGTGTAACACGAGAGGCCGGCAAATTTCTCAACTATTGCGCTATGTTTCCGTTCCAAGGGACAAAGTTTGGCCGGGAGGAGTTAATTTTTCGAGAGGGGATTGTTAAGGAGAGAATCCTCCGACATATGTCGGATCGACGGTGATGATAATTATCCCATCAATTTCCTGAATCTGCAAAGTTTTTCCTGCAATCTTAATAAAACGTTATTAATAAACGTTCTTCCTCAGAGAATCTTTCCCCCTCCCCCTTTTTCCTTTTTAATTATAATACGATACGATTAATGAAAAACTAGCGCAACAATTTTTCTTAGAATCGAGAGAATCCCTTGAATAGATCCTTTGATATATTCGCATATACTGGAATTTCTAAACGCACGTATTTGATTTCGGGAATTTCTAAACGCACGTATTTGATTTCTGGAATTTCTAAACGCACGTATTTGATTTCTGGAATTTCTAAACGCACGTATTTGATTTCTGGAATTTCTAAACGCACGTATTTGATTTCTGGAATTTCTAAACGCACGTATTTGATTTCTGGAATTTCTAAACGCACGTATTTGATTTCTGGAATTTCTAAACGCACGTATTTGATTTCTGGAATTTCTAAACGCACGTATTTGATTTCGGGAATTTCTAAACGCACGTATTTGATTTCTGGAATTTCTAAACGCACGTATTTGATTTCTGGAATTTCTAAACGCACGTATTTGATTTCTGGAATTTCTAAACGCACGTATTTGATTTGTGGAATTTCTAAACGCACGTATTTGATTTCTGGAATTTCTAAAAGCACGTATTTGATTTGTGGAATTTCTAAACGTACGTATTTGATTTCGACGTTTATTTAGGCCAAGAACGTTAAATATCGGCCGTAATCACAGGTAGGTGGATAAAGAAGACGGTCTTTATATATTCGCAATTTGAATCTTAAACGGAGGAAGAGGAGGTCGGTTGTGGGCAGAGTCTTAGGAACGAAGTTAAGAATCGCGAGTACACACGGGGAAGCTTAATAACGTTCGAGGGGAGGGGGGAGGGGAAAGGAAACAACGTTTAAGAATAGCGTGAATAATTTACCTGGGAGCTGCAGCTCCGGGGTCCATTAAAACGACGCCGGAAGAGAACGGGAGAGAGGAGGGGGAAGGCAAAAAAAAAAAAAAAAGGAAAAGGAAGAGAAAGAGAAAAACGAAGGAGGAGAAGCAAAAACGGAAAAACGTGGTGAATATTGATTAATGTCGACGAGGGAGACGCGCACCTTCGCATTATCAGCGGCGATATTGAATGCAAAGTAGGTAGTGAATATTTTCGGGCGTCGGCTGCAAATGGAGACAAAAGGTGATGCAAACTCTTTGATAAAATACGTTACGTGCAATCTGTTCGCAAAAGCAAGCCTTTGACAGTCGTTTAGCCGCTTCGCTCGCTCGCTCGCTCGGCGCAATCCGCCGTGTGATATCGATTCAATTCTCGCCCGAGCCCTTTCATCCGCTTGTTAATTTTCGTGCCGCCGGATTAAACAACGCGAGAGCACCCCTCCCTTTCTTTGAAATCGGATATCTTTGCTTGTCGTTCTTCTTCCCCCCCTCTTGGAATCTCGGAAGAAAGAAACGCTTCGTTCGAAATGATCAACCTCCTCGAACCTCTCCTCCGACTCGTTTATAAACACGTTCTTTCGAGATGTTATTATCTGAACAGATGAGCGAGCGAAATGAGTCATCGCGTTTTTACGCGATTAGACGAACAGATTGTTGTTTACGTTCGAGGTAAAATTTCCGCGAACACGGAACGAGGTTAAACTTTCCATATAACAAAATATCCTACGTTCAAATTACGCGTAATTTAATTATACTGGTCGTCTAAACGTGGTTCCTCGATAGACGATATATCAAAGGAGTTTTTAAAATTAATTTGAAACCCGAGATTGCAATAATTGTTGTCTCGAGGTTAAAACTTAAGAAGAATCAACTAAACTTTCACGAAACGAGATTAAACTTTCGATATAACAAAATGTCCTACGTTCAAATTACGCGTAATTTAATTATACTGGTCTAAACGTATCTCGATAGGCGATGTATCAAAGGAATTCTTCAAATTAATTTGAAACCCGAGATTACAATAATTATTGTGTCGAGGTTAAAATTAAAGAAGAATCAAGTAAACTTTCTTACATACGTAAAATTTCGCCATAACCCTCGATCCTCTTGAATAACGCACAAACACACACACATACATACATACACACACACTCTTTCTCTCTCCCTCTGAACGAATTAATTTCGAAAAATTTTGCCTCGAACGACCATCGGTTCCCCGCAAGGCAACCTGGAACAAGAAAATTCCAGGATAAACGGCTTCCTTCCTCTCTTTAGATTTTCTCGAGCGACAAGAAGGGAAACTCGTTACCGCGTGCTCTGCTAATTGAATCCCGTCTACGAAATCAGCAGTCGTTCCTCACGTACAGCTTCCGGGTGTACAGGGCCCAAGCAGCTCCTCCAACGTCGTGGTTTCCACCGCGCTCTTGCTTAACACTTGCGTCGAGGTATCTCGACAGATTCTTCGAGACTAGGTATGATACGCGAGGCGCGAGGCGTTATCGAGAGCGATGGGACTTCGTTTCAGCCGAGCCATTAGCGAACGTCAAACTTCGTATATTTCCGCCGCGCGTTCCGCTCCTCGTCCCCCCCTTCTCCAACCAGTTACGGGGATAAGATAAACCGGACGGGGACGGGATGGAAATCCGTTGATGAATCCGTTTCGAGGATTGATCATCCCGACCGTCGTCGAAATAATAATCGTCGATTTGTAATAACGCATTTGTCGTCGTGTGGGGAAAATTAACAGGGTTCGGAAAGTTGAGAATAGATTGAAAATTCTCTTTTAACGTTTAATTGTCGAATTAATTCTCTCTGTATTGTATCCAGAAAATTTAGAATTGATGTGAATGCAAAAATGACGGGAATATTTGTCGAAGATTTTATAGGATTTCAAATTAAAATTCTAAGGGAAATCGAATTTCTCGTAAAATTCAACAATTTGGATAAAAGTTCTACTTCTTCTTCCTTTAGGATAAATATTTTTGAATAATTTTTTTAAAATAATCGTGGTGTTGCGATATGTAATGTAAGATTGTAATTCTAGGAGAATGGGTTTGGAAATATAGTGTCGTGATTTGAGGAGAGTGAAACTTTGAGATAAAGAGGAAAAAGAAATCGGCAGACACATACCAATAAAAATTACTCGTAAAAATTCAACGAAACGTTGTCGAGAAAAATCCTAAAGTCTTTTTCTAAAAAAATAAGAGATTAAATATTTCTTTATTTTCGAGAAATTTGAATTTCACTCTATTTAGCCAATTCTCCCTAACAATACCATTACCTTACCAACTACAAGATTCATTGTTTCTTGCAATATAAAATAATTTAATCTCTTCTTCTTCCTCCTCCTCGAGCAGAACTCGAAGACGCCAAATAATTCTAAATAATTGTGAAAAAAGATTAACAAGAAGAGGAAGTTTGAAGTAACTGATAAACGACGAGAGAGAGAGAAACAGAGAGAGAGAGAGAAATATGAACGGAACAGCTCGATGAGGTTGGAAACCTTGGGGAAATGGAAAACTACTGTGCGAGATTACGAGGCGAGACGAACTCAAAGGCCATGGAAATCTCGCGAATGGAAAGAACCGCTCTCCAACTTCTGCCTTCTGCGCTTCGATCGTGCGAAAAAGATGGGAATACGTACTCCAAGTTTCTGAAAGTTCGGTTCAAGGGAAGGGAAAGGAAGGGAAGGCCATGAAATCTATAAACTCGCGATTTTCCGTGACACGTGTCCCGCCGATCCCCTTCTATCATCGGAGAGAGAGAAAACAGCTCCCTTTTCACCACCCCTCCCTGTGTTTGTTCACCCTCCACACCACCTTGGAAAAGAAACGGAACCACTCTCTCGCGGTTTCTTTTGGAAAAGGAGAGAAGAAGGGGAAGAATCGATGGTTAACCACGCGTAAAAATATTGTTGAAAAATCTCCTCCGGTCGATTATTTTTTTTCTGGAGTCGTTAAAGATGGCGCTCGTGGTAACATCGATGACGCTTTAAATGTTTCGAAGGTATCCTGTCCAATATTCGTTTGGAGCTCAAGGAAGATGAAAGCGAGACCCGTTCTTCAATACACATGATTGAACGAAATCAAAAACTTTTGACCTTTTGACCTCCGATTAAAACGAATGGTCTGTAAGGTTTATAAAGGCCGTGAAAATTAAAGGCTGGCTCAATTACCATTCTTTCGGGAACCGTTCGAGGGGAAGTATCTCTGACCCTAAAAACTCGCTCGCCCAAACGACCCGTTTCAACTTTCATCCTTAATTCTTCGTTTCCACAGCTTCCACATTTAAAGCCCTATGATTATCTGAAGGAATTTTATTTAAGAATTCGTCGGTTTTAATAAACGAAAATTTCAAAATTCTATTTACAAAAATATATTAGACGTTATAAAGGGAGGCTTACCAACTCACGATTCAAAATCTATCCAGTTTAAATTGAATACCAATTCAACTGTTAATTTAATACGTTCAAATGGAATTCTTACACGAATTCTTATCCTCCAATTTTTCCTCATTGATCCCTCTCTATCTTCCACTTGTTTTCGTCCCTGCAATGCAACATCATTAGTCACATAACAGCATATTCCAGCAACATTTTCATTTCGATTTACGACCCGATATAGAAATCGATGCAATTACGTGTCTTTCAAATAACGAGCTACATCGAAAATATCCCCTCTCTATCGATTACCTCGTTAAAGTAATGAAAAGAAAGTCCTGTGCGTCCAATCTGTGAAAGCTTGGAGCCTTGGTATCCGATCCAAACGAAACAAAGGGAGAAGGGGAGAAGCATCTGAGCATTTTTGGAAACGTGGATTCGCCAGGTTTTTCGATAGGCACAGACATCGATTCCTCTTGAAGGGGGCGGCACGTGAAAGCCGAAGAAAAATCGTATTCTTCCTTTCCCTTATCCTCATCCTCGCCTCGTCTCAAAGACGCCGTCTTCTCCCCGAAACTGAACTTTGCTTTTTGCCGCGTATACGGGGTAAGCACTCGTTATTGCAGCGAGCACTTACCGTTCTAAGAGAGTAATTGCGGAATGAACCTCCACGGATGCTTTTCACCGTTAATGAAAGGCACGGGGGAGACGGGCGAAGGCACGCGTGTGCGCCACACACCGGAAGCTTCCGAATGAGGCGCTCAATGAGCCACCGGTTGAAAGGGGAGGGGGTAATAACGCCGAGAGAGCATCAATGAAATGGAGGATAACGTGTCTGCGGTGTTGTATCGTGTTTGCCCGCCAATTTCTTCCCCCTCTCAGACGAAAATTATCTGGAGACAGTAATAGTGATGGGTGCACACGTGTATAATAGGGATAGAAACGTTTGTGTATATTTTAAAAATTTTAGGTTAGGTTTAATTCGTTGAAAGTAACGACGAGTTGAGTAATGAATTATTGATGAATTAAAGATTTTGTACGTCAAATTTGTATTATTATATTTTTTCCTTCTTTTACTTTATCGTTATCGATTCGAGATGAAATTTAAACATTTTCAATAGATTGCATATCTTATCTTTTGACGATAGAGGGGAGAGAAAGGGATAATAGAAAAGAAAAAACATCGAGTGTTAGAGGTTCGTCTGCAAACTCTTATGAGATAATTCGAGTGGCTCACCTATGGATGCTTATTCCTCGAGTCCATCGAGAGAAACAGGAAACAGGGATAGAAAACGACGTCTGATAAAAACCTGCACGAGTTTTTCACTTTTTCCTTTTCTATCTTCTTTTCGTGCGTCTTCGGTTCATCTGATATATCAAACCAGAAGTCTATAACGATATATCGGTGAGAAGCCGGTTCGAGAGAAATCCTATGAGAATGAATTGCACATTTATTAAGGCACTTTGGTCTGGAATGCGATCCTAATTGCGAGAATCGCGCGGTTATCAAGGTTTAATTTAATTTATGGTAAACATCCGTGTGCAGAGTTGCTCGAACCCGGTGAACTTTACAGCGTCAAAGGAGATAGGGAATTCTAGAATCCTTGGAATTTTCTTTGGGAGCTCGTCCGGATTGGGAAGTACCATTGAAGATATTTTAATAGCGATGAGATACCCGATCGCCTTAGAGCGAGCCTTTCAAACTCGACGAGGTGTTTGAATTTTAAAATTTCCAAATTTCAATCACGTACCTCTAATAATAAAATAACCACCGTGTATAGTTACGTTGTGTTCAAGAATAGTTACATTCTTCTTTCAAAGAAATATTTCCATGCACGGGATAAATGAAAGAAAGAGAAAGGAAGAGAATCCGATCCGGGAATTTAAAATCGAAACGGAACGGTATTTACGCGAGATACGAGACGAGATTCCTGCCCGGATTCCGATCGTACCGAAACTTAATCACGAGGTCTCTCCGTCTTGTGAAATTACGCCACTCGCGGGGGCGTTGCGAAATCTCCATTCTCCCGAGCTGCGGCCTCCTCGAAAAAGAGACATCCTCCTCGAGAAAGAGAGATCCTCCTCGAGAAAGAGAGATCCTCCTCGAGAGAGAAAGAGAGATGCTCGTCGAGATTCGGTCGCCCATTTTTTCTCCCCCTATTAATTTCGAAATATTCGAAATTCGCAGGAACGAATGGGGATGGGGTGAGATCTGGGCAAGAAGGTGCAACCCCATCTCGTAGGAAGAAATGAAAGGAGGACGACATGGCGAGGAAGGGAAGGTCGTGCTCGAGGCTCGTGAAACCCGACATTTTATACTGGATCGCGGAATACACTCGGCGAAAGAGCGTACGAAAGAGCACCCGAGGGAGTATTTGCTCGACGCTCCGATTAATCGGGAACCTGTAGCTACGCGTTGCACGTTCCTCCATCGATGAAAGGTACGGCGGGATTGGAAGATCGGCGGGGAAAAGACCTCGTTCCTGGCCCGTTTCACCCTGATTTTCACTCCGTGTCTCCGTGTCCAAACGAGTTCTTTTCTTTTTTTTTTTTTTTCCCCTCTCCTCTTCCCGTTTTATCTACGAGCGAGACGTTTCTGAAGAGGAAATTTCTCAAGATGAAAGATCCTTTCTTTCTTCTTCTCCTTTTTCCTCGAGATTTTCTCGAGACGAGATGTCCTCTCTTTCTCTCTGGAAAAAATTCCTCGTAATGTTAATGTATAATACTCGAAGCTCGGGTATTATAACGAGATTGTAAAATACGAGTCGAGAAGTGAAGGACGATCAGATCAGTAATGGTAGATTTTTAGTCAGTTTTATATTCGATACGGTAATTATTTGGATTTAAAAAGAGAAAGGGAATTCGTGGTGATTTATTACAATAGAAAAAATAATAGAGTTAATTATCTCACTAACAAGGCAACTTTGAAAGATCGACAAACATTTTTCCAACTCTTCTTCCATCTCTTCATTATCATCTACGCAATTTAATCCTAAAATGTGATACACATCGATGCTTCGATCTCACCACCACCCTTCCTCCTCCTTCATCCTTTCTCCAGTTTCCAGATATGTCACATTAACCACCACCATTGAACCATTGAACCCATTACACCTATTTGTCCTTCACTTCTCGATTTTACCATCTCGTTATAATACCCGAAAACGTGCGAGAGCATCGATCGAATTATCCACCCCCACCGATTCTTTCCACCGAAATAAACGTGGCGTTCGAAGGAGGGCTCGATCGTGGCTGGCATATTTCATCAAATCGGGGGCATAATTTCTCTGTCGGGCGTGAAATCGAACAATAACACAGCGTAACCAAACCTCTCCTCTTCTCTCCCCCTCCTCTCCTCTCGTGGCCAATTGATACCTGCGAAAACGGATAAATCCATCCAGGCCACGGTGAAAAACGATCGACGAGATTGCTGTAAACCGGCCGCCCCTGTTTGCCAACACGTGAGCTGAATAATTAAATACTCGGAAGTGATTCACGCGATTCATTGTTGCGCGCGCGTGTCCCTCCCCCGCCGGCCGCGGGACGAGAGCCGGAAACGCAAATACCAGATACCTTCCTCCCCTCCCCTCCCTCCCTCCCTCGTTCAACCATCTCCCTCGGTGGCAGGTCGGCCATCGAAATGTCAATAGCTCTCAGCGCGAGATTAAATGTCACGCTGACGCAACGAGTAATCGAGAGAATGGCTGGCTTTCTTTCTCCAATCGTCTTCTTTTCCACCCATTGTTCGCCTCTGTTCTTCTTATCTTCAGAAGAACAGCAAGAGGGGGGATTCGCGGCTTATCGTTTCCCCTTACAAGCGAAAAACCCTGTCTGCAAAAGTATTTCGAAAAGAAGAATAAGACTAGCGTCTTAATTACGGCTATTAAAGTCGTGGACTGAAATGTGATTCTTTTCCTTTGGAAATCTCTCGATTTAGGAAGTTATGATATGATTGATACAGGAATTGTAGTTACAGTTCACAGCTTCTGCTTGAAGTATTCCGATTCTTGACTAATTCTTAATTTGAGAATATTCTAATGATTGTAAAAGAAATTAAATAAAAAAGAAAGAAAGTTCTGTCTCATCCTCGAATATTTTTTTTTTATTAACGATATTATTTCATTCATATTTTTTTTCCCTTTTTGAATGAGAAAGTTTGGTGGATGAGGAAGAAAATCGTAAAGTAAGGGTCAGGGAAAAGATTTCTTCTATCCAGGCACGGACTTAATTCGAAAGATGTCTGCGAGGGGTTAAAAGTTTCGGTAAAACGATAAGATGGCCGCGCATCAAAGTTGATGGAAGCGCCGGTTACTAACAAAATTTTAAGTTTCACGTCAAACCCACCGCATCTCTGCTTCTAAGCTACTTATGGAATAAGTAATGGACATATCACGGTGGCCCAGTTTTAAGCCCGTGCCGCGGGAATAACGTCAATCTCGAGATGGAGACAAAATGTTCCGTTCCAAGATGACGTCGTTCTCCCCCCGGCTTCCTGTTTCCGGCTTCATTACACGTCAACAATCTCGGCGAAACTGCGGAATATCCGAATGTCCAAACCAACCAGTGTGTTAACGGAACATTGTACGGGATGTTTCTCAAACTCTGACCGTAATTCTAAAACTGGATGGAAAGGAAAAAAAAAGAAAGAAAAATTCGCGAAGCAAAATGAACGACGTATTTCGAATCGATTTGGAAAAAAAATAAAAATCGTTTCTACGATTCTCATCTCGTTGAATATATTTATTCAAAAAAATCTTGTAAATTACCCTCGTCGAGGGATTGCTATGCACGATCGATATTGTGATTAGAAATATATTTTTTTTTCGTATGAAGATTCTTAACCCGATCGATGTGTTCCTCCACGTCTGTGCGTTTCGCATCTCGAGAATACGTGATAATGATTGGCATTAATTTCCCTTTCCTTCGTGAAGGATCTTCCCTCGTTCCGCATCGCTCACAATGGCGGAGGTTCGTGCCGCGAGGCTGTGATTCAAGCACCTTCGTGTCCAGCAATTTGATACTGGTCACGTTCCAAATGCATTTCGAAAGAATGTAAGGCACCAGCGGGCATAGATGGTATTCGGCCAGACACGTTACGTTATCCTCGCGCGCGTGTATGTATGTGTGTGTGTGTGTGCATTTGGCCCTAGCCAACTCTGGATTTTTAATGCTTCTTTAATTTTAACCAAGCGACCGGCTCTCGGCAATTAATGGAACAAGTTCTTGGGGGGTCTTTGTTCGTTCGAACTCCTTTGAAATTTTCCTCTACGTATGTATGTGATTTTCGTTTGAAATTTGCAAATTTATGGTAAATGTAATCTATTTCTTTGTTTCTTTTCTCTTCAATATATATCTCTCTTCTCGATTTCGCGTTATTCTTCGTTTCGTGTTACACGTCTATTAGCAGATAGTCAAGGTGCTTACTCATATCGTATCCTTTTCTCCGTGACATTTCCATTATTCGTTTAAAATGATAGCTCCAATTAAGGAGCTTACGTGTACTATACATTCTCGAAGCTCAAATATGTAATAAATGGAAGAAAGAGAAAGGGGGAGAGATTCCGTTTTGTCTGCGTGTAACTTTAATTTGCTGAAATGAGTAACACGAAAATGGTGATTTTTTTAGGAACAACGACTTGTTGATATTTTGTAAAAACGTATAAAAAAATTTTGTTACAGATTTTGAATTATTTCGTAAAAGAATCATGAACGAGATCTTTCGAATAAAGAAAGAAATAAAAAATAAATCAAGTCAATATTCATAATGGAATATCGTTGTTTGATTTCGAATAGGGTTTTTAGTAAAATTTTTTTCTGCAGTTAAGAAACTGTTTGCGCTATTGAAATTTTCAAATACATTTGTTCCAACGAGTTGTCGATCAAGAGAATCATACTCGAATATCGAATTATTTGGTTCGTAACTTTCATTGTCACATATCTGGAAAGCATTCAACTGTTTACTGGGGGTTTTGTTGTTGATATACTCGCTCGTATCACGTTTTCTATAGGTACTTTAGCTTTGTTCCCTCTAACAATCATGCATTAGTGATTTCTAAACCTATTATACGCGGCATCAAGTGGAACTTTGTTCAATGCTTTTCAAATACCTCTATTTCTTTCCTTCTTTTTTCTTTTTTTTTTTTACACTTTAGTTTATTTTCTTCGAGGCAAGTTTCATTTTTATTTCTATTTTTTTTAATTTTTTCCAAACTTTGAAGCTTTGAAACTGCTACTCTCACTTTTTCATTTTCATTTTCATTTGTTCACAAATCTTTTTTTTTTTTTTTTAACTGTAAAATCTTCTTTTTACCTTTTATTCGTGAGAATATTTCGAAAGTGCTCTTTTTAATTTTTTCTTTTACATTTTTATCGATAGATTTAGACTTTATTTTTCCACGTTGCTTTTCAAATTCTTTTTCTTTGGTTTTATACTTCGTAATCACGTGAGAAATTGTTGGAATTGTAAACATTTGTATATAAATATCGATAATAAATTATTATGGGATTAAAAAAGATGGAAAAGAATTTAAGAAAGAAATGGTGTAAATTATTCTTTAAGAATATCGATAGAGAAATTTCAAGGAATTCTTTTCAAATCTCGAAATTGACGGATAATATCAATTATTGAAGAAGAAACGAGAACCGATTTCTTTAAATAATCTCGAGATTAATAATATTACGCGCGAAAAATCAAGTAAAATTCTTGCCGAGATTATTAATATCTATTAGATTAAATATTCTATCTATTATCCTAAGAATAGGAATGAACGTCTTATTACTTATTTTCTATATAGAATACTTAATATTATCTATATATATGTATCAATAATATAATATTTTAATCGCTTTACAAAATTCAAATTATCAATATAATATTTAACGTAATTGCTTCAATTTGTAATTAACTTGATTAATGTTTGAATTTATTTTATTTATACTATTTCGTATGCCAAATGTTGTCATTCTAGATTAATGAGTTATTTCATTAACGGCATTAATTAAATTTTCATTGCTAAATTTGAACTATCGATATTTTACCAACCAATTAACAAAATTGTTCCAATAAATAATCGCGCATTTGTCCTATCTTTTCTAAATTACACGCCTAATGTGATACATTTTATTCCGCCAATTTCAATTCCCCACAAAACTCTATTTTCGATTAATATCATCGCATCATCAAATCGACAATTATACCAATCTTATTACAAATATAATTAATATATCAACCTTCAAACACAATCATATTAAATTCATCTTGCTGGCCCAACCAATATCGTTATTACCAAACAACACGAATTTAATATATTATTAAACTCCGTACGTCAATGCGTTCAATCCTCCCCCCTTTCCACCCCAACACTTTGCTGACGCTTCCACCAAATTTTCAGTTCGAATGTCACCTACGTGCCTTCTCCCTTCCTCCCTCTCTCGATTCTCACGAAAAACTTTGGCCATCAACTGTTCTTCCTTCGATACAGGCGTAATATCGAACCTCTCCCTCCCCCAAATAGAAGGGCAATCTGTCAAGAATCCGCCCGGCCAATTTTGTTACACGAGCGATGGCTAGTTTATCCATTGGCGAAAAGGATCGAATCGTTGACGTCACTTCCAACTAAGCCAAACCAACTTTTCATTTCCCCCCTTCGCATCGAAACATCTTCTCCTTTTCATGGTGGATAAAGTCTCGTTAACAATCGAGCGATCCGAGCAGTTTTCAAAGTTGAGAATTTCTTTTAGTAATATAATTGGACTACGTGACAGTAGAACTTTGTGAAAATTTGCGGTCATATTGCGAGTTATATCGGGCGCACATCGTGTTAAATGAGAGATAATTGAATTTTAACGAGTGATTAAATGAAAAGGTACATCGGGGAGGAATTCAAAGAGCATTTTTTTTTTCTTCTCGGATAAATGAAATAAGTATAAAGATATAAATGGATTTTTCGAGAGAGAGAGAGAGAGAGATTGAATTAACAAGTTTAATTGAAATTCAAAATTTGATTTGTTAAAATATCACGTTTTTTTTATTATCGTTTAATTTTTTTTTTCCCTCCTTTGAACTTGAATTATTCTTCGAGTTATTCTTTCGAGTGCCAGTGGTGCAACAGATTCGAGAAAACATCTCTTCTTGTTCAAAGGAGAAGGGTTTTTCCGTTCTTCCAAGATGAAGGGAAATTAATTTATAACAACGCGAAGAGCAGAGATCAATTTACGGAATACAGACGGATTGTAGTAATTTACAAGTTGTATTTTTAAACTCTATTCTTTCCTCCTTTCTTCTGCAATTTGTTTGCACTTCAACTGTCGCACAACAGCACCTCCCGACGTTTTAAATTTCCAAGCAATCTTTCTTTGCTGACCCCATGCTCTCCCTCCTGTCATACAAATGTTACGAACGCCTTTTTTCGATTGCGCGAATTCATTTCACGAAAATGCGAGATGAAAAAATTGTTTTCGTCTTCCTTTTCTTCCCTTTGAAAAATCGAACATCGTGGAATTAAAAAAGGAAAAAAGAAAGAAAGAAAGAAAGAAAATTTTCCAAAGAAACTTAATCCATTATCACATGTTTCATGCATAAATTGCATTACACGACGACGTCACGTACGATGCTCACCCTTTAAAGTTACTCACTTTTAACTTTAATTCAATCGGGCTAATGCCATCCACGTGAAATTTTTTATTTTTTTTTTTTTATTTTACACGGAACAAATTTCTCCACGTGGTCTCCATTAATTCGGATGATCAACGTCCCCTCTCTCCCTCCCTTTCTCCCTGTAACACGTTTCTCACATAAAAAAAAATTAAAAAAAAGAAGAAGTCCATCCATAATTCCAATTGGAAAATTTCCAGAGCAGCTCACTCCATCAAAGAGGTTAAAACAATTATCACGGATATGAAACATCAGGCCCCTCTTTTGTGGAGCTTCCCGTCGCAAAAATCGAATTACCAGCCGAAATTCCATCGTGTGTCGGGAGGGGGAAAGGAGGGAAAGGGAGATGATGCGAACGTATTGCATAATACACCAGGCGGAACGTAATTATCGAGAAGGGGAAGAAGGGAGGGCGGACCCAGCGAGGGGATAGATGGTTATTTTAATGCGGCAAGGGGGTTCCTCGTTTTTCATCCGAGCTACTTCTCGCAATTGAATTAAGAATCGACTCGATAAGGGGAGGGGAAGTGGAGAGGAGGGGTATTACGGTGATTGTAATTTAATTCGTTTTGCGAGGTGGAGAGGGAGGGGGCCACCACGATCATAAAATTCCTCTGTAAGTTCATTAATCCCTCTTCCGGTGGCTTCATTCAATTAACCATTTTTCCATCGCGTCTGCACCGAGTTTTCATCGAAAAGGACTAATTGTCCGGGCGCCGATTCAACAGTTAATTCAACACGAAGCCCCACAGTCGGCCACTTTCGAATAATCGATAACCACTTTTGAGATTAGTTTCGATTCTTCCTTCTTAAATTGCTTATTTCTAAATTGTACGAAGAAGAAGGTCGAAGAAAGTTAAATCGGTTTGATATCGGGCAAATATTTTTATGATCGATCGATTTTAGAATCCGACGCGCGGGATAAATTTCACCCGCGAAATTTAAACGGACGCGCACGTTTCGTTTCGAACGATCGATCGCCAACCCCCTAACGAATGTACCTTCACCGCCATCTACGGGGATGGTTGCGAAAGCTACCCTGGATACCTGCGTTATCAACGATATCAATACGGGAATGTACAGGTTGCTTTTGCAAATTCACCCTCCATAACATTCGACGCGCGTTTCACTGCTTGTTACAGGCCGCCGATACAAAAGGGCGTTGCAATCTGTTTCCTGCCAACGTTTCAATCCATCCATAAACTCGCCCAATTATCCTGGAGAGAGGAAAATGAAACATATAAAAAGGAGATTGAAAAAGTATCGAATTAAAAAAATAAACATAATAATTCAACTATATAAATCTATATTACCCAAAATCTCTTTTTCACAAATCGTTAGATCTTTATTACTATTCTCCATCTTTCCAGAATTTTATTCCACTGATCCAATCTAATCAAAAACCTCTCCTTTTCACTGTGAAGCGATACACAAAACTGATCGTAAGAAGAATTTCCCAAGAACCAGGAACCACGTGATCGATCACTTCATCGAGTGCCATCGCTCTTCGCAGCATCGATACAAATATACACGCCACGAATACTTAAAATAAAATCTTCCATCTCGCTCGATCGCAACGACCCACGCTTTGGCTTTCGAACAGGCCGCTGCCCCATTGTCCCCCATCATCCCCCCTCCCCATTATTTTTCGAGGGAAACCGAATCACGGCCTCGATGCCGCCCGTTTCCCCGAAATATTCGCGCGTCCAGGCCGCAGATCCGCGCGAGGGCGGATCATAGCCAACGGGCCTCGGTTATACAGACCCGAGAACCCGTAACCTGGGAAATTAAATTTCCCATGGCGCGAGCACGGCGCGATTTAACGCGGGTGGTGGGGGTCGATGGACGATGGGGAGGAGGGGGGAGGAGGAGGGCTGCATTGCAGTCGGCGGTTTGGCAATCCAACTGCGGTCGGTTCGATGTGCATTTCACCGTGAACCCGAAAGCCCTCGTCGTCCCTTTTGCTTCCCGCGTTCTTCCCATCCCGGCACGGAATAATGCAGTGCCGTTCCGCAGGGCATCTGCTTCTAAGCCACCTTCGCGCTAATTGCACGTACCCATATGCCTCTTGATCGCTCGACTACGAGATACGAGATCCATAGGATTAATCCTCTGATCAGGGATTAATCCCGGTTCTTGTTGCGTCGAGTTGCATCATGATTATAAATGGATATATAATAAAATATGATATAATAATGGTATAATAAAATATAAATATGGTATAATAAAATATAGATAGGATTTTTGATTGTGGAAGTTTATGGGGAAAATAAGGTGGAATTTTTGTTGGAATGATGAGTTTTTGTTTATTCGAAGTAATGGGTACTCGATTTTCGATTATACATGAATATTCTTTTATGAATTAAAAAAAAAAGATATATTTGGTATGGAATATTAATATATTAAATGATTCGAGAAATGAAGAATTATTTGAACCTGAACTATTATTTCTATCGTGGATAAAAATTTACAAAATTGGATGAAATAAATCTTTGTTATTTCGATTCTTGAATTGGAAAATACTGTTATAGGCTTGGTTCATTAAGATTTATTTTTTTTCTTCTCATTCAATAGGTATAATTTTATTGTCGCTCCTTCTTTTAGTTGAGATAATCATAATTACGAAAATTTTAATACATCCTGCAATAGAAGATGTTACTTTATTAAGAAAATAAAGCTTTTCAATTTTTCAAGCTGGATAATAAATAAAAATGAAGATAGAAAGAGGTCGAAAGCATTAAGGATGATTATCTAATATTTTTACCTCGTGTTTTTCCATTCCATTTTATAATCCTCGCATGCCTCAGAAGTTCTGATTACTGTTTCCCCGAGCTTTTTTCAGAAGTTGAAAAAAATTACACATTCTGCAATTCGTTTATTCTTCCGATATTCTCAATCAACGCTCAAAAAAAATTCGTTCCTACCGTCATTTCACGATACGCTTACAACACCAGATCGACCGATAGTCGGCTATGACTCAACGAATTCGATTCGTTCACCGAAACGGATTCGATTTTCCACGTAATCGAAATTCCATTTTTTTCGATCGAGAAAAATTCCAGACGTTAATGAACAGAATATCTCCATCTCCTTTCCTCCCTATCTCCTTTTTCCAAAAGTCATAACGTCGTTCCATCGATTTTTTTTTTTAAAAATCATCACCACTTTTCCTCCGTAAATATTCTTCTCTCGAATCAACATTAATTTTAATCCTCGAAATTGAAACAATCTTCTAGAACTCCTCTTTGTCTGAAATACACCTATTCCATGTGAAAATAACTGCCAACTAGTGCCATCTAAGTTCACCACGTCTTGGATGAAAATTCAACTTTTCAAAAGCAAAATTCAATTGAAGAAGAAAAGACAAACGTTTCGAGATTTAAATACGTAATTTCGAAAATATCAAAGTCGAACAACTTCGAATTGTACGTTGGATATAACTGTAGCTTCGAAATTTTTAATATAAAAAGAGTGTTAATTTCTGTCATCTTTGCCATTCTCAAAAATTCACAAACGATGCTCCAAAATAGCCGTAAGATTTTTCGCAATTAATAACGCTACTTGTACAAACATGAGATTGATGACTGCTTCGAGATTCAATTTGCGCGTCGTTTAATTACTGGAAAGTTGAGGGGGAGGAGTTGGTCGCTCGGAATTTCCGCGCCACGTTTTAAACTACCTTTCGTGTCATTTAATTAACGCACGTTTCCGCGTAACCCTTAAAATCAGTTCGCAGTTTATTACAACTGTAATTTTTACATACAGTTTGCCGCATTTTCCGTGAATTTTCGAAACGGAGTTGCATCATTAATGGTCAATTTTTTCACACTGCTTCGGATGGGATCGAATTTCAAATATTGTAGATGGAAAAAAATCTGCAAGTACGCTTGTTAATTAAAATTGACACATAAATAGTGACAAAGATTAATTTAATCATCGTTCGTTCGTTTAAAAATCGTATGATCGGTTCGTCCGTGTAAATAGAAATCTGGTAAATCGATAGAATATATCTCGTGAAGATCGAAAGGAGACGAGCCATTTGGACGTTCACACTTGAAATGATCGTTTCACAGTTGTCACTTGCCATTCAAACGTACGCGTGATATACGCGGGGGGGGAAAAAAAAATCGCTTGTTTCGCGTTTTCACAGGACACGTTTCGATTAAAAATCAACAGATTTTTTTCCACGTTTCTTCCTTTGCGAACCGTCGGTGGTTTTTCGATGCTGCCCAATTCGCAAAATCCCTGCCCCGCTCTCCCACACTTGGATTTATATTGGCCGATCCAATCGGATCTTGATATTCCGCCAATCGATTCACATTTGGCACCGTTCTATTAAACTTTCTATATATATATATATATATGTAATAGGATATTATTATATAATATAATATTGGTAAAATTTATAAATAATTTGGAATTGAAATATTCATTTTAAAGAATGCTGCTTCGTTTAACGATCTAAATATCATTTTTTATTATTAAATGAATTTAATTAATAAAATTAGCTTTGTACAATATTTTCAATTATTTATAAAATCTACTATTATTTGAAATATTATTTCAAATAAAATATAAATTGATTGAAATACTTTTTTAATCTCAACGCAACAATATTTGTAACGAATTAACATTAAAATTTAACTATTTCTTTATACAATTAACATTTCGAGAAATGTTTACTCGTATCATTCGAAATAATAAAAAAATATATATATATTTTTCTATTTATCTGTTTCAAAAATCTATTTTTTTCCCCAACCTTGCGTTAACTGGGAGTTTCTCTATCCTACGATGCATTGTGGGATATTTGTACCGAAAAATCGGACAAAAGTCGCTTTCGGACAAAAGGATATTGCAATACCCGTTCAAAAACTTTTGTTGTACAAAATACGTTGAGAAACAATGCCTTGACATTTTTTCCCCTCCCCTCCCTCTGCTCACTTTTCCTCCTTTTTCATCGAGGAAATAGCAACGCCTCGTCGAAAGTTAACAGAGTTTGCCCACACGCTCCTTCAAGAGGCGGTCACGTACAGACCGCCAATTACCATCGACTCGACTGTCACCAACCAACCGCCAAAGTTAAGAGAACAGTCACGCACCCCGGCTATAAATTACCATCGATTGTCATCGACCATCAGATCTCTCCCTCTCTTTGATTATCGAACACCCCGACCGACGCTCGAATCCTTGCATCTGTTCGAGAACATCTTGTTTGAATTTACGTTCGATTTACGCTTCAAAGACAAATCGTAACATTTTTTTTAACAATGTAAAAAATTTGTAAAATCTTATCTCCTTTTTTAATACATACTTTGATAAAATTGATCGAAAGATCAAGCTTCAAAATTTGTTGAATGAGTTCTTCTTCCAAGAAATACGAACGGTGAAAAATAAAATCGATATTCACCCCTTTCGATTTAAATTTTACACATGTTCCATACCGACTCTTCTCACGAACATTCTCTTGGCACTGGATCGTGCGTTTCCACAAAAAAAAAAAAAATATATATATATTTTTCTGTATCGAGTGAGCGAAGCAGAGGATGAGGAGACAGAGAGGTTCGTTGGAGGAAGAGGGAGCGAAAGAGGGGCAGCAGGAGACAGTTGGGGATATTCCGGCGTTGGCAGAGGCTTCGCAGCCACCCCTTCCCTCCCTCCCCCTCCTTTCGACCGCGCTATTTCCCGGCATTGTTCTTGATTTACGAGCCCTCAGGCGATTCTTCTTTTCGGTCGCTAATTAACGAGGGGCCCGACTGAATTCGCGACTGTAACTCAGGAAAATTTAGCGGCCGCGAGATAACGCCGCACCCCCGCCCCGTGTGTACGAACAAAGGGACCCAGGGGTCGGTCGTCCCGCTCTCGCATTCAAATGCGATGATAAAGAAATCTTAATTACGCAGCGTCCTAGACCCCCCCTCTCCCCCTCCCCATTGATGCGTTATGCATATTTTTCCGTTTCGGGATCGGGGAGTAGTAGTTTTTAAATATTTCGTCGGAGAAGGGTTCAATTTTACTCGTTCGTCTGTGTGGCGAGAGAAGTCTTTAAAATGTAATTACAGGAAGTTGTGAACAACAGTTGGAAGAAATGACGAAAAAGATCGGGGAAAATTGTGGCCGAATATTTCTTCGTGAATGCGAAATACGAAAATATGAAAAGTGAGAGGGGGAGTCGAGAAGTCAAGGGCTCGATTTGGAGAAACACCAGAGAAGATTGGAGAAATACTTTAGCCTGTTCTTCCTCTATGAGTTATAGAGTGATCTTTGGACCAAAAGAGAACTTCTTTCGAGTCGATAATACGGGATACAAGTGGTTGTTCTTGGAAGAACTTCTTTCTCCAGTGGCGTGAATGAAACCCAATCTCCAAATTTGAACATGCCTTGATCCACATCCAATTTATAATTTTAACCAAACAATCCCTTCTTCTTTTTCGAAGCGATAATTCACACGATCACAAGTTGATCATCGAAAATCGACATTTATTTTTTTTACACATTTCCTTCTCGTCCAAAACTCGCAGAGAAAATTCCTGAACTCGAGAGAAAGAGTTTTCACAATGAGTTTTCACAGTGTCCAGGTTTCGAGCAGCCGGCGGTGCGGAGAATGCACGTTCTGCTTTCTGATTACTTTCGCTGCTAAGCGCATTACCGAGCGTCGATGAAAAGTGCGGCGGTGTTCCGCGTTTTCCCGCCCGTTGATTAAACATTCCATCGGAAAATACAATACAATTAAAAGTTGGTCGCTTAATCCGGAATAATTCCGGACCCCAAATTCTCCTCCCTCGAATTCCCCCCCCCCCACCTCCTTCATCGACGTTCGTCAACAGAGAGGGAGGGAGTAAGGTATTATAATGGAACGTCGAAGTGTTTCAACGTCGGAGCAAGGGCAAGGGCGCGTTTAATTAATGCGTGTAAGTTCGTTGTCGATCCTCGTCGTTAGTTCGCAGCAGTTAATTACCTAAGTGCCAAATTGGATCCACGCGCGGCACGTTGAAAAAGAGCGGGCCTTAATTCTCGCGAAAGCCGATTGGATTAGCGGTCACGGCCATTTTCCACGTAGCGACACGCTCTTTCCTCTCTTTCCTCCGCTCCACCTCCGCTCCACGCTTTTTCGTGTATTAACGGTGGCCGTGCGCTTCGAATCGAACGAAAGAGAAACGATGGAAGAGGCGTGAAATCAACGGGTCGAAAGTTCTTGCTCCTTCGAGAAACAGTCTATCTCTATCTGGAATTTTGTTCTAACTTCAGCTTCTTCTTTCTATCTCTCCCCTTTTCATTCCGATTCTCTCCTTATTTTTTTATATATCACGCTTTAACCCTTTCTCTCCCTCATTGGGGTGAGAGGGGGTGGGTCTCTTCCTTTCATCCTTGATAAGGGTAATCCCTCGGCGTCCCTTCACGCCATTTTGTCCCTCCCTCTCTTTTTTCCTAGCTCGCCATCCTCTCTGCCTCCCTTTTCGTCGCGGATATTTCACCTTTCTCTAACTTTATATCCACGTGCTGTAACCTATCCTTCCATTCTTCTTCTCATTCACCAGCCTTTCCCCACGCCGTCCAACGCTTAATTCACTTTCCGTACTGGTTGTAATTTCCAGTCACTTTATTCCCCATTTCCCCACTCCCCTCCCTTTCCATCATCATTTCGCCCCTCTTTAACCCTTCTTTTTTTCCATTCTACCCTCTCCTTTGAGAGGGGATAAGGATGGAAATTGATTGGAATTCCTTGTCGGCCATTTACACGTCAACGAGAAATCTTTAACACGCGTGGCAAGTTTAAGAAGTTTATTTTTCTTGTTAATAATTAATTCCTTTTTTTAATCGTTATTTCGATGAATTATTATAAAAGAAACTTTTCGAAAGATCTTGGAGAGAGGTAAAGCGAGATTGCAAGAGATTGTGACACGAAAATTGGCGATTTGTAAATATTTTACTGCACGCGAAGACACTGCACGCTAATTGAAACAAATTTTTCAGCTCCACGATTATCCCATCTTCTATTGTTTCCATTTTCCACCGTATCGATTTTTCGATCAATATTTAAGACCGTACGTTCGGGGGGTTAATGTCAATATAGAGGCAGAAAGGGGAGAAGCATACAAGTCTCGATATCCCCAGTTTCGACCAGTTGCTAAAAAGTGTTGAAAATCGTCGGCGAAATGACCAATAAGTGCCAACGCTTTCCATTAAATCCCAGAAAAATAGTTGGTTGTTTCGCAGCCGGGGATAATATTGATCCTTGTTACAAACATTTCTGTTTGCCATTCGCGCGATCTGTCGAATCAAAGTTATTTCAATTTTGGACGCAATTGGACGGCATGGAAACGCTTTCGTGCGTTAAGATAAATTTTTTATTTTCGAAAAAACAAATTTTCGAATTCTGAAAAACCTGCTTCTCCTCCTTTCGTCCCTTTGCCAAACTTGTGTGAGGATATTTTTCAAATGATCCAGAATCCACTCGAGTATTTTTGTCCAAACAAAAATGAGCAAGTCATTATTGAAGGAAATAACAAAAAGAAAGTGGTCAAATTTAACTATCGATTTATAAATTGAGAAATTGAGAATTACGAAATTAGTTGCAAAAATTTCCAGGCAATGAGGACGCGAAACAAATCACGGTTGAAGAACGAGGACGTCAAAGTTACTTAGAACTTGATTGGGCCATTTTGTCGCGTAATAACGATCTATTATTTTCTTGAGAAGTCGAGGATACACAGAGTGGAATAATTAAATGCATCGAGCCGAGTAATTTCTCTTCACTTTTTGTTTCTTACGGGAGAAATGATGAACGGGATGAGAGATTAAACGAGAAAGTAGTCGAGATCAATCACGTAGATGCGATAGATGGTGAGTTATTTCAGAGTAAAGAATTAATGATTTTTGATAAACGAGTCCATAAAATAAATAGAAAACACGAGAAATGCAAACGTGTTAAATATTTAAAAGGAAGAATACAGTATCCTCCCTTCTCGACACGTTTCTCTCGAATTTTTCTTCGTTCCTCTACTACGTGAATATTTCAATCCACTCGTGAAATCTGCAAATGCTCACTCGCGTTGACAATAAATGGGAAAAAGAAGTTAATCACACTTTTCGATCGAGTTATGCTGCCAGAGATTTTCGATTGGGCAAGTAGAGAGAAAAATAATCAGAACAAGAAAAATAGAATATGAATAATCCTACTTCGAAGAATAAAAAACACAGATATATTATATAGATCAAGTAAAGTAAAATAATTATGATTAAATAAACGACGTTCCATATATTATCTCGAAAAGTCCATCCATCTTCGATAATTAAAAACGAGTATTATTGAATCGAAATAAATTCTCCCCTCGCAAGTTACGACGTTCCACTGCTGGTTGCGCGGTTAAACAGTAGAAAGGAGATACCGGTGTGTCTCTCGGTTGTTCGTGACACTGTTGGACATGGCCAACGTGTCGGCCGGTGAAGGGGTTGCTTTGACGTCGTTGAAGGGTAACTCTGCAAACAGTGTATGCGGGGGACCTTCACGCCGGTGCACTTAGGGCTCTCGCAGAGTTATGCGGGGCGGGGGTTGGCCGGCGAGGGTCTTGGCCAGCCAGCCAGCCAGCCGAGGGTAAGAGCATTGCCCGCCGAGTTGAACAAGGTAATGGACGGCTCATAACCGAGTTACTTACGTCTTGCGCCGCCACGTTCACGCTCCCAATCTCTCTCTCCTCTCTCTCTCTCTCTCTACCCCTTTCCTCCCCCTCGAGACGCAAAAATTCGTGTCAATGTTTACGTTCGTGCCCCGAGATAATGCGGCCGTCTCGTCATCGCGACTCGACGAGCACTGCAGTTTCCCCCTCGCTGCGCGTATCCCACCGCCAGTCGTTAAAATCAGGTTTTTAAACAATGAACGAGGGTTGGTGGTTTTATTAGGGAAAAGTGGGAAAGGGAAGCTTCTCTCCCTTCTTTATTATCGAATGGAATATTTGGTCGGTGGAAGTTAATATAGATAGATTTCGTGTCTACTTTTGTCTGCATTGAACTTGGAATTTGATTAGGGAAATATAAACGGCGAGGAGAGTTTTCACGTACGTCGAAAGGGAAATTTTTCGAAAGGAGAGAGAGGATCGAAATTTCAATCCGAGTATATCGGATATCTTTTTCGCTATATTCCGCATAATTCATCCCATTGATTTCTCGACATCGTGATGATTAATTTTGAGCCCGAACCACCGCCAGTCGCGTGCGATTTATCTTTGATACCCTCGCGAGTTAATTAACGCAACTGTGAGCGATCGCAGAGAGTATATATATATATATATATATATATATATATATATATATATATATATATATATATATATATCCACAAGCATCGGGATATCGGGAAATTAAACCGAAAATGTGCACTTTCCCCGGGATATTTTCGCGCTAGACAAACGTAATTAAATACGTTTAATTGCGCCTCATTGAGCGCGCGTAAAAAAAAGAAGAGAGAGAGAGAAGGAAAATTTCCTGATAATTTCACGGTGGTCCGTTCATCATGGTCGAGTATTTTTCAACTGGCTCTTCTTAAACAGCACTTTTTACTCGTTAAACAGGATGTCGTCGCGTTGCTTTGTTTCCAACCCGTCCCCGTATAAATACGCGAGGAGGAAAAATTCGTGTGTCGGGGACAAGCTGCGGATAATGCGGCCGCAAACTCGGCGCGCGACGGAATGAATTACATGCACTTAATTATTCAAACGACACGCGCGACGCTGCGCAGTTATAGCGGCCGAATTCTCGGGGAATTCCTCTCACGTTGCTACCTTCAAATTGACAAATAATTATTGTAAATAATTGAGAATAACGGGAGGGGGGGGGGCTCCAAGTGAGAACGAATCGCGAAATGATAAATTATTCAAAGGGGAGAGGACGGGGGAGGTAAAGAATAAATCTTGGTTATGAGTTTGTCCGTTTCGCGACTGTTGCAAACGTCTCGATGATTAAAATTATTTTTCAGATGCGAATTTATTGTTGTTTACGTTCGTCGTTGAAAAAATTGTTTTCCATCAAGTTCTTAACGAATTTTTATTAACTAGCTATTATATTTTTATTAATTGGTAGTATTTTAATTAAACGAAATACGTATATTTTCTTTTTTAGTTGAATCAGCTAATGTATATGATTTTTCTAGAAATATGATAAAAAAAGAAAAAGGAATAATAAGTATTACGATATAAAATTTATCGATAAATAAATCAAATTTAAATTAACTGTGAACCAAATTCTTTTTTCGTTCAAAAGACTGATGAAAATTTCGACAAAATTACTTTTAGAATTACTTCTACTTTTCGCTCTCCTCTTCCCTCGAAATGCTCGGATCCAAGTAGTCGGGTCAACGATAAATCCGGACTAGGAGCGAAATAACTCTCCTCTAGAAATTTATTATATTATTTCCCGGAATGTCAAAAACCGGTGTTGTTTCGCGGGGGAGGGAGAAGGAGGGAAGAGGAAAGGCTCGTGACAGGAATGGGGAAGGTGGCCCTGCCGCCAATTTAATCTTCGTCAGAGAGCCAATCCACGTGGCGAAGGTAACAACAATCTGAAATTCTCCGGGAAGCTCGTCTAACCGCGCTCTTCTCGTTCGGCCAAAGAGATCAGAATGAAGTCTACCGACCGAGATCGTGAGTCGAAAACTTGCTCGAATCTTCCCCTCCAAATTGCTTGGCCCATCTCACTCTCCCTCTCTCTCTTCCTTCCTCGTGAAATTTCCAAAGGCGAAGATCTCGAAGATCGATTCGTGATGTAAGGAGAAATAAGTCAAAGGGAGGAAACATCAAAGCGGGATACGTCCTCTGTGTACGTCCGACACACCCTCGTGTAATTTCACGCGGTGCGTGGGTGGAGGTCATAAAGCTTCTCACGAGGAGTCTCACGGGGATTGGGGAGGGATTTGAAGATGTGTTGAAATTCTTGAATCTGGAACAACACAGGATCTTGTTTGCGATGGGATGGAGGCGGCTCTGCCTGTTTGTGCTTGCACGACATATGGAAATTAAGATTTCTTGAACGGGAGAGTGTAAAGAGATATATCGTTGATCGAGTTGAATAAGTTCGTTTTTTTAAAACGTGTGAATTTGTATAAATATTCTATTATTGTTGCAGTAATTTATTTTTATTATTAGAAAATTAAGTTGTGATTTTTTTTACACTCTCAGCTCCATTTTTATCTCTCGAACGAATATTTGAAAATAATAATTTCAATTATATTTTATTGTGTGTTTCTTCGATAATTTTATTACGAAGATGATCGATAAATGTTAGAAAGTATTCTCATTTCAACTCTATCTATCTTTAATGCATTTTGTGTCTGAATTGTTTTTTTTTTTTTTCATTTTTCTTACTCGATTCTTTCGAATTTTCTATTCGATCACAATTTTGTTTAATGAAATTTAGGTAGCTGAAGGTATTGTACTAATTAATTAAAAATAGAAACGTTTCCTTCGTATCGAAGATTCCTTTCCTTTTCCTTTCGAAGAAGAAACAGCTCGATTAATTACACGATCGAGCTTAAAGCTTAAGCAAAACTTGATAAACCACGATGGTTACAACGCTTGTTGGCACGGTTCGTTCTCATTTCGGATCCACCCATTATAGTAATCGCCCTGTCTTCCCAACAATTCTCCACTTTTACCTCCCTTTTCTCGGACCTGGAGCGACCAGCATAAAAAGAAACGAGGAAAAGGGTAGAGTTTTCTCGGGCCGGCGTGCACCGGTGAAATTGCCTCATTTGTATCGTGAAGATTCCACGTCCCGGAGCTAAACAAATTGTATTATATTCACCCGGGTGAACAAGTCCACCGTCCAGAGATATCTTCAGAGAGGTCAGAGAGATCAGACAATCTTCCACAGGGAATTCTTACATGGGGTACCCTTATAATTCTGAATCCCAAATCTACCCCATTCTCCCCGCCCCGTCCCTTCTCCGTCTTCCCGTCTTTCTTCCCTCTCGTCCTTACTTACCGTTTCCTTCCTTCGTTTCATAAAAGTTGCAGAGAAATGTCATAAAGGGGGATGCTTCTTGAACGCTTCTTCCAGCTTTTTAAAAGCTTTCGATTTTGACAAAGCACTTTCGACCTTGTTTTTGCGTCAAAATTGTTTCTTTCAAGAAATATAATATACATATAATATTGGAGAATTAAAGAGAAGTAAAATTCACTCACCGATTCGACTCGATTTGCAAAGATGATCGATACTTCTTTCCAACGAGAGATATTATACATACGTAATAATTCTGGAACACACTCTGGAGAAATAACTAACTCCATCTTTTTCAGACGGTTAAAAAATAAACAACATCCACAGCCAGCATTCATCGCATTTTATCAAAAGGCTTCATTGTTCGATATATAAATCACGGAGCCGAGTGTCCTCCCCCTTTGTGCCCGGGAATCCCGTAGCAGAAGTGACACATCCGCCGCTTTCTGACACGTGGCTGTGTTACGCAAATGCAATTCCATTCTGGCACAGTAATCCGTATGTACCGTCACGGTCAGTCGTATTATATACGTATACTGCTGGGGGATCGGGATTGACCCAGTCTTCGTGAACGCATATTCATATGTTAACCACGCCATTAGTGTGGCTGTATTAACATTAATTCCCTATACTCCACCACCACCTATCCCAGAGGTCTGGTCCACCCCTTCCCCCCCTTCCCCCTCCCCTGGGCTGGTATCGCGGCGTTAAACACCTATTAGCATCCATTCTGAAAACCGTCGATACCGTCGAAATATCGTAATTTGACTTACCATTACCGGTTTAAGAGGATTCCTCCCCCCTCTCCCCCTCTCCCTCTCTTTCCTCCCAGCTTTCCAAAGTAATGGAGGTTACACCGGCAACCTTTTCATGGAGGGGAGGGAGGGAGGGAGGGCAGCGTTACATGCATAAAACGTTGAGCTGGCTAAAAGGCCTTTGAAAAATTCAAGCCGCATGCCGCGTACCGCGGAATGAATCTAAACGTGGGCCACCAAGAGTTTACTGCTTTTATTGAAACTTTCACGATAAATTCCTCCCCCTCCCCACCCCCAGGTAGGTAAAAGGATCAGTCTATTTCTTCCCCTCTTATAACTTGATAATTCCTTCGATCCCTGACCGCTTGCCAACAAACTCGCGGCAACTGATTTTGCCTGATATCCTCCTAAGCTTAGTTCGAACTTGTTAAAAAATTCATGTATCCTTATCATAATCCGTATTATCGTGTCGTGAAGACGCATCGAAGAGGGAGGGAGAGAGAGCAAGATTTCGTGCGTGTTTCGTTCCCGAATTCTCGTTTCGAGGGACGGTGGCGTTTCGAGGGGGAGGAGGCGAGTGTTGAAGGCGATGAATTTTCAATTGGAAGGGGAGAGGGGAAGAGGGGGTAGAAGGTAGAACCGGGCGGAAACGACACCGGGGCTGGCTTAACGGCTATAGACATCGCGAAAGGCGTAAACCTTTGGAGCCAGCTACCAAGGTTTGCACGCGGCTTATACTAAACGTTAATTTGCATCACATCTGTATGCACCATCGTGCATATCCCCGGCTTACGCCGAGTACTCCGGGTCTTAATACTTCGTTAATCGCCGTCTATATCTCGCTCCTCCCTCCTCCCGCTGGTACACGCCAGTGCTATGCCTGTTCCTCTCCGTTTCCGCGCCCCGGACACGTGTGAAACCTCGTAATACGCCGATTGATTCTCAGTTTCTCGTTTCGAATTGACGGTGATCCCCGTCCTTTCTATTTATTATTATTATTATTATTGTACGTTTTGTATTGTATTTTTATTCAAATCTCGAAGATCTCTTTTTGGTTTTTATGAATTTGTTTTATTCTAATCATTGTACAACTTTAAAATATTCTCTTCTTCTTTCTATTTTTCTCAATAGTATTCCGATTATGTTATATAATATCGATTGAATTCTAAGTCTTTTCAATCGGTATTGAAAAATGTATTGTATGATTGTATTTTGAAATGAGATGATGGAATCGAGAGATTGAATCGAAGATCTCTTTGGGATTTTTTATGAATTTGTTTTATTCTAAAAACTGTATTAAACTTTAAAATATTCTCTTCTTCTTTTCTCGATCGTATTCTGAATCGTCATGTTCAATTTTAATAGTGATTATTTTGGGAAGCTTCAATCATTATATCGATTGCATTGTAAGCCTTTTCAATCGGTATTGTATGATTGTATTTTGAAATGAGATGATAAAATTGAGAGATCGAATCGAAGATCTCTTTGGGGTTTTTTATGAATTTGTTTTATTCTAAAAACTGTACAAGTTTAAAATATCCCCTCCTTCTTTCCTCGATCGTATTTCGAATCGTCATGTTCAATTTTAATGATCGATATTTTGGAAGGCTTCAATCGTTATATTATATTGATTGCATTGTAAGTAAATCTTTTCAATCGGTATTGAAAAATATATACATGATTTTGAAATAAGATGATAGAATCGAAGATCTCTTTGGGATTTTTTATGAATTTGTTTTACTCTAATCACTGCACAACTTTAAAATATTCTCTTCTTCTTCCTATTTTCCTCGATCATATTCCGATCGTTACATTATATCGATTGTATTGTAAGTCTTTACAATTGATATTGAAAAATGTGTACACGATTGTATTTTGAAATGAGATGATAAAGTCGAGAGATGGAATCGAAGATCTCTTTGGGATTTTTTATGAATTTGTTTTACTCTAATCACTCTACAACTTTAAAATATTCCCTCCTTGATCGTATTCCAATTGTTACATTATATCGATTGCATTTTAAGCCTTTACAATCGATATTGAAAAATGTGTACACGATTGTATTTTGAAATGAGATGATAAAATGACACGAATATGCATGTATTTTTATTCGAATCGAAGATCTCTTTTTTATAAATTTTACTCTAATCACTGTACAACTTTAAAATATTCCCTCCTTTCTATTTTCGTCGATCGTATTCCAAATCGTCATGTTCAATTTTAATGATGTAACAAATATATATATATATATACACGTGAAAAATGATTTTGGGAGGCTTCACTATTACATCGATTGCAAGTGTTCCAATCGATATCGAAAAACGTGTACACGATTTAATCGAGTCTTCGCGTGATCCTTCACCGTTCCCTTCTCATTAAATGTTATTCGTTACTTTGCTCCCTCGAATATTGAAGTTTGTCGACACGCCGGGGATCGGAAAGAATTAAACTCGTTCGCACAGTGGGAAACGGGATCGGTATTTACCCGGCGCGCACACGGAAGATTGGAAGTTTGAAATTTACTGGCAACTAGATGCTCCCCGCTTTGAACCGAGTTCTTCGAGCGTGACGACCCCATTAAAATCCCCGGCTTTCGAAAGAAATATGCAAATCGTGGACCCGCGTTAAACTATTTAAAACTTCCTCGCGAGAATTCGATGCCTTCGGATTCGTTTCCTTTTCTTTCCTTCTTTTCACTTCCTTATATTTTACACGCGTTTCCCTTTACGGAAATTCGTCGAGGTATAAATTCGCTGACGGAACCCTTCTCGTCTCCCCTCGTTTCAACGGATCGAATGGTTAATCCAATCGGAAGTTGAACCGCCGAGTATCGTTTCTTTGGCCGAGAAGAAGACTTCCTCATCGTTTACGGTGATAAATTTTAAATATGTGGATCGATTTCGAATGAACTTGTTGAACTTTGATTGAAATTATCCCGCGAGGAATTAATTAGAAATAGTTTTCTTTTCCTTTGAATTTCTTGAAAAATGATTCTCTTCGAAGAATAAATATAATATCATTATTAGAAGAATAAAACAGACCTAATTCAATTACCTATAAGTGATCAATAATTCCATCGTTGAGATCCTATGAAATTTTATATTTAAAAAGAAAATTCTTCGATTAAAAGAAAAAATTGATATCGACTAACCATTGTTACCCAACGTCACTTAAAAATTTCCAAAAATCGATCGTTTCCACGCGATTGATCATCTCGAAATACACCATATTTTCCCCCAAACATTTCCCCCGATCCATTTTTGTCGTTAAACTGGATAATTCAGCCCGAACGAGCATCGATCGGGGTTTCGAAACGACTCATCAACCGTCGAGACGGCGGAAATGTTCAAAGACGATTTTCCGCTCGCTTCGCGGTTCGCACTTGGATGCGACACGACGCGCCTCGATCGGCAATCCGTGTTGGCAAACCGACGACGAGACTCCGTTGCACTTTCAGCCGCGCGTCCAAAGAGTTCTTCCTCCTCCTCCTCCTCCTCTTCCTCCTCTTCTAGCCCCCTCTAATCGATCGTTTATTTCCTGTTTCCCTCCTTCTGTCCGAAAAGTGCACTCAGACGGAAGCGGACAACGCGCGATATCGATGCCGGTAGATCAAAGCCCGCATCCTACCGCGAAACTCTGGAAGAGATAGAGAGAATGTATGCGTGTGCGTGTATGTGTGTCTGTGTACGAATATATGCCTATGTTGGAACCCATCAAACCGACGTCCCATCTGGAGAAAATGCGGCTACGAAAATGTGACGCCTTCTTCTCCTCGCGATATTTTTATATTTCATTCCTCGAAAAAAATATTCGAATGGAGCTGTGACGTCACTCGAATTGATTAAATATTATTAAGTAACTTTTGTTTTTGAAATATTTCCTTTTTCTCTCGCGTCAAATTGTTGAGTCGTCGTCCCAAGTTTTTCGAAATATTTTTTTTTCTCTGTCAAATTGCCGAACCAGTGCAAATTTTTTTGAAATTTTTGTTTCCCACGTAAAATTGTCGAAGCGTTGTTTAATTTGATCAATTTGGAAATCGATGGAATTTTTGCAAGTTTTTTTGAAATTTTCCTTCGACCGTTGCTTAATTTTCAATTTGATATAATTATCGATGTAAGTTTCATTCAACGTTTAAATTATTTTAATACCGGGAAAGCACGAGCTAAAATTATTGGATGTATTTGATTAAATTGCCTGAATATTGTTCGATATTGAACCTTAATATACCTCGATGGATTTTTGCCAACTTAAAAAAATTGGAGGGGGAGAAAAAAAATCCATCGTGCACTCTTGTGACTCTACTATAGATTTTGGAATTCTAAAAATTAAAACGATAAAATTTTATCGCGCAGAAAGAGAAGCGACGTAGTTGCAATTTCCGGGGGTTACAAGATCGATAAAAAAAAAAATTTCCAAATAATTTGTAATATCAAAAATTTCACAATTTCGTGTCTTATTATTATCATTATTTACAACTATCAACGATTCAAGCGCGTAACAACGATCGTCATTCGCTCGTCATCAACATCCCTGTTACCTTGCTGCCACGCGTACTTGTATCGACACGTACGATTTTACGTACACATTGTATAAAATAATTCCAATTCTCTTTACTCTCATTATTCAGCCTGCGTACGTGAAAATGTCAACGGGTCGCTCATTAAACCATTTCACAGAGGGGGAGGGAAACAACGATAGGAAGGAATAATAGCTGCGACGCATTTATAGGCAAAATATTCGCCGTCGTTATCGGTGCACGATTGTTATCATTAAGTGAAACTAGCGGAATATATATTAACATTAACATCAAAATACGAATACGTCGATGATCGTTTCGTAAAATTTAACTCGTTGAACGAGCAATGATTATTATTACTTCGATAAAAGCGTTTCCCTTAATCCACCATTTCAAGTGGTATTTAATGTGATAAATATGTAAAAACGAATTACATTACACTCGTACATTACGTGCGAGGATATAAAAGATTTTCATTCGTATACGAAAATGGCAAGGGTAGATGTGTCAGGGATGCTGCGAAAGTGGATCACAAACGCGTCGCGCAAACACACATTTGCATTCATAATTCAACGGGGGTAATGGATTGATAGTCTTGTCGTTAATGAATGATATCCGCGGAAGTTCCTGTGTGACGGTAGGAACACGGAACGCGTCCAGTATTCCGGCTAATAATTGGCGAATTATCAGCGACGAGCATCCCTGCAAATGCAATTGAGCAAGGGACGTCCCGGCAAACCTCTCGTGAAAACTCGTGAACGAACGCTCGTCGTGTTTCGGGAATTAGACCAGCTTCGAAACTTGGTAAAATTTCTCCAAAAACGATCCGTAATGACAAAAGTTCGACACGTTATATTTACATATAACAAAATGTAACACGAGAGAAGCGTTATTAAATTAAGGCAATCGTGGTCGAAAATGGAAAAAAGATTATGTGAACGTGAATTTCGAGTCATGAACAGACACAAACGGAAAATCGTTCAAAAGGAAAACATTCGAATAAAAATAGATTAAATCTATTCCAAAAACGGAGCGATAACTGCCAGTTATCTGGACAACTAGTAGTACGAACGAGTTATGATCAGACGAATTTACAAGCATCGCACCTGTTAGAATAAAAAAAAAAGACTCTCAGAGAGCGATCAGGAGGTACATCAACTTGTTCCAAGGATAAAATGGGAAGGGTAAATAAATTGGTCTTAAGCCGAAGTCAAAGTTTCCTCGGCAAACCAATTAAGAAAGTTAGGGAACCGGCCGGCCGGGTCCACTTCGCGGCTTGCTTTGGTTTTTCGATTGGAGAGCTTCGTGGTTCCAGTGTACCTTAACTTCGTAAGCTCATAAAAAATTCATGGTTGACTTTCGGCGAGTTGCCGAGGAGGGGATGAGAGAGAGGGAGAGAGAGTGAGTGGAGGAGGAGAAGGATTGATTATCCTCTTTAAAGTTGGGCCAATTTCGCGACGGAAAGAACGGCGCCTAACTAATAACCCCATCCTATTATATATAACCTATTAATTCGAAATCAGCATGGTTGGGAAGCAAACGGTCCGGTGATGATCGCGATCTCGCGAAATACACGCGATTTCACGAGAGATTTCGGATTCTCGCGAAATGGAAATCGGCTAATTTGACGTTAAACAGTGGAAAATCCGCTTGTTACCCCGTGGGTGGATACAGGGTAGTAGGGTGGAGATGCCCGGATGCGAGAGATGTAACTCGTTCGTTTACAGAATCGTCGGCGGAATCGACAACCGGCGACCGGGTTTAATTCCGTTAGACGAATTTCCCGTTTGATTGGTGCTAATTTCACGGGGATCTATAATGTCTCCTGTTGGGCATCGGCCACCCCGACACCCGGCCAACGCGATTCGTGGCGTTCCAATCGATTCGGGGAGGGGAGGGGAAGGGAGGGATGCAAATCAACGGCGGCGGGAAGCATCATGCCCTGACTAAATTCTATCTAGATAAATCCGTGGATACCGAGGCACCGCCGTGACGAGACAGTTATATATATATGTGTGTGTGTATACATCGGGACGGAATACGGCAACCAATTAACCAAAATCACTCGAAATGTTTTATGGATGCACGGTGGGCAACGGTGGATAGGAAAGCTCGTTCTATTTGACTATTTATGCTTTATAACATCCGTTTGTCAAGTGAATTCCATAGAGTTTCCATAAAGGTACTACTTGGTTGAATATCAATTCGGGATCGCAGGAAATTTTGGAAATTTGCGAATATAACGTAATTGAATATCTTTTGATGAAGAGGATTAATTCATTAAGTATTTAATAGCTTTCTCTGTAATAGAATCGCTTCGATTAAACATATTACAATATATATTTATGCGTACATACGTATTCTTAACGTTGTTATACGTTGCTAGATTATTCTTGTATGAAACTTTCATTTAGGAGAGCTTTCAAATTTAACACCAGTTATTATTTCAAGTTATTTTCAATCTTCGATCGAACAAAATTCGCTCAACTTTCCAATCATTTTTCCCTTGGAGGGGCCTCCATCCTCTTATCATCGAGCAAAGATTATCGAAAGAGCGCCGTTTCGAAAAACGTGTTTCGGTCCCCTTAACTTCGGATCGATCCACGTTGACAGAAGCTTTTAAACGTTAGATCCATCCACGCGCGGGGGTCATTCACGTGGAATGTTCAATCTTCGCCGGACGAAGATGGAGGAGGGGGAGGGAAAAAAGATGGTGGCTCGCGTGTTGCGTCATTATTTGGCCGGTATGAATATAATTCATATCGACGGCTTCGACACGTTCGGCTGAGGAAAAAGTTGCAAAAGCTTTTTCAAACGCCCTGACACCGCTATCGCGTTTTACTTATTATCGTCTTTATTAAGCGTGTTCTACGAAGTGAATCTGCCAGCATCATCCGTCATCGTGCTCGACTTTCCTCCCTCCCCGGTCCATTATTCGAAAAGTAAGTAATACAAGGTATACAATATAGATGCATCGAATATTATCGAGTGGTGGATAAAATTATTATCTTAAGGAATCTTTAATCTCTTTTCTTTAAATAGAAGATCATTCTTTTCAATTCAAGTCACTTAAATCAAGTCACTCGCACTTATTCATCCGATTCCAAAAATTATTCAAGCTTTTCCACGAGAACGATACACCTTTAAGGAAGGGGAGGGTCGTTAAAAAGGTTGCTGGGACATTCTGTTGGCAATATCGGATAAATGCGTTCCCAGGCCAGTTCGAACGAGAAGTTTCAGTTAACCGTCCCCTCCATCCACAGCGACCATTGTTCTTCGCCCAATAATGCGCGCATGGCGGACAATCATGTCACAATGCGACATAATGGGCGAAAAGGACCTAAGTGCAGCCAGCGCGGGGGGTATGCATCCGTGAGCACGGCCGACGACCGTAAAAGCTGGTGAATTCGAGGATCGTAAAGACGATAAGCGTCTTTCGTTAAACTGCCTCGTCCTGATGCGCCTCCGCCTCAATCGTCCTTTAATGCTCGCCGCGATTTCAATGGATGGCGGGGGCAAAATATTACGACGGTGATCGTTAAAAGCTGCTTATGCATTATTCGGGGACGAAATCTCGGATCAAAAATCGTATGCTGCGTCCGTCAAATGATCTTGAAATTTATATGGATTTCCATCAATTCCATTTTTTCCATGCCTTTATACAATAGTGCAAATCGTTTATAACAGTGTTTAGTGGATTTCCACCAATTTTTTCCATGCCTTTATACAATGGTGCAAATCGTTTATAACAGTGTTTAGTAGATCGATCGATGACGAGTTTTATATCAGTTATTAATAAATTACGTGTGAATATTCATTGAAATATGTATATATATTTTCTTTAAATAGTGAAGTTGATGATTCTTCTCCGAGCATCGAAGGACTATCCGTTTATATATCCCAAAATCCGCTTGTCTAAAAAAGATGTCAAAATCAGAAGTTGTCGAAGTTCGAAACACTTTTGGAAGAAGGGTGGAAATTTGAATAAAACTTCGTCCTCGACTCGCCCTTCATGCTGGCCGAGGATTCTCGAATCTTTCGTCATTCTACTTGGCGAGAATCGTCGGGCGATATTCGATGACAACCGGTGCTCGTTATTGGCGCGTACTCGAGAGATACGTATAAAGCCAGGAGAAGAGATAGAGAGAGAGGAGAGGTTCGGAGAGAACAAGCGATAGGACCCTTTGGACCAGAGACCATGCTAATGAACTTGGCCTGCCATTATCTAAACTGCAGCCAGTACGCCACTTCGGCCGACCCTCCATCGAACTAGGAATAACTACCGCTCGCCCGATGCCCTGCCATCTCCGCCTCTTATCCACCCCCGGGATCCATTGTCCCTTCGATATAATGCTGATTGCTCCGAACCGCCCGAATTTTCGGCGGCGGCAATCAACAAACTTCTGCCCTCTTAACGAACGGCCACTTTCGTTTCCGCCAGTTTTCAACCTACAATTGTACGCGTGGCAAAGTTAGTTTCGATTTAATTATTGGCTCGTCGTCGAATTTTCGGATCTGAACTCTTCCTCCAGATTTTTCACGACGAAGATGTATGTTATTATATATATATATATATATATGTGTGTATATATTATGGTTTAAGAAATGGAAAGATAAACTATTTGCGATACTCGTAGATTACGATCAGATAAGTTAAATAAGACGACTACTCGAACAAATGGAATAGTTATATTCGAAAGAGAGAGAGATATTTTCCACGTTACGGTCTTATTACTTTCTCGTCGCAAACAAAATCTTCGTCCCCCATGTTTTAAACTAATTTAACTTTCTTGCTCCCGAGTTCTTGCTTATCCGAACTGAAATTCTATAACTCCTAGATAGATTCCTTACTTGCTCAGCCTCCCATTATCGTGTCTGACCGAATAGGAAGGGGCGAGTTGAAAGAAGGAATACCTGAACGAATCGCATCTTCCTCATTTTCTGATAATACAAAATTTCAAACCTGAATAACAAATACGTAGAAGCTCCATCGACACTTCGATAAATTCTTCACTCCCTCTCCGTCTTTCATTCGTCATTTCATTCCTATCCCGTAAAAAGTGTCGCTTTTTGATCAAAACCACGCGAGAACGTTATTCATTTGAATAATCACTGTTCCATCCTGTACAGCATCCTGTTAAACGAGAAAGAAAAAATATATTTCTTTTCCTAAAGGACGCTCTTTTCCTAAAATCGCAACCCCTGCTTGTTACAGAGGAGGGGGAAGGGGGAGATCCGCGGGATCAGACGCGCGCATCGACCACGCGCTACGTGAAATTTCCGGTCATGGCTTCCGGTCTAATTGAAGCTAATTGAAAATCGATCTCTCGACTGGGCTCGGTCTACGGGTCCCGTCCGCTATAACTTGGCCCCACTCGGCCTATGACTAACGGATTATCGAAGTATGCAAATGCGTGGCGGCGGCTCGTGCGAATCGGTTCATCGATCGAGCGAGCCGAGAATTAATAAACCAACCTCCCCCCCTTTTCGAAAATTTTATCCGATGGGGAGAGGATAAGGGGTTACGTTTAAAGATCTCGAAGAAATCGAGGTGTTGTACGCGCGCATGTACGTTAAAGAGAAAATGGGGAAAATTTATGAAAACTCCATTCTCTCGCCCGTTCCATTCATTCCTCTTGTAATTCCTCTCCTCCCTCCCCTTCTGGTTTAATCCATTTCCGCGTAAAAGCTGGAAAATGAGATTTTTCAGACGGAATTAAAACGGCAGCAATGGAGGAAGAGACGCGAAAATCTCGAGATCGAACGATGCGATGGTCGAATCCTTCTCCTCCTCCATTCGGGGAAAACTCCATGGAATTGTTGTTGTTGTTGTACGCGGGGAAAATATTATCACGGGGGAAGGGAAGGGGGTCATGTTTATTGTTTTTCAATGGGACGTGATAAATTGTGTTGCATTAATGGCCCCATTAAATCCTAAATACGGAAATCATAAACTGGGGAACGCGGCGCGGAAAATAGTCGATGGGCGCATAGATATTAATATTCATGCATTATTACTCGCGCTTGATTCGCGCGATTTATCGACGTCGTAACCCGTTAACGGCCGCTTTGTTATTCTTGTTAATACTGATAAAAACTAATGGAACGTATTTACCAGCGTTCCATTCCGTTCGGCGTCCCAACGACAACAACAACCCTGTTCGATTCATCTGAGAGGGAGAGAGGAGGGGAAGGGACAGGAGACTTGTGCGAGCGAGAGAACGCCGTATAAATCTGTAATAAAACCTATAATAACTCGACGATTTGTAAAATGATAATTTAACCCCGCGTTTATTCCTCGATACCACCCCTTTCTGCTCCTCTCTCTCTCCGTAAAATTCACAATTCGGTGGATACGAAAGGGAAGGAAGGTTTGTGAATCAAGGTGAAAGAAGAAGGCCGAGCAAAGGAGGGGGAAAGGGAAAGAAAAGGAAGGAGAAGAGTTGCCATTGCGTGACGGGCAATATTCATATCCGAGCGAGTTTTAAAAAAAATTAGGAGGAAGGAGGAGGAGGAGGAGGAAGGCGGGACACGTGTCTATTAGCATCGAGTAATGAATCCCCGGGAAGTAATTAAAGTTTTCACGGGGAAAATTCCTGTTCCAGAACTCGAAGGAACGAATCCCTGGACGCGGACGCATTTTTCATTGCCCTCGCGTGTCTCTTTCTTTCGAAATTCCACCTTCTTCCCCTACTCTCCCCCAAATCCCTTCTTCCAACCGCGACACGAGGCCGAGCAGTGCGTAATATTAATTAGATGAATCGTTTCGAGTGTTGCGAGATCTAGGATCCTTAATCGATTACGAGAAAGAAAGATTTTCTTTGCAAGGAGATCGTAAGGAATCGTTCGTGAACATTAAGAGGAAGATGTTGGCGAAAGATGTTACGTCGATCGCATGTTTCTATTGAAAAGTTTGAAAATTAAAGGAAATCAAGTAGAAATGTGGTCCATTTATGATTTCGATTCACGTTTGAATTTTTAGCGATGAAAGTATAATCCCCTCGAAGGGATATTCGAGGCGTGTAAAACAGGTCACTTGAATAATTTGCTTGCTTTTAGCGATAGAAGAAAAGCATTAGACCAGATTGATTCGTTTCAATGGGCGTGTAATCTGATGTCGATAATCTTTTTTTTGTAAGGAAAAAAGAAAAAGTATGTGTACACAAAGAGGTTAAGATCTTCTCTAAAGTTTAACTAAACAAAGAAAGGATTTAAATTAATAATTTATAATTCATTTAAATCGTCCATTGATTTAAAATACATACAAATTTTCAAGAATATGTATTCAAATACAGAAAATTCCATTTTTTCCATTGAAACAATGTTTGTAGTAATTTTATTTTTTTACTCCTCCCTTCAATTATCCCAAACGTTCGTTACAACGTTTTAGCAAGCATAGACGCTTCGATTAATTACATCCAAAAACGCTTCCCTTAGGCGCGTTGATAATACCTGTACGTATTGTGTACAACGTCCCTTGTGTTGCTCTTTCTTCAACTTACAAAGGATTAAAACGATCCAACGATTAAACGAGGGTGGATTAAATCGCGCGTCACGGTTCCCCCGCTATGACTCCTTTAAAGAAGTCCTCGCGCTTCATTTCCTCCGCATAACTTCTGGTTCCATAAAACTCGCTACACCTGCGAAATCTTCACGCTCGTTTATCGTTTATCAACGGTATCGGTGCAATTGATACGAAAATTGATCAATGTATGAAAAATATCCGATCATTCGATGCTTTCCAAAATCTATTCTCCCCGTTTGTTAAAAACCGGATATTTTTGACACCTTCAAGAAAATATATTTAATAATACGTCGCGTTATCGGTTGACCGTGATCACTTTTCACAATTTTATCACCGTATCTCGCGATGATAATAATATAAATAGCAAAATAAATTCAAATCACCCCACGAATGATATTCCACGACGAGGAGGGATAAATAAGGTAACACAAGTGCGTGAGCCTCAAAAAGAAAATCTCGACGATCGGTGTTCTTCACGCACGCGACGATAATTCGCGAGTCTTCTCGCGGAAACAGCCTCTTTAAACTTTGTATAAAACGCGCAAAAGGAACTTTCGACGATTTCCAACGAAAGCGGTCCACTCGTCGTGCGAGGACTAATCAACGAGGATTCCCCGCAATTTGCCGGGATGGTGAACCCGTATCTTCCGCATACCACCGTCTCGAGGTGGAGGAAGCCTCGTCTCGAGTGGCTCACGCGGGGTGAAAAAGGGGTACAGTATGAAATTTTTCTCTCCGACACGATGGACACGATGAGGGAGGAATCCACGGATAATTGAACGTTTAAAAAGCTGAGGCGAAGGGTGGTGCGCGTCTTCTCCGAGAGCGTGCGTCTTGCGAAGGAAGGGAGCGCAAGGGTGGAGCGCAAGGACGAGAGGAGCGAGGGTGATAAGTAGGATAGTGCAGGCCAATGGGATGGCCAGAGGACGACGTTTAATCTAGGAGAGAGCGCAAGAGATCCGGAGATATGTTTTGCTTTCGTATTATATCACGGTTATCTAGGGAGCCATCGATCCGGAAAATCAACGTGCACACCGGTCTCCACACCAGCTCTTGAATCGTTGATCAGTCGTGAGGTTAACCGAACTTGACGAGAGTCGATCTGTCTTCGTGCAGAACGGACGAGAGTCGCGACGGACGAGGTTCTATGTTGAAGCGAACGAGGAGAATAGAAGCATTTCTAGTAGTAGAGAGAACTGAAACTGATTCAGAGAGGGAGAGGAAAAATTCTTTCGGGTGATAAGGGTCAGCGATGAGGATCGAAAACACCCGGAGAGTGATATTACGTTACCGAAATGGGAAAGGGGAATAGAAGGTGTAAATATCACGTTCCGATTTCGACGAGGAAGAAACGAAGGAAGAACGAAGCGAGATGAGTCGATTTAATACTCGAGTTACATTTTCAAAAAACGTAAACCGGTTTTTTCGATCGTGTCAAGAAATTCGAAAAATAAAATCGTTTCCATCGATTTTCTATACCGCGATGAAATTCTCGATATCAAATTATTTTAAACGGATTTATTTTCGAGCATAAAATTAATAAAATGCTCTTCTTCCGAACTTGCTAATGGCGGGATATTTTTTTCCAATCTCGGCAAAAAAAATTCAACTCCACGGAGGATATTTCTCGATATCGACCGATTTCACAGGGCATATCGAATATCCGTGAACGAGAGAGGAATATCCGAGCGAAACCGGAGACCCGCCGCGATCGTTCTTCCAGTTACACGGACGATCACAAAGCGCGTTGCCTTCGCTTGTTCGCCGGACAAGCAGTCGACGCGACGGAAGTGGCGCCAACTTTAATCCTGATTTACGGGTAAGGATTACACGAGGTCTCGTGCCCTCCTGTCAAAGGAAGAAAGGGGACGACGAGCAGCATCGCGAAACAGGTGAAGAGAGTTGAATAGGGGGAAAAAATGGGGATGAAAGGATATTTCGAGCGACACGAGAGAAATTCCAATTACCATTCTCGAACGCATTGAGAATCTTGAGAAAATGGGAAATGGTTTTATAAATTGTTTTACAGAGACTTTTTTTATCGCAGTTGCAATCAAGTAGATTAAGTTGTTTTTCTCGAGTACGATTGTCAAATTGTTTATGATTGGATTTGATCTAAGAGAGAGAGAGAGAGAGATAGCTGGCAAACAAGAGTCATGTCAGAGAGAGTTGGTAAAGAAGAAATTACTTTAGGGAAACGTGCATCAACAGAAAAATTATTTAATTCTTTCAACACTGATTACGATATACGTTTTTCAGGATAATTTTTATAAAGAAAACTTGGAAACAAATTAAAAAGAATTCTATCGATCTAAGAGTGGAATTTATATAAATATAAAAGTGTGAAGTAAAGTAAATTTTTTTTAGTAGAAGAAAAATGGGAGGAGAAGAAAATTAAAAATTTTTTTTAAACAGAATAAGTAGTTCTCGTTTTAGAAAAGAAGTTTGAATATCTTTATCAACTTTTAATTGTTCGTTACTGAAACGCAATTTGTCTATTTTCTTTTACTTTTATCTTATTTACCCCCTGTCTGAAGACTTTTTTCTCTCCTTCAATTTCAAACAGTACACGACAATGAGCGAAATCGAGTATTCATCCACTTCGAATATATTAATTAATTTAATTATCTTCCAATATCAATCTGGACGTCACATTGGAATGGAAAATCAGTCGAGGATCTTCAACAAAAGCACGTAAGGGTTATCGAGTAATTTTTTTATTCAATATGGCGGACACTCAGGAGTTCATTATTCCAATGATACTCCAAGAGATTCTTCTTGCCCCCTTCCTAGACCTCCTTTAAGAATTTGATGAAGATTAAGGAACTTCTTTCAAAGGATTGGTCCTGACACACTGTGTGGACTGCTTCTTAGAATATTCTTCTTCAGGATGACCGGTTGACCGAACGAGAAAAACGATTCCACTCGATAAACATTCCAATTTGTTAAAAATTTAATAATTGCCATTCTATTGCGATTAAACGCAACAATTAAACTCGATCAACTCGCGATAAAGCATGAAGGAATGTAGAATTTCAAAATCTGTTTTTCTCAATGATGAATCGAATCAACATTTATTGAATTAATATAAAATTACACGACAAATAATTATGATCAATCGATTAACCCTTTTACATTTTAATAATCCTTCTTTAATATTTAACGTAATAAGAAAACGTAATTAGATAATTGTTTGCAAAATTGTTTGAACCATCTTCCGATTTTTTAGAACAATTGATGGATCAGAAGAAAATTAATCCAAATCTAATGCAAATCTATCGAATCGGTTAAAATAATTTAGAATTATTTGATATATAAATTAAAATTTATTTTGTATTTGAAATCTAGGTAAATTAATGACTTTAACAAACAACCACGAAGCATTATTTGCAAGCATTATATACATAATGACAACACGATAATTATTTCCCGTTTGTAAAATAACCAAATTTAGAAAAACGTTGAAAAGATCCGAGCAAGGATTAGAAATCGTTTGAAAAACTTCTGATTAAAGTAATCGTGATACACGGATAGAACAATTCGCAACCGAGTTCCGGGATTATAGGGGAGTCGAAGGAAAACTATGCACGCATACGGTTACACAACGGCGTATCTCTCGAGATATTAATGGCGGAGACGAGTGACTCACTTTTGGGACTCGGATGAAACGGTTTTGGGATTGTTATGCACTTAAGGGAACAGAATTCGGGAATGCACACGAAACGTTGCCCCCCCCCCCCTCCCTCGAACTTTACCGTAGTTTGCGATGGGTTTGTCTCATGGACCGACCGCCAATTCCTCCTCTAAAATTTCTAATATATCTATTTAATATTGTACACTGCGAATATCATAAAGCGAAATGATAATGAGTTCGAGCTTCGGAACTTTGTGTTGAACTTGAATTGGTTACTTGGTTGCAGAACGAGCTAATATCTCCCCTGTCTAAGGATCTTTATAGATAGAGAAAGTCGGGGCTTGGAAACTTGATGAACGATGAAATCTCGTAACTTTGACGGAGGATGGATGGAATGAAATTGTTGGCAATTGCTTATCGAGCAATTTACATTCGATGTCTTTCTTCTTTTTAAACATTATTATCGTTTTTAATTCATTATTGCGCGTTTCTGAAAATTTATCAAATTTCGAGATGATGGCGCTTTCGTATCGAATCGATTAAAAAACGGTTAGAAACGATATTGCAAGATTAGATTTTTCGCCACTCTCCATTTTATACATTTGTTTCCTCCTAATGGAATCGTAATCCATTGATTCAACACGGCGGATTTTTTATCGTCGTGATTTTTCAACGAGGATGGAATTTTCCTTCCTCTTCCTCCTTTTTGCTCTTCTCTTCTTCTTCTCCTTCTTTTTTCTAATAATTTTCGAAGCGATTACTCGAAATCGAAGTTTTTATGACAGTTAAATCGAGCTTTCATGTTCATTCTATTGGTCGTTAATAAATTACAATTCCACCAGGCAGAATTCGCGCAAACTGAGTTAAAGAGGCGAACTTTCTAGACACGTGGGTGGCTTTTTCACGTGGGTTTCGGGCAAAGGAAGAGATTTCAAGTGAAATTTACGGGTTCGTGCGTCCCGAAGTGCAGAGTTAAGAACGAGAATGCCAGACGAAAGCTCAATGACCTTCCAAGGCACCCGAATACGTGAAACTCGCCAACAGAAAAGTTATCCGCTCTCTTTCTTCTTTCCACGGTGAAATTTTCAAACATCTTTTAGCATAAAAAAAGACATATGCGTTGCATGAAAATTTTAAATTATCGTGGTACAATTTTATAAAAATCATAAAAAAAGATATTAGAAAGAAATATAACGTTAAAAATTACTCTTAATAAATGATAAAAAGTTTTGTAGATCAAACGCAATTTTTAATAAACGTAAAATATTAAAATGTTAAAATTTTAAAATTTCGCATAGAAATAAAGTATTTTATAATTAATTGCTTTCATATACGTATATTAATATTACAGTTATTAACAACTGTATATTCGATTAAAATTGATATAAAAAAGGTTTAATAAATCTCCCCGCGTAAATTTCATAATATCGTGAAAAACTTTTCGTCCGAAACAACTTTTTATCACGGAATAATCCTTGAGATTCGCGTTTTCCACGAATGATAATAAATTTTGTAATTTCCAATTTTAAACGGAGCAATGATTCAGCCTCGTCATCGATGGATACCTTCAAACGTGCAACAAGGGAGGAGGAGGATATCCTCGATCCGTTCATCGATTCCCAAAGCAAGTAAAACATTATTCGGTAAGCGCTGGAAGCGCACAGTCGAGCAAAACGCTACAAATTGTCTACGGCAAGTCCCTTTGTGACTTTCGAAAGCTTTTCGCATTCTTCTATTTGCTCTCGTATGATATCGATATCTCTTTGAAATATTTCATCACTTCAGATATTTAAAGAGCAAGTATCCCGAAAGTATCGCGAACCACCATTCTTCAGTTTCAGCCAGCTCCTTTCTCTCCTTTCACGTTTCGAACATTTCGGAGGAGTATCGAATATTACAATGAAAATTTACTTTTGTACGAATTATACACGCGCAACTCCTCAATAATTTTTCGTTCGATAATTTATTTAAAATTCGATAATGATTCAAAGAACGATACATTTTGTTTAAAAATTCAAAAAGAATCTTTGTCTATTAATTTTCCATCGACAAACAAAAAGTTTTGTGTGCTGTTCAAGCCCGGGTAAAGTATACGAAAATGAAAACTCGCCTTTGATAATATCTGGTGACGAAGAATCGATGGCAACGATTTATCCCATTCACCGTCGCACAAGATAAAGGCTTCAAGCTTATTTTATCAAGAGAATGAAAAGCTCCAAGCACTCGTGCTCCTCTGTATTACACGAGCCTCTCTCAATTATATACGTCGAGAGAGAAATATTTCAGGGGGAAAAAGCCGTGTCTAATAAAAATCACACTTGAGGAAGCGATATCGTTGGACACTCGAGGAAATGCATAGACCTTTCTTTTTGAACATTTTCAATGGGAGGTGTTTGAGAGTTGGAAAAGCGAGAGAGAGAGAAAGGGGGGGGGAGGGAAGCCACTTTAACGGAGTGGTGGTGAGGCTTCGTTGAAAAATACAGGGGAAGCCGGTTGAAAACTCGAGTGGACCGATTCAATGCATTTCGATGATAAACCGTTACAGCAGAATTCGCGCGGCGAATATATTGCATTTGTCGAGCGTGCCGGCCGATGTCCAAACGGATTAAGGTATTTTTCAGCCTGATCCAATAAATTCGATCGCATACGGAAAGAGAGAGAGAAAGAGAGAGTATGAATCCTCTCTGCCTTCGAAATTATAGTGCAGCGAAGCTGATCAGTCGGCAGATTGATTGATTGATTGATTGATCGATCGTTGTTGTAACGGGAGCGTAGGCCCTCACAAAGGGTCGCAACTTGAGGACGCGTTTTAGACTGTGACGAAAATTGAGCAACTGTTTGTGATGGGTTGCAAACGTTCCAATTAACGCGGTTAATCACTCGATCACTCGTGAGACTGATTGCAGTCAGATTACGACGTGATGATGATATTATAATATACGTTTACGAAATAGTGAATGTTCCAGTTTGTTTGAATAAAAGGGAAACTGACATCTTTTTATCAATTGTTTCTGTATATGATCCTTGTTTCCTCCCCATTAATTGTAACTTTTAATCGTAGATATTCAGAGATGGATTTGAAAATGTTTGAAACAGTTTAATAAAAATCTAGAAATAAACCTTCTTCGATCATTTCGTGTTCTAACTTTTTTTTACGACGTGATGATGATATTATAATATACGTTTACGAAATGGTGAATGTTTCAGTTTGTTTAAATAAAAGGGAAACTGTTCAATTGTTTCTGTATATGATCCTTGCTGCCCATTAATTGTAACTTTTAATAAATAGATATTCAGAGAGGGATTTGAAAATGTTTGGAACAGTTTAATAAAAATCTAGAAAAACCTTTTTCGATCATGTTCTAACTTTTTCTTTTTCCCTTCGATTATCTCGCATATTTAAAAAAAAAAAAAAACTCGAAAAATAAACTTGTATCTAAAAAAAAAGAAAAAAACTCGAAAAATAAACTTGTGACGAGAGAAAAGAAATATCATTTCCAAACTAATTGCTCATCCGGGTGTGAGTTTTCCCTAATTAACCTGCGTCGCCTATTGGATATCGCGGAACGAAACTGAAAAATTCATCGATCGGGGGAGGAGAAAGGTGAAATACATCTCGTCGACGGATTCGCGATAAATTTCGATTGGACGAAGAGGGCGTCGAAAGAGGGTTAGGGAACACGCATTTCAGGGCTGGAAATTACCCACGCGTAGGGGAGGGGGGAAATCGGCTGTAATCCTTGGGACAATCGGCAAGCAAATTACCGTAATATTTTCGCCCGAGTTAATCCACAGTCGCTCCCCTTTCCTCCACCACCGTTCTCCACCACCTGTCGATCGTTTCCCTGTCGATCCACCGTTCAATAGGTCCGCCAGGACTCGCGAGAACCTCGACGTATTTAATTTGCCGCGGGGGAGGGCTTTTAATCAGACGATTCTCCAGACCGTCCACTCGATCCCCAGAAACCGACTGACGCCAACTTGAAAACCGACCTTTTTAAAGATTCAACGCCCTCTCGCCCTCCCTTCGACGGAGTGCAGTGTTCAAGTGAATTCGCTCGCGACGCGCGTTGTAATTAATTAACCGAGATCGTTATATTTTTAATTTTTGAATTTTAAAAGAATCTCTTTTACTCACGTTTCATTTAAAAAAAGATATATATTTCATCCTCCACGACAATTATAAAAAAAAAAGAAGAAGAAGATAAATTCGATTATCCTAATTTGTTCTTCTTGATCATCGATCGATCGTCTTCGAAAGGGAAGTTAAATTAAATTTCGAATTCTATGGATATTGCTCTTTTTGATCAAAGTGCTACTTCACTTGACAAAAGAATTCGCGATCGAATTCCTGGGATAAGAGGATATTAAATCGAATGGAAAATATTTATACAACGGCGAAGATTAAAGGGAAGAAAATGGAGGGGTGGAATGGGTTAGAACGGAACGAAACGCAGGCCGTGTAAATTTCTGTTTAAAGTTGTCCGAAAGATGTCCGCTCTAATAATCAAGGGAGTGGCATCGCGTATTCTTCTCGTTCGCCTCCACCTCGCGCGTTGCACACACGCGTGTCACGTTGCGCGCGACAGGGGGAGGGGAGGGGACGTTTCAGAAAAACGTGTCGTAAGTGGGAAACGTGGGCGAGTTACGCATCCGAGCTTGTTCGCGGCGGGGAAACGAAGCGGCGGGCTAACGAGTTCAGAACGATGAACGTTCTGGCGAGAATTTCTACGGGGATAAAAGCCGTCCCCCTTTCTTCGTCCTTTTTATCCCTGCGATAGAGGGGGTGCTGATTAAATTTCACGAGATTGTTAAAAAAATTTATGGAAAAAAAAAAAAAAAAGAAGGGAGGAGAATCGAAATTTAACCGAAATAATTTGCTGGGTTTATTCTTCGAATTATGATTTAATTTAATTTTGAACAGTCGACACGAAAATGTTGTTGGATCTCTCTCTCTCTCTCTCCACGATGCTCAAAATAAATAAATAAATTTCCAAAAGTAACTGGAAATGATAAAGTAAAAGTTTCAACGAAGTCTATTGATAATACTTGATCCCAGATAATACTTGAGATGATCTATCCTCTGTTTGTAAAATTTTCGTCGAAAGATAAATGATATAAATAATGTTACGAGATATGATCATGCTATTTCGTTTTATCCGGTATAGAATTAAATTTGTTTAATAATTTTTAAAAATAAACTCACATCTATGTCTTTGCTTTATCATTCTTTCGCATTTATTTCAGAATGCTTTCAGCAAAAAGTCTCGTATTTTTTAAATAAATATATTCATGAGGCAAAGCTTTAGAAAATCTAGATTTCAAACATTTATCAAGTCACTGATAATTTATATAAATGGAGATAACTTCACAAATACGATAATAAGCCTCTACCGATTTATCTGTAGAATCAATTTTCTAAATAAAATCCCATTTACCTAATTCCATAAAGAATATAAAAAAAAAAAGAAAGAAAAGAATGAATAATACAACAATATTTAAATGAATAACGCAACGAGATCTCCTCGATCTGTCCTCATCGAAATCTGAATAAAAATCGTTTTTCCAGACTTGAAGAACGAATCGAAGGCAAAACTTGCGTTGGCTTAACGAGCATAATCTGATCGCATTTTACATCGCTTTCGAGATTGTTTGGGGATGAAGAAAGTGGGGGAATGGAAGAGCGGCGCATTAACAAGCGCAACACGAACTTTCAACCGGTCGAATTAAAGCGGTGATTAAATTGAAAGAGAAAAAGCCAGGGTGAAACAAGGAGGCGGCCCTTCCCTCCCTCTTTTTCCGCCCGCACTACAGTAGTTCATTTAAATTAGCGTCTCTTTAACCCGCCGTAATTCCGCAATGTTTTCCACGCGCCGCGGAGAAAAGTTTGCCGAGATATTACGAGGCGCATAGATCACACTTAACATTAATTAGCGCAGTTTCTGTTCACGGCAAACGTGGGACGAAATTTTCACCGCCAAGGATCCGGCCCTCGATTCCACCGAATCGAAAAATTTCCTCCTCATTGTCGTGTAATCGTTGCAAATAAAACTCTCAAACCGATAATTATAATCTTAATTTCTTTTTTGAATTTTTATATTACAAAAATTATTAGAAAATATCTATCTTCCTTAAATTTTTGAAGAAGAAAAAATTTTATTGCACGGAATGTAGAAAAAAAGTAAGACAAAGAAAAAAGTAATCATAAATTCTTGACAATTCAATTCTTGTCACAATTCTTAATAAAACGTTCGATTATGATCCACGAGTGAATCTTTTATCGGGACAGATCGAAGCAATAAAATTGGAGGGGAGAATAGATTCTTTCCCCTCTGTGGATTAATTTCGATCGGCGCGCACTTTAAATCAAGGGGCGCAGGGGGGCAGACAGGATCGGCGCGGCACACGCGGCAGATGTTTCAGTTAAATCAACTGGCTTCGAATAGCAAGCCGCAGAAACTATCTGTTCCGGTGTCAAAACAGCTGTGCTTAATTAAACGCACACAATGAGCGTGTTGCGGCGCGGTTGGTCGCCGACTGTCGTCTCAAACAACCGGCTTAATTGCGAATCATTACCGCCTTCCACTTACTAAACGCCCCTTATATAATGAAATTCTAAAAATTCATCGAGTTACGCGCACGCGAATACGTAACTTAGAATTCTTTATTATACAGAAGAAACTTTGTAGAGAATTTTATAAAAAGCGTGATTCGAAAGAAAAAGTAATTAATACGTAATTTAGATTTGATTTTTGAGAAATGATAGATAAATGATGAGAAAGTGGCTATGTAAATTATCTTCTCTATCTTTTATATCTTATCGTCGAAGAGAATTCGACAAATATTTCTCCTAATTCAAGAATAGAATCGAACAAAAACGAAGCATTACTCGTTCGATCGTAATTGAACAGATCGATTATTACAGAGGCCAATTGTTTCGTCGTTCAACTCAATTTCACGGTAAACTCGATACCCGAATCACGTATCTCATTATCCCTTCGGCATCTCTGTTCGAATATTAGTTTATTCGAAGAATGCATGTTGTGACAAACCGATCGATCATTGGATCATCCTGTGCCAACGTTCTCCCCTTTCGATCACAAACGATTCCAAAATTAACGCACCTTGGAAGAGGAGAGGATGATCCGTTGAGGGTAAGAAGCACGAAGAGGAGGAGACACCACATCTTAGTGTCCCAAGAGCGCTGTAAATCACGCTGTAGCCACTCGATCTACAGGCAGGATGGCAATTACCGTCGTGGGACTGGAAAAAAATCGAGGCACGCGCTTTAAATCTTTATCAACCTTGGTTCGCTGATCATCCCTGTTGTTCGACGAATCGGCAAGTTGGAAAAGAAATTAACAAACTTCCTTTTTTTCGTTTTCTTCGCGCCCTTCTCTTTCGATTACATCCACTTTGCATTTGAGATTTTACAGATCGATCCATAGAATTGAATATCGGAAAAGATATTTCGACAAATCGAATCGTTTCTTCTTTTTCTTCCTCTTTTTTCACCTCGTACGATTCAAATTTTTCTGATTATCTTTCAGGTTATCATCGAAGATGTATATTTCAATAGGAATTTTTTTACATTATTAACCTTTCCTTTCTTCGTCCTTTCATTTCTTTTAATAAAGTGTTCCAAATAATGTCATTCAAAGAACGATGAAACCATTTACATCGTTCTTCCATTTTCTTTCTATTTTTTAATATATCATATAAAATACTTATTGTTATTTATAAAGAAAGAATGAAACGATTCACTCGTAAATATTCGTTCGAGCATTTAAGAAATTGATCCGTGTAAAATATTTCACTTCATTCCTCATTTCCAATTCCTCGTCCATTCGAAACTTCGTAGACTTCGTTAATATATATCGATTCTTCCTCGTGGGCGTGCCCTCGTGATAACCTTATACCTTCAATTTCCCTGTAAATATTAAAAAAAATATATATAATAATAATAACAGAAATAAAAAAATAGAAAAGATGGATTTGATACAGCAATTAAACCGTTCCCTCCATATAACATTCTATAACACGGGGGATTAACGTTTCATCCGTTGTAATACGGTTTAACGATCGGAACAGTGCCGGCGGCGGGCTACTTAAATCAGCCCGCTAATGGATACCTATTTACCGAGGCATTTATAATTGGAATTAATTAAATCACGGCCGATTTGGTCGGGCATAATTGGCACGGCTCGTCGTCGTCGTCTCGTAGCGCGATCCGATAAATTCGATACACCTAAAATTGTTCCGCCACCAACTTCCAATCCCAACCCCCTTTCAGTCCACCGCGGTCCACCCCCGCGGCTCGTGAACAATCACGCTAATTAGCGAGCGGGGGGGAGGATCGATAGCGAACCGTGGCCGCAACTTATCATCCACGATCCCTCCCCCCCGTATCTCGCCCCCAGGCGCGTCACAGACTTTTAACGAATCCGCAAAACAAAACTCGAGAAGGTTGGGGAGGAAACTTTCCGCCTTGTCCTCTTCCCCTCCTCCAACTCCTCTTTGCGTTTTCGCCCCCTCGAGAAGAAGTGGCCCACTATTCTTCCCGTTTTCTCAACTTTCCCAAAAGCAAAACCATATCCGCCGTGCTGTTCGCGACAAAGCTTCCTCTTCCTCCTCCCTCGATCCTCGTGCAATTTAAAATTTAACCCCGCGATCGGGTGCGAGAGCCACGATATTCAATTCAACTCGTCTTAAACGAGGAAAGGGTCGAGTCGAATTAGCTTTTCGATCGAGGCGACCTTGAATTATTCCCGCGACGTCGTCATCGCCAGCCGCCATCTTGATGGCGAGGAGGGTGGAACGAGCGAGGGTGGAACGATTGAAAGGGTAGGGACAGGGGTAGGGAAAAAAAGCGTAGCACGGACGAGAGCCGTGGTAATCGCGGGTGGATTAGGTGGAATAATATTAGCAGGCGTGTAGCGCGGGTGATCGCGAAAATAGGGTGTTAACCGTCAGTGGCCTACGTAATCGGCGAGTAATTAATTAATGCGTCGGCCGTCAGACCCTCTTCCAATATCCAACAACCCGGCAGCGCTGCAAACCGCTGATAACTGAAGCGACTCGTTCCGTCCGATCTTGTATTCCACGGTTACGGATGCTTGATTTCCATTAACTTTTCGCGTTTGGACGTGAAAATGGTCCCGAGCGCGAGTGCGTGATATTTTTACGATTAAGTATTTTTGTATATCGGTGGGTAAAATTGGTGTAAAATTGATTTGAAAATAGAACGAGCGGAGTAGATATATATCGCACGGATATTTGCTGTTTTAAATGTGTGTGTGTATATTTAATCTGTTAAAATGGCGAGGGTGGTGTAAAAATAGGTAGGAAAGGAAGGAATAATATTTTTTTGAGATGTTATTTTTAATCTTGAATGGAGGTAAGAATGTGAAAGTTTCACGCTTTTTTTTGAAACAGGGAAATCGAACAAAACAATTAATTGCATATTTGTTCAGATTGTAAAGTTCAGGTTAACTAGTTTGAGTATAAACTCATAGAACTTTATCGAACGATATTATTCAATCGGTGCAAACTATTTATTTCAACTTCAAATTCGTATATATATATATAGTTCATAACGAGAAACATGGCTACCATAATTTTAACTTTTTCAAAGCAGAATAAATGTCCTTATTATATAACTGAAGCTTATTTCCATTTAAGAGAGAATGAAAGTGCTTTAATTATGAAAAAATGTATGAAATAAATTTCAATTCTACTTTATTTCCATGCACTTCGCTCTAATTAATTTCATAAATAAAATTTTAACAGTCTCATTCAACAAATTTTATAATATTATGACATATTTTAGAACCCGTGTTACACCATTTATAATTCATTTATAATATACTCTACTTCGAGTTCTAACAGAAAAAAATGAAATGAAAAGAATTTATAAAATTAATTAACAATACATCTAATTTCTAATTTCCTCTTATGCAAAAATCTTGCTCCCTAATTTTCAAAATATAATAAAAACTAAACCTCTAAATCTCTCCTGAACTGAAACAAATTATCCCATCACACTTCAATCTATTTTCAACACAAATTACCTTATATTAAAAATTATCTTTCCTCAAAAATTAACTTTCACTATCAATACACACGTACATACATAATAAACTCTCATCTTTTGAAAAATTTAAAAATCAAACGAATCTCTCTATCATTCCATCTCCGCCGAAATAAAATCTTACTCCCTAATTCTTTGAACGAGATATCAAAATTTTTATTCCATCCTACTTCTTCCTATAATAATTCCTCCCTTGTACAAGATTGTACACACGCCGAGCACAGCGTTTAAGGCCGCCTCGAAAGCTGTCCTTTAGCAGGATGCTCGAGTGTTTTGGAAAGTTGTAGGAGGGGAGGAGGGACCGGCCGGATACACAATGTAATTCGCGCCTGCACACCGTCTTCGCGGAAGTTTTGGCTTCGCGTGATCGTGGGCGAGGATAATGCGAGTGCGCTTATTATTCGGTTCACGTGGCCGTTCCCTGGCCCTCGAGTCCTGGCTGCCTCCTCGAGGAGAGAAACAGAGGGAGGAAGAGAGAGAGAGAGAGAGAGAGACAGAAGACGGAAGTGGAACATTCAATCACGACAAGAATAATCGCGCCCTGACAATTTATTCCCCGTGAAACGCGGCACGGAATTTGTCGACCATTAGCGTACAATTTATTCGCGAGTTTCCCCGAATAAATATGGCGGAAAGCTGACGTTTTTAAGGGAAGAACTTGAGGATTCTTTCCTCTCGAACACGAGGAAATGTGTTCTCGTTTTTTTTTTCTTTTTGAATTCTGTCGAGATTAACTTCACTTCGTTAGAAATATCGATGAATTCTTATAAATCAATTGCTCGCTTCAATTTATATAACTTTTTATATTAATTTATAAAATTTTATATTAAGCGTGTTGGAAAATGGATGGAATAACGGATGAGACGAGTGTAGAATTTTTTTCGATAAGAATTAAGTAGGTTCGATGTTGAATCTTGGAATTGAAATAGTAAAAATTTGAAGCGGAAATTTAACTTTTATTGAAAAATCGGGGGGATGGGGGCATGAATCATGCAGTGAGAAACTTTCGGTGACGAGTATTGGATTTTTTAGATAAATATCGACGCATTTTTCCGGATTTCGTTTCGAAAAAATGTGTGTCATGAATATTGGATTTGACTAATGTATAAGAACGGGCGGAATATAGAAATTCTGAGAGAAAATAATTTTTATTCGTCACATTTGAAATCCTATCAAATTCAGGATTAAAAAAAAAAAAAGGAAATTACATTTTTCGAACGAAATAAATTACAAACTTTCCATCATTGCCATCGGTGTCGCGAATCCAACGTTTAACGATTCGTTTAATTCCATATCTCTAAACTATATCCTAGCAACAATGCTAGGAGAAAAAAAAAAAAAAAAGAAAAATCGAAATCCCTCGCTCCTTCCAATTTCTCTTTTCGGGCGCAATTTCTCTTTCAAACGCGTAAGGACGCGTAAATGGAAACGAAACGCAAATTAAATTTCGACACGACATCCAGAGAAAAAAAAAGTCGTCGTCGGTCGGAAATCTATGCGTAAATTTTCAACGTGTATCGAATGTCTTGCGAAACACATCACCGATTCGCGGATTTATGTCCCATTCGGGAAAAGCGGCAACTTTTAACGAGAGGGATCGAGAGGGATCGATTGATGGTTTTTTTCCAGTGCGGGGAGGAGGAATTATTCCCCGTATCTCGCGAAATTCTCTCCTCGAAAACATCCTGCCTTTCGTCCAAATGTAATCTGCTGATAGGGAAGTGATTTCTGTCAACGACAGCTTATAAATTACGTTTTGCTCGAGGAGAGTCCGTTCCACGGCTCGAATTTCGAATGAGAATCACACCCTGTGTATATCCCTCTCTCGCCTCGAACACGACAGCTTATGAATTACTGTTCCGCCATTTCGTTAAGTTTTCACTTCTCCCTCCGAGAGGTTGACACAATTCTCTCGATTCAATGCCGTGGAAAATTGTAACGATTACAGAGACGTTTTGTACCATTAGTCAAGTCGATAATTTCCCACCCTTAAATATAAATATGTTATTCTATAAATAAACTCCATTTTGGAGAGGATTATCTTGATTGCGCGAATCCTGAGAGATCGAAAGTTTTAGGGAAAGAGATATGTCGAGATAGTTGGTCGATCGAATTTCGAAAAATATAGATAATAAAAGTAATATACTAGAATAGAAAAGGGATGTCCTGACAGAATAATAACTTTTCACTTTTTTATCATCATCGTTTTAAAAACCATCGATATCACTAAATTTCTTAAATTTTTAGAAAATTTAAACGTACAAAAATAGATATGCAAAGAGACACAAAAAAATTATCAAAGTACACTAAAAACTTTGTTAATCCCATCATCTGTCTCCCCCTAAAAATACAATCACATTTAAATTTCAAGTCACGCGCTTCTTCTTTCTTCCCTCGCAATCTCAATCGCGTTTCAAGGGATAATTGGCCATTTCCAGTCGAAAATTTGCGCATTTCGACTAGGATTAGGCGTCCCAACTAGCCACGTGCCGTTAGTCTTCTTTTTTTCTTCACCGTGATAGAAAGGAGATGGGCGGTCGGTTGGTCGCGCCTACCAATTTCCCGCACAACTTCCACAGTTCGTTCCAACTTCCGGGACACTTATAATTGGTTTCCAGCCGCGGTGGAGGAAGCGAGGGGGTGGAGGAGGCCGGGGATAAAGTCACGGGGAAAGACTACTACATGGGAGGTGGATGGACCAAGGTTTCCGGTTTCCGGCTACTCGTGCATTACACGAGAGCGTAAAATCGTGGGATGTTGGAAAGTTTCGAAAGCTATTTTCCTGTCGCCTTCGAATGATCAGAGCACAGTTTTAGTTTCTTCTTCTAGTCGAGTTCTATTTCTGTGAACTCGAGAGAGATTGATTAAGTTTCTTTTTTTTTTTTGTATGCGTGCTGACGATTCTGTCGTTGATGACAGGTTGATGATTTCTCAGGACAGATCTATTTTTATAGGATAGATTAATTAATTTGCTTGTGTGTGCGTGTGTACTTCGTTGACGAATGGAATGAAACGTTTAGCGAGCGATAATCAATTACGTTAATCAAGTAGTCATTACAGAGAGTGATCTTATTAATTTTGTACATTTGTAATTCGCGATCGTTAATCATAATTTGTAATCGCGCGATGAATAATTATTATGAACGTCCGCGTGTTATTGAAATATGGGTATCGAGAAAGGAAATTTAAGTTGGAGAAAAAATAAAAATTTGGTAATTCTCGATTTTGTGGACAACATCGTTCAAAAATTTGAACCTTCAAAGTCAAACTTTCCTTTCCCCTTTCTCTCTCTTTCTCGACATTTCACAATTTACGTCCCATTTATATACGTCAAAATAATGGAAATAAGAGTAAAATGGAATCCTTCTATTATGTCTCTGTCACTTTGTAAATACGGAGAGCGAAATATAATTAAAAAATGCGATAAATGACTAATTGAATTCCATAAAAATAAATTTAACTCGAATTCATCGTCATACTTATAACATTCCAAACTCGATTCCATGTTGCGCGAATAAAAAATGGTTGAAAATTTACAGAGGAGGGAAGGAAAAAGTTTAGCCCCCGTTAGCGTGGCGTGGCTAAACGCCGGTATAATGAAGATTTCGAGTTATAAAGTAATTACTTGTTTGCCTGTTATCGAGCAAATTCCTGGCGAAGCTGGAAGGACCAGGCAAGTTTTTAATTATTTAAACTTTTCCCAACCGCGGCTTTATCATATCTGAAACCATTTCGAGACTTGACACGCTCCCTTTCCCTTATGTTATAAATATTCCACGGAATATCGAACGAATATCCATTTAAACGTATCGATCCTAGAGCATTTCCTCCGTCGCAGAGATAGATGGAAAAATCCCGATACCGAAGTGAAAACCTTCGAAAAACCTTCTCTCCCCCTGTGCGAATTCATTAAAAGTTAAAAAGCTAGAAATTTTTTCCCCCCTCCTTAAAAAATGCGAACGATATCTCGCTCGAGATGATGACTCCATTATGTCGAAACTACGCGTGCCGTGTGTATATAATTAAAAAAAGAAAGGCTCGCTCCTATTCATAAAACGATACAACGTTATACACACATTAAAAACTTACCATCCCCATCCCCCGTGAAATTTAATATAAAGCGGATATTAATCACGCGTGCCTCGTATTCCTCTCCCCTCTCAGCCCGTCATGAAATGCTTTCGTTTCATGTTATCGACCGTTCATCCCTCCCTCTCCTCCCTTTCCTAGCAATTCATTAAGTGATGCGCGTTTCACGGTTGATCGGCCTGCAACATCAAGGGACAATTAAAAACGATTTTGCCGCGGGGATCGTCGAAATGTTCGGTTTCGAAATTTTCTTTCATCTACCGAACGTTCCATTTGCGCGAAGTTAAACTAAGAGGAGACGTCGATCTTTCTTCAATTCTTCATCTCAGAGTAAAAATTCTGCACGATCAAAAAGTTTTGTTTTTCCTGAATCACCTCAACTCGGACAGAAAGTAAGCGGAGAACACGTATACGATCGATCGAAGATAAAGAGAGTCGCGGGATCATCGAGATCGGTTGTTACCGATACACGTCGAGGGTTCGTCGTCGAAGGACGATATCGCCCCGTGTAAACCGGGCTTAACGACCCCCGTAAATCGAACAAGAAGCGAGTATCGTCCCGTTGATATTTATCGAAACGAAACAACTCTGAATTACCGACTCGAGAACTGATGTCGAAAACGAAACTGATGTCGTTCGCGAGACGATTTTCTCGAAATCCATCCCCCGGTGCGATCGAATTAAAGGGACAAGAAACTCTTCCCTCGAACTTGGCTTCGTTCGACAACCTCCGTGAAATTAATTGCGAATTCGTCCGATCTCGATCTCGATCTCGCTGATTAAGTTCAATCGGATGGGTTCTTTGCTCGAGGCTTCCTCAGAAATATTCGTAAACGTTAATTTTCTTTCTTTGTAAAAATTCTTTGTAAAATTCTCTGTAAAAATACCGAAGGTACAAAGGTATTTTATTTTTGAACGCGTCCTTCGACTCTCTCTCCCTCCCCTTTCCTTCTTGGCCTGGTTTTTCTTTCGACAAACTTAGAACCAAGATATCGTATCTGCTCGTTCGATAAGTTCGCGCTGATTTTAGGGGCTCGGTTTATTCGTCGTGTCTTGTCGAAAATCGATTCTTTCTCGACACGAAATACAAAATGGGAACGATAGCGTGACAAGATATTTCCTTTAAATATATCGTAATATTAATACAATTCATCTTGCATATAAATACTATATTTAAAGTTTTGCTCGCTTGATAAAAATAAAAAAAAACTTCTGTCAATTATAAAATCCCACGTATATTCGAGAAGAAACGTGTTTCCTTACCTTTATCACTGCGACTTTCCGTTAATAAAAACAGGAGTTTTATAGAGGGAGAAATAACTTGGCTTTCAGAGGAGGGGGCCGTTGAAATAACAGGATACACTGGCTGGCTGGTGGTCGCCGTTTTAAATACCAATGAAATTTACGAGCGCGAAAGCAGGCGTTTCGCGAATTTACGAAACATTAATTCCCCGGTCCAGTTTTCGACCCTCTCTCGCGTTGTTGTCAAGCAGCTTAGCGCGTTCACGGGACGAGCAACGTTTATTTATTTCTTTTCCATTTTTTCCCCGCCAAATTTTCCTTGGGGAAAATTGAATCGAGGGAAGCGATGATTTTCAATCAGCGTTTCGACCAGCCGGGACACACCGGCTGTTGTTTCGAGAGTACAGTTGTTACGGAACTGTACAAGTCGTAATGCAGTTAAGAATCATTTAGCGCTGTTGCAAATGACTTCCGAAGTGGTAACAAGCCCGTGGTGTACCAACTGCTGGCGGTTAAACTATCGCATCGTAATTAAGGGAATAAACTGGAAAAAGGGATATTCTTAATTCTAATCCTTCCGATGAAAAAAATCAAGGATGATAATCGCGACGACTAAAAAATAGGAAAAACAAGTTCAGAGGAATGATCGTTCTTCAGTAATTGCAAACGATTAAGTGCGAGGATCAAGCTGAAAGCAAAATTTGTTTACAATCGAGGAAAAATGTAATAAATAGATTGCAAACTATTATATAAATATAAAGAAAACGAACCTTTGCTTAGCCTCTTCCTTTCAAGCTCATAAAAATGACTATTGTATATGATTTCCTTTCCACATGCAACAAGTTGGAACGAGAGAAGAAAATCTTGCGTCTCTACGTTTGTTGTTGTACGATCGAACAAATGCAATGCTCCAACCCCATCTTAGCCTAGTGATCCTTAATTATTCGACGGGCGGGAATGTCGTAGGATTAGGCACGGCACGAGACAGATCTAGCCGGAGCGCGTGCCGATGGACTTTGCTGACGCACTTAATTAGACGCTAATTAACGGATGTCCGCGGTGGCCGGAGGACGAATGGGGTGGACGCGTGTGGATGCAGTTGGTCAGCTCGGCACGGAGAGGAGAGATCGCAGAGATTGCTCGATTGGATTAGTGCGTTCGCTAAACCGGCTAGCCGTATATACCTGCGTTATCGATCCTCCGCCGATTAATTTCCGTTTAGACGGCAGTCTCAGGTGCACCACGATCCGGTTATGTACCGCAGACAATCGGTGTCTACGGCCGTCTTGCGCATGGCATATAAACGATTTACGTTCCACACAAGGCAGAAAGGTGGTGAATTAGCCGTGAATTGGGGAAAAGACAATTTGCAAATTTTTCTCTTTCTAAGCGATACGATCGGAAAAAGAGAAAGGAAAAAAAGTATTAGAGTTAGAGTTAAGTAGTCCAGGCGAAAGGATTCTAAGTATAGGATGGAAAAATTCGGTCGAAGGAATTTTAGAGGGAGGGAAGGGGGATCGATTAGGAATAATCTATGGGTAAATTACTTTGGCGATCGATCGAGACGAGGGTGAAATAACGGTGCTAATAGGGAGAGGGGATCAAGATGGGGATAAAGATGGCAATGGAAGAGAGAAAATCCTTGCTTGAGAGATTTTCTTTTTCTGATAACTCTCTGATTAAGTCTCGTCTTGGATCGTGTGTGATCGCTTGAGAATGGGCTGAATCAGTATGTTGCACGGAACTCGTTTGATCAGATCAAGGTATTTAAGAAATTGGAAGGAAGGAGTGAAAAGATTAAAATTAATTGGATGGATGATAATGTAGTAATATGTAATGGAGCAATAGTATCAACGATGAGTCAGCAAGAAGGAGTCTCTTTCCTGGTAATCCTGATCAGAGTCCATTTCAAAGCAGGCCTCCAAACGACTCCAAGTCTCTAAATCCTCTAAAAAAGGATCAATAATTAATAAGTATCTATATAAACGTAAAAGTGGAAGAGATATTATAAGATTGAGAGGTTTCGTTCGATTTTAAGGCTGACCCATTTTATCTCGGTCATAAAACTTGTAACATCTTCGATATTAAATTTAACCCAACAATCAAACGTGGTTCTGGGTCACGTGTTGTATTTTCGACGATCCTTTTCCTTCTATTCATAAGTCCGTTTCGTTAACCGTCTGAAACAGAAGATCGTTGACTGCACCAGTTGGGGGAATGTACGATAATTATTCTTGGGCGCCATCGAAGCAACCGCGGTAATCAATGGATTGACCCCCCGCAACTTGGCCACCTAGTTTGTTTATCGCCATTACAACGGCTCACTTAAACGGTTGTCGACATTATGGTAAATTACCAAACGGCTCGGTTGCATCTGCGGTATATTTGCATTCGAGATTCCCCCCGCCCCTTTCCTTCCTCGGGTACACAACTTCTCCCATCAGAGTACTGCGCTTGACCCTAATCGAGCTTGAGAATTAATACGATTGGCCTTGTGCGCGAATATTCCAATTTCTTGGCTCCTCAGTCGATGAACGACATAAATCGTCTACAAAAATCGCAATTTTCTGTCTCTAATTATTCTCCATTCCTCTCTTCTCGTGATTAGAGGAATTTTTTAATTTGTCTCGCTTCAAATTAGAATTAAAATGAAACAAATTACGATTCCTGAAGATACGATTTATCTGGAATCTGGAAAAAAATGAAACAATATTCGTTGTAACGTATTTCTAATTTGTTATTGTTTGCACGAATTAAGGGAGACACGTTTTCGAATTAACCGCTTTAAATATGTACAACAAGCTGTAGAAAGCTGTTTGAAATCAAATTTAATTAAGGGAGAATTGATGCGGATGGGACGCATCAGTTCCACTCAAGATGTTAAGAATAATTTATACATATATACCGCTCAATTTCAAATTCATCGGATAACGCATTCGGAATCCCGAAATTGATTTCACAAACAATTTGCATCTCGCGTTACAAAGTCATTTACACAGATTAAATATACATACGCATACACGCATACACGGTGTATAAACACGCACACGTCTCCACCAGTTACCATTAAGAGATCTCTATCGATCGATCTCTTCCACTTCGACGTTAATTCTTCGTTAATTCGAAGAAAAATAGAAGCACGTCTTCTCCAAAACTTTTTCCCCACGAACGATCTTTCAACGTTAAAAAATACAGCATCTTTCGATTCCTTCCATTTCATAATTCGAAACGAAACGAAAAAAAAAAAATCTCCAACGAAATTCAAGTTCTTTTTTCAAAATTAACGCGCCACGGATGAGGTTCGCCGGCAGGTCGATGACGGACAAGCATGAATATTCGACGATGTACGCCATTTTGTCCAATTCTCTCTCCGTTAACTCCGACAAACTGGCCCAACATTGCGAAATTAACTCGAACAGACGAGCCACGAGTTGTACAACCATTACACGTAGCGCGCCCGCCTTACTTCCCTCGCGGAATACCCGAGAGAAATTGAACTTGAGCGGGGGGTAGTAGCTGGGTTTCACCATCTTGCGCGTCCCGTTAACAGTTCCGCGTGAATGCGCCGTTCAAGGCGGTTAATAGTTGCTCGTGGCAATGGAAGATTAACTTAGACGGCCGATCCACTGTCGCACGTACGTACACGCTGTGGCCAATAATCGGGGACCGGTTGCTTCTTCATTACCGATCGATCGATCTGGTAGAGGAAGAGAGGGAGGGAGAGGTGGCCACGGAGATTGGCATCTCGAGAGTATTGGTGATTCGTTCGTTTGAATGCCGATTACTGTTACAACGGTCTATTTGCCGGAGTGGCCGCTAATAGCAGCCTAGGAAGGAAGATGAGGCAAGATTGCTCCAAATTACTCGTTGGATGGCTCTGGCAGGGTGATAAGGATGGGGTATTCGATATTCCGATAGATACGTTAATCGGATATTTTTTTTTTTTTGGTTTCATTTCGAATCTCTTCTCCGGCGATTAAATCGAAATTTTTAATTTTAAAGGGTTTGTAAATATCATGTAATTTACGTTTCGATAATACGATAATAGTTCTCTTGTAGTCTTGTCTTTGTTCAGAGGGATGAGAAATTCGCCGTTTATCAGAGAATTGAAAATTGAAGGCCAGTGATTAATAAAAATCGCCAGGATGAGAGAAGAAAATTTCTTTTTAACTTTTAGACGTGTTGATCAACGTGTCGTGAATATTACTGTTGCGAAATTAATTTTAAAGGAACATGTTGAAAATTTCCATTATCAGGGAATTGAAATTTGAAGGCCAATGGTTAACAAAAATCGCCACGATGAGGGAAGAAAATTTCTTTTTAACTTTCAGACGTGTTGATCAATATGTCACTATTGCGAAAATGACTTTAAAGGAACAAAATTTCCATTATCAGGGAATTGAAATTTGAAGGCCAATGGTTAATAAAAATCGCCACGATGAGAATAGGATAACGAATTTTTTAATAATTTAATTTTTTTAATAAGGGAAGAAAATTTGTTTTTAATTTTCATACGTGTCGTGAATGTCTATTGTAAAAAGGAATGATTTTAAAGGAACGCGTTGAAAATTTTCGTTTAACGAGTAAAATAACGGTAGGGAAAAAAAAAATGAACGAAAAATTTATTATTCCATTAAATTTTATCAAAGTTACCGATTAATGATTCCAACGTTTTCGCGAAAGGTGTAAAAACTTGATAAGATATAAATGACGTCCGATAAATATTAAACGTCACTCAACACGGCCAATATATTGTTTTCCTTTTTTCCCTGTCTCTTTAACCTTATACCTTTGCGTTACCATTTTGAAAAAAAAAAAAAAAAAATCTATCGTCGCTTTTATTGAAATTTGACGGTAAAGATCGGATCGCAAAGCTTAACGCGAGAGTAAAAATATTTCCTCGATATACGATACGAGGGGAAATAAAAGAAAAAAAAAAAAAAAGAAAGAAAAAGAAAATGGAGGACAGATTCAAATCTCTTCAAATTTAACGCGCGTAAAAAGAAATATTTAAATCGATTGATTATTTCAAAATGAAAAAAACAACGAAAAGAAAACTTGATTAAAATATCATTTATTTTCGTTTTATTCTCTGAAATAAAAGATTATCAGATCGACTTAATTCCAGGTCCAAGATCAAAAAGACGTTTCTCGATAATTAACGCGGGGACAATGAAATCCGTTGCCCCCCTCCTTCTCCACCCAATGACATCGAATTATTATTCGATCAACGTTACGGCTCAATTACCCTTGCCAATATCCAATTAACCCGGGACAATAAGGGATTAAACAGGAAGTCGCGTTTCCCTCGATTCTCGGCAGGTTGTGGAGGAGGGTCGGTCGGTTTATTTCGCCGCGCGAAATAAGCAAATTCACGGAATGAAAAGGAGGAAGAAAAGGCTCGTCAGTAACAAGTTCAACCGTCTCCCTTCCGGGATTTATGATTCCCCATCCTGCGATGCTTTACGTGACCAGGATTTCCTATGGCCCGTGTGTATAATAGCAAAAATCCTCCCTTGGTCCGGCTCCCCAAACCCACTCTCCCTCCTCCCCTTTCTGACTTTCTATTTCGTCGCGAGAGAAACCGGCGGCAGAAGAGCCATTCCGTGTCGTCCTCACCCCTGGCCGCCGTATATGCCGAGACACGCCGTGGTTTATTCCGGTATTATGGTAAATACCGTAAGTAATAAAACTAGACGAGGGAAGGAGAGATCAAAAAAAAAAAAAAAAAGTAAAAAAAATCTTGGTTCGAGACAGTGTATAAGAATCGACGAGGGTGGTTTATGGTTTATTAAATTTAGGGGATGAGAAGAATTGGATTTTATAAGATTGAAAAATTAATTTACAGGAATATAAAGGGGAGAATTATTAATTATTAATTAAAATGTGAGAAAATGATTCTAATTATTTGTTCGTGATTTATCGATTTTCCAATATCGAGTTAAAAGAGTGTATCAAATTTTAGATTAGATGAACTGAATCAAAGCAAAGTCAAAATTGAAATTTTAACGTGCAGTGATAATAGAGATAATTCATATCGTGAATATTTTGAAAGTGAAGAAAACGCGATAATAGATTCGGATTTTCAGATGGATATTTTCGTACAAATTTCCTCTACTTTCCAAATTCCCCCGTGATGTCCCACGGCGACCACCAACATTGGGTGAAACATTGCTAAGGTTAAGGAGTCGTGGGAAAAGTAAATGGAAAGAAGTTGACGCTCGTGCAACTTTTCCAAGGTATCGGGGAACTACCGAGCAGCTCTAAACCACTTTTCAAGACTTATCGTTATTTCTTCGTCACGATTTTACGCCACATTCCCCGCCATCGATTTGCTCTTTTCGTTCACGCCAAGTAAAGCGTGAAAGAAAAAAGAAGGAGAGGAAAAGGGGAAAGAAAAGAAATGAGACAAGCCGATCAGATTCGTTCGATGACGTGGATCGAACATCGGATTAACCCGCTACGAGATGTCGCGGTTTCTCCGCTCGAAATCGATCCATTCCCGCCGCGTTTAATGAGGCCATGCCTATGGCTTTTCCTGTAATTCCGAATATTTACGGTGAATCCAGGGCGAAATGAAATTTATCCTGCCAAACGATCCCTCGATTTTATTCTTTCACATTGAATGTAGGATTCATGAAAGAAGATCCTAGATTCTGGGGAAAAAATTGACGCGAGAATTGTTTCTACGTGTACTTAATTAATTTTCGCTATTTCAGAGACAATTATTCAGAGACAATTTCGATAAATCTTTGTACAAAACTGTACAACTGCTCGAAGCTTTGTCATTGGACAAAGTTTGAACGAATCATTGGCAGTAAAGATTACTTCCACTTTATTCACTTTCAGCCGCTTTGGAATTTCGCGGGGATTCATTGCGACATTCATTTTCAACAATGAATACGAGGAGACGAAAGTTTAGGAGGAGTTTATTTGTTCAACGATTCAATTCAATTCTCGCTCAAGTTTCTTCAATATCGTCGAGTTTTAAACTTTTCGTCTCAAATGTACACAAAATTGCGCACGACAATTATACGCGTTATTAAGAACAGCTGTTCCCCTCCCCCGTGTTTACACGACGAATTTAAACCTGCCTCCCTCCACTTTACACCCTCGACGCTTGCCTTCTTCGAATGGAAACGATCTTTGACCACGAGACGAATCGTTCAATTTAACAAACGTATCCTGAACGAAAAACCTCCAAATTCCTCCTCTCGATTTGCACCTCCAATGAGGCGGCAAGTTCCTTCCTTCCTTCCTTCCTTCCTTCCTTCTGTCTCGAGCCTCGTCTCGGTTGACCTGTGGCTAAGGCGATATAGAATTGTTAAATTCGTGGACGAAGGCGGGGGTAGCATCCGCACGATGTGTCGACTGATAATACCTGGCTAACTAATAATTCAAGTAATGCCGAGTCCGATAAGTGAGCCGGGCGGAAATACGAGAGGTGCGCGGCGGTTTCTGCATCCGCGTTGGACCGCCGCGTTGCGCATGGCGAGGGCCAGATAGCCGGAAACTATTTCATGGCTAATGGCAGAGTTATGCACTTACGAATCATAAATTCCGCAATGGAGCGCATCTGCGCCGATCCCCTAACTACGCTCTGCCTCCGATCTGATCAATTCCCCGCCGTTTCCACCACCTTCCGCCTGATTGGTCACCGCCACCACCCCCTCGCTAACCCTCTTACGAATATCCTTGGTGATTCGCCCGAAATTTCCATTATTCCAGATTTTCATACTCTCTCTCTCTCTCTCTCTCTCTCTCTCTCTCTCTGTCTCTCTGTCTCTCTCTCTCTTTCTCTCTGGAGTGATTGTGCACTCTGTTTCTTACGTCTGAAATGAAAGAGGATGTTAGAATAAAGGAAAGAATGCAGACGTGATTTTATTTGTGATTGTTTCAAGTTATTATATTGAATATTGAATAAATGTGAAGGTAGAAATGATCTTGAATCGTTCACATTAATCTTTCTAAACGTGTCCTCATCCCTCTTCTCTTCCTCGTTTCCATATTTTTATTTTCTTAATTTAAAAAGCGGAGGAGCAAGCTTCTTATTAGATATACGGTTAATGCGGCGTTGCTCGGGACGTGCAAAGATTTATGCTTGACTTCTCCCCGCGAAACTTCTTCGAAATCACGAGAGAGGAACGTGAAATAATTCGCTCGAGTCGTTTGAATTGAATCGGATTCGTACGCGATCGTGGTATGAAAAATTAGCTTGGGAAACGGATAAAGGGATTTACTCGCAACACTCGACTCGATTCGGCGTACAAAAGCCGAAGTAATTTCGTACTTCGTTCGTTCGATTCTCGGCCTCGATAATGGGGACATACACGGAAGAGGGTATGGACTGGGATGGAATTCGAGTAGACTTGCAGGTCTACGCTGCGGGTACCGTTAGATACGGATGCTCGACAAATTGGCGCGATTACGAGGACAAGAACAAACTGGTAACAAATAGCGGCGAGTATCTTCTAATTGCGCGTGGAGAATTTGACTGTAGAGGAGGAGATGAGAGGAGGAGAATTGCGTTACTTTTCACCATTTTGCTTCTCGTTTCTCTCAAATTTTAGTCGAGATTTTTATTTATACGAGGAATACGATACCGGTTTGTCCGTACAGGCACATTTGTTGAAGTGGAGAAATTCCCGATATTTTAAATTTATTTGAACTTTGCGAAATAATTTACCAATACCGGTGTCGAGAATGATTTTTCAAGCCGATAGCAGATTTTTCAGCTTCTAATTAAATTTAAATTTTTCTATTATACGAAACGGAACAAGTTCGAATCGAGACTTTTAATTATAGAAATTTAACTTACGCGTGATTTGTATATCTCGATTAATATTAAAATTAATCAATCATTCAACCCTCGCCATTGACATTAATTCACCCGCATTTGGAGAATAGGAACTGGTAGGATGCAACAACGTCTCTCGACTTCTTTAAACTTTGATAAAACGGATCCATTGTGATCTTGGATTCACGAACGGGCACAAAAGGAAATTTCCTCCGAGAAGATTTCGAATCGCACGCGAGTATTCAACGAATTCGAAGAAAAGAGGTATTTCAAAGAAATAGCTTGGCCTCGGTGTTCGGGCTAAAAAAAAAAAAAAAAAATGCCCGGTCTAAAACTAAAAATTCTTCTCGCAGAAAGCGAGAAGGAGGGGAGGGGGAATACGATTTTATCGCACGAATCTTTCGACTGTTACTCATTTTCCACTTACTCTTAAGGAATTGTAATTTAACGAGATTTTTTTCCCAATACCGTGTATCCACGATTCTTCTTAAAACTTTTCGAACGGTGCAACGAGGGAGGAGTAAATTTCTTCTTTATCGGCAACGAATCGAGTTTCAAACCTTAAAAGTGAAACTACCCTGAAAGTTTTCCACCTTTCCTCCACCTCTTGAAAATTATCGAGGACGGAAAAGGGAGAAAGAGAGAGAGAGAGAAGGAAGAAACATTTTATCCGGAGAGATTTATGGAACGGGAAAACGAAAGGGCGAATGGAAGGGATCGGGAAGAATTTTCGACGAATATTTTCAACCCGTTTCGTTTCGAGGCGAAAGGGTTGTAAGGGACTAACGAGGTAAACTCACTTTCATCCTCTTCCTCGAGAATCGTTATCCTCGGCGTGTGATGATTCGGTGTAGAACGTAGAAATTACACGACAGGGATACGCGAGGAAAAGGGGGGTAGAAGAAGGGCTATTCATCGCGAGGGAAGGGTAAAAATTAGAGCGCACAGCTCGATGGCTCGTCCGGTGGTTTACGACCGTCCTAATTTCTTTTCAAAAGGAACGCGGCCCGCGCGAAAAAGGAAAACACCACGGGGGAAAAAGAATGAACGAAAATGTTGAAATGAAACTTCAGTTGTAATTCATTCTCGGCCGCGATGCGATTTAATTAAAATTGCGGCCCGGCAAAGATAAAAGGAACGAGAAGATAGAAAAAGAAAGGAGAGAGAAATGCATGGAGGCACGAAAAACTACCCCCTCCTCCCTTGCTTCTCAATGAACTTGCTCATTCTGTTTCGTTCCATTCCCCCCTCCCTCTCTCTCTCTTTCGCCATGCATTCTCTTCATCCACGAAATTTGTAAAAAACAAAACGGCCTCCAGTGTTTTCCAACCTTAATTCGAATCTAATTCAAAGTCTCGAAACCTAAACTATGAGATGTATTATGAGTTAGTTCTAATTCCAAAAAAGAAAAGAAAAAATTGGATTTAGACATAAATTTAATCTTTGGCTAATTTTGCCCGTCGGTTAAATTTTATTTCGCGAAGAAAGAAAAATGGGGGGGGAGGCGGAATGGATTATGCGGCGCTCGAGAATGCAAATGGAAGAGAATGAGAGAGAGAGAGAGAAAGGGGGGAGGAGGAGAATTAAAACGATTGAGAGTGAAATGTCTGGCGCGGGGAATGTTTCAAAGATTGGTCGAGTCTGTCTTTGCGACGGAGGACAATAATTTCAAGGGGGGGATGGAGGGGAGGGGCCTCTCTTTGCTCCTTTTGATTGAACCAGTTCGACCGTGTTAATTGCTTTCATGCTGTTCTTTCGTTTTGTACCGGCCTCCCTTTCGGATCGTACGCCGCGCACGCCGCTTTGTCCATATTTCTTTTCTCCTATTTCTCGTCGATGTCGAATTGGACGCATTCGTAAAATCGATCAAAGAAATTTTCTAGGTTTATGTTTCCTCCCTTCTTTTCCTTTTTTTTCTAATCTTCTCTATAAATGCTGAAAAAGAAAAGAGAATTTTATCCGTCACGATGAGAAACTCGAATTTCTTCGAGCAATTGTCGGGTGAAAATAATCTTTAATATATCTTATTATTTTTAACACGTTATGTTTGAATGTTAATTTATCAATTAAACATACCGTTTTAAGCAATAAAGATGATGTGTTTGTACACACAAAAGTAGCGAGTTAACAATTTGAAATAAAGAAGGAAAGAAGGAAATATATAAAAGTGAGCTACGGTAAATATTCACGTGTAGCAAGCAAAAGAAAAAAAGAATGAAGTATGTTAACAATAGAATCTTTGATATAACTGCGTGTGGATTTTTTCCAGAAATGAGATGAAATGGTGCTTATAACGTGCTACACGGTGAAAAAGTTTTTGCAATTTGACGAGAAATTTTAAAAGGAAATTTTAACTTCGAAGTATCGCCAAAACAATATATTATTATTATACCGAAATTTTATTACGAGTAAAAAGCTTTTGCAACAGTAATAATTTTCACGCAACAAAAAGAGATTAAGTTTTTGTGCAAAAGTTTTATCAAGTCATTTCATTATTATCGTTATTATTATTTCTTCTTTTTAAACTTAACGTGACTAATTTTGTTGGGCAAGAGGGCGCTAGTTTGTTGAATCGCGTCATCCCCGTCAATTATCATTTCAAATTTTTCCTCAAATTACAATTATCCCGTATTTATAAATATAAATCTTTAAAATTCTTCCTTCTTTCGACAATTCGTAAATATAAATTTCTCCCAAAATGGACGCAATTAATTTTCAGCCAATTAGATAGATCGTAACAAGTCGAACCGTAACAAGAAAATGTTCAGCGACTCAAAGATAAATATATATTGCTCGCATTCCGTTATACCGAAATAAATCATACACACCACCATTGGTGTTTCCAATCGAATTTGCATAATTCCATTGTCGGATGGAACTCCATTTCCAAAAACGTAGCGAGGAGGAAGATGGGCGTAGAAGATGCGGTCAGCGCAATTTGTCGTAGATAAAAGCCAAAGTCGGAACGAAACACGCTCACGTACGGCCCCCGACCGCATGATTTATAGCACAGTCGGTATTCGAGGAATTGCTCTAACTGTTGGTCGCTCCTTGAATGGACAGGATTGCAATGTTTTCAACGTTCTCGCGCTAAGGGTTTTCTAATTCACCTCTGGACACGCACACACACACCCTCCCTGCCTCGTTTCGATTCCTCCTCCTCCTTCTCCCCCTTCAACAACTCGTACGTGACATCTCGTTCTATTTAAAACTTGAAGCGTCATCGCGTAAGCAGCAACGGCGGTTTCTAATTTCGGATTTGCCAATTATAGGATCTGCGCGCGACTGAGGGCTCTGATCGAAAAAAGGAATCGATGAATACGATCGAGCGTCTCGCTTTCACGTTCGATGTTATTAAACTTGCGTGTGCTAACGAGAGGGGAGAAGGGGTGGGGGGAGTGTAATATCGAATAATAATCGAACGAAAAGAGGAACGAAAGGAGAAATTGAAAGAAACGAGATATTGTCGAATCTAAAATTATAATATCGACGAATTATTTTTTACGAAAAAGAGTTTCCTTTAAAATTAAAATTCATTTAAATGCCTGAGAAAGAATATCTAATTGCACGACTTGACTTGGTTCCAAAATCACCCACCTTTGTTCCGAACTTTTTTTAGTTTCACTTTAAAAATTCCACCCTAAATAAATAAATTAAATATATTTTCGTTTCGTTGCTTTGACAATTGTAATAAACTTGACATCTCTTTCGATTTGACGCAACAGATTCAATTTTCACACGCATGCTTTCGATCTTTTGAACATTTTAATTTTCTCCTCGTGCTGTGCACGGAAAAATCGGATCTGCCGTTCACGGCATCCACTATCCAAATTTTCCCAATTTCGCAAAGAGAAAAAAAAAGAAAAAAGGAAGAAGAGAATGCACTTTATTGTTCGAATTCGGGGCGAGTTTTATTCACGGAATCGGATTACATCGGATTCTTTTATCTCGAATCGGTAGGTAGAAGTAAGTAGAAGGCAGAAATAATGGACGACCGTGTCGCGATCGGAACGCATCGTGTCAAAACGTCCGTGTCAAAATATGGGTCACAGTAGAGCAATCAGCAACGAACCAGCCTTTTCGTTCTGGCGATGGACCGAGAATGGTTTGGGCTGAAGGGGGTGTGCTTCCAAGAGAGAAGGAGAGGAGGGAGGGGGAGGAGGAGAGAGGCTGGATTGGCGATGGAAATGGCGACATCGGTGGACAAGTCCTCGTTTTTCCGACGGCTGCAACGAAACGTCACCGTTCAATGGGAAAACACCGTCGCACCGTGCTCTCCGATTTTTCATTTTCACCGATCGATCGTTCCTCTGTTTCATCATAGTTCTCAATCTCTTCGAATTACAATCCTTCTACATCCACCAGTTTCGACACTCGTGTATGCGTGTGTGTGTATGTGTGTGAAAAAATTGTCCATCTTTTTTTTTTTTTTCTATTCTTTGAACCCGACTTGACTTCGAGTTGACCCAAGAAATGTTGAGATCGAAGCGATGGAATAAAGGAATAAAATAATAAATACTTTGTAATTATTTTTAAATTAAATAGTTTCTACTGAGTGAAGTAATAATAATTGATGGTGAACGATAGAACGAAAATATCGAATACGAATGGAATAAATAAAACCGAACTAAAACCGAATTAAAAATGCTCAAAGTAATTAGAAAATTATTATATCGGTTCATTTCCATTAAAATTCGACTAGAATAATATTGGAAATAAATTCAATAACGGAGAGTTGGAGCAATATTTAAATTATATTTTATCAACGGCACGTGTCAATATTGAACTATTGGCCGGTTAAATAAATGCATCCTTAAATAAATAATAAATTAAATTAATTTCCGGCCGATACACGACCTGTCACTGACACTCCACAAAATAGCACGAATATTTCGCCCCCGTTATTACATTATATCATTATCATAATATTCGAATTATATTATTGCATCAACCTTTCATCTTTGTTCGTATTCACTCTACGCCATACGTGTTTTCATTACATCACGTGTTACGCGTGAAATAAAAAAGAAACACTTGTGCACAACCTCTCGAAGGATTAAAAACCTGTTCTATCTCGAAACGGAGGAGAATCTCGAGAAACGAGATAGGGAACGTTTATTATCTCTGGCTTTTTCCTCGAAACCGGAGCAAAGGAATTCGAAATATCGAAACCGGTGGAGCTGGGCAAAATCGCGATTTCATAGTCCATCAAAACTCGATCTTGCTGCCCGTGGCGGCTGTAAATTTCGAAACTTGCCGCTACCAGCGTCGACCTGTATTCGCTCACAAACGAAACGCCAGTTTTCGAAGTTATTGGTTCCAAATCCGACCGATATACGCTTTATGTATCCGCTCTCCTCCATGCCCTTTTCGCCCGGTTGATTCCGCCGCTCTTCTTTTTTTCTTTTGCCGCTTCGATTCCTCCTCCATCCGCCTCCTCCTCTTTTTATCGTCGGATTCGAGTTTTCACCGCGTCCAGCTCGGTTTCTTTAAACGCACGGCCGTTCGACGATGATAAAACGGGCTACAATCGTTCGGATCTATAACCCTGCATTGTTCCCCGTGCGAGCCAATGATTTTTTGTATCTTGTAGTTTCTTTCCTCTCTGTGAACAGATACTGATGATAAGAGAAAGAGAAAATTAAAAAAAAGAAGGAGAGACCAATTTCATCCCTCTTTAACAATTAATTGTGCAAAATTGATACAGTAAATCTAATATATCTATATATAATTCCATCTTCTCAAATTTCAATTTTATTCTTATAAATTTAAGCTCGTATTATATCGTTTAAGCGATTCTCGACGATTAATCTTTAGACGAGAATCAAGATACACGAAGAGGATTGTATTTGGGACTTTTGTCACATTCTATCTCTGAGAAAAGCAGAATTGGAAGGTTTGTGGAAGAAGAAGAAATTAAATGAAATATTAAATTCCCGATAAAGAAATCCGTCACAGAGAGAAAGAGAGAGAATTTAGTTTACGTTTGCTAACGGCTTCCTTCAATTTTCCTTGTCCATCCTTTCCAAGAGTTGTATTTAGAGGAGTATATAATAAATTCCGTCGATGCTGAGAGAGGAGGAAAGAAATCGAATCCTGGTTAGTCCTGTTCAACGCGAGATTCCGCGAAATATAAGGAGTGCTACGTACATAGCAATGGAGAGCTATGTCCTATGAAATTAGATTGCTGACATCAAAATCAAAATGGACGAGATGAATCTGAAATGATCTCATTTCAATTTCATTTCAACGACAATCATTTGTGAAATTCTAATGCATCCCTTTTCGAAAATACTGTACTTTTCCTTGTTAACGAGAGAACGTTCGTTTCGTCGAGAATCAAGCAATGATTTGCATCTAGTAATTCGTAAATGGGTGTTCAATTATGGGAAGAATTTTATTTTACGTTGAATAATTTCGAGAACGAAACATGAATTTTAGTTACGAGCCATTTCCATGTCAGTAGTTTATGAATTATTTATTTTCTTTCCATCTCGAGAGATTTAAAATCGCCGTTTAATCCTTTACCTCCAATAACATCATCGATCCGAATTTAATTTAATCAACGCGATATAATTTTTCCGCCATTTGTTTAATTATTTTATTTGTAATTTTTAACTCTCTTCCAAAATAATAAATTTGAAGGAAGGAACCGAATGGAACTCGCGTTAAAATCAAAATCGCAATGCATAGATAATTTTTTCCGGGCAATAGTTTTGGATTTAAATGGAAATTCCAAAAGTTCTCGGTTACCCAAGTTTGGTAATCCCACATTTACGCGAGTAGTTCCAAGTGCAAGGTCTACTTTAATTCGAAAGTTTGCGCGAGTTGGTCGGTGAATAATTAAAACAATCCACCGAAGAACGATGATTCAGTACCAAGTTTTATCCCCATCCTCCCCTCCCTCCCTCCCTCGTCGCGCGCACTCATGGAAATCAGGTTTTGCCGGCTTTTAGAAATTCAAAAGAGATTTCGCGAGTTGTATTGTCATCCAAATTATTCAACGATCGCGTCGCGGAAAAAAAGCGAAAATTTTCGAAAAAAAAAAAAATGCGTCGCGGAAAAAAACAAAGCAAAGCAAAGCAAAACAAAACAAAACAAAACATCGAACACGATGTTTCGACATTTTCGTTGAACATTCGTCGCTCGTTACGAAATTCTGCATTACCATTTATATTGAGTTTCACAATGCCCAACAATTTCAACAATATTTCACCGAGTGTCCGCTTATCCTGCAATTTGACGTAGATGAACACGCTCGTAACACGTTGTATACGCCATAAGTACTCTCAATATAGAGGGAACTAGACGACTATATCTCTAATCGCTCAATTTTTGCCACCGTGATCACTTTTTTTTTTTTCGAAAAGTTGACCAATTTTCGGGGTAACTAATAGCTTTTTCGGTTATGTGGAACATTTTGTAGTAGACACGAGGGTAGGATAAAAATTTCATTGTCGCTTGAAATTTGAAAATGTAATTGTTGAGACGTAGGTTTTTGTGACCAAATTTCTTGATTGTGATCTTGGAAAGCTTGTACATTGTAAGATAGCAAGAGATCTGAATCATACAATTTCGAGAAAACAATATTTTCTATATTCTCTTTTTATTTCCCGATTTAAAATACCGTATCAAGTAATATCGTATCCAAACAATAAATTTTTAGATATCCACATTTAAAGTCTGAATAAATGTCGTCCATCTCCTCCGTTAAATTTTGTTACGAAATATTCGAATGCAGTAAATTTAAAAGAATATGTAAGAATATGTTCCACGAAAATCGAGCGCAACTCGATCAATTTTAGCCATTTTCTGAGAAGAAGCATCATTATTCTATCTATTCTCATACTATTATTCTTCAAATTCTGCGTGTATCCATCCATTTTTTTTCTTTTAAAAGATACAAATGCGAAATATAACAGGATGATCATAGAAATCCATAATTCTCTTCGATCAGGAAAGAAACATCTTGGAATCCTCCTTGACTCTCTCTTTCGATCGAAGAAGAAGGAAAGATTCTCGAAATCAAAGATCCACGAGACTAACACGTGCGTTCGTGATTTAATGCCACGAGGCTAATCTTAGAGCGGAGCGAGATTCCCAGGAACTGGAACCAGCGCCGGACCACGATAAAGCAGGCTACTTAATCCGCCGAGGTACACGAGATTTATGGGTCAAGGATCGGTGAAATCGCTCGGTTGCGCTTCGAATATATCCTTAATCGGACGTGGAAACCCAGTCTTTGAACTAGCACGGATGCAAAGATCGAAATGTAACTTCGATTGTCCTCTTATTCGTTGCCCTGCAACGATCCCTTCCCTCCGTTTCGTTCCGTTTCCACGAATATCGGTCAAAAGGGAATCGTTCCTCGCCCTCCTCCTTTGTGAAATTTTTTCCAATAAGTAATTTAAACGATTCTTTTGAGGCAACAAAAAAAAGGGAAATGTCGAGGGAGAATCGAGAAGGTTCCTTTTAATTCTTCCATCGATCGATTCCTTTCAACAATCTTCACTTTTGCTTTTCTGGATTTTATATCCTATATATATATATATATATATATATATATATATATATATATATATATATATATATATATCTTTCTTTCAAAAATTATCAACAACAAATCTTATAATAGTCTTCGTGATATCGATGAATCGGATCGAAAAAGTTTCCGGAAGAATTGGAAAAAAAGAGAGAGAGAGATATCTCGTTTCACAGATTTGATCTACAGATTCTTAAATACTATTTACCAAAGAAGCAAGGAGAGAGGTAGGTATAAGAAGAAGAAGAATCTGGAAGAATTTTCATTTAGATCGAGTGCAAAACCCTTCCTCGCCGGTGGATCAAACGAAAGGCAATTCCTCGGGGAGGAAATCCCGGGCAGGGGCGGCACACTTTCATCCCGTGGAAGATGTATTACTTAAAATCTTCGTGGTCGAACGATTCCATGGATCGATAAAGTGACGGCTCCCTCTCTCTCTCTTTCTCCTCGAAGAAAATCCTCGAGGTGACACACGTCTGACCGTCCACGTCGAAGTGGAAGCCCACGGCCACATCCACTTTTCTTCTGCATTTTTGCCACCTGACAACCGTCCCCCTCTCCCCACCTCTCCCAGGGGAGAGCCATCGTGGCCCCGGCTTAAAATGTGTAACCCACAGGTACAGTAGTCGAGGTGGTGGTGGTGGAGATGTCGACCGGTGATGGATGGACGCGCCAAAAGCAGCGCGTTCCCTGCGAAAAACTTCCAAGAATTGTTGAGATAGAAGAGAGAGACACGCTTCTTGTTCAGGAGGATGCAAACGGCCACCTCGACCCTCTTTAGGATTATTCAATTTCCACGTCCTCGTCCACTTCATATTCAATCGTTCCTTCAATTAATTAATTATTCCAAGCTACGAACGAACTTATTTCGTTCCAAGAAAGGATATTAATCTCGTGTACGCCATTATTGATTCATTAATTCGAAAACTTCGATCCTTTACGTTACGCTTGGCACAAGGATGGCACATCGAATTGCGGACGAATTCAATACGATTAATTACCAATCGCTCTCAATCTACAAAAAAAAGAAGAAGAAAGTGAGAGAAAGGAAGGGAAACCGTGAGAGAGAGAGAGAGAGAGAGAGGGGGAAAAAATACGAGTGCCACGGCGGTTCGAGGCGGTACACGCGTTGCCAGCGCGGAACGGTGTGTCCGTTATTTACGGGGGTCACAGCCGGCTGGAATTGTCATTGTCTGAAAATATGTTTACACCCGGGGGTTGAAATATACGGTCGGGATTCGGCCCAACGACGACCGGTCGCCTTCATTTTTCCACCTTTTGTCTCCCCGAGAACGTCACACTGTTCTATGGAACCGAAAGAGAAAGAGAAAGAGAGATAGATAGATAGACAGATAGACAGATTAGAGAGAGAGAGACTTGGTCTCGTTTTAATTTCGTTCCCATGTGCCGGTGACGCAACGTATGCGTCCTTCCCGTTTCCTATCCTCGTTGACGCGTCTTCCCCCTCCCCTTTCTCCCTCCTCTCGCGAAAAATGAAAAGAAATTTTTCTAAATTGCGCGTGCATGTGTCTAAAATCGATATAGTATAATAGTATAATATAGTATATAGTATATAGTATAATATATATAGTATAATAATAATAACGATGATATCGATCGAAGAGGATTGAAAGAATGAATAATCGAGGATTGATATTATATAGGAGGATCAATCATCAATAATTCGAAAGTGGGAATGAAAATTTCGTGGACGAGAAGGGGGCAGTATGCGATTTCGTATATAATAATCGAACGATCTCCACGAGAAGATCGCGAAAGAATTATTAAGGAATTCGCGGCGTGAAAATAAGTAATACATCTTAGGGCGGGGAATAATCGGCTGTCGGCCGTCTCGAGGAGAGAGGAAAACCGCGGGTGTACTGGAGCTTCTTGGATACCCGGGGGTGATTAATGAATCGAAAAAAATGCGCATCGCGAACGGCCAAGAGGCGCCTATACGCGCCTCGTGAAAAATTCCCAGACGTTTATTTCAACCGGATACCAACAGGCCAAAGGTTTTTCTTTTTCTTTTTCTTTTCGAAATTTATTCACCGGGTTGAAATCGCGGCGATAAATCACGTTGAATCAACGTTACGATTTCGAATTATCCGAGATTCGTTTCCACCAAAAACTCATTTCATCGTTTTGCAACCTCCGTTTTAATCATTGTTCATAAATTACAGGAGGAGGAGAGGGGAGCAGAGAGATCCGTTTGTCTCGGATCTCTCTTAGAAGTAGTTCCTTTCTGGTGAACTTCTGGTGGTGAATACCTGGGTGAAGTTTTCGGATGAAAGAACGAAAGGATCGAAAAATGAAGAGTAAATTTCGTTGTGAATGACGTTTGTTAAGATTTAATCGCCCAGTCCATTATAGAGAAAGTACATTTTAGAATTCGTCCACCGTTTGTTGACGATAATTTCCTCGTTTAATCTCGTGTTTGATAAAGGTGTACGATGCTCAAGAGTGCATATAATTATGTCATATATTTACGCTTGCATTTTCCTTTATTTCCTTTTAACTAGAATCAGAGTTTGGAAGGTTTATTTTCTATGTATATCCTTCGATTTCGAGCAATTCCTATTTATGAATAAATAAATCTTTAATTTTATATCCTTTTAAACAACCAATAATTATTTCGAATGAATTATACGATCAAAGAAATTTATTAATATTCGAATTTCGTTCGAATCTTTCTTTCTTTTTTTTAAATTAATTCGAATAATACCTTTCAAGGTATTAATTAAACGCAACGTCGCCCTCCATGAATATTAACAGAAAATTTCCGGAACTGTGTCTCGTGTAAAATAGGGCCGTGTTCCTGCAATTAATCCATTGTTGCCCAATTCTCCATGTTCGCCGAAGCTTCGCCAAGCTCCTTGGGGAAGTCTCGTTGTGCAGGATCCCTGAAGTGGAACATAATCTCTGCTCGAGCGTCTCCTCCTCGAGGATGAGGCATCGATTTAGGTTCTCCCGGGTTATGCATCCCCCCCTCTCTCCAAGGAAACGACGAAAAAGAACGAGGCGTCAAACGAAACGAAACTGAAGGAGACAAAAATTGTCGCGTTAATCACGATGTCGATCCTTTATTTTCATCTGTTACATTACGCCTCTTCGATTTCCGGAATATCTACGATAAATATCTCGATTAGAAAATTGTTCGAAGAACACCTTATTCAGAGACAAATCGTATCAACAGAATCAAACTACTTTTCATTCGAAACGATTCAAATTTAAATTTCGATATCGATTACATCGTCGTAACAATATATATATACTTGGATCAACAACGCCCACCGGTTGAAATTTCAATTCAAATCGATTAGTAGAATTGAATCGCAAATTCTTCCTCGCCAGGATCCGAATCGAGCGGAACAGATTGCACCAATTCTCTTCTCCCCTTCTTTGCTCACGCGTTTGCTTCTTCCTCGAATACCTGTGACGTGTATACCCTTACCAACAAATCTTTCGACCCTGCGCGCTCAATTCGCGAACGAGCAGGGAATCTTAAGGGAGGAAGAGGGTGGTTGGCTGTCGGTTCCAGCCTGTCGCGCAGCGTGGTTCAATTAGGTTCTAAAAAAAAAAAAAAAAAGATCGTCGTCGAGGTTAAAGGTACGCCGAGGCAAGCGCGCACTCCTTTCAACGGAATTCTTCTTTCTGCATATTGCGAATCACAAAAGGCACGGAGGGAAGGGAACGCAATAAACTTGGCTTTCAGACGGAGGGGATACCTCGTCGCAGATGGGAAACGAGATACAACTGAACGAAGTTACGCGTCAAAGCGGGCAAAGTTGAATGAAGTTTCATATATATATATATATATATATCTGTGTCTATCCACCCCGTTTCCCGTAAGCAATTACACACGTTGGCAGCTTGCTTCCTCCATCTTTTGCTATCCGCTAATTTGCAACAAACATTTCCGAACTTCTTTCTTTCTTTCTTTCTTTCTTCTCGAAGCATTGGAATGAATGGCAAGCACAGTATCAGGGTTATTAAATCGCTATCCGATTGCTCAACTTTTTCCTCAACAGGCAAACTAATCGGGGAGGAGGAGGAAGCTGGGCGAAAATTGGTGTCTGCTTATCGGACACGCGGAAAAAAGCCTCGAAATACGCCGGTGGAATAAATTGTGGAGATGTTGGGGAAACGTTGTCGCGAGACAGGTTGTTCCTCGAAGGAAGGGGCCAATTATCGTCGGCTACGTCGTTTCTCACTCGAAAGAGAGAGAGAGAGAAAGAGGGAGGGAGAGAGTTGGCAGATTTCGCCCGACGCGCGCAATTATCGTCCGTTTAAATTGGATCTTTCTTTGCACCGATGTTTCCCCAGTTCGCCAATCCAAACGTCGATGAAACGGAGACACGAAGAAGGGATTCGAAGAATTACTTTCGAATTCGTTTCCTTTTTCTCGAGTAAAGTTATCGCTTTGAAGAGAACTGCGTGTAATTATAAACAATAAATATAAATAATACAAATAATGCAAATAAATAATAATGCAAGGCTAAATTTTTCGTGGATTTTTAATAGCTGTTAATAATTTATTCCTCTATCGATCGGCTCGTTTTCTCGTATTTATCTTCGATCAAATCGCTCGAAAATTGGAAAAATAATTTCCAATCGATATTTCTTATCCAACTTTTGTTCCTCTTCAAAAGAAATACGAGATATATCCGCTTTATCCGCGTTTGCAGTTATCAGTAACGGGGTCGATACGATAGAGAGAAATATTTTTAAATTCCCCATGAATCGATATCAAAGAGAAGCTAGGGATCCAACACGCGAAGAGATCAAAGTATTATTAAGCCTGTCTTGGAGCAAAACTTTCCTCCCTCTTCCTTCCTTTGATTCACGGTTCTTCTTCGGGCCCCGCAGAAGAAGATCATCGCGAGAAATCGACTCGGTCCGGGAGAAGGGAAAGTTCGAGATCACAGGCTTCTCGTATGCGAACCCTTTACCCCTCCCCAACACCTTTGCCACCAGCCTCCATTCACCATGTTTCCAACTGGCCACCAGGTTTATCGATTATATCCTTGCGGCAACCATCACGGTTTTTCCAAAATTTAGCAAAAAAATGTCCGAGAGAAAGTCGATCGGGGCGCTTTTTAATTCCGATCTCTTTTTGTCGCGTATAAAGAGCGATCGAGTTTTCGAAACGGTCATTTTCCGGGCACAAAGGCCCGGCCAGAAAGGGTTCCGCCGTTTATTTTCAATTTATAGCCTTTTTGTTCCACGGGAGAAGGGGAGGGGAACACCTCCCTTTTCCGGTTCGGTTGTTTCTGCCTCGCCAAGCGGCGTCCCAGAATTTCATATTTCCAGAGTAGAGGGAGAAACTATCATTTGATCGAAACAAAAATCCTCCCCCCCTTCTTCCCGATTCTATATTTCATTTCCACGGAAGAAGATTTCCGAGTTTTAAAGATTTTTCCAAACTCTCTCTCTCTCTTTGCTCCTCTCCGTCGAATGGAATAGAAATTCGAAGAAGATCGAAGAAATAATATTCCAACTTCTCGAATCTCGGCTATTTAATGGAAAACGATCCCGATCTATCCAGGAGAGACGACCAATACTTTCCTAAGATAATACCAAGAGCGGAGTAGAAAGTTACTTTTACCGAGCGAAATTAATTCCGATAATATTTTTGGCCGCGATATCGCCCTCCTTCCTTTTTTAATTATTGCGTCAGAATTTGTCGTAGCTAGGGGGAGGCGGCGGCGCTAGTTGATAGCCGAAACTCCGCCGACTTGGATCCGCGGGGCTAATCTCGTTTAGAAACTCGCCCCGACATTTTATACGAACCTTCTAGCCGGCCAAGTATAACGAGATTACGATATCCAATTACTCTCTCTCGAGCAGAGGAGGAGGGAGGGTGGTTGGGTACAAAATTTCAACGTGGACCCTAGCCTGGTAGGTGGCGTAGCGTGGTGTAGACGATACTACACCAGGTTTGGTTGAAATTGAAAAATTACACGGTCACCACGGTCCGTGGAGAACTTGTCCGGGAGGACAAGGGTGGAGAAAAATGTTCCATCGGGGATGTATAAATCGTGTAGAAATCGCTGATTATCTCCGCCCGTGCGTTCCTTTATTCCGGGACGGAATGGAACGGGCAGGGGTGATTGTACGTACGATTTCGTAACGGCGCTGAGGGGAAGAGGGAGGGGAGACAAGTCGGTGCTCTATGTTGAACGCGATACGTCAGCCTCTGTCTCTAAATAAAAAGTGCGCGTTCAATCTTGGAGATTGTTGGAACGATTCATGATAGCTCGCCGTGATATCCGTGATTGATTAACGGTTCCAAGGAATGGTACACTCCGCGACGAAAGGAGTAATAAAATACTAGAAAATATATTAACGAGATTCTTCCTTTCGCAAATTGAATCTTCAACCTTAACGCTTACATCTTCTTTAATATTTCTTAAAAATGTTACCTCGACCTTCTCGAATATTCGAGGAGAATATAATTTCAAATATTGCTTCTACAATTCGATAAACTATTTCATCGATCCATTATGTTATAAAATTACGTTGAACAAGATGGAGCAATAATTTGATAATAATTTTGTCGCGGAATGTAGCTACCTCGGGGTTCAACTCTGGCAAACTGAACACGTTTTAGTATCGACAAACCCAGAAACATTTCTCTACATTGCGCAAAACATTTATCTCCTGTATAAGGAAACGGCGTGTAAGATGTACCGCTAGGCGGCGGCCTTTTTGCGCGATCGCGCCGGTAATATACACGCGGTGCTTGTCACCGATTAATCACCGGTCCACGACAAGGAGAAAAGGTTGTCGAGGATCGTGTCCAGGATCCGGTTATGGAAGCTTGAATTTACGTAGGAAGGTGAGCGCGCCAGTGCCGACAGAGGGAACCAGGGGGGGATCCCGTTGGAACGGGTGTCCCGAACAAGGCGAGGAGAAAGTGAAGGGGGAAGGGGAAAAAGTGGACTTACATGGCGCGCTGTGCTATTGGCCGTTCGTGTGTGTGTGTGTGTGTGTGTGTGTTATTTGTGCCAACGGGTCGAGAAACAATGCGATGAATCACGATGCTGAACCCCTGCTATCGATTTCGCTCCTCGTTTTGCTAACTTTTTCGAATCGGATTTCACCGGGACCCTTGCGAATCCCCCTTCGGGAGATATTCTTTTTCTCCCGTTGATCGAACAGGAATCCTCGAAGAACCAAGTGTTTCGAGCCTATTCGATAGTTAATGGATGGTGGACGAAAGGAAGAAGGATCTTTGCTTATCAGAAAAGGATTTTGGACTAAAAAATATAATATAATCGCTGAAATTCAAGAATCTTATTATAAACGGGAAGGGATCTTTGCTATCGATTTTTCGAACTAAGAGATTTTCTTCTCGATCAGGAAAAGGATTACGGACAAAAGTATCATTTAAGGAGTTGCTGGCTCGATAGGCGATCGCGAAAAAGGGACGAGAAGAAAGAAAGAAAGAAAGAAAGAAATGAGCACGCCGACAAAAGAACTTTCGCTCGAAGTCACAGAAGAAGAGAGTCAACGACGTGTGCCGGGTCGGTGAATTCAAGTTTAAAGTTAATCCAAAACGCGTAAGGGGGAGGAGGAGCTCGAGTTAAGTTCTGGTTCCATACGAGTTGGGCCACGATGGACCACATTTTTCTAACTTAATTATCGGAACGGAGCGCGAAAAGGGAAAGAGGGCAAGTTTACCGTGGCGAGCGCGAAGCGTTGAAAAGTTTTCGATTTAACTCGAATCCCTTGCTTCGTTTGTGTCCACTGTTCGCCGCCTCTCCTCTCTCCATTAACTTCGATCCGTTTCGAATTGCTCCCCTTATCGAATTACAGCCCGGCATTTTTCCGTTGTTAGTGGAACGGATGTGCTGCCTGCCGATTCGTTTGATCTCTCTTCTCGAGAATCTTTCGACGCGACAGAGATTCGTTTACGAATTTACGGTTATGGACGGTTACGGTTCCAACAACCTCTTTTATTTTTCCAACTCCGTAATTGTCCTCCTCGGTTGTAATCGCAGTTTCGAAACTCGGTAACGTAAAAGGCAGTGATAGTATCGAGTTCAACTGACGAGAGTGCAATCTTGGTTGCGACGCTTGATTGCGTCACAAGAGTTATTTCTAAGTCCAACGCGTCCCACTTTACGTAAGAAAAATTCAGAGATCAAAAGAAGAGATTAATTGATATGATCATCTGAATTTTAATGCGTTTAACGGTAGATCCAATTTCGTTCCATTACGTATCTAGCTCGAACAAGTTCGTTTCTTCTTGTTGAATTAAATATAGTTTTAATAAGCTCCCTTAATAACGAGATGTTTGTATGAACGTTTATGGGAAAATAATCGTGCTGCGGGAGAATTTTCCCCATGTAACGAGGATAACAAGGTAAAGTAACATTGAATTTGAAATTATTATACATTTGTACACACAAGTTTATCTAAAAATACGCGGAGTTTACGAATTTTGAGATAATTAAATTATCCGAGAACAAGAAGCAAACCGCCGAACGTATTTTTCAAACCTCCTCCCAAAAAAAGAAAAATCAAATCGACAGATTCGACTTGCCTCGTATCCTACGTTTCGGTTCGAAACGATTCGAAACGTTCGTTTCTGTTTGCACGGATCATTCAAACATGCGGAAACGCTGATCCATCCACACCGACGCGCGAAATATAATCGTTCGATTCGCAAAGCTCGGCAAAGACTCTCTCAAAAACGGGCGGGGAAAACGGGGATTCGATCGGGTGGAAACGAGGGGGGAGAGGGGGACCACGAGCATGCCCTTTAATCCCCTCGATTACGACCTCAAAGGCGTCACGCGCGTCTGAAGCTCGCAAATTGCCGGCGGGCCCCTCGTAAACGTGTTCGAGCTAATACACGTCTGTGTCGCGATTCGTTTCATGCGAACGCGGCCCGTCAGATCGAGTTTGTCCACAGATGGGGCACGTCGTCCTCGCCAAACCCCCGCGCCGCCGCGGGGCATGGATGACGAGGATACGTTCTACGGGGAATTCCGCCGTCGAGGAATATGTACACACACTCACACACATACACAGAGAGAGAGATGTCGTAGCCGAAACGAGGCCCGGGGCATAAATCCGGCGAAGCGATCGCGAGCCGCTGACGTATTGTATAATCGAAATCGAGATTTTATACGGGAGTACACCCTTGAATCACCATCGCGAGGGATAGCGAGGCGAGACGTGGGGGGAGGGGATGTTTTAGGGGATGTCTGATGTTTGATAAATTTATCCTCAACTTCTTGCGAAGAGGAGAGGGGGAGAGAAGGGGCTGGAATGGTACTTGGGATTTAAAAATGGCCGAGGAGTTTGAAGTTCGGGGAAACGGTGCTTTTGATGCGGATACGATTTATGATCTCCTTAAAGGGTGGTCTTTTTTTTTTTTTATTTTGCTTTTCTTCCCTTCTTTTATTCTCCCCCCCCCCCCTTCGTCGAGGAGTCGAAATTGTTACGAGTGTATGCTAATGTCGATATGATGTGTGATGATTTGTGATCGAATGAATCTTTTATTTATTTTCTATGTTCAATTTATTCATTCTAATTTGTTTATTTTAATGGTAAGTTTGTTTTTTTTTTTTTATTAAATTTGAAGAATTTCGAAAAAAATGAAATTGATCGTGAAATGAAATTCGTACGAAATGTTTGACCCTTCGTTTAATAATTATTTATCATTAAATTGATTATTTATATTTTTACCAATTATTGTTTTACCAGGAACATTTTCATTAATTCAATCGCGAATTTTATTTATTTTTAAATTGTTATTGAATCATATATATATGTTTATTAATATTTCAATATAAATGCACAAACTATCCCTAACCTAGTTTAAATTAACGAAAAAATACGAATGCGAAGGGATTAAAAAATACAATCAATCCCCATAAAGTTCCCTTATAATATTGTTAATAATATTGGCGATAAGTTTTAATTATTATTTTCAATCCATATTTGAAATACCTCCAATGGACAACTTTTCCAATTTTAAATTTTAAAATCTTCTCTTCGCAAAGAAATACACCATAATATCAAACGTATAAGAGCAGTCAATCGCTTCCTTCGAATTAACAAGTAAACGATTATAATAAGAATTCATTTTAATCTTGCTCCCCTCCTCTCCTGCCTCGCTCCTACCCCTATTTTCCTCGACGCTTGAGCTTAATTGAAAACGTCACAGTAATTTTTCTTCTTTTTTTCCCCCCTCTCTCTTTCTTCCCCCTTTTTTTTCTTTTTTTTTTTATCGAGAATGAGCTCGTTCTCCATTACTGGCCGAGAGTATAAACCAGGGACGGTTGATCGACGTAAGAACCAACAAGAATGGACGAGGTATTGGATTAACTGTCCGATTCTGTAGAAAGATTACCGGGCGCCGAGTCGGACAGTGGGAAGAAGGTTAAGATTAGAAGAGAATCGATTCTCAAAAGAAAGAACGGAAACCGATCCTGTTGAAAATTATTGCAAGGGACGGCGAGAAGAAACCTATCTTTTAGACTAGATACAAAACGAATAAAACATGATGGTAATAATAATCGAAAATTTTTAATATCTTTTTTAATATCGCAAAATTGATTCGAGGATATTTTCTTCAACTCGTAAATTTTTACACTCTTCACTATTCTATATAACAATCTCATTTATCCTAAAATTATTGCAAGGGATGGTGAGAAGAAACCTATCTTTTAAAGTAGATACAAAACGAATAAAACATGATGATAATAATAATCGAAAATTTTTAATATCCTTTTTAATATTGCAAAATTGATTCGAGGATATTTTCTTCAACTCGTAAATTTTTACACTCTTCACTATTCTATATAACAATCTCATTTATCCTTATCCAACGATCTTCTTCAAATTTATAAATTTCAATGTCGAGGAACGCCAATTTTCGACTGGAGAAAATCGAGGAAAAAAGGAAAATCTATCTATCTACCTCGAAATATATCGAATCGTCGAACGAAAGTGGAAACAAGGGCGGTAAAACGGTTCGATCAAGCTGCGATATTTCCGATTGATCGCGAGGGCTGGGTTACGACGACGACGACGACGACGACGCCTTACCACGAGTTCCTCGGTCGAGGACAATAATAAGAAGGAGAAGAAGGGGGAGGGAGCGGTGTGGGCGGTCGAGAATTTATCCCCGGCGAATTCTAGCGTCGTAAAATCGAAGCGGATCGGGCCGTGCGCCCAGCCATAAATAAAAACATGAATAAATGCATCAAACTCGATCCCCTCCCCCCACGATCGGCGAAGACAGAGGAGTTTCGGCATTAAAATTCAAATATAATCCCTCTGAAAGCGAAACGCGCACGATTGTGCAACAGGATCGGTTGTTCTTGAGAATAAGATCAACGGAGGCATTTTATTGCGAGGCACGGGAGGGGGAGGGAAAAACGTTCTGTCTGAGGGATGTAATTCAAGTAATGGCTTGATTCAGCGAGATCGGCGAGATCCTCCTTTTCAGGACAAGATTTTTCTTCGAATAATATTGCATTGCGTAATTATTGATATTAATATATAATATAATAGTATAATGTAGGATTACAAGTTAGAATAAATATCTTAGATACATCTATTAAATGTTGCGATTATTATATTCAGTCTACGTGTTTTGCTAATTAGATTATTTAATCCAAATTGTATTTGTGTAAGAGGCAACTTTTTTAGAGAAATTAAGCATTTGTAATTTGATTTTAAAATTTATCAATTTTATTACCTCGTACAAATATGATAATTTCGAGCAAATCTATCCACCACTTTTTTTCATTTTTATTCATTATTTTTGAAACATGAATATAATCTATGTACAAATAAAACTTATCTTCGTTATATTTTAAACGTCCATCACTCTCGAAAGAGTTAAAACGGATATAAAGAGACGAGCTATTTAAAAAAAAAAAAAATACAACGTCTTTTCACTGGAAGACTCTTTCTTGAAACTCGATAAAAAGACTCGATAATATTAAAGATTAACGCTTTGAAACTGGAAAGTCAATGGGCTTTAAAAGAAAGGTATGTAGAGGGGACACGATATTGGGATCGACACGTCGCCGACTCAATTTGCGACGTTTCTCAATTTCCACCTCTGTCCCTCGGTAAATCTTTCGTATCTTTTTTCCAGCCTGATCGAACGAGCCTCGAGCTGTACAAATGCGAAATTTACGGCGGAATGGACGATCTTTAAGAGGATCGAAAAGTAAATCACGTCCCTCCCAATGTTTCTCCCCTCCCCAGTATCGGCGCGATAAGAAGTTTCATACCGGCCCACCCACGCTTTTGTCCCGCGCTGGAATCGATGAACTTGTCAGCTCCGTGTGTATAACTCGTTCTCTTCTCGCAACCCTTCCTGGGAAGCCAATTTCGTTCGATCGTCCCGCGGGAGGGAAGCGAGGTGTATCTTTGGACCGATTCGAAAGAAGAGACGAGGATAAAGGAACCTTCCTCTCTCTCTCTTCGTTACTTCTTACACAATGTCGTACAATTCGAGCCAGTTATCTTGTGGAAATCGATCTTGGAAATTAGAGGAGAGAGGACAATTGATATATTGCCACATTTCAATCCTTAAACTCGAGAGGGGGGAACAACGATCCCTTACATGATCGAACGGCACCGATCAACCGGAATTGCATTCGCCGATCCGGATAGCTGGATATCGATTATTACTTCGAAACTTCCATCTCGAAAGCCATCTCGATTCATCTCCCGTAACCGATTCTCTTTCGCGACTTTCCATCATTCCGGAAGAATGGACGAAGCTTCTTCGAAATCTTCGAAAATCTTCAATTCTAATCCGAAAACATTTCATTCCTTCTTGCAAGTCGTATATTATCGTATTAATTTTAACCACGTGAAAATGTCGAAACGAAAGCGATACCCGAAAAGTCAGGAGAGCCGTCCGAATAAATAAAACTGGTCAGAACTGTCGAACGTTGAAGGATGTTTCCGGATATATATATTTGTTCAAGATACGAGTAAATGAAGTGACGTAAAACCGATACGGTTTCGAGATGTACCGTTGATTACCGGCTTTACCCCCTTCGTCCGGCGCAATAAAACGCGAGGCAAAGGCAAAGGGGGATGAATCCTGAACGCGCGTATTAGCTTTGAAAAAAATTCATCATAATTTCCGTGATACACATCCGTAACAAAACGATATATCGGTTGGTTCTGCTTTTCGCCAGAATCCGTTTTCACCCGTTTCCTGAACCCTCTCGTGTCCTCCTTCCTCCCCCAGGACATTTATCAAAACACTCTCCACCTCCTCCTCCTCTTCCTGCTCGAACAAGCGTATCGACGAGAGTTCGATGGAAACAATCGGCGGAGGGGAAGGGTGGAGGGAGGAAAAATTTCGACAACGCATCTCGCCAATCTGGGATCTGGGTTAATCCGTATATAATTTAAACTGTCAAAGGGAGAAAGGGGCTCGTGACAAGGCGATCGATCGCCAACAGATTTCCATTCGTCATTTCCAACAGTGATACAAAATGTCGGCCGCATTTCCTTCGATTAATTCGACCATTATTCCTCGATGATCGGAAAGGAAAGAGAATCATTTTGATTATTTTGAGGGAAGGAGGAGGAGGAGAAGGGATAAGAGGAAGATAGAAGGGAGAGAGAGAGAGAAAAGAGAAAATGGACGCGTAATCCTGTTGGAATTACGCAACGAAGGTGCGAGGGGGAGGGCGGGTGGGTGTGATCCTAGGAGAGACGGCTCCCTTCGGACTATCAGATATTGGAAAGTCTTTAGGATTAGAGGCAATCACGAAGGCTGTTACCAAGTTGTCGGAGTGACTTAACTTTCGGACGGGGAAAAGGTCTCTTGATGCGTTTTCGATCGTCCATCGGCGGCCACGTGACGGCAATTCCATAATAATACGTCAGCCCGGGCTAATGCTCGAGGCCGATGGGACGACTTTTCGATTTTACGGCCTCGCCCCAGCCACGGCAACGATTAATTTCCCGCCCGTGGACGTTTCCACGTACCATCGTGTGTTCAAAGAGGAGAAGCTTTCCTTTCCTTTCCTTTCCTTTCCTTTTCGAGAGAAGGGAATCGACCACGCGTCGATGGTTCCTGACGTGTGGTCTGGTTGCGTTACTGGCCCCTGCTCGATATTCCGCCAGAGATAACCAGGAGGATCAGCATTTCAGGAGAATATAAATGGATGGAACGTCGCGAAATCGAATTCGAGCGGATATCGTTACGTATTGTAGGAATGGCGAGGCGATGATAAGACGACGACCTCTTTCTCCGCGCCGGCGATACTCGAGGTGCGACTCGAGATCACGAAAACTCTAAAAATCAATCGAACCCCGCGACTCTGTTGGAAATCCGGCCCGGTAATCCAGTGAATGGCATCGAATCATCCTCGAGTTTCTCTGAATTTCACGAAGGAGGAGGGGGAGGAGAAGAAATCTGGGTCACAGAGCGCGTAACAGCGGTTGACGGAGGCCTGATTCCGCGTAGGCCAACTTTTTTAACAAGCGGCGCATCCGGAACGCGATAAACAATGGGGACGAACGGGCGACCCAGTGCCGAGGGCACGTAGAAATTTTAACTCGAGTTGCCGCCACGGGATCTCCTCCGTCGGCCGTGGCTTTATCACTCCGTGTCCCGCCGCGACCAATGGCGCGCGGCAACCGCGGCTCGCTTCCTCTACAACGTCAGCTCGCAGCTGCGCGACAATTCCAAAGACATAAAAGCCACTGGAACGTGAAAAAATTATGCACTCCCTTCCCGTATTCTGTCACAAAATTCATTCGAACTGTCCCCGTTTCCTTCTTTTTCCCCCCCTATTTCCTCTCTTTTCTTCCTTTCTTTGCCCCTCCTCTGTCTTATTTCCTCGCTAGTTCCATTTCTCCAGGATATCTGCGTCAATCTGTTACCCACTTTTCTTTTCACAGTTTCATTTGTTTCCTTCTTTTATTCCAATTTCTAAGCTGTAATTTAACCGATTTTAGGAAATTTTTGTTATAATCCGTGAAGTTTTTTATTCGACAGGGAAGAACAAGTACGCGATTTCCGATTTTTTTAATGTAACAAATTTTCTGAGCAAATTTCTTAAAGATAAACGAATAAAATGAGTATCTTTTTTAAATTGGGAATCGATATAAACCAGTTCAATCGAAACACGGAACAAGGATCGTTACGACAAATTTTATTCCACGTATCGTTGAAAAATACGAAAAGTTTATATACGAAACGCGCGATTACGGTGTGCATATATCACCGATTTCAACGAACAGCCACGAAGGCAACAAGGTTTTTCGTATTTATCGTTGCGCTGCTGGAGATGGAGAAGCGTCTACTTACGAGGAGGAGGAAATGGCGCGACCCGCGCCACGCAACCGTGGCGCTCTCTCTCTCTCTCTCTTTTGTGGAAATTTTTCGCATTCCGACCCTCTGCGGACCATTACAAAATGGCTCGCGGAGAACGTGCGGAACATAATAGGAGGGGCTCTGCTCGTCGCCGTTTTCGTCGCGGAGGCACGTCCGTGGAACGAAATTTCTCGCTCGGCCAAGAATCAGTGTTGGTTCGGCGGAAAATTCAGAGGGAACGTGGTATTGCGACGTCCAAACTTGGCAAACGAGCGGAGCCTGCCAAAACGCGATTAGACGGCTGCTTATTTTTCTCCTCCATTTAATGCCCACCGTATAACCCCCTCCCCCCGATTTATTTCACGCCAATAATCGATGACGAGAGGTGTCTCGTTCACGTGTCGTGAATAAATAATGAAAGATAAGGTTTCCTTAAGTTCGAATATTAAAAGGCGGGTATTGAATTTTGAGTTTGCTTGACGAAATCTTAAGAGAGTTTAGGATAAGATTCTTTTTTTTTTGAGTAAATAAATTTTTCTTTAAAAAAGATTGTTATTTTCGCAGTTGTTTGTGAAAGATTTCCTATTTCATCGAAAATACGATTACATTATCCATTCTTTATGAATAAAAGTTTCTTCTTCCTGATAAATCGTTTCCAAAATCATATCATTTTAACAAATTCGATTGATTATATATACGATTCGAAGCGTTTCTCTCTTCTTGTACGATTCAATATTACCACGGTATATAGAGAAAGTGAAAGAAATAATGTAAAATTCTTTCCACTATCCAATATGCTACTATAAAACGACAATGGGCAACAACAATAGCGAAACGTTCAACACTATTTCCCTTTGGAAAATATTTCTCCTTTCTCCTCCTCTTTCTCTCTTTCCTCCTTCCCCCCTTCTCTCGTAATGAAATTACAGTTTCGATTTTCAATCGGTTCCTCTTCATAATCCATTTTGATCGGAAAACTCTCTCTCTCTCTCTTTCTCTCGCGATCCACTTTTCACGATGACTTTGCCCAACGCGGAACGAAAGCGGTTGGTACGAGCAAACGCGTGTACATATACCGATGTACCACGCCGTATTCAGTGGAATCGGACGATTCAATAAGGAAATAATGGAAAATCCAGTGGCGTAATAACAACGTTCCGAGGCGGGGAAGCGCGCACCACCTATAAATTGCAAAAATTACTGACACTGGCGGGAATGGAATTTATAACCCGGGCTGATTGAAACTTATCTAACGCGGCATCGCGTCGGACGTAACAACAAATTTCCAACGGAAACGCGCCCGTTCCCTGTACCAACAAAACCAGATCGAGATGACGGATAAACACGTACGTTGAAAAGGAGAAAAAAAAGAAAAGGATATTTTTAATTTTCGACGCGATTAAATTATCCTCCTTTTCTCCCCGTTTCGCATCGACGATAACACGAACGAAAACAGGAATTCTCTCTCATAAATAATACCAACCATCTCTCGTAAATTGCGAAAGGAGTTCACACTCGATCGATTTGTTAGAATTCTCTCGATCGAGTAACACCTCCTTTCAATCGAGTTGCAAAAGGAGAAGGTAAGATCGATAATGGTCGAGTTCCAACGATCGTCGCAACAATAACGAGGCGTTACGAGGCGAGAAGGGTCTGATTGCTGCCCTGGCAATTCGAACGAAAGAGGGCGCAGCAATCCGATTCCGCCGTGGCCGAAATTAGTTGGGGAGAATGAGGCGAGAGGGAGGAGAGAAATATTAAAAGGGAGTCGCGGGCGAGGTGGCATTGTTCCGGTTGCGACTCGTGAAATGGGAACGGGGACGTTCGGGCCAATAGATTTTTATCCCGTGTATGTAGGCCGCGTCGTTCTCCTCGCTGATAGAATTATTCCCCGTCAAAAGGTGGAATCTTCTCCTGGTGGGATCGCCCGAGGGGGGAGGAGGCGCCAGCCACCCCTTTCAGCCGCCATTTCTCGCGAGAAGCCCCCGTTGGAAACTTGCCCCTTAATTAGGTTGTCGATAATTTTGTCGAAAAATTGACGAGCACAAAGGGAGAAGCGGCTGTACTGTAATTAGATGAAACGCGAAAGTTACCCCTCTACTCCTTGGGGAAGGGAATGAGTCGAGAGAGAGAGAGAAATAAAGTCTCGAGTGTTTAACCTACGAACGGTTAGAAAAAAAGTCTTCCCTCGACCAGACATAATTAGTTGGTCGAGTTAACGCCGGCCCCCGATAAAGTCGCGAAAGTATATCAAGTATCGAAGAAGCTTGACCGAGTTTCGAAACGATGAAACGATGAAACGACTTTTGCGCATCCGTAAGATTGCGATAAAAATGGAACAATCGAGATTACTTAATCGATGATTGTTTTAGAATTTAACTCTCCACTTTGCCTCCTTCCAAAAAGATATAAAAGTTTTTCAAAGACAATTTCGTCGTAAGAATATATTTAAAATCTATTTCGAATATAATGATGTGGAAATAAAGCTTCGACCGGCCTAGAAAAATCGCCAGATCACTGGCGTCGTATATTTGGGTAGGAATTTGGCAACACGATAAAGTTTCTATTAGAAATTGAAGCGTGGGGAGGATCTTCGGATATTAATCCCGGAATTAACGGACTACGCCTTTAAGGCGGTCGCATTAGAAGATGCGGTTATCTCGAGTCGTGCGAAAACTCACGCACCCGTGGCTTCCATACATATATATATCGAGCAAGTTTCTGCAAAGTGTCTGGCGACGGTGGCGCAGTCAGAGGCCGGGTAGAGAAGTTGAGGCGGCAGCCCGCCGCGAGTGGCGATAATTTGATATTAACGCGAGAGGGAGGAGGAAGAAGGGCCAAGCGTATATCAGTTAACTTTGTAATTTAACGGGTGGCCAGGAAGCCGTGAAACGATGTTAACTTTATTCGAAAATTCCCTCGCGACGGAAACGCCGCCGATTTTTTAACCAAGCGCACGGTAAATTATCGGATCCCCCGTGCCTCGATCTCTGAATTTTCGATCTCTTAAAGTGGCCACGTGGACGGAAGGAAACCGGCGAAATTAAATTAGAGAAGGAGGGATAGAGAGATGAATGAACTCTGGTTCGAGTCGAAACGAAATTGAAAATGCGAAGGGGGAGGGAGGGCAAATTGATAAATCGAAACGTTATTATTATTAACGGCGATGATATACGCGTAATATCACGGGACGAATATAAGCACGTATATAATTTTTAACATCTCGATGGATTTACGATCGTCACGCGTGTAATGTTAAACAGATGAAGGATTTACGGGGATGTGAACAATTTGGATATATCGCGCTTGGATGTAACGTGACGATAATTTACATGGCCCCCATCCATCCGGGCTGTTCCGGTTCCGGCCGGCCGAATTAGGCCAGGAAACGGGAAGAATGCATTATCGTAACGCGGTTTCCCGAAATCTTGAATTTTCAGGACGTGAAATTAAGCGGGGGAGAGGAGGAGGGGGCAGAGATCTCGAACGTACATACTTGTCCGTTTGAAATGTTACGTGAATGGGTGAAACCAGGCCATAGTAGGTTTAACTCCGCCACCCGTAAGAATCACGTGCGGAAAATACGTGCGCGGAAATTATACGTTGTAAAATCGAGGGAGGAAAGGGAGGGGGGGTTGAACTCTTTCCTCCTCGGCAACCCCGTCACGACGAATGAAACATCGAATTCATCCGATCCGATGTAGAAATTTCTTTGTTGAATTTGAATCGTCGGAACGGAGCCTGGAAAAGTTTACCTTCCATCGGCAATATTTCTTTCGAGGGGGTTAAAATGAGCTCTTATGGGCTCTCGTCAATGAAAATAACGGTATGAATCTTACATGTACAATTATGTTAATTACTTCCCGTTAAATTGTATTCTTCTAATATAGGTACATAACGTTCTTAAAAATGAATAAATATCATGCGTGATGTTTATATTTTGAATAGCATATAACGTTTCTTTGCGCTCGATAAATAATAATATCGATTAATCTCTATAATTAGTTACAAGCTGGATAAACTGTGCTTACAACAACTTGTGCTTTCGAACAATTTTTCTCGATTCACGGATAATTTAACGCTTTACTGTTTTTCATCTGCGAATCATTATTCAAAAATGAACGAAACAATTGCGCATATCAAGAGCAAATAGGATTCTTCGTTATGCGAATAACAATCCTTCGTTTCCATTGTACAACCACTTTCGAATGTTCGACGAAATATTCACTAACCTTCGCTAGCCCACCATAATCTTCATAAATATCTAACAATCGGGAAAAGATTGGACATTGGACATCGCGAGCAACGTCATTGCGAAGAGAACTTCCCTTAATGAGTCGAATAAGTAAATTGCACGCGTTTCGATTTGCATAATTGCTACCGTTTGATTATCACGCTTGGCCACGAGTTAAATCGTTATATATTTCTCTCTCTCTCTCTTTCTCGTGTACAGCATAGATCATTATCTCGTGTATTCGATTTAAATTGGTGGGTCGCAATAACATCAACCCGATTTTTATCGGCTGCCAAGTTATTGCCTTTCGTAGGTAACGCATTGAAATCGTTTCGCGTTATGGAAAATAACGATTTTCGACCAAGCTTCGTTTCGATTAATGCCCTCGAGTGTCTCATTTTTTTTTTGTTCTACGATTCCTTCTCACTCTCTCTCTCTTTCTCTCTTTCTGGTTGTCGCACGAGCATGCCATCGAATCGCAATTTCCGTTTACGAAATGGGGTAATTAGAAGCCGTACAATGACGCAAAACTTTGATGCTTTTGATCGTTTCGATGCTTAAGGACCGAGAACGATGCGTTTATCGATGGATATCGATCATGTTTTTGCCAAAAGTGTGACAGAATTTATATTAATTGATCGAATTTGCCCATCTCGAATGGATATTTTAGTTTTCGAATTTGAACGATACGATATTATTTGAAAAATCAAGAACAAAAAAGAATTGGAGGATGATTGAACGAAAATTGATTCATTGTATACTTGTGGAATTTTTTCCAGAGATCTTTTTTGTATCAAACAGAAGGAATTTCGCGATAAAAAATTGTTAATAAGCTTATCTCGAATGAAAAATGGATATTGTAGAAAGAAGCGGGATTCTATTCAAAAATTGCACGTAATAGGGAAATTGCATTCGCTATAACAATAAAACAGGGATAGAAATTGGATATCGTACAAACATCGAGGAATATCTTCGATAGCCGAACGCTTAGGACACTTGTCTACGAATCCGAAAGTCTCGGGTTCGAATCCTCGATTTTATCGTCTCTCTCGATTTTTCCGATTTTTCATCTATTCTTCAATAGCAATGTCTTTCTTCTATTATTGTGAAGAAAAATTTCTTCAAAAATAAAATAAAATAAATAAATACAATGAAAAAAAATATACTCTTCGTTACATTGTTTTTAACTCTGATTATTTCCAATTTGGGAAAGATAAAGGATTTTAAATCCCAAACGTTGAACGAATTCAAAATACGATCAATTTAAATAACCCGAGGGATTACATTCGGAAAAAATAAATAAAAAAAAAAAAAAGAATCAAAAGCAATCCGAAAAGAGCACAAAGTTAAAACACATACTCCAAAAAAAAAAAAAAGAGTTCACGTTCAAATTTCCGAATTCTATATCGAATTGCAAAAGTAGTGTGTACAATGAATGAAAGAGATAGATAGTTTTCGAAATTGAGGGGGGAAAAAAGCACAATGGAGAATCCCCTTAAGCTTTTTGACTAGCAGATTTTCTAGGAGAGGAAAAACGACCACGTCAAGAAGAAAACTGATAACAAATAACGAACAAATGAAATCGATAAAATACGAGCAAATCCTCCCCGTGTATTAATTGTACTTTCGAAAGAAAGAAAAAAAAGAATAAACGAAGAAGAAACGAAGAATGGTTGATTGTCGCATACATACTCGTCACGCGAATTTAATCACGTTGGATACTTAGTAACAAACGATGCTAATCCGATAAATTCTCAAAGGTAGAGGGGGGGAGAGCTAGGCGAATTTCTACACAGAGACGAATCGAATATCACGTCTGAAAAATATAGCGGTTCCGGGCATAATTTTTTTTTTTTTTTTTTCTCCTCTCCTCCCACATGCGCGCGTGCATGTAACTCGACAAATTGTTGATGAATCCGGAAACAAGAGCGAAACAGGAACCCGTTGTCGGCCTGTTAAACCGGCCTTGTTTACGAAACGATGACGGTTTCCATGTTCCGGTGATCGTTTTACGCTTTGTAATTTCTGCGCTCACTTTCGGGCTCACTTTAAATAACACTGTGAACACGGAATTCACAATTGGAGCGTCGCTGAAAACGCGATACAAATTGCGAAAAGAGGCCCTTCTTTCTTTCTCTCTTTCTTTCTTTCTTTCTTTTCTTTTTTTTTTTTTTAATATATATAAACTGCTTAAAAACGACGAGAAGTTGATATAAAAATAATATTGACGATGGTAATATTGACAAGGGAGTAGCCAAGGGATATGCTTCAGGAGATATGCAACGATTCGTCGGTGTCGGTACGTTGATAGAGCAAACTATGGTGTTTGCGGGGACAAGAATTTGTCGGGGAAGGACTGGTGACCGGAAATCAGCGTTTAACGTACATAATAAATAGCGTTCATGCACTTTCATGCGTATACATACATACATACATACAAACGATGTTGATATTGATTGAACATTTCGACACATTGATGGAATCTATAACAACATCAATCAGCCTTCGAGCTGTCTCTTGATAATTCTCGGGCAAATCGTATTTATTGCGAGCAAACATATCAACTTAACCTCAAAGGAGATACTTCCCCATGTGAAAGATAGATTTAGATTCTCGTTTCAGTATATGGATGAGAAGTATTTCATCCTGATATATTCTCGTCGTCATCAAAATATGATTTCAAACATATATGTGTAATAGTCTATCTTCTCTTTAAAAATATATATATATATATTTCATCTAAGTGAGGAGGAACTTGAATTCATTCCGTTTATAAAAATATTCTAAATATTATTTGATAATTAGAATTATCCTGTAATAAAAAAAAATAGGATAAAATCACGATGATGATAATATCAACTAGATCACTACACAATTAAAATTGTTTCTATCATTCGATAGACAAGTTAATTACTGATCCCTATTTTCACCTAGTTACAATACGAGTCATTTCTTCCCCTCTTCATTCCACAGAAAGAAATTTTTCTGGCAACTCTGTACGTACGCAAACGAATGCAAACGTCGCCTCACGAGAGCAGCAACGAACGCCCTCTCTCTCCCCCCATTTCCCTGTCTCCCCGTATTCTTTCCAGGCAACCAGGCCAGCTTTTGAATTTATTATTCGCCAGCTCGAATTATTTTTGCGCCATGTAATCCCCTAAGCTGCGACATTGTACGGGACAATCCTTTCACCCCCGGTTTCGAAAGACTTTTCGCGTTTAACTCGTCGTGGATGCGTCGTGTACACACCCTGCTGCGTACAACCGTGGAATTTATGCTCCCTTCCCGCTCTTTTCCCTTCAATTTCATCAGGAATACGCGTGCCATTGCGATTCTGAGCATGCAAATTGGATGAAACGGGTTCGCTTCTTTCCTCACTTTTAATCCTACGTGTATCCCTTATGTCGAGGAACAAATATTACGTTTGATCGTGTTTGAATTGCTCGGTGAGGAGTTGAAGCGTGCAAGTGTTTTCGCGACAGCGAAACCGCAGGTTAATTGAAAATTCTTCGCGATTCTTGACGAAGTTTATTATTTTCAAAGATACGAGGTTTTGGGATGGGATTGAAGAGCGAGTTAAGAGCACGACTCGATAATTGATTGATACTTCATCGAGAGCAGTGGTTCTCAATGACTTTTCTGTTTAAATTAATATCAAAATTCTATAATTTCAATATGATCGAAGGTACATTGTATTCTTTCTTTTTGGTTTTAGTTCTTTATAACAATATTGTACGAGTCATTTTCTAATTCTGTATTAGGACAGGAAATAACTTGAAACAGAGATCCATAGAATAATTCCTAATTTCAGACAGACGATATGGATAATAAAAATGGTGCTTCGTTCACGAGATTCTGCGTTCATTTTTAACAACGATTCGTTAAAGCCGTTAATTCAGATGTAAAGAAGAAACGAAAGAATTTTTTTTTTTTATATATTTAACGAGAATGATGTGAATCGTTTGAAATAAAATTTAATTTTTAAGTTCTCGTGGGTGAATGACCGGCCACAATGTTCTAATTATGTCCATCTAAATGTCTTTTGAAGAAACGGAACAGAAACGAATTATTTAATCCACACCAGCAAGTTATTCCCATGGATTTCAATTCCCGTATTCCGCGAAAAATTAAAGATGAAACCTGTATTTTACCGAATCTCGTGCATTCTCGAAATGATGAATAAAATTTTACACCCATTACGAACATCTTTCACATTTTATTCAATCCTTTTCGCAACATCTCTTCTCGATATAAAATTTAATTAGAAATAAAAGGAACGAATGCTTATACAATCAATTCGCCATACAAATATAGTTTCATCTTCTCGAGTAAACGACGAGCACACGAAATCTTCTTTCTGATTTCCACAACATATTCCCAATTTTATCAAAATTGTTTCTGTTAAATTATTCTTCTTCTCACTTTTTTATACAATAAATTTTGTATTCAATAAAACAAAATCCTCCGAAAATGCTTCGTTTCATTGTGAAATCTATCCAATCTTATCAAGATGCTTGCAGATATAATCCTCGAAAGCGAATGAAATATTCCACAATGGATCAGGATTCCAAGAGGAGGGGAAAGTTTTCTTCTTCTACGAGTTTATGCCTTCCATATAAATATATATATTCACAATCACGATCGAAAGAAAGTTTAATCAAAGACTGTCCAATGCACGAATGAATAATTCCTCTTCTCTCTTTCCTTTTTTTCTTTCTTTAGAATCAAAACACACGGAGCAATTCATTCCGAACAAACGTTTCCTTTAACAGACGCGTCGTGGATTTCATTGTGCGCGAGGATATCCCGGATATTTCATGCGATGCGAGATAGCACAGGTTCATATTGCTATGTGCCGCGAACTGCTATTTCCACGAGTATCTCCATAAAACGACCGGCGATGATATTACTTTTTATGGCGTCTCATTAATCACGCGCCTATCTGGCCGAACTTGCGTGATGCAATTCGACGTCAGAAGCGTGGCCACTGAACAGGGACAGAGACAGAGAGAACTGTAATTTAAAAACAGAGAACGGGATAGGAAAACATAGGTTCCAAAAAGATACACGAAAGCTGTGGAAAAATAAAATTTCACTTTGCTGTCCCGTTTCGAAGCCAGAGACTTATTAACAGAGTTAATACAGCTTTCGATTCTGCATAATACACGATGGAAATAACTTCATTTTCACGTACAATCGACTGCAATAGCTTTGGCATCTGCTCGCTTATTTTTATTGAATCCAAGCGTGAGTCGAACCAAATTTATCACATCAAGTCTCGAAGATTTTGTTCTATCGAATGTCTTCGACTCCCCAGAATCTATGTCCCTCTCCCTTTCACGAAAACAATGAGTTTCGTTCACGGAACGACGAACGAATGTATCGTTTCGAAGTTGAAACCGTCCACCATGGTCGTGAGACCAACCCTCGATGACCGTTTGCACCATTAGGCTTAAAACTCTCAACGCCACGAGACACGCCAGAGAAGGGAACTCGAAACTCGTTACAGACTTGCCAGGCACGACACCCCCTATTTCTCGAGCGAGCGTTTCGAATTCCACCGAGAGAATTAGAAGTTTATCGACGAAACGACGAGAGATCGATGGTACACGTACGACACAGGTCGATCCCGTGAAACGAGAAACTTTCGTTTGAGAGGATCCCAGCCTCTGTAATCCATCCATCGGCGGTTAATGTTCGCGTTAAAATTGTTGCTCGCCCTTTCTGGGTCAGCCAGTGGATGAATAAGTGAATAAGGGAGCGAGTAAGTAAGTAAGATGGCTCGCCTTCTCGTCCTTTCGCGGCGAGCCTCTTTTATTATCATGTAAATCTGCGCCAACGACGCGCATAAGGAGGGGGTGGGCGAGGATGAGGGTGTTTTAATATTAACGGAGGGGACACGGCTAACGGTCTTCGCTCCCTCCTTCTCCTTCCACACTTAGAGACGTGGCTGGCTGGCTGGTTGAGTCCGTGGGACGACTCCTGCGGGAACTCGTTGGTATGCCACCCCGTCCACCCCGCCCGACTTCCTGGCACCGTGTTGAACATGACGGGACTTCGGAGTGGCTCCTCCCGAAGGTGCCTCCATTCATACTGATCGCTTTTCGCCTCTCCCTTCCCGACCACACGTGACTCTCCACCATTTTCAGAAACCGGCTTTTGTCGTTCCTTACCAACCCGTTCCCAGAGATTCCCAGATACTCTTACCAGTAATATTCGTGACTGTATTCGCGAATATATATATGTCTGTGTGTATATAGATTTATATAATACCTTTTATCATCCCAGTTTTCATAAGTTTATTATATATCGGATGCGAGTTGAGAAGGAGTTTTCAGAGTTTTATCGGGGGTTGTTGCATTAATAGATAAATTAGATGGAAGGAAAAATATGTAGGAATGAAGAATGTATAGAAATACGTTCATATCGTCCCCGCGTCTTTCTCAATTGACTTTATCAACTTTATCAAAAAGGTTGATCTAATTTAGGTGTATTCGCTATCCTGTGTATTTTTAATATTGGCGATTGTTCGTACCTCACGCACGGTAAACAAATTACTAAAATTTCACGGGGGAGCAAGAAAAAAAAAGGTGGAAAAAGAAGGGAAAGGCATATCTATTTCTACGTTTACACGGAGAGATTGGTTCGAGAAAAATAAACCATGCAAATGAAAACCGTATGAAATGGAATATGGCGCAAAGGGAGGAATAGCTTTCGTATATGAAAACCTGATACGAACGATAAATTATTTTTTTTTTTTTTTCGAAACCAAGCCAGGATTGCTAGAAAAATTCTCTTTATTATAGGAAGAGAAACTGGCGAGATGATACAGGTAACAGTGAACTATACATTGACCTCGAGCAATTATCGATTTAGGAAGCAAACAATGAACGATTTGTCAATCACGATTGATCCATGTTTTACAATCTCATTTCTTTCATTTGCAATATTAAATTTCTTACGAAGAATAAACATTTCGTTCGCTCTTAAATTTCCTGCCTAGTCCATTTAAACGCTCTAAATATATATATAAAACAGCATTAAAATGATATCTCGCATTCATTATAAAAATATTCCCTATCAAATATTCGTGGAAACAAAACAAGTCGTTTTTACATTTTTGCGAGGTTTCACCTCTCTATTCGTCGGCCAATTTACAACCAATCCCATCCTGTTTCACCCTCCCCTTTCACCCGAGAATGTTGATATTTAATATTCGTAGATAGCAAAGTGTTCAACGCATGTTCAACAGTCAGATACGAGTTTAACGCGACTCTATCCATCAACGTCTTGTCGCCTACCTACGCTATCGTCCTCGCCGTATTGCTCGAGTTTTCGAACGCGATACGATTCAATAACCGATCCTCGTACGTGAGAAATTCCTTCAAACATACATTCTCCTTCCTATTTTTCGGAAAAAAAAAAAAGAAATAAAATAATCGAAAGAATGTACTCGCAAAGAAACGAGCGGCTCCTCTCCGATTTAACTTCTCAATCCGTTTCCTCAGACGTGATGAATGAACCGGGAAGGCGCCAAGGACACGGGAGAAGGAAGGGACGCTGCGTCTCTCGGTCAACGTAGCTTGCAAGCGATCGGATCGATCCGCGCGAAAGAGGAGTCATAAATTTCCCCGTTTAATCCCGAGGGTATACACACCAGGGTTGATGCGTTTGTCGGCTCAGAAACGCGCGGCATCATTGTCCTCCCTCCTCCCCTTTTTGCCGTCACTCTAACTTCGTTATCGAATGCCGGACACATTGGTCGAAGAGCGAAACGGACGGAGCAGAGCGCGTTTTTTTCAGCAGCTGTAATACAGCAAAGCGCGCAAATCCACAAATCACCGCTCCAATTTCCATACTAATACTCCCCCGATAGAATTGGCATACACAGCCAATCCCGCTCTTTTTATTTATCCCGTCTTGTTGGGAGACACCACATCTTCCGCGTCAAGATTCTTGATGACTCGTGACGGGGCCAAGGAATAATGTAATCATCGGAAGCCTCCAAGGTCCAGAGAAGGTACAGGCTTTGAAGATAGGTCGCTCTGATTATTGTCCTCCTCTCGTGTCAATACGAATTTCCTTCCACGGATGGAATTAATGGCTCGTCGCGGTCTCTTGCGAATATTCCACCACCCTGTCGATCCGTTCCCCACCAAGAGAAAGTGGAATTCGTGTTTGCGTGAATTTCTCTTCGAAATTAATCTCTGAATTAAGATTCCAGTGTTCGAATTCAAAGGTAAAACGATAAATCTTTTCCCAATCAATCCGTTGATGATCAACAACACACGCGATGGAAAAAATTTATCTCCGTTCCAAGGGGGTGGAAGAACGAAAGATGCTGACTCGATGAGTAATTTATCGAGAGGAAACAAGCCGAGGAAGTTCGAAAGGGGGAAAAAAAAAAGAAAAAAGACAAACATAGGGAAAGCCTCTATCGAGAGCCAAATTGATTAGAAGCCTCGTTCGTTCCAGTGGGTGGTGGTGGGTGGTTCGATCACGGAGAAGGAAAATAAGAAGAAGAAGAAGAAGAAGAAGTTTGAACGACCCGATTTTCGGCTTGGTCCACGCGAGACACGAAGGGGGAGGAGAGGAGGGATGGAAGAGGAGGATGGAATCGAAACGACCGGTCCTATTTCGCTCTGCCATCTCTTGGATCGGTATTTTCGAAGGGATAAGCATATTTCCCCGGAGTTTCGAGATATCGTGGAAACTTCTTCGCCTCACGGATTCCGGGGGATTCAGCCGTAATGCAAACGGCCCACCCTCCTCGCAATCGTTTGCCCCCCTCCTCCCTGTGCGTGCACCTCAACTGTTTATTTCAACGAAACGGAACGAAACTTCTTTACGCGACCGCCCCGTCTTATTTTCTTAACCAAATATAACCGGTTGGCTAACGTTTATTCGGTTTAATCGCAAAACGCTTAACGCGCGTTTGCCTGTGTTTGCGTTTCGTTTCGTAGGAAATTGTAGGAAGTGAAATCATTACGAGATGCATACGATTCGATAAAGATCGGGAGGAAATTCTTCTACCTTATTTTCTTAACCGTTGCGTTTAAGAAAAATTAAAGGGAAGAAGATTTTATTATTGAGATAAAATTTCGATCTCGAATTGTTATATGGTAATTTTTATAATTATTCAAAGATAGACCACACTTGTCGAAGGAAATATCATCAATTGGAAAACATTGTAACAAGAAATATCGATCGAATTATCTGTATCCAATCATCAAGCCGGGAAAATTTAATTTTCCCGATAATTAATTGAGGTTACGTTTCATACGACAAAATAATATACGGAAATATCACGAACAATTAATTACAATAAATAAATAATATATTTCTCGAATCGAGAGGAAATCAACGCGCCCAATTGAATCGATATATTGATATATCTCAAGAAACAACAACAACAACAACAACATATATCTCAAAAACAACAACAACAACAACAATTCCGCTTCCAATCCAATCCTCCCTTCCCTTCTCTCCTTAAATTTTTCTTTCTTTCTTTTTCTTTTAGAAAAAACCCTCTCGAGGCGGCACTCGATTTAGCATCCGAGTCGAACACGATATATCGATCGACAGCGGCAGCAGGCCAACTCTCTTTGCGGAGTCTAAATCCGCAGATTACGCTTTACACTCGGCTGAATTATGCACATAAAGCGACAGAGATGTTTTAATTTCATTCAACCCGGCGGTCGAGCGGCTCCGTCGATTTAGCCCGCGTATAAAGCGCATAAGAACCATTGTGCACCAGGTTATAACATGTTCCCCGGCGGTGAGACAATACGCCCGTCGTGGACGGGAATGGGAGGAGGGAATGCAAACTTTTATTTATCGTTGCCCGACAGGGTATTTCCACTACGCTTTTCCCTACTCCTCTCGCAAATCTCTGTGTGTATATATGTGTGTGTGTAGAAACAATATTTACATGCGTGAATAATAGCCGCCTCGTATCTCGTTTCCCCCGACGGATTTATGCACCGGCGGAATATCACCGCTGCTTAAAGGAAACCCGACGAAAACTCCGGTTTGAACAAGGTTTGACGACTTCGCCTCCGTCACCGATTGTAAACACCTTCAACGTATAGCAGGTAAAGGATCGAAGAGGTTGGGACGATATCGATATCGATATCGATACGGAGTTTCGATAACTTTCAAGGAACAAACAATAGTTGGTAAAGCGGGAGGAAAGGAGGGGATCGAAAGAGGGAATATATTTGTAAATGGAGTCGTGACGCGAAAGTACTAATTCTATAATTAGAGAACGCGTTGTTGTTGATGTTGGGATCGGTTTGGATATGAAAAGAATTGAATTGTGATGAAATTGGAAATTCGTCCAGAAGGTAAATTCCTAACCTTCCCCGCGAAAAAAAGCCTATCCTTCCCTTCTTTCTCGGCCCTTCTCCTCCGCTGCATTCGAAACAAGATGCTTCTGCTCCCTTTTCGATCCTGTTTTCATCTTTCGACCGACGAGATGAAGATAAAACAGTATTTTGTCGCCTTACAAAAAATGTAAGCTCTCTGTAAACTCAGATCACATACACTTATACTTTTGTTTGAACTTACATCTTTCAAAACTTTAACCCGTCCATCCAATTCTCAATAAAACTTAGCCAACGAAGCTCCTCATCCTTATCGTCATCCTCATCGTCATCGTCGTAATATTTCCTTCCCTTCCACAAAAAAAAAAATCGATAAACATTTACACAAGCCTAAAAGCCTTGTTCCTCGTAATCCCAAATAGAAAGATCTACTCCCTCCGTGTAATCCTCCATAATTCCGTCTTCCCGGATCCACCATTCTTCCTCTCGATGGAAACGAGTGGCGCGGAACGAAACCCCGCGAAATCCTGGGCGGTGGAAATGGTTCCCCTCTCGACGACTCGTCAGCAGTTTTGAAAACGACGAAACAGGGGTGAGGGGGTTGGATTACACGCGCGTCAAGCCGCCGTCCCGTTTATGGCCATCCCCTCCCCTGGATACGGCGATGAACCACCATTCGAAGGCAACGTAACGACTGGCCGGGATTAATTTATGGCAGCGTTACGCCGTTGCCTGTGGCGGCCCATTAGCGGCGGGGACAGTGAAATGACTCCTGCCGGGATTAATTTAACGCACGAGTCGTGGCTGACTCGCGTCGCGAGTCGACTTTTGACACGGTCGAATTAATGAGCAATGTTGGGGAGGAGGGGGGCGTCTGTAACAAAAAAACGATGACAATTGGAAAGGGGAGGGAGAAGGAGGAGGAGGAGGAGAAAATGGGGAAACGGCAGGAACTTGGGATGGGAAAAAATATGTGCAAAGATCTTTTCTTTTTTTTCTTGCACAATTCTTTGTTCTTCTTGTCAAAATGCAAGGATAGGAAAGAATGGAATAATTTTAAAGTTGGATGGAGTATATATATTTGAATTATTATTTTTTTTTAATATGTACCTTGGAAATTAATAATGGAATAAAATAATATGGTAATAAAATTACCGTAAATTAATCGTTGCTAACAGTTTCTCTTGTGGCTCTCTTCAATGGAAATGTAGAGAGGATCGTGGAGAGAGGATCGTATATCGTGGAAAGCTCATATCTATGCAAAGCACTGGTGTATCCAGTTTTCTATATAGCACCACTGGATTTCTGATAACAATTAAGAAAATATATATCATAATTCATAAATGCGATGCATAAGCTGTATAATCTGATAATCCGAGGAATGTTCGTATATATTTATACGAGATGCATATCGGTATAAATTTGTTGCAACGAAAGTTTAAAAATTAAAAAAAAATAAATAAAAATCGCGTTTCATATAATATTGATACAAACAAAAAGTGTTTTCCTCTACGTTCTTCCTCTTCAGATCGGGGGTAAAATTGAGCTGTTTAAAAAAGAATAGAAAAAGGATAAAAACAGACACGTATTTCAGTCGATCAACGTAATAGAATAAGTTGAAAAAATACTCGATAACGAGGCGAATAGATTAAGGGTGGAGTGCGAGATAAGGAGCCTGATTGAAATTGATCGTAACGTCGAAAGGCAGTTTAATTAGTCTGCCTCGATTTAACATGTCTCCTTTCGTAGACGGATGTTGCTGTGGTAGCTTCCTCTACAGGAAATCGATGGCCGCATCGACGTATAGGTCGCTGTCTCCTTTTCAAAACATCCCCGATTCTCAAAAAAGAAATCAATCTAGTGAATAGCGAATCTGGAATCTATTTCTGGCAGTCGTGTTTCTTTTTTTTCTTTTTGGAATGATTTATATCTTCTTTCTTGAATCTTTGTAAAATGGTTTCAAAGATTTATGGTATTTAGTTTTTTACCGTTATTACATATGGAAAATATCCGTATATTTTCGATCGAAGCATAAAATGAGCTAATTTCGAAGAAAGAAGAAGCTGAAACGTGAATGGAGAACGTAGTTAGATTAATGGAATTTTTCGAAACGTGAATTTCTATGCAAATTTTATCGAACGGATATAATATATTCGGAAAAGAATCACATGGATGCTACATTTCTAATGTGAAATTATCTATCGGGCGGGCTCGTGAAAAGAATTTATTCGCCATTTAAAAGAAAGAAGTGAAAACTGAAACCGAATTGAAATATATTTAGCGTAATTTATCTGTGATAATTTTTCAGAAGAGAATAAGGTAAAGTACTATTCCCACTATCTATATTCGAAAGAAAGTCTACGCAAATGCACTTTCTTCTTTATCTAAACGGGCCAATATATTTCCTCCCGTATTTTCCTCTATAATGGCGTACAATTCGTCACGAAATAGCGCATACGTGTCCGGCAAACCTTCTTTATTGTCCTTCCCAGCTCGTAAACCCTCGGAACACAGTGTCCGTACGCTTCGCTGTGGCGTATAGTTTCAACGTATATGACAAGTTCCAATTAAAACTTTCGAGTTGGCGGGCTGGCATTTCGGTGAAATTATTACTACGATTACAATTGTTATTGCTGCGTCAAACTGCACCTGACCAAGCCAATGGATATTCAATTCTCGTACGGGGCAACGTGATACCCGGACGCTCCTTTATTACCATCTCGATTGTCGTCGTAACGTTAGTTCTAGCTCTACGAAACAAAGAAAAGTATGAGAATCGACGCAAGATTCCGTGGATGACGACCCCGTGGCTCGGCCCGGGGTTCACACGCCTCTCGCCAAGGAAAACCGTGTTTTCGATCCGTTCACATACACGGATCCCATTTTCTTTAATATTTTGCTTCCATTATACGCACTTCGCTACTTTTTCCTTCTTTTTCTCGTCTCAGAGAGTTCTTTCAGACGATACACACTCTCTTCAGCAGCGATTATTTCAGACTATTCCTTTTCCTGTTACCAAGTTTACGTATAAGACGTATTTCGAAACTCTTTTGAAAATAGCGTTCTTCTCGATATATAAATACTAGAAAAAAAGAAACAAGGAAAGAATATTTCCCTCTATAAAATCGTAATCGTAAATCTAAATATCCACCAAATCACCGATTCAACCCCGTCGTTCGACGTCGTTCGAATAAAATCTACGTAATACCGGTCGAATCCCTCGTTTCACGAGTCGGCAATAAAAGCGATTCCACGATGACGGCGTGCCAGCGATCGTTACCTCGTAGCCCGCGCGTAGCAACAAGTATTCTCAAGAATATGCCGGTCGTGTCGTTTCAAGACAAAGTGGGACACGTCCACGAAGCGTGATACGTCTTTTTCACGGAGCGACGAGGTATAATCAAGTTTTCCACGCCATCGATTCGTTAGCCTTCCTATCCCTCGTCTCATGCACTTCCTTCCTTCCCTTCTCGTCAGATTCTCGTCGCGAATCCGTCTCCTCTTCATTATCATTATTTCTTCTCGATTCGTTCCTCGCTCGAAACGATCGACGCGGGATCGAAACAATCGCGATTTTGCGCAAAGAGGAGTAGATTCGAGCGAGCCACGAGGAGATCGGATAAGCGTGCTCGTTCTCGGCAACTTCATAGATCATCCCGCGGAAATATGATGTCGAACGTCGAGCGCGTCGTTTAAATTTTCCAATGCAAGAATGGCGCGTAACCACTCTCACCCCCACTCGGCCGCATCAATAATTTTCACGCCTGGCCGCGGCCGTAAACTGGAATTATGGCGATATTAACTTGTCATCGCGGATCCGCGTCTTTGTGTCGTCGGGAAATTTCACTGTTTATTCCCGCGGGCGCGATGCGGGGAATATACAGCAAGGCTTGCGGCGCCACGTCCCGAAAATCGCCTTCAAGTTCGTTATCCCTCCGCGCTTGTAATGCAATTTATAGGACGGTTCATTTAAGCGCGTGTCCATACTTTGGGAGGTAAATTCACGCGATGGTGGAAGGGGGCAACAAATGTTTGAGTGTGTGTGCATTCAGGGGAGGACGGAAATTTAAATTACTTCCGAAGAAGACTGTTATCGTTGGAAAAGCGAAGAATCTTTTGCAAATACCACGAGAAGATAATTGTCCTCCTCGATAAATATTTATCGATATCGATAAATCTCGGATGAAAGAAGATATTGGAAATTTTTGGATAAAATTTCAATTTCATCGCGAGAGATAATATAATACACGAATTCTTGACTTTGTATTTTCAATTTCGCAGTTATTATATCAATTTATATCAAATTAAATCAGTAGTGTCACACATTATATTCCGTTTAATTCTTTCTCCGTTTAAACCGACGAGCGCGAAATAATTTCTCCATTCCTGTCCTTCATTCCATCTTTCATCTCTACTATACTTCTACAAATAACTATTAAATTCTCAGTTAATCAAATTTATCTACGATTATTTATTATTCCAAAATTTATCACGAATTATCCGGATTTTTCCGGACAATTTAAAGAAGAATTTACATTCACCAACCACGTGGAGATGCGAGTTACATTCGCTTCCTGATATCCTTTGTTATTAAATTAAAACTGGAATCGCTCGATGGATCTCGCGAAATTCACGAAGGAGGATCGATGCGCCTCCGGTTTGTCCCGTTTTTAATTAATCGGGCGAAAACGATTACTTAATCGCGCATCGATTGTTTTGTAATTGACGGCCAGATGAATTGGCCGAACTGGATGGAACGTCGGGGAAGGGGAGAGGAGGAGGGTGATAAATTAGTAGACACGGGAGTCGGATAGTACAACAGGGTAACGCGCGCCCGCGTTAAAGCTGCTTGCTGCTGCTCTTGTTTAAGCTATATTCATAGCTCATTCCCTGACGCGTTGCACTTTTACGGGGAACGACGAGCTCGCCTCTTTTTTTCTTCTTCTTCTTCTTCTTTTTTCTCTCTTTCTTTCTTTCCTTCTTTTTTTTTCAACACAATCGCGCACTCTCCCTTGAAAAATTACCGTGTAATATCTCTGACAAAACGACCGGTGCTGGAAATAATATTCCGCCCGAAAATTTCGACGGTCGAACAAATCTCCAACTTACTCTCCCTCCCTCCCTCCCTCACTTTCATTTCATTTCGAAATTATTTATTTTATATGGGTGTCTGCTCGATCTCCTCGATCTTCCTCGATTGTGATTGATTCGTAGCCTCGAAAAAGTGAAATTTATCATCGTGATATTACTACTTTCGATTATATCCATCCAGCGATACGAGCTTCTTTTTAACAGGAATTTTTAAAATTCCAGTTTCCTCAAACAGGTAAACAGAATTTTTCCTCTTTTTTTTTTAGCGAAATTGCGAGCCACGGCGAGAAATAAAACTTCGTTGAAAAAGTTCGCTCGCACTGTTTTCGATGGGAGGAGGAAAAGAGAAAGGGAAGGAGGGGGGAAGATAGAAAGAGAATTCGAGTTTTCGAACGAAGCCGCATCTAGCGCTGTCCCCTTTAACCGGGAAAGAATGCAGCGAGGAAGAAGGGAGGAGGGGAGGGAAACGCGGAATTCAGACGCGTCTGAAGACTTTCGACCGCTAAAAATCCATTAATTACTAGCGTCGGGGGTTTTCTGGGGCTCAGCTCTCCCATTTAATTATCTCCCCACTCCCGCCTCCCGTTTCGCGCCTCTCCATTTAACGGAGGCCCGACAATTATCGACTGGGGGGGTCGAAAAATCGTATCGCGGCGTCCACCTCGACTCGCTTCGAGCATTCTATCGCGGATTAAAGCGCGAGAGAGAGAGAAAAAAAAAGAGAGAGAGGAGAAATTATCCAAATGCCAGGTCGACGCGCGACGTGAACAAATGAGCCGGTTTGAGAAGAGGGGAAAAGAGATACCTCGCCCCCGAGAGTGGCGAGAGTTTTCGAGGGTGGTGGAAAAACGTGTGAACGAGGAGGAGAGCAGGCAAAGACGGATGGAAAGGAGGGTCGGAAGAAATCGTGGAAAGAATCGTGCCTGCCTTTTGAAATAAATTCCACTTCTCGTTCGGTATTTAGGCAAGAACTTAAAATATAAATCTTCTTTCCCGTGGAACGAAGATTCTTTTCTTTTTTTTTTTTCTTTTCTTTCCTTTCCTCCCCCTCTCTTCTTATCATATTCCTTTTTTATTATCTTCGTTCGTTATGCCAGTTCCTTGATTGCAACAATCCGCGATCCCTTGATTGAAGCATCGTTGGAATTGGATTTCGTCGTTCTGGATCTATTAAGATTAAGTATTATTATTAGTTGAAGATCAATGTTCGAGTGGAAAGTAAGCGAGACGAGATATTAATACGTAGGAGTAATTTAAATTCGTCTTGGAGGAAATATATATGCGATTCAAAACGTTTATAACTCGTATATTAATCGAACGCGTATACCACGCTTTATGCTTTTTTAATTAAAAAATTGTTCTAGCTTTATTTTTCCAAGATATGTTGAAGCATTTCATTACACGTCGTTTGAAGCAAAATTGTTATAAAGCATACCTTTCAGACATTTAAAAACAATTTAATTAACATCCCTTAACAAGAAACACAGGCACAAAGGAAACGATTTTTCGTGACATGTTAAGACATTTTTAATTAAAGAGAATAATATTACCAATCTTGATTAATTTTTAAAATAAAAGCGAATACCACAAATGTACGTTACCAATAATTCCTTTTCTTTTTTTTCTTTTTTTTTAAAATAACTTTCCCATTTCGTTCAAACTGAATCATTGTGCGTTATCACACACCTCTATCAACAATGTATTTTTAACCAGACTCGAATTCTTCACGAAAATTTCCATCTTTCACTAATCACGCACGAAATACAAACCGTTTAACATTGAAAATACTTTCGAGAAAAAAGAAATTCGCCTTCTCTCGATCATCTCTCAGCAATCTCTTCCTCCTCCTCCCCCTTTTCTCGATCGAACAGAGGGAACATCCCGTGAACAAGGGCCCTCAGGACGAAACTGTACAGGCCCTCTCGACTGGCGGGGTAGCGTAGTTACTGCCTCGAGACTGCGGATCTCGTCCCTTCGAGAGATCCGGCTATTATGCGCCTCGCGATTATTAATTTCCACCTACAATGCCGGCAGGATCTGTCGTGTGTCGATGATTTCCTGCGCGGATCCACCGCCGAGCACGGGTTCGAGACCTCTTAATTATTGTCGTGTTCCATCCTCGTCCCTCCTCAGGATAGCGGTTAGCATCTCTTGCGTATTATTGGCACAGAGCACAGAAGAAGCCTTTCTCTCTGTAATCGACCATTGCAACTCGGCCGATAGTGTGGCGCGATTCCATTTAGAATTCGAAACTCGGAGGCATTTTTTTTCTATTTTTTGTCTGTGATACCGAAGTGAATATTTATTATTATTAAATCAACGTTTTCTATTTTTTGGAGAATTTTTTAGACAATTTTTAATGCTTTGAGTGTATACATTTTTTATTTTATTATATTATCCTATTGTATATATACCTGTTCGTGTATACACAAACGAGAATTCGAATATACGAGTTTTTTCTATAACTATGGCGTTATCGCGCTTCGTTTGACGAGAAACTCTCGAATTTATTTCGATGTATTGTACGAACTTGAACTATTATGTAGTGATTATGGATTAGATACATTCATTGAGAGAATATCATCACGAATTAATTCGAATTTTTTAATCCATTCCCATTCTAGATTTTAGACTGCTATAAAAAAAGAAAGAAAAATTCATCGTTATTTTTTGTTTAAATATCTCTAACAAAAACCGAGTAAACATGATTCCTTTTTCGCGGGGAAAATAGGAAATCAATAATTTCTAATAGAAATTATATCCCTCTTTGACCGTGTTTTTCCCGATCGAACGAAATACGTACAATTCATTAATATTAATACGTATTACAATTAAATTAATTGAAAAAGACTCTCGGCTCGTTTGATCTCCCAGGAATTTTGTTTATCGTATACAATTTCTCTATACACCGGCCGTGTGTATAGATATACACACGGATATAGTTGAATTATCGAACGATCGAATTAATTTCGAACACATCACGTAATTGAAATTCTACATTTCCTGTATTAATATAAATTCCACCTCGCGATTCTTTCGTTATAGAAAAATATTTTCATCCCGTAACGTCGTTCTCCTCTCCTCTCCTCTCCAATTATATACTATATATATAGTATATATGTATATAAAGCGACGAACAAATATTAAGTGAATCTCCATATTTTCCCTACGATCTTTGAAATTTCAACGATAAAATATCACCAGAATTTTCTCTCTCGAGATAATAATTAATCCCCTCTCCCCGCTCGAAAACTTTCGCGCACTCTCGAAAATTCTTTCCTCTCGACCCCGCACAACCATCCCTCCCCCCTCTTCCTCTTATTCGAGGCGCACGTTAATTTTGAAAATAACACCGCCCGTGAAAACAGCAGCTCGATATTAAACTTAATTTAGAAATTTCTCACCCCCTTTCTTCCGCCATATTTCGAAGCGATCCCTTATGAAAATGAAACATAAGAAGCAACGGGGGGTGGCAACAAAGAAGAAGAATGAGATGAGTTTTTCTTTTTTTTTCGACCGATTGAATCGATTGAGGAAATTTACGCGCGATGGAATTGGATCGAAACGATTCGAATACCAGATCAAAACTCGCGATCAACCACTCGGATCAGACGAGCTTGCATTTCTAATTTCGGCTTGAATCGATTTGATTCTTCGTTCGAACGGATTCGTTTTGCATTCGCTTTTGCGCCGAGAAAACAGGATTTATCTCGGCGGAGAATTTTTAAAAATTTTCCACCTCGCTTATACCGTGTGCTTGTAAGGTTCTTTTCTCTCTCGAAATTGAATCATTCTTTTTTTTTTTTTTTATTTTCGTTTGTTACAACGATGACGATAATTCAAGTATTGCAGGTTGTTATCAATGTAGAAAAGATTTATATTTTATCTTCTTATGTTCTGATGCGTTTATATGCGAATATTCTATAAATATTTGTTTTATTTTCACAACCCGGCAGATAAACAAGATACATTATCTCTTTCGTCTTAATTAATTATAATAAAAGTCTTTAAAATGTGCATCTTTTCTTAGCTAGATCAGCCAAAAAGTATATATATTTTCATATGTTTATATAATATGGAATTTTAATTAATTTACACGTACCACGGGATAAACAAAGTTGGAAATCGCCATTCTCAAGTTCCGAAATTTGCGTAAAAATTTCAAGCACAAGATACGCAAGATCTCTCTAATTTCCAATTAAAATTTAATTATTCTGGGATGCACTTTCAAAATATACTCGCAAATTATACTCGAAATCGGTCATATTTTTAAAAAGGAATTTTAAAGAGATACATTTTTACGAAGAACGATTGCTACTAAATATTACAAGAAGATCTAAGTAACTTCTAACCTCGAGTTTTGTTCCCGAAGGATTTAAAATGTTTCTTGGAAAAATTTCGAATTCGAATTTAACGAATTTAACGAAATACGAACGAGAGAAGCATAGAGAAAGAAGATTCGATTGATTTCGACAAATCGATGAAACGTCTGTCCGTCTTTCCATCAATCCTCGAAAACGAACCACTATTCCGCGCTGCGGTTATTGATAGAGAACATAAAGTTCTCTATGTGGATTATTATCTAGGCATCCATTACATCATCTCTAAAATTATAGATTCCTTGGGGGCTCGCGTTCAATTTTCTCCAACCGTGCTATAAATCCTCGCCACGAGAAAATTGAAGGCACGCCATCTCACGTTTATGTGTGTGTGTTCGTTCGATTGGCTCTCATCGAAACCACGTGGCCACGGCGGAATCATTGCGACTCCTTTTCCGGTCCACGCGTCATCCCCGCGTTTTCCAACCAAATCTTTCTCTCGAATCCGTTCAGAGAAAATTTCTCTTCTGAAAACCGCTTTCCGCGCCAACACTCTCAACTACGTTTGCCTCGTTAATTTTCTTCTTTCTTTTTTTCTTCTTTTCTTGATACTTTTATTTATTTATTTATTTGTCCTTTTTTTCCTCTCTTTTTCCGGCTTACGTCGTCCCGGCCGCACGTGGGAAAATGTAAATTAACCAGGATCTCGAGAGTACCGAGACGGAAGGAAGCTTGTGTCCCTTCCCGCGGTAATGAGACGTTTTCTTGAATTCTTAATTTTCTACCGACCTTCTTCTTCCCTGTAATTTGTCTTCCGGGTAAATTCGAGCCAACCACCCTTGGAAAAATTTCTAAAAACCAAGTTATATCGCGAGAAAATAAGGGTGTTGCGGTTGAAACGTGACAGTTAACTCTTTCGGGAGATAATTAGGACAATATGTCTCTAAAGTAATAAGTTTCTTTCTTCTATAAGGATTGACGAGTCGTCCAACCTTTGCTGGAATATCCAAATTTGTTTTAAAATTAGATATAATTACAATTTTATATATATAAATTATATAAAATTGCAATCAATTTGACGGATGACGAGAGACGGATTGCAAATTTTATATTTTATCCAAAAATCCATTGAGAGAAAAGCGAGGCAATGATGTAGAAACGCTCGATATCTTTCCCTTCAATTACAATGATACGATTCTCTTCACTTTGAAACAATATTCGAATAAATTTAATCGAATTGCGATCGATCCTTGAAAATGTGACAGTTTGATTCCTTCTTATGAATGATTTTATGGAGATATTATACATTTCAAGGAATAATTAATCTTTTCTGAAATACTTCTTCAGATCCAAACCCGGATGTTTTTTTTATTCCCATACAAATACGATTTTTTTATGAAATTTGAGTGGTTGTAAAAGAATTCAAATTCGATTTCTTTTTTTTCTTCTTCCCGACTCGAAGAAAACCGCTTCGGTTTCGAAACTGTGGATTCAGGCGGGCTTATCGCGGCAATTAAACTTGCTCCGCGCGCGCGTGGAGGAGGGAAATATAATAGCACGAGGCGGGATCCCGGCAAATCGTGATTTTCTCGTGGATTTCTTCGGGGATTCGGCGGATCGGGCGGTAAATAATGGACGAGGCGCGCGAATCGGCTCGATCGGCCGTATTAATTGTGAGCCCGATCGGCCGTGAATCAATTATGAGATCACGGTTCCTGACACGCTCGTCGGTTTGTTATTCGAAGTTGGTCCATGGAAAATTCATGGCCATTGGATTTTAGAGAACGAGGGAAACCAGGGCGGCGATTCGATTTTTCCCATTCGAGAGCTTGTTCCGTATCAACCGGAAAACGAATTTATTAAACGCGATTAGATTGAATTTCGAAAACAGGGTATGCATTCAGTTTCGATATTCATTACCTCCTTTAAAGATCGAAACGTGTTATCATTTGTATTATATTTGCTTCTTCGACTCTGACGAATTACAACGAATCCTCCACTTCTTTTCTATTTTAACTTGAATCTCATCCTTTAAACAAATGCAACAAATTATTTTTCAATCGTTAGAATTTCCACGCGCATAAGGAATAAACTAAAGAGAGAATTAAACGAGAAGAATTAGCCGAGTTGTAAATATTCCGCTTTGAGAAAAATTTGCAAACTCGGTTCCCTGGAAAACAATACCCCGGGACAATTGTACATCTCTTCCTCCCGACTCCTTCCCTCCTTTCTTTTCAAGACATCTCGTATATCCCAGCTTCCATATCCGTGACCGAAAACGAGCATCTTTGAATGGGGGAAGCTGCTCCCAGGGAGGTCCGTGGCGGGAGAGAAGAAGGCCGGTATCCAGTAGCGTATGATAAACGTGGCCGCGATCTTTATTGTTTCCTCTCCGTGCAAAACGAAGGGAACGTCGAGTCATCGCGGAACGGAGCACGTTATATATAAAACGAGGAGCAGAAGAATAGGTAAGCGATGGTCGGGAGCCATGGAATCGTGAAGAAGAGAGAGAGAGAGAATGGAGAGGGAGAAGGAATCGCATATTCAATCGCGGGCGAAAAGAATGTCTTTTGTCGGTGTGCAAACTGCACCGGTGTTGCATTCACGTGCCGTTTGAATAACACCAAGCCTGCTTCAAACCCTCCCTCCCTCTCCACGTATCCTGTCACAATGTTTTCTCCTGTATCTGTCACGTGTAACCGGTTCCTTTTCTCCTCTCCTCACAGCTCTCCTCTTGCGCTCTCTGCCTTATTGCCGCCTAAACTCTATCCTCGAGAGATCCTTTATCCTCCTTATTTTCCAAGGGAGGAGGAGATCGACGCCAGCCGGGACGGTGGCGATCATAACGTTTCACCGTCCTTTGACGCGCCATCGTGGATATTGGCCTCCGTGTCCGGGGACATTATAGGAAGGACGGACCGAATTCACCGTTTTCTGGAAGGGGGTTGTCTGTGCAAGGGGGGTCTTTATCGATTATCGTATCCCTTTGGCGGTTTCGGTGTTATCTTATTATTGGTACCAGCTCATTAATTTCGGGTAAACTTGTTAATAATCGTTTGAGCATTACGCTCCTTCTCTTCGGCTACGCTCTTTCTGGTCGGTTGGGTGCAATGGAACGTTGGTTCTAGACAGGAAGAGGTGTATCGTTAGAGCGTGGAAAGATTCGATCATAGAAATATATATATATATGAAATAAATAGCGGATCGTTCGATTGTCCTTTGCATTTCGAAGATTGTCAAGATTCGTTGCGCCGGGGAGAGACGAGGTGAATAACTTTGTAAGCCGTTCGACGAACTTCCACGCGCCAATAATCTCTGCAAGAGGTAGAATATCGGTTATATATCGGTTCTTGATCTACCTATTAGCCACTAGAAATCCAATTCAGCCCGGTCCAACTAATCAACCTCTTCCTATTCCACTCGTCGATCCAATCGTTACCGCGTTTATAAACTTGCGACAAGAATTTAACATTCTTCATAACTTTTTCAACGATGGTAGCCAAGAATTCAACAGTCTAAAAAATATAAGTGTATATTTTAATTGAAAGAACGTAATAACCATCGAGACGAAACAATTATCCATCTATGTCGAAATACTTGCATCATTTCTTTTCATTACGAGACAAAATCCAAATTCAATCTCGTAGAACAGCGTCGATCGATTCCTGATATTTCGTATATTGAATTATCACGCTGTTAGAAGCTCGAACAAGTCACGCGAATATTCACGATATTCAAACAGAGAATCCTCTGAATGGAGGGGGATATCTTGGAAACGAAACGAAACGAAATTTTTTCCCCTCGTGGTTTTTTTGGCCGGCCCGAGCACCGACAGATGCATAAACGAGTGAAATTCAATTTGGCGGGGGAGGAGAGGAGGAGGAGCACAAAAGGCGTGACAAAACGAGATAGAATTTATCACTCTGGCCCGGGCCAGGCGCGAATTAACATTATAATAAGCTAACGTAAATTCGTTTCGACAAACTCGCGGGAATAATCGCGCGCATGTTTCACATCGGCGTTTCGCATTGATTATTGCCAACGCGCTCCCTGCTGTTGCATTCGAGCTAACTAACGTTTCGTGCGATGACGTTACCATTGCCCCATTCATAAACTTCCACCCACGAGCCGTAAATTCTCCAGTTCTATCCCCGATTATCGATCGAATGATCACTTCGTCCAATCGAATTAGAATTCTCAGACAGCTTTTCCTCTTCTGAAGATACATCCTGGAAAGAAGTTATCAAGTCACAGTCTGCTCTATTCTACTTTGTTGCAGAAAAAGTGCAGTAGACAGTTTGGTTATGTATTTTACAGTCGAGTTGTCGCGATTCTGTTGCCAATTTGCCGACCCAGTAAAAGTAGATTTGGGTTATGCAGCAGTCGAATCGTTGCGGTTCCACGGAAGTTAAAGGGTATCGTGTCGCTTATTTTTCCATTAAACCAACACGGAAAATTTATCCGAGCATAGATTCGATTGCTTCACGCTTCGCAGTCGAGTCCTCGGGTTGTCGCGGTTCCCAATTTGTCAATACAGGGGTTGTGCAGGGATTGTACGAGTAAATTTACGTCATGACAAAAGTAGAGGAGTATCTCTACTTTGATTAACGAAAGCCACACTACTCGAGCAGTCGAGTAGATTCAATTACACAATTTTACTCTTAGTCGATCCGATTGTCAATTTGCCAATACACGACGAACCCAACGTGCGAGCAGAGATTTAGGTCACGTTTCCGTTCAGTCGAGCGCCACCACGCTTCTGCTCTCCTTCCTCTCGTTGGCGAATGACTCTGGTAAATTTCGTTCCACGGAAGAAGAACGGAATTCGTCATCGGTAAGTAAGTTTAGGCGAGCCTCGTTTCGTCCCGAATTCGAAACAGACGTAAAAATCGACCCAAAAATCGATCCTGAAGAACAACAATCTTACTTTCAGAAGAGAAGGGACAACTTGCATCGCCTGACGCGTCCCGTTGAATCACAAAAGACCTCCTCCTCCTCCTCCTAACCCTAAATCGAGACGCGTTCGACCATTTAGGAAGCCCTCCAACCCCTTTTATCACGCCGAGATAGAAAACCTTTTCTCCCTCGCCAATTCTCCCTTCCTTAATTCGCCCGTTAAATATCCGGAACATCCTCGATAATCCGCCGACCATCAGCCCGAATTTCCGCCTAACTAATCGAGAACGAGAACGAAAGCAACGAAAACAATTGGCGGGGGAGGTTATAGAGGAGATAGAGAGTTGCTAGAGCACACACACACACACACACACACACTCTCTCTCTCCCGTGTTCAAAAGCGAAAAGCAAAATCGACCACCACTTTTCCGCTCCGAAACTTTCCACCAAGAGAAGAAAGAGGAGGAGGAGGAAGAGTTCACGGATCCTCCTCGTCCCTTATCCACCCCTCTCCTCCCCGCAATCGTCTATTTTCCGCTCTCCGTTTGGCCATGACCGTGCGTCACCGAGACTGATAGCAACGGCGAAGTTGAAGGCGAGCTTCGCCTCGAGGAAACTCGAAGAAAAAGAGAAAGAGAGAGAGAGAGAAAGAGTAAAGGAGCAGTAAAGAGGGAGGGGGTGTTCTCGTTTATGGCCGTGACTTATATCGCGTCCCAACGTCCTCTGTAAATTTTCCTTCCCCAACGACTTTATCTCCTTCTCCGCGAGGTTCATGATGGCTCGCGGTCCATTCTTTCCTCGGGTCACGGAAACGTCGGCAACCGGCCGGCCGCCGGCCGGGGAGCCGGTCTTAATTGCGTAATCACGGTGTTTGTGTGCCGGCCGAACCGAGAAACCGAGATTTCGGGGATTTGCATATAGATTGCGATTTAACCGGCACAACACTCCAGCAACGCCGGTAGAAAATTCCTACCGCGACGAGGGCCGCTCCCGATTCCCCTCCGACGACGCTTTACTAGGCCTCGAGAATTTAAGGGGGAGGATATTTTTTTTTTGTCGAGTTAACTCGTTTTTTGAAAAATTAAGAGAGGAATGAGAGAGAGAGAGTTTCGAGAAGGAATTGAAATTTTTTTGGAGTAAATGGTAATTCGATTGAAATGAAAATTATTATTATGTAAATGTTGTAATTGCTATTACTCGATACAGCTTTCTTTTAATTATTTAATCTAGAAAAATTAAGATTTTTGATTCGTTCATTCGTATCCATCGATATTACTAATATAAGGTGTCGCGGAAATAATTAAATGAAATTATCCGCCTGTTGTTCTTCGCAACCACCTTTCTCACTTATCCTCTCCACATCCGCTCTTTCTATTGATCTCGTTTTTCAAATTGACAAGCTGTCGTCAGTTCGTCATCAATAATAAAATCGGCGAGATTGAAATTGCCCGGGGATGAGGGGGGTCCGGAGATATTTTATTGAACAATACACCGCTTTGTAATGTATCGATCCTAAAATAAAATCAATTTGCGTTATTAAACAGTTTGATAGTATATTCTCTTCACAGGGGAGGTTGGAAACGACAACGAGTTAGTTGATTGATACCGGCAAAGAATATCCGAATCGAACAATTTGTATTATATTCGTTGCGTCAAATAACCGTCTGTTCGATTTTAATCCTTTCCATCTATTAGTATTGTTGGCAATTTTTTCTTTCTTTCTTTTTTCAAAATAAAAATATTCGATTCACCTTGGATCGAGATATATATATATATATATATGATACGCCAGAAATTGGGAAGAAATTTCGTGCTTCGGGCGAAATTAATCACTTTGGAAAAAATCTTTCACGGATTTGATTTTGCCTTTCAATAACCATTTGAAATCGTCGGGTCAAAAACGTTTCAATTTGCAAGGGTGAAATTCGAAATTGAAATATTTTCAAAGAGAACCCTCTCTGTGAACCGAGATTTAAACAAATTTACCTTTAAATCCGTGGATCAAGTTCGTTTGCTTGTAAATCTTACGTATATATATATATATAGAGAGAGAGACTTGTACTTACATTTTTGACGCGGAAAACTACAAAGGAAGGTGAAAAGGTTATATATATATTTTCCATGAATTGTTCATACGCGACCGCCACGCGAAACGAAAGAATCGTAAATTACTTGGAGGTAGCTGAAAGAAAAATTACATTTAACCGTGGAATAAAATCACTCGTTTCCATTTATCTTTTGATATTAAAGAAGAAGAAATCGCTTCGCGAGATTACGCCATATAAACGCTTTTAAACGATCCCGAGAAACTAATAGATTATTACGTTTCAAAGGTTTGATCTATCGAATTGGAGATAAAAAAAGAAGAAGAGGAGGAGGAAAGCTTGCAAGATTTCTCGAAAAATTCAAAAAATGGGCTGCTGAAAGGAGGAAGAGAGGATAAAAAGAATTTTCCGTTTTATCGATCGAATCTTAGGGATAAACCATCGTCGAAACGATCGCATGTAAATTTTCATAGGAGATCGTTTATGGGGAAAGCGGAAAAGTTTCATCGGTGAGAAATAGATTTCTTGGTGAGGAGGATAAAAAAAAAGAAGGAGAAAAAAAAGAGAATGGCGAAGATAAAAGGGGGGAGGAGACAGGCACTTGGAGATCTTCTCAACACTGCTTGGTGACGGTGGTGTGTTCAAACTTTCGCCATTTTGTATTCCTTTCCTCTTTTTAAAGGAAGGATCAGAAGAATCGTATTGGAGGGGCAAGAATAGAACTCTACGTACGTAGAATGTGTACGAGAAAGATTCTTTCTCTTTTCTTTGTTACGTTGTGTATAATATCGTTTCTTGCGCGTTCTTTATTTTTTATTATTGCACAAAGGGCATAGAATTAAGTGAGTGTATATATGCGATGAAAATGGAACGATGAAAGTAAAAAAAAAAAAAGTTTGCTGAGCGCTACTTGTGAAACTAGGAAGAGTTGAAGGAACGCGAGTATCAGCTTGATATAATATTAACCCTTGCATAATAAACGTGTAACTAAGAAAATATATATCGTAGGGGAAAAGAATTATAAGATATATATTCTTTATTTTTTTTTAATAAGATTCTTGATAAGATTCAACGTTATATGTGCAATGATTATTATAAAATTATTAATATAGAATTTTTATTATATCTCTATTAATTATATTTTTGTCATTTAATTATCATTTTAAACATCGATCTTATCAAGTTCTTATCAAGTAATGATTATTTATTTCTCTCGTTTCTTAGATCAAATTAAAGAAACCGTGTTTGATCAGAGACACATTTTCTCCGATGAGCGAATAAAATTTTACTTTTACACAGGGTCGAATAGAATATTCCCAATATTCCCGATAATTCAATTTCGCAACTTCAAAATTATTCTGCGGGGAAACCGTGGCTTTTTCGATTCGAAGTTGGAACAAAATTTTACAAAGTTTCGGATTAACAAAATTTCCTTTTCCATGTTTCAACACTCGGACGACGATCATGAACCAAGGAATAGGATACGGAATGGGAGGGGTTGTTGCCTCGAATTCGTGGAATTCTTGAACCGTTTTCGGTTCGGTCGTTTGGCCGGGGAATTTCAAGTCCAATCACCAACGGTGACCGACTGGCGACCCAAAAGTGACCACTTAGTTAAGGCTATTCAAACATTATTATTCTGTCAAACGCAGGATGCATCAAAATCCGCAACAAAGCAATGCTGCATCAAAGCAATACCGCATCAACCCTTTTAATACGAATAATTGAATAATTTGCACAGCTCCCCGCGCGTTTCATTTTTCGTTACACCGTTCTTATATGCGTTACACATATCGTATCACATTGTATTTTATAACATATTCGTTTTTTTCTTTTTTTAACATGTACTTTTTTTGTTTCATTTCGTTCCGCGAAAAAAACAAGGCAATATTTATATTACGCTTGAAACAATATTCGAGCTTTTTATTGATTTACCAATAAACGCTCTTTATTGCTTCAACCTTCTCGTCGAATTAGAGAAAAAATATCGATCGAAGCATCGCATAAAAACTTAGATTAAAAAAAAATTGTCAAACCAAAACGAAGAAAAAAAGGAAAGAGAAGTTAAATAAACAACGATACGTTCAAAATTTCCGAAATTTCACATTCTCTCGAAAAAAATCTTAAAACCTTGAACCAAAAAAAAGAAAACTGGATTGTACGATCGTTCATTGCTTGAAATGAAACGTACGAGAGAATCTGGTTCCCCGAGAATCGACAAGTTATAAGATCAATGGACCGTTCCATGCACGAATGGAAGTAAGATCGACCAAAGAACACGAGAGAAAGAGAGAGAGAGAGAGAGAGAGAGAGAGTAGTGACCCGTCGAGTACCACGGCCCCAATGTCAACTTCGGGAGGTTTTCTCGCGCTGGCGCACGAGATCTTTCCAATGAAAGATCCCAGCTGCGCGATAAAGTTCATTTCGCTGGCCGACCGTCGTCGACTGTCAACGACAGTATCTTCCTCCCCACTTCCTTCCCCCCGAGAGTACGAGAGATAGAGCAGGCATCTCGTGGCGGCCAGGAGGAGGGAGGAGAGGAGAGGAAGGGGCCGATTATCGCGGCGAAAATTGAAATTTGCTTTTCGTCGAGGGCCTCTTCTTTTCTTCGGGGTGGTGAAACGAAGCGAGCACGCCTCGAAATAAGTTTCGTTTTTCGATAATAAGGGAGGAGGAGAGGGAAGGAAGGGGTGTACCGAGTAATGAGTTTCGAGATCAATGCGCATCCGGTGCACGGTTATTGAAAGTGGCGGTTACGGAGAACGATCGAGAGAGAGAGAGAGATGAGAAATCTGATGATGAATTCTTGGAAAGATAAGTTTCTTTCGATTGTTATTTTTTTTTTTTCATAATAATCGATAAGAAAATTAGGGGAAAAAGAGAGGATCTCGCGCGTCTCTCGTCGTTCGACGATCGAACGAATAAACGAATACTAAAGGTGGGATGGTAGGTTAACGTCGCGTTTCTAACTTTCCTCCTCGGGGGATGTAAATTAACACTCGCGAACTCTCGGTTTTCCTGAAATTGCGGTGTATAGAGCACTGGCGACAACGAGAACCGGTCTACTCCATCCTCCTTGCCAACGTTTGTTAACCAGCAAGCCCAGGGAATTTCCCTGGCTTCATATGTCACGTACCAACGTCGTAAAAATCCCCACTCTCTCGTCCCCAAGTTGGACGTTTCCAGAACCCGGCCCCGACATTTCCACGTTTACGTGGGAAAAGTGCATAATCGTTCATAGAAATCAGCCATGCTTCAACCACCGTCCACAATTCCAAATTTTAAACTCTAAAACCGATTCTCCATGCTGACTCTTCGTGTTAATAAATAACAGGAGGGGGAGGAGGGAAATGAATGGAGAAAAATCTCGATACTTTCGAAATTCCCCTCTCAAAAAAAAAAAAAAGAAAAAGAAAGGAAGAATAAACAAAATTCGACTTCCTGTTTCTTTTTTCTTTTTTTTTTTTTAGATTTTTAGAAATTTAGATATCAAACTTCACATTCCTCCCTTTCGATCCTAAGATTCAAAGACGAAGATGTAGACAAAGACTCGATTCACTTTGTGCAAAAGTTTTTATCAAAAGAAGACGTCCGACGAAATAAGTAATCAGAGGAGCCGTTTGCACGAAGCAACGTTGCACGAAAGAGAAACGGTTATTATACATTTTGTTCCCTATATATTCTACAAGTATAGGAAACTCTTGGAAGCGATTTTAAGATCGTAAGAAAACCTGTTCCCCTTCCGGCAAACTGGATAGTCTTCTAAATTCATGAAAAATCGTATGGAAATCTTACATCACGCCTGTGGGGAAACTATCGTTCCCCTTTTAATTTAATTTAAACTCTTAGCTGTAACAAACTTCCACTCCCTTTCTCTCCCTCCCTCTCTTTCCCTCTCTCTCTCTCTCCAAGGAGCGAGAGAAGATCTCGAAAGGAGAGGAGGGGAAGAAAGTTTGCTACTTCGATCGGAGGAGGAGTATCCCCGTCTCTCGTTTATGCGGGAAGATCAAAGAGAGAGCGAGCGAACCGCGGCTTAACAAATCGATCCCCGCGCAACGATAATGGCCGGTTAATTAAACGAAGATCGGCACGGCCTTCGATAATTAAGTATCGCTGCCGTTTCCTTCCCGTCTCGGCGGCGATCGATCAGAGAGAGGTTCGACCTTTTTCGAATATCGCGCACCGTGAAGCCTAATTATCGGAAATGCGACACGCGATTCCAGATTCCACTTTCGAGTCGTCGATCTCGACTTTTTTCAATTCATCTTCTTATTCGTGACGTTTGCTTAAAAAAAAAAATTACCTTTGAATCTCAGTGGAATCCACCACTACTGTTGCAATTTAAATACCTAATCTATCCGTTCCATTGCGATCGACGTAGTTGTTATCGAATATATATCTATATTACCATTGTTGCCATTGCTCTCAACAGGGTTCTCGTGGCTGGCCATTGGGAGACAAAGCAGTTGCAATTTTCCGAATTAACTAAAGTAAACTTAGTTGCGTTTATCGATAACACGGATAATTAGTGACACAGTGATATAGAATTTCCTCGAACATAAGCGCGAATATTCGTAAAATATTACCCGATATCGCGTTGTTTCAAATCGAGAAGGAAAAAAGGAACACAATGGAATTCTTCTCTCTCTATCTCGAAAGAAATATTACGCTCGCGCGGGATCCTCTGACGTCGTCAAACCGTGCTCGTTCCGATACATCATCGAGGACGTAACAGTTTGGCCCTGATATAACTCGAGCTTATACCATAACCCGTGGTCAAAGTAGCACAACACGAGATGCCTGGAATACCTCTTCTCCACCAATAATTCGTCCGTTCCGAAAACGAATTTTTCCACGATTTTTCCACGATTGCTCTCACACGATTCTCCTTAAAAATGGCGCCACCGTCTTTGGCGGTGAAAAGGGGGCCAATATTTTCGTGGGGCATTTTCCTCGGCTTTGCCGATTTTCCTCGGGGGCCGAGATAAGAGGGGCGGTGGTCATCGAGCCGTGAAAATACCGCAACGAGAATAAATTCGCGGAAATATCTCGCCGCGGGGTACCACCTGGCTTCCTCGTTTCAGTTGTTCGACACCTCCTCAAAAAGAGAGAGAGAAAGAGAAGTAGATTGCCAAGAATAGTAGATCCACGATCGTTCCGCGAGGAAACTTTTCAGATTTCTCGAGTAGGTGACGGGAATTGGAATCACTTGGACCAACTTCATTGAACCGGAAACAACTAGATGGCAGTGGTTAAGCTTCGTACGAATTTTCGACGATGTAGATATAGGGATTTCATTGATACTTGGAAATTAATTTTTACACGCTCCGCGCAGATGTTGGAGAAACTATTTCTTTCTTGAATTAAACATGAGAAAGGAACGAAGATTCCTGGCTCTGGTCAGATCTGGATTGTGTTATTTGCAAGTGGAATGTAATGCAAGTGGAAGGACAATTTTACGTACGACGTCTGATGATTCTTTCGTTCTTGTTTGATTCTAACAACGAAAGTTTAGTAACAATTAGTAAAGAACGTTTGCGAATTATATCCGATTCCGGTAATTTAATATTCAAATTTCGTGGAAATTCTATTATATGAAGATTAATCGAGAACAATTCCAGTATAAAACAAGCATTAATATTTGAATAGTTTCTGAAAATTATAAACGCGCATTATAGTAGAATAACTTTTTTAATTGGAAGTATTCGCTACTCTCCTTCATTTCGAGATCAAACTTTCGCTTTTAACATCGTACATTAACATTAAAAATAATCATTAATTGACAGATAAATAATTATCATCAGATCAGATACGTCGAACAGCTTATCATCCCTTCTTACATAAATACAATTTCTTCCATTTGCATACTTATCACATGTAACAACAAAATATTAGGAAAATTTCACCGAGTCAATAATGCTAATCCTCCCCGAGTAATCATAAATATCGAAGAGAGAGGAGGGAACACGTGTCTCCAATCTCTCTCTTTCATCGAACAGAAGAAGACAAGAACGAAATTCTTGGCATTAAGGAGGCGCGTAACGTTTTATTTAAAAAGTTACAACCGACCGAATGTCCGTTACGTTCCCTGGATATTGGAAAAGATTCGAACAGGGGACAATCGTGGCAACGCTACTATAATCTTTCGCTCGTTTGATCCAAAGCAATCGAGCCTTCTGCCCGTGTTTAAAATTAAGTCGAAGGGGAAGGGGAATGAGATTTCTGAGCGAGAACCAGAACTGGGTCGGCCACAAGTGAAATCGAACGAAGGAAGAATAAAGTGGAGACTAAATCGAATACTATTCGAGGAGGAACAGTCGAGTGTGGGGCACGAAAAAAAAAAAGAGAGGAAGAAAAAAAAGATGGTGGCCAAGACAAAGTAATTAACGTAGTAGGAGAGCGTGTAGAAGTAGTTGTAACGAAAAAAAAAAGGAAAAAAAAAGAGGAAACTGTGTAACTAGTTCTCCACGCAATCGCAAACTCCGTTTAATGTGTGGAAGAAAAGAGTAGAAAAGGAGCATTTGAGCGTGTAGCAACACGCTAATTAGACAAGTTGAGAAGTAACGTTGCCGGCCACGCAAAAATGACGTAATTAATGTTCGGAGGAACAAAGATAAACACTGAATAATAGAGTTACTTACGCGTAATAACTGTGCGATCGATTAGGCAAGAATTTACGAGATTTTGAAGGAAATTTTAAAAAAAAATGGAAATTAAAATATAATTGTGAAACTAATTCCAGTGAACAGTGAATTATGGAAACGGAAAGATGAACATTGAACGATAATAGGAGCTTGCTTACACACAATTACGCAAAGTAAAAGTAACGACAGTAGAAATCGAAATTATCGAGGCGAATGTAGATTAAAATAATAAAAGATACATTAAAAAAAGAACAAAAAACAAATCAAACGTTTCGTTAATTGTCGTCGACCGAACGAAAAACGCGAGAAACAAAGGCGAATAATAAAACTACTGTAACCCGTCACAAAGTAAGAATAACACGTACCGCGAAACGAAACGGTTAAACCGAATTAAATAAAACAATCGTAACCAAAAAAAATATATATGTAAGAGAGAAAAAGAGACAAGGGATAAACTAGAGGAAATGTTTCATTAATTCATCGTGGAGGCGAGCCATTAACCGCTACCAACAATCGAAACAACGAAGGAGAGGATTAAGGGATCCCACGCGATCTTACGTTCTCCCATCCCCTTTTTACAAAAGATTCTTCTCTCCCTCATTATTTTTCCCTCGGTTCACGAAGCCCCACGAGTTAAATCTGCCAAGAAACGCGGGGGTTCCGCGGACAAAGAAAAACAGGGGCCTGTGTCGTCTCGATACGTCGATAAATCGAGGCCGAAATCTCGGGCTTCTTCTTGGTGGATGAATCGACCTTTCTCCTCTTGTCCGCGAATTTTTTAATAATCGCGGTGTACACTCGTGAGGAGGGATGAAGAGGAGACAGAGTGAGCGAGAGAAGGAAGGAAGAAGGGAAGGAAATGGTCAGAAGGAGAGGAATACCCTCGTAACCCTCCTTCGAATTTATCTTTTTCGAGGGTTGCTCGAGGGATGAATCTCTCTCTTAGTCGCGGGATTAATTGAAATCGGCGTCATTCAGAGGAGGGTTGTTGAAGGGGTTCGAGCGGAGGTGGGTCGAAATGATGAGGCGCGGTCGAGTGTCGTCGATTCGATCCTCTCCTCCTTATCGATTCTGTAAATTATAAAAGTACACGCTTTGTATCATGGTTTCTCCTATTCACGCGCCTCGTCTTGTTGGCTCCACGATTGAACACCCTGGAAAAGGGAAAAAAAAAGGTGAGAGAAATATATTTGGACATATATTTTCCCGTAAAAGCGTTTTTAATAATTTAAATTTTGGAAATATTTATACTAATATTCCTATTCCTTTCCGCGTAACAACAATCTCGTTTACATCGATGAAAAATTCTTGAAATATCTGTAAGGATAACTTAATCCTCACCAATTTGTCGCCAAGGTTTTACCAGCCATTTCCCCGAGGAAATAAAAGGGATAGCGGACATCAGTGGCTCGAAACACAAACTGATCCCCCTTCTCCTCCCTCCTCTGTATCTCGCGTAACGAGAACAATTGAAAAATGGACGAGCCGCCGCTCCTTCCCCTCGCGTTCTCACGACGCACTCAACTCTAATATATAATTTTATTCAACGTTTAAAACGGTCCCTTCAATGATACCCTCGAATCGAAACACGTCTTATTATTACCATCAAGGCGAAACGAATATTCTTTTTATAATATACATCCACCATCTCTTGAATTATTCATCGATCGATAACATTGTCGATGCAGAGACTCGATCTCGATCGGTGGAAAAACTGAGCGGAATGGGGGGAGGGGTATAGCGTTGCACACCTGAATTCTCAAACATTCCGTGCTCATGGGGCGAAATTGTTTTAATTAGTCGGTCTAATTACGCGAAAAGCTACAGAACACCGCGAAACGAGGTTACGAGCGAAGATTTTACGAGCGAGCACGCGCCTGTGATAAATCACAATTAAAACGGGAGAGAAGGAGGATTAGCGGAAGGCAGGAATTCCGTGGCCGGGCGGAGGAATAAAAAAAAAGAAGAAGAAAAAAAGAAAGGAAAGAAAAAAGAAAAATAAAAGGGGGGAGGAGGAACAAAGGCGAAGGAGGAGGGAATGGAGGTAATAGTCGGAGAGGAATGCGCGAGACGGGTGTAAAAATGGCACGCGAAAGCTCGGCTTGTCGTAATTTCCGTGATAATTGTTATTAAGTGCGGGCCCTTTCATCCCTTCCTCACCCTCGATGCGATTGTAATTCACGCGAGGCATTAAAATGCGACGAGTTAAAGTGGAACTAAGCGCGTGATATCTCACTTTTCCAATGAAGAATATCGAAGGAATAGAAATATTGGATACAGGAAGTTGGATAAATTTCATGCAAAGTGTGACCAAAAAATGTCTTTTCGTTCCAACATGCGTATCCTCCTCTTTCGTCAAACTAAATATTCGTTAGTTTGAACAAATTCTTTCATTTTCCCTTAAATTCTGCAAACGAATGATGTTGAACTCGATCGATTCTCCCTTCACGTGTCGAAAAGTTTTCTGCATTAATCTCCCTGGCAAATATATACAATATAAATTTCCAGACAGCCGAACATCTTCGATCTTTCTTAAAGATTCGCACGAAATAATCCTTTAATCCGTCCACTCTCAAAGTATTGGAAGTTAACTGGAAATTGAAGATCGAAAGGGTAGAGAAAGAAAGGAGTCTGTTTCCAGTGTCGCGCACAATATCGTTAAAACTTTGCTTCCTTAATTATTTGCCCGCTCTCATTCCACGATCTCAATGGCGTATGCCGAAACTTTGCCTCCTCCGCTTCCATTAATTACTCCAAGCTTATTCCGAAAAAAAAAAAAAAGGATCTTCGATTGCTGGGCAAACGATGCTCTCCCTTAGTCGAAACCTTTCCCTTTCCGATCCGATAGAAGATATGGATCATCTCTCCAACCTTTCCTTCCTTCCTTCCTTCCTTCCTTTCTTTTTTTCTCGTCTCGACCTCGTCGCGATTTAATCTATCATCGCGATCTTTGCATCCCTCCCCGTCTTCCTCTCCCCCTGTTCGACGTTGCTCGCGTCACAGACCGACCGAGTTTCGAGGAATCTCTTGCCTGGAGAAAAAAGGGGGTGGATTCGAGGAGGGGGTGAGTAAATAAATAGCTGATTGCGGGTGAGGAAACCGAGGGTAAGGGAAACGGTGAAAGGAGGCGTGCATACACTATCGATCAAAAGTTTGGATACACATACCAGGAACACGTATCTCCAAGTAATGTGCCGTGAAATGTGCGGTTATTTTTTACTCGGCGGGCACGCGAGCTGACTCGCAACAGGGGATGTGTGCGACGCAATCGATTTTTATCTCTTCTTTCTTTCTCTACGTGTGTTTTTATTACGCGATATTCCTCGTCCAGTGAGGTCCAGTGATTTCTCACGCTTTTTTTTTTGTCTGGAGGAGATGGGGAAAGGATGAAGAACGAGATGGAAGAAGTCTGATGATTCTTGCCCTATCGAGTTACCGAGGGGGTGTTGGGGTGGCAAATTGGATCCGGAGTGCTATACGTGCTTCAAAATCGAAACGAGGATTTCTTTCTCGAGGATTATTATTAAAGAGGGAAGGGGAAATTTTCAAACTTATTTAAACAACAAATAAGGAAAATAGGGAGGAGGAGGAGGAAGGATACATGTACATCTTTCGTCGAATTTTTATTATTCTTCCTCGATCCTCGGTTGGGATCGAGCGTCGACTTTCTTTCTCATTAACCGAGACGAAAGTTTCGAGGGTACGATGTAAACGGCCGAGCGGGTAAAGGAGGAGAGAAACGATTGAGGGGGAAGAGGGTGCAACGACGCTTTATGAAGCATTCGCAGACGCGTTACGTGGGCAGAGGTAAGCCACTAATTGTACCCGCGAAAGAGATATTACAAGGGAGGGCCAAGACAGACTCTCTCCTCTCCAGATTTTCCAGCATTCCGCTCGAGGAACAGTTACTTAAATTGTTAATTGAATTTATTATACGGAGATATTCTTTATTTTCGATTTATCATAGAATATCTTGTAATTATTCTTGACAAGGAACTCGAATAGTTCATTTTTAGTTAATTTCAACAATTGTTTCGATTTTTTCGACGAGTTCCTTTTTTTTTTTTTTTTCCTTTTCGCAACTGTTAACCCGATCAGATATCCCAATGGAGCTAATAGACGATATATTGCACCGGTATAACTCTGTGGATAAATGTATATAATAGTACAATGTATAATATTTCACGGTTTATTAGATATATATATATGTAGATATCGGGAAATAAAAGAATTTTGTTTTTTGGCGCAAATATTTTTCAAATATTAAGAGAAATGTCGGGGAAAAAAATGAATATTCATGTCGCAAAAATATTTGGACATTTATGTTAAAAGAACTAAAATAGCAATGTTTTCTTTCTTTTTTTTTTTCTTTTTTTCCTTTTATAGCATTGGATTCAATATTTCTTTTGTTCTATATCTTTTTAGGTAATTGAAGTTATTTTTCTTTTTTTTTTTATTGATAATTGACTGCATTGTTATTTCATTAAATCGTATTTATTATCTTTCTTTAATGTTTATTGTTGTTATATTTATTATTGTTTTTACTCATAAATACATTTAACGAAAGAATAAAACATGCAACCTTGTTTATCAACAAAAAAGAAAAAATAATTTTGAACATATTAAATTTTATTTAAATTTGCAATGCGTTTCATTATTATATCGCAAATAGAGAGATTCATATTTCCTTTCGTTTACTTTGTAATCCTTGTACAACGATGTTAATAATTTTTGTCGCGTATTCAGAGAGGTGTATAATTACGGTTCCTAATAGAAATATCTTTTTTATCAATATCTATTTACTCATAATTATTGTCTCATTCAATTTCGAGGCAATTAACATTTTGAACCTTTTTATTTCTCCGTTTAATATTCGCCAACAAATATAACATTTTATGAATAATCTCATCGCGCAATTCCAGAAAGAAACTTGCAACAAGAATTTACTTAAGAATTTTTTTTCTTTATAAATCTATCATCTCTAAATTTTGTAATTGAAATCGAAATGAAATTCATTCAGGAAATAGAGAAACCTAATTGATTAAATAAAATATCTCGGTCTTTGCAACGCGTCTCGATGTTTCATCGACGAGATTCGGTATTTTTAATCGTTCACCCACTATAAATCTCTCTCAAAGAAGCTGACGAGGCTTGTTCCCGACTCTTAACGACCTTGAAAAAGCTTGAATGTCCCGAGTTTGTGAAAGGTAGCTCGAAATCTCGAAAATCCCGACAGACATTCAAAGTAAATCCTCGAAAACTCAAAGAAAGCCTCTCCTCTCCTCTTTCAACCCCAACTCTTTCTTCCCTCTCCAAACGGAATGTTAAAAGTCGCGCATCGCTCGAATTCCTCGATGATTCAACCCCACACAATGACCCAATCCCTCTCTCTCTCTCTCTCCTTGAATTCTCCATTTCTTCAAATTATTTTCGAATTAATATGAATTAATATCTCTTTCTCCTCGACATCGTCGAAATCCTAGAAAGGAAAAAAATAAAATTTTCGAACGAAAGGGTGATGCGAGTCTGCAAAGGGGTTGGAAAACAAAGAGGACGAGGCGAAGCGTAACCCTCTGCTACGAAATAAAATAATTCCAACCAAAGGGTGACCAAACCCCATCGATTCCCGAATTGCATCTCTTCCGTTCGTTACGCGGCGGTTGTGTGTCCAAGGGAATTCGATATCGATTACAACGAGGCGGCATTCCATTGGCCATCCACCCTTCCATTTACTTTCAATTCACCGATGCGTCTTCGCGACGCCTCCCCGAGGCGTCATTGTTCCACCGATTGTAGCACATTTATACGCAAACACCTCCCATACGCGGAGGATATCTTCTCTTCCATTCCATCTGAAAATTTGTACATACTTTTAAAATTGATAGAATTGGACAAATTTAATTTTCTCGTGGAATCAAGATTCCCAAGTTTTTGGATCAATATTATAAATTCGTTTCGAATTTTATCTCAACAATTCGGATATAATTGTAGTCGTCGCGATGACGTTTCCTTTTTCTTCCCTTTATTTTTCCATACAAAAAAAGAAATATATCTCCAGAGATATATTTCATTTCTCACGATGAAAGATACGCGTATACAAAAATTATCTTTCGAGACGTCTCTGAATCGAAATATCGCCGAGAAAAACAAGAAAATAGAGATCGATCCGTTTATCGAAAATATCGAATGGAGCTAAACCGTGAATCGAAAGCTTTCTAAACGTAAGAGTAAACAGGCGTCAAAATAGGCGACGCAAAGGCCCGCCTATTATACAAACACCACACCGTATTTCCACGTGTGTAATTTTGATTGCATTATGCGCGCACAATGGATAAACGGCGGAATGTGTTTAACGTCTAACGAAGAAATGATTCGATCGGGCGCGCGGTTTGACGAGGCAGCGCGCCTCTGATTGCGTATCACCTGCGAATTACAAACAACATGCTCCCTCCTCGTAATTTTATTTGCCCCGTGGACCAAATATCGATTCGACGACGATCCTCCTCCCCTCCACGCTTCCCCCATTCCGATTTCCTGCTCGTTTTGCCATTTCTGGCGAGGTTTGACAAAAATTGGAGGGAGAGAGGCAGTCTCTTTCTCTCTTTTTCTTTTTTTGACAAACATTCAGAAGGAGAAGGGAGAGGCGAAAAGGAGAGGCGGAAAGTAGTGGCTCGTACCAACGCCAATAAACTTTCATTATAAATCTTCGCTAGCCGCGGGTAGAATCAACGAATTAACGTGAAAATATTGCGGAACGGGGTGCAGCTTTCGCTAGTTGGCCGAAATCAGAGGGGTGATGTATCGCCGTGCGTGATATATACGCTGTTCTACGTACGTACGTTGAAAAAAGAATTTTTATACGCGTCTCTCTTTCTTTTTTGCCTTCCTCTTGTCGTTCGTATTATTCGATCAGGTTTCGCATCGAGCGGATACAAATGAACGCGTGAAATGAATGGTATTCGTGGAAAACTAGGTGTCAAATTGCAAGACTTTAATGCGTATTTATCGACGCGTACATTTTATTCTCCTTTCGTTCCTTAAAGTAAGGGTGAAACAAATTCCCCCCGTGAAAATGACATTTACTCATTACTATATGTAAATTTTATATTAAAACTTCCTTTTTCTCTTTATGATCCCCTCTATTTTTCTATATTTAGATTTACAAATTATTATATCCACGTACGCTTCCAACAGATTCGCAAATTTCGACATCGAGATTTCGAAAGATGATCCACTCTCTGTTAAAAATTCCCACCTGAAAGAAAGAAAGAAAGAAAATGAAATCTCTGAAATCTCGTTTCCATCTCGTAGATATCGTGTCTCGCAGAGGAAATATCGCTTCTTTGCGTTCGCGTCCTCTCTGCGAAACGTTGCAATACGTCGATCCCAACGGCAACACGGAACGGAAACGCGTAGCCATAGCAGAAGCCACCGGAACCATGTCAAACCAATGGTCGTGCGGAGCGAAATACAGGTTTACAAAGCGGCCGTTTGACCAAGGTCCGCAGCATACGTCCACGCATGGCCGGGCGAAAAGCGGATGGAGGATCCAGTGGTGGCCCAGGCATCGTCGTTTAAGCGTTTCGTCGTTCCACGAGAGGGTGTAAACCGAATCCACGATTCTCCACGCGTTTCTCTCGATTCTCCAAACTGTCTTCCTCCTTCTCTCTCTCTCTCTCGTCAACCGTAGGGAATCGCGACAAAACAGAAACAGCCAATGTTCCCGCTCGCCACAGGAAGAGATACCTCTCGTCTCCCTCCCCCCTCACGCACTATATATTCCGATCTATAGTGAAAGAGAGAGAGAGAGAGAAATATTCCCAGTCGTCGCTTTTCGAGAGAATTAAGCGATTAACAGAGATTCGTTGGATACGGATTCCAAACTTGATCGAATCGGGAACGGAGAACGTTTTCCTTATTCGCGAAGAAGAATAGGAGGATTGAATTCCTGAAGCGGGGGAGGGGGAAGGAAATATCTTTAACCACCGTTTCTCCGTTGTTGTTGTTGTTGGCTATCCACCTACCCCAAACCGGGTAAGTTCGGTTTGATTATCAATTGAACGGAGAGCGGGACGCTTAATCGAAGCGTTGGAAATCCCGCCACGGGATTCCAATAACGTTTCATTGAACCGTTTAAGAGTGCATCGTTGAAAACGAGCGCAAGCATCGAGAGCTTGACAAGATTATACAAGCTTGTTTCCGATTTCTGGCCAGCTGTTACTAAGCCCTCGCTCGCTGCTTGTTCCACGTGTCTCTCCGTTCTTCGTCCTCCCTCCCCTCCCCTTAGCCCGGATCGATAATCGAAACCCGATTTAACGATCATATCACCGTTATCCTAGCCAATGGTCGGGAAATAGAAATGGAGCTTAGGAGAAACGAGGGAGGAAAGGGTTGGTTGGTTGGTTGGTTGGGCTGGGCTCGTTTATCCCTAATTGGTCTTGTCGCCGGGGAACCGTCTTTCACAGCTTTTATCCCGCCTCGATCGCGCCTAAAAAAGTAACCAAGTATTATTAAAAAGAGAGGAGAATAAAAAGATCGTTTCGAAAAAATCGAATGAAAAATTAATCGAAACGATCGTTCGTCCTTTCTTTTCCAGGAGGAAGAGAAGAAGGAAGAATTTTCAATTATATCCAAATATAAATTTTTCCCTCACAGGAAAGTGTTTAATCCAGGGAGAGACGTGTATTATACACGTTGCACACCGCGTTTAATAACAATATAACTCGAATTAACAATTATATTACACGCGTTTGATTAATTAATCGAAAAATGTTCGATCCCGATCAAAGAACAAAGGATCAATGTCCGAGAGGTGCAGATGGCAGCCGGCAACAACCGGCAGTTCGGCATAAATTAACCCATTTTCGCGACGGACCTTTATACCGACCGGCCGTTTAACCTTGCGCGCGTGTAACACCTATCGAGAGTTCATTGTTTGCGGTCGCGACAGTGCGAGCCGCCCGTTGTATTCGAAACGAACAGAAAGGGGGGAAGAGAGAGGAAGGGAACTCATTGCGCGAGGGTTGGAAAGAGGGGGGGAAGGATCGAATTATGCAGCATTGTCCCTCAGTATTGCGGGGCCGATCGGTAACAAGTGTATAATGTGGAGGATCCGTCTTTCTGTGTGTGTTAAACTGATAAATGGATATTCAATGATGCGTTAAATAGAAATTGGAAACGCGTGGGGGGGAGGGAGTCGATTGTATGGCGACTTCATTTAAATAACGAGATAAGATATCGGCTACTTGCTTGCCAGAGCAACCATAACAATAATAATAATTTATATCCCAGTGTTATTTGGAATTTAAATTGGAAGAGGAACGATATAATTACATTCTGGATATCCAAATATTCGGTTTTTCCAAAAATCTCGCTCCAATTTATTGTATTTTCGAAATATTTTCGTAATCTATCTAATCTATCTATTTCGAAAAATCGAATCGATGAGGGGAGAATAAAATAAAAACAGAGAAGAGAAATTAATCCTTTCCGATCTACGTGAATCGAGCGTATCTCGAGCCAAGCTAAGAGATAAGAGTGGAGAAATATGTATATACGAAAAAAGTGCAACCGGTTGGACCGTTTTCGACCGTTCGTTTCTACGTATGGGAAAGGGGAGTAAAAAGAATACGAAGACTCGAACGCGTTCAGTGAATCGTATCACTCGGTCATCCCTTCGTTCCTATTCTCCGGTTCTCCTAGCTATTCGAGAGAGAGAGAGATAATTCGAAATTTATTTCACGCGAGAAAAAGTAATAATAAATAAATACGTAAAACGAAATTTTCCGATCCAAATTACCGATACACATATATAATACGTCGGAGATACGCCACGGGCGAAATCTCTGTTCGATCGAAGGATATGAACGTTGTTTTATTTTCAAGATCAGAGAGTATCGATAAAACTCGATATTATTTTCGTAATAAAATTGTTTATTAAATATCAGCATCTCAAAAATGCGTCGATCCTCTCCCGATTATTTCTTTTCTTCCAATTTTTAAAATATACGCTCTTTTATAAATTACGCGCTTCCCTAAAGGGGAAATTTATTTTCATAACAGATAAAAAAAGAAAAAAAAAAGGAATGAAAAATTGTATAATATCTCAATGTAAAATTATACACGTGTGACTCGTACGGCGGTCGAAATCGAACTAAAGACGTAAACGATCGAGCGAGCGAGGAAAGGTTATCAAAACTGTTTAGAAACAAAGAAGGTGAAACTCATATTGAAAATTTCGATTTTATTTCTCTCGCATTAATAACTCGTAATATTTCATTTCAATTTCTTTTTTATAAATCAAACAATGTGCGTGCTCCCTTTTTTTATTTATTTATTTTTTTCCCTCTAAAAAAACATAGTACATTTTCTCGAACGTATTAAATTATACAAACGTTTCCGTGAGCAAATTATTTGCCGATTGTAATAATCTCGCGTTCACTCTTTCGCGTGGAACGACATTTCCAGAATTTGCATTACTTTCGAGCAAATTTCGTTCAACGTGGCCTATTCCACGTGATATTCTTCTCTCTCCTCCTCGACGAAACTTCCCCGTAAAATGATACGTATTACAAACTACATTGAAACGACTCACGAAACACGAATATAGAGATAAACATATTAATCAAATTACTCTTCACGTTATTTACCCACTTTCATTCTTGCGATATCCGCGCAATTTCCTTCGTATATATATATATACGTTTCGTTAATTTCGACGTGGATATCATTCGAAATTCACTTTTCGTTTCGTATCGGTAAAACGAGAGCAATCCATCGCCTTTTCATTTCCAGAATCGGTCGTAACGAATAGACGATGCACACTTTTGCGTGCACAACGACGAAGAACCACGTCTCGAGAATATTTAAACGCGTTAATTTTATATCCATTATGAGCTCGTCGAGATTGCGAATGGGAACTGTTTGTCCAAAAACAGTATTAATATCCTCGCATAAATATTAATATCGCCGCAAACCTAGAAGCGATTGGCATATTACTTGGACGTTCGAAAGTCAAATACGATAGTTTCCTCTTGGTTTTCCGCGCGAGAAAGTTTCGTTATATTAAAACATTTTTTAATATAATAATAATAGCGTTGCAGGCTAAAATGATAAAATTTAAATTTGAACGTTTCCCAAGAAGGAAGGAAAATTCTAAATTAACTTAACCCGAGAAAATTCTTGTTTAATCAATAATACAATCTTTGACAACGTTTACAGCCTTCCCTATCGGGCGAAATACTCGTATTAATTCCACGCCATGCGCACACTTTTTACCGGTATCTGACAAAGTTGCCGCCTTAATTTATGATAATCTCCAAGATCCTACTTGAATTGCATTACGCGAGGTTAAGCACCGCTCGTTATCGGTTTTATTCATGCATCGAATAACAAACTTCCGGTCTATGAGTTGAATAGATCGTGCACCAGGAAATTAATGCGAGTTCCAAGTTGTACCAATTAGCAGAAAATTGGCGATCACTGCTGGTCGAATATCATTATCTCCCCGCCGAAATATCTGCTATTACAATAAATAATAACCAGATAAATAAATCCATCCTGAGGAAAGAACATTTTTACATTTCCTTCCTTCCTTCCTACCTATGTTCTCCTGGTATCGAGTCTCCTCCTCTTTCTCACATTTCCCTCTCTCCAATCCGGAAAAGTATGACATCCAGTGTCCCAAATTCTCCAATTTTGTTCCTTTCACACCCGTCACGCGTCACAGTCTTCTCCCTCCAAAAGAAAACAAGGACTTGCGTAGCTCAGAATCGAAATTAAGTCCCAACCGACTTGTTTGCGAAGGAGCAAGCGGGCAAGCAAGCACGTTCAATCGCAATTCGCCTCGAAACCGAGCTTTGTGCTTTCTCTCTCTCTCCCTTCCCACGTTGAATGCTCGTTCACTCGCGAAGTCGTAGGCGTTCCAGGAAATTTCGAACAGCGGCTTGTACTCGGCCACGATAAACCGCCCTCCGGGGCGAGACGAGCCCCTTCGCTCCTCTGGAGGCTGCAAAGGAACTTGCCAGACGAGAAGCCGGCGCACTATCTCTACCCTCCTCGATCCTCCACGCGATATTACAGGGGGAAGGGGAAGGAGAAGAGGAGAGGGCTCTCTCTCCGCTCCGCTGCTTATTATTCGGTTCCTCGACATGCACACGAGAGCTTGCTGGCCTAGCTCGAAAACCGGGCAACGAGCCCACCTCCTCGTGCGAAGCCTGTCGTGGATCAACGGAACCGATGCAGATCGATTCCTCCTTCTCCTTCTCCTTCTCCTTTGGCTGCGATTTCGCCAATTTCCTCGGTTACTTGGCCAAGGAGAAGAAGAATTTATCGTTCCAAAGCGTCAAGTTGCTTAATATTTGTCTCCTGATAAAAATCGGAATTGTAAATATGAAGAATCAATGTGATACACCATTCGATGTAATAAAACTTCCTGTTCCTTTTAGCGAATCTCTTCTTTCCTCGAAAAATGTTAATTAAAGACGAAGGATAAGGAAAATTCTCTCTATCGAATTATTAATCTCGTTTCCTTTAATCGAATCAAGAAAAGATATATTATTCGGGGGGGAGAAGACTCGAGAGAAAATGACTCGGCTCGTTCCACAATGGCCCGGTATGGATCCAGGGGAGGCGGAAGGGGGTTGTTTTCCACGAGCTGTCGCGCCCAAGGTATCCCCGAGTAAAATTTCAATGGTTATTCGATCGTGCACCGCCCCCGCGCCGCCCTACCTACGTGCATGAATTGCAAAACATTGTCACGCGGCGCGACACCGCCGCTCCTCTTCTCTTCTCCCGTGGGTTTTCGCCCGGTGTGAAACAATGTTACGCGGGGATATTCCACGGACCGGTTTGTTTGTCATCGTCATCCCTATCCGATTCGTCGAGCACGTCTTCTTCAATGAAACGATCGCACAATCGAAGTGCCGATTGATCCAAGGCGTGCGAAATCGTTGATTCGATGTATGATCCATCGTAAGCAGCCTATGTATCGATCGGATCGATCTTTGTTTTTCGTCTTCCTCGAATTTGAGATTCTCTTTGATTCAGAGAAAGAGAGAGAGAGAGAGAGAGGAATATTTTATATAAAGGAAACGCGATAGTGCAAATAATATAGCATTTTTAATTTTGGTTGATGAATTTACGGATGAATATTCGATTTGATCTTGTTTCTTTGCGAGTTGTTTAATAATAATTTCTTAATATATCTTTTATTTGAAGAGAGAAAATGAACGCTGTTTCACCTTTGATTGTTTTCTTTTATTATTTTCTCCAGGTATTTTGAGATATATTGTTTGAAATTCATTTCAATTCTAATACTTGTTTCATCGTTACAATTGATTTATTTTCGATGATGTTTTATATTCTAATTTTTCAAAGGCACCAACATTTGAGGAATTTAGACTCTCGTTTATCAATTCCACGTAGAATATAATAATAACGCAAATTCTTCAGAAAAAAAATCGCCCGCTTCGATTATCGTGTGTCGGATTTTCGCGTGGCTTGCGCTACTTCCAAGAGGAATCCGCAAGTGGATGGGAAGAGGGCGTTCGAGGGGCTGCTTATCTAGCGCTTTTTCTCGGTTACGAGGTGATTCCTTGGGGAGGCGTAAAAAACACAGCTCTGGGGTAAGGAAAATCTGACCGACCAGCGCGATCTGCATGCCTCACGCCGCGATATCGTCCAGTTTCCGCGTCGTTTCTCCACTTTTAACGCTTTTAACGCGGCAGATACTGATACAATTCTAATCTTCCCTCCCAGTCTTCGACAAATTCGAATAAGTAAGTGTGTGTATCTTGTATAATTCAACCGATGTAAATAACAACAGGAGTAGAACTGGTTGAACGAAGGTAGAAAAGAAAGATTGTTGGAATATTCACGAGTATCATTGATGCAACAACTTCCTTCTCGAATCGCGCCCCCGTTTTGTCCGTGCGATTAATCGATGAAACCTGATTTTTTTCTTTTTTTGGATGCAGAAGATGGGGGAAATTTTAACTTTAAGGTTCAAGTTAAAAATAAAACCATTTCGACGAGTCAATTCGTCATTGAATAATTGTAATATTTACGCATAAATATTATTTTTAATCAAGCTTTTATTATATAAAGAAAATGCTTTTCTTTTTAATTTGTATCCGTTTTTGAAATTCTCCTTTTTCACGAATAATAATCTTGACGAATAATCGTTAGAATAAATTAAATCCCATTTAATAATAAATTCATGTATCCCTTTTCTATTGCACAAATTTTCACCAATCAAAACCGAGCAATAAACGAAACTGTAATTCAACTATTTCAAGAACCCCGGCGGTTTACAAAAATTCCCCTTAGAAATTCATAACTTTTCGACTGACAAAACAGGACAGGGGAACAAAAATTTTGAAAAATTCCACCTCGACGAGTGATTAAATTGTCGAATCCCCGAGAGATGCGCGAGGCAACCCATTTCCAAGTATCACGGTTTAACGTCTCCTCCTCCTCCTCCTCCTCTTTCTGCTCCTCGTTTTCCGCGCGCATTCGACAAGCGTGCAATCGTATTTCACCCGATGTCCGCCACTTCCGATCCGAGGCAGAGCTCGCAGAACCGGCAACCGACTTTTTTGTCCATGCGTCATCACGCGGCGACGCCGACGACGACGACGACGACGACAGGGGTGAAACGGGCGCGATTTTATATATCCCGGGGAATCCATATCGGTGGACGACGTGTGCATAATCGTCGGCTGTCCGATGCTCCGTTCACGGACGCGTCATAAACACACGGTTTCGCACGGTTTCGCGCGGTGGGCGACGCCTTTGTGCGCCTCGAGAGTTTCGTCGAGGAACACGCCATGGCTTGACACGCGTGTTATAATTAAATTTCGATCAATTCAGAGTTAATTATATAGTAACATCGAGATATTTTATCAAATGCTCGTGCGTTTTGCAAGATTAGATGCAAGATTCATTTCTGTTTCGTTTCGTGACGAGAATTTCACGCACTCTCGAAGTGTGATATGATATGTTGAATGGATTTGAATTGTTTAACAGAGGACAAGGATTGTAATAATTTTTTGTATTTATATTTTCGCGCAACCAAACACAATTATTTTAATCATCTTTTCTCCTAATCTGATCTTCCAATCCTTTAACATAAGTTAGAATTAGCTAATTAAACTGCTTCTCCTTTCATCAAATTGAAAGAAGATCCATTTTATTCCTTCCTCAGACTTACTCGAAACGAAAATTACTGCCGTTAGGTATTTATCATGTCTTCTTCATTTAATGATAAAAAAAAACTTCCATCTCCATGTATCTTCTTTGAATCTCGAGCATCGCCTTATCTAAGAGACGGCAGTTTGAAAGATTGTCGACTGACCTAATCTCGAGCGACGTACGAAAAATTCCAATTTCTCTCTCTCTCTCTGTCTCTGCAATTCTTGTCTTACAGGGTTTACTCTGCATGGCGAGAACGCGCATATACGAGCAGACGTTATTCGCGGGATGCTTTCTAAAAGCTTCCAACGACGTCAATCGATGGGCGACAAGTGTGTCACACGTTGAAGGATTCTTATTCAATTAGCTTCTAGTGTGTGAAGTAACCGTCCAACGTTTGGCATCATCTTCAATTCCGTTCAGTACAGAATCCTTGCTCTCCTGTGTATGAATTCGAAACGAATTGCTAAACGAATTTGATTTATTCGAGTTCATTTATCTTTTGTTCGGATCCACGTACGAAGTCATGCCCCACGTATCAATTCATCCAATTCAATTTGCAATTTCGAGTGATCTCTGGATCTGATCGAACGAAGTAATCTTGGAATTGGACGTACGTATTTTGGATGCGCTGAAAGATATACGATTTTCTCCATTGTGTTTCGTCCTTTCGTTCTTCCTTGTGAATATCTCGAGGAAAATGTAGCTCCTTTTAATTAATTGATTTTTATTTTATTGAAGCAGATCAATTAATTTCATGGAACAAGATGAATGATTTTTAAATTTATAATATTTATGTATTTCTTATATTATTAATTATCAACATGCATCTTCATTAACAGAGATTTCTCAGTTTATCGAGATAGATGTAAGTGTAAATTCTCACGAGTCTTTATTTATCTGAATTAAACTACAACCACTTTCACTTTTTTCTTCGTCAAGTACTTTTCTTACAACCTCTTCAGTGTATCTCACCTAAAAGAGAAACCAAAATTCAATCGTATCTCTATCGTTTTTTCATTCGACGAATTATATTATTATTTCTTTCTTCTTCGAATTTACGATTTACAATATTCTCGTCTTTTCCATACACAAAAGAAAGAAACTCTCGGAAAATCACGCGATATCAACGCCATTACCACCTATCCACCCGTCCATCAACACCACCGCCCATCACCGTTTCACTCAAACTATTCCAAATTCGCGATTAAAGCGGGGAGAGAAGGGACACGTATACTTCTCTTCCTTCCTTCCTTCCTTCCTACAGCGGCAAATCCCTTGAACGCTGTTTTCAAAGCTGTAATCGCTCGAATCGCGAGATATTCACGGCCGAATTAACGCGATAACTTGGGCGAAAGGAAGGCGAGGGAAGCCAACTCTACGTATGCGAGTTTTCTGTCCAACGATCTCCTCCAACAGCGAGCTACGAAAGCCGGGTATAATCGACTGTTTCGTCAATTAGCGACAAGTTGGGCGAGGATGTTTGGGAGACGGACAATTTGCAACAGGGTGGGAGGGTTGAGCAGGAAATTGCGAGGACGTTTCGAGAAATTCTCTCGGTGTATCGAACGAGGAAAGGGAGGAGGTTTTAATCGGCGATCATAAAAATTTCCAACGTCGTCGTCGTAGACGCTGATGAACGTTTCAGGAGCACGATAAGACGGCCAAACGCAGTGGTCGAGTGCCTCGAGTGCAACGGGATCCCCTATTAAATCATAGTGCTTTATAAAGACTTGTACGCTTCTCCTCGGATTATCGTGGCCTGGGATACGTCGTACTTTTTCGTTTTCGAGAGAGAGAGAGAGAGAGAGAGAGAGAGAGAGAGAGAGTACTTTTTAAGAGGCAGTATATACTTTCGATCGAAATTTTCTCCACCAGGGTTTCTCATATTTTCTTTCCCGTGTCGTTGTGAAGTCGTTAAAGAGAAATTACTTTTTGAGGCACGTTGTTAATTAATAAATATTTTTGACATTGGTGTATTAGCATCGAAACATCGTAGGACAAAGTATTTCTATTACGAGCCATTATACAATTTACCAGATAATTGTGAGTGAACGAGGATAAAGGAAGACATATTTAATTATTTTATGAAAACGTGTATGAAATTAGAAATTAGAATATTCGACGTTCAAAGTTTCAAAGATATTTTGAAAAGTATTTGCTAACTTTTAATAATTAGCTTCGATTAATTAGTTTTGTTTTCTTTTTTTCTCTTTGATTCATATTTTAAATGAAATACGTACAGTTTGATTAAAAAATGAGAAACAAATTTCAAGACTGTTGAACAGAAATATACGTTTGATCCTATCGTTCGTATATTCAAATCGTGGCTGGTGAAAAGACGAAGAGGGAAACGAATATGACAAACGCTTTGAAGCTCTGAAAATTATCTTCGAATGTAAACGCGTGTGAAACAGCATCCTCCAATTCTTCTTTTTAATAAAACTTAGATATAAGATCTCAAATTCTCGAAAATAAATCCTTTCGGGATCGAATTTTTTTCCTATTACATTTATAAAACTTTCTTCTTAACGATTCCTTCGATAAATGACAATATTTCTTGCGACAGAAAAAAAAAAAAGTTTTCCTTTTCCTTTAAAAGACGTAATGAAATTTAAACCCTTAGCTAACCCAACTTTAATAAGTAATTAAAGTTGCTGAACCATCCTGAAAGGATTAAAGCGTCGAAATCTCCTTCGATTTCGTCGAAAGCAAGGACAAATGATACATATTTCACGAGAACACTAATTCTCGTTCCGCCTTATCCTCGTCCTTAACCTTTATCTTAATTCTGGAAAAAAAATTTCTTCTTCACAACAAACATCCTCGATCCTCTAACAAGATCCTTTTTTCCTTACGATATAACTTCGAAGAAATAAAAGCTCAAACACACGGTTTGCTCGCCAACACCGAAATCGAGATGATCCCCAAGCGAGCAAGACGTTCCAACTCTATTACGGCCACGTTCGTTTTCCTTTGATAATCAAAGTATCTCGCCTCCCAGTGTAACAACAATCGCTGTGCTCTAACTGTGCTCTCTCTCTCTCTCTTCCTGCGCGTTGTGCAGTTGAGACTGCATCGATAAACCGCCGCCAGTGGTCAGGGAAACGCGACGAAGGGAGGATGGTCAAGAAACGGAACGCATTAAAGAGCGAAGAAGGAGAAGAGGAGAATGAAAAACCGTGAAAGAGAGAGAAAGAAAGCATGCACTAGTCCCTCTCTTTCCATTCTTCCAATGTTATTTGTATCCATCCTTCTCCTTCGCTTTTCTCCCTCTTCTTTTTCCTCATCCACCCTCTGCCATCTTGGTTGTCGGCTATGAACTCGACAAGCCGTTTCGAATATCCGTGGATAATAGGCGAATTTTTTCGATGATCGAAAGAGTTAATCATGAGATCAACATAATACAATTCGAAGATTGGACGTGATGATGGTATTGATCTTCTTAAAGCTGAAGATTTTAATATATATATAATCGTTTCCTCGCTTCGTTTTCACCGTAAGTGTAATGGTTTGCTTAAGAGCGCCTTGAAAAATGATAAAAAAAAATGAAAAGCAAATTGAATTTTTCGCGTTCCAGTAATTCGATAATAATTAGAAGCGATCTGTAATATTACCGTCTATAATATTACCGTCTATAATATTACCGTTGCATTAATATGTATATCGATCTATTTATATATGTAAATGTATTATTACACATGATGATTAAAATAGTATAATTATATGCTTGAATAGAAATCAATATTAATTTTGCCCAAGGCAATTCCACGATTTTATATAATAATTGCAAGGGGGAGGGTAAAATCGAAAAAAGAAAAATCTATAATCTGTTAATTCGACGCAAGTCGAAGTAGATGCTGGAACGAGAGTATTTTTGTAATAATACGGAAAGCGGATTGGAGATCTAGTTTATATGGCCGTACGGGCAAATATATCTCACCATTATTGTATTACCAGAAAAAACGCCAATAGTTCTCGACGACGTTATGGGTATATCAATTCGAAGCAACGACGATCAAGGGTCAAAACTTTACTCTTGACCCGATTTCCTTACATAAATCACACTGTTTTTCCCCCCTGTATAAAATTCATGACACTATCCAGACATTACCCCGTTATTGAACATAATGATCCACTAAAAGGCAACTCTCCTTCGACATACCGTTGATCAAAAAACCATCGTCTGGATATCTTCCTCTCTGCTTTCATTCTCATGGCATTCCATCTTTAAATACTCATCCAAATTAATAATCTGGAAAATAACCACAAATTTCTATTATTCCATCCTTTTTCGCAAATCGAGAAAACCAAAGTTCAAGAAACAATTCAACAATCTATATATTACAATCTTATTTATTACCAGAACATCTTTTTTCCTCGCACATAGAGCGAGAGAGAGAGAGAGAGAGATAGTAACGAAACTTGCAAGCCTGGGCCGTCCAACACCCTTAAATTCGAGGCGACTGTAACCTCTGTACCTCGGCTAAATCGGTCGAAAACTCGCGTCACAGAGGATCGAATGCCCCATCGCTAACTCATCCCATCGTCTCGGCTCCTCCTCCCCCTCCTCGCCTTCCGCGGAGTTGGACCCCAACTCGACGTTCTGTTCATCCAACGCCGCCCACGCCGCCCTCCGCCGTCCACCGTTCAATCCAGCCCCCCCTCCCTCTCTCTCCCTCCATCCCTCTCTGTCTCGCCACCCCCCTCGCGTCTCGCGCCGGCTCCATCGCTCCCGTCGACGAGTCGGGAGGCTCGCACAGTCAGCCGGCGACTCTTCAATGAGAACGACGACGGCTGCGTGGCCGGCCGCCCGTTCTCACCGTGTGTCACGTTTCCGTCGACGGAAATATAAATGCGTGTGTCCAAGTGCGTGCGACCCACCCCCTCCCCATCCCCGCGAGATTAACGTCGATACGTACGAAGAATCGTGAGAATTCGAAACCTATCTCAACAGTGCGCTGCTTCCTTTCTTTCTTTCTTTCTTCCTTTCTATTTCCATTATCCCTCGCCTTCCACAATCCTTCTTTTCCCCAACGAACGAACGAGGTGGTGCTTCGATCAGAGGAGAATAACAGAATTTCCAGAGATACATACATAAGCATCGTGGAGAGGCTCGATCCAGATCGAGATCAGAAGCTGAGATATATAAAAGTACGCAGTATTGTGAATATGTTAATAAAGATTGTGCTTGTGAACGAGGGGATTTTCGGGTGTTTTTGCTCGGGCAGGGATTTCGGCGTTGGTTGGTTGGTTGGTTGGAGAGGCGTTGGTTCGAGGCAAACGGAGAATCGGTGATGATAGAGGGTTGGAAGGGAGGAGAGGGTCGGGGGTTGATTGATGACGAGCCGTGGATATTCGGTTGTGCTCGGTTTTGCGGTATCGAGAGGCGGGAGATGAAGTATCTTTCGCGGTCGGGCTAGGCTGCTACTATTACAGTGGACAATCTCGAGTTGGTTCGAAAATACGAATCCACCCCCGCGTTTCTCGGATTCAATAATTCTCTTCGTACGATAAATCCTCGTGCTTTTTTTTTTATATAGTTTCAGATTTTACGGAGCAGGTTATCACTTGTTATTCCGCCCAGTGGTGCAACTATAATACATCCGTCTCGTTTTCGAACCGTAAATCCCCGATGAAACGTGAAAGTTGAAACGTGAGCTTGAACAATCAACCTTATAAGTTAATATACTATACCATTTCTTTCTTTCCCTCCTCTTCCTTCCATATTTATTAAACACTTCCACGTACATTTTATCGCGAAAAGCTTCGCGCAAAATCTAATTTATCTATCAGCAAGCAAGTAGAAAGGGAGTTTCAATTTTGAAAATACATTACGCGAATTTCAAATAAGGAGGACAGAATTCTTGAACATCCCTGTTTAACGTGGATCTAATTAAAGAAACCGTGCTGAGGGAACGGATCGCGAAAGAAAGGAATGGGAAAAAGAGATGCGACGAGCCGTGTCGAAATTCTCTTCCAACCGGGGATGCGAGGGACAAGCTTGAACCCTCGGTGGTTTCAAACTGAATTTAAACTGCGCGTTTCAAAAAACCGGGTTTGAACCTCGTTTAACCACCTGCCCTGTGAACGGGGCGAGCAAGTTTAATAAAGGTGACGGCCGGGAGTGGAGAGGGGTTAGTTGGCGCACCAACTTTCTTTCCCGAGGACTTTTAATCTTGTGATCCGTCGGTCCGTGCCAATCTCGAGTGGCGAGAGGGGAGGGGAGGGCAGAGGGCAAAGGGAGAAAAAGGCCGCGTTGTTTCGACGCCACGACGACGACGGCGGCGACGGCGACGGCGTTCGTGTTACGTGAAAACGCGCAACCCTCGCGCCGGCCATCAGCTTTGCTCGTACACGCAGCCCGATTAAATCGTCTGAACGTAGGAAATATTCGTTCGTAACACGCGTACCTTCAAGATTTTAGAATTTTAGAATTGTACGTTTTCTGAAACTTTTCATTTTTACGTTTGTTTGGAACGTTGTTCGTTGATTCGCGTCAATTAGGTTTCGTCTCATCGTCGTTAATTGGAGAAGAGGGTGGACGATATAAAATTTATAATCCGGCGAATGTAATCCGAATGTGATGCGCGTTTCACGTTTTTTTCGAAATTTCGTTCGTTTGCCCGAAACTTGATGGACCTGTATGATTTGTACGTCGCGTTGATATTGGATTTGTGAACAGCCTGGACACGATTTCGTGAATTTGTGGCTGTGCGAGGAAAAAAAAAAAAAAAGGCTGGAGATATTTCGGAAATTTGTGTTCCAACAATATTTCGCGTGATAGATTGTTTTTTAAAACGAGCTGGATTCCCTTGCACGATAAATTATTAATATTATTGAAAAGATAAATGACAAGTTGTAATTTATAAATCTCACTCTTCTTTTTTTTTTTTTTTCATGATTTCATAAATTTACGTCGAACGGGATGCGGCTTATGATTTATTTAAACCATTTTATTCGTTATCGTCGTACAGAACAATTTATTAACTTTTCTATTTTTTTTTTTTTTTTTAGTAAAATATCATACCGATAAACAAATTTTAATATCATTAAACGAGAAGATTTATCGAACTTTAACCGCGTAAAAATTATTTTCCCTAAATTTCGTATGCAACACGATCCGATAAATCACAATTCGTTCCTTAATACATCTATCGCTGAGAAGATGATTGTTCCGTTTTTGTTCCAATTACGAAGAACGCTTCTCGTTAGAAAAGATAGAGAGAGAGAGAGAGGGTGAAAAGAAGCAGAACGTTCATCCACAGAGCGTGATTCATGGTGACTCGTGTTTTCGTTAAGGAAACGAATATAAGTGTCGGAAAGATTATCGACCAGCGGAAGCTCCAATTGTAACAATTCTTCTCCTATTACCATTCATTCCCATATCCGAAGAAGCGTACACTCGGTATCAATTTGCGGAAAGGGTTAACCTAACGTAATAGATATATATACTCCACGGATGTTTACAATTTTACGTTATAAACAAGAAACCCTCGATTGTTAAAATCGATAGAGAAAATCGATAAATTGTTCCAAACGCGTTCTCGAAGAAAGAGAAAGAGTCGAAACCATTCTCCTTCGTTTTTCAATCAGACGTGGAAAGAAAGAGTAACTCCACTACTATTCCTAAGAATACCGATTATCAGTTTTATACACGGTTGCAAACGGGATATTCTTTCTCCCTAACTTAACCTAATAAATATATATACTCCACGGATGTTTACAATTTTACGTTATAAACAAGAAACCCCAATTGTTAAAATCGATAGAGAAAATCGATAAATTGTTCCAAACGCGTTCTCGAAGAAAGAGAAAGAGCCGAAACCATTCTCCTTCGTTTTTCAATCGTGGATTTTCATCAACGAACGTGGAAAGAAAGAATAACTCCACTACTATTCCTAAGAATACCGATTATCAGTTTTATACACGGTTGCAAACAGGGTATTCTTTCTCCCTAATCTAACGTAATAGATATATATATTCCACGGATGTTTACAATTTTACTTTTGTTTACTTTTATAAACAAGGAACCCCCGATTGTTAAAATCGAGAGAAAATCGATAAATTGTTCCAAACGCGTTCTCGAAGAAAGAGAAAGAGTCGAAACCATTCTCCTTCGTTTTTCAATCGTGGATTTTCATCAACGAACGTGGAAAGAAAGAGTAACTCCACTACTATTCCTAAGAATACCGATTATCAGTTTTATACACGGTTGGGGGTGTATTCTTTCTCCTTCCTCCAACTCGCTCGCGCGATATTTCCACGATCCTACGAAGAAAGAATGGTATATAAACGGTTGTATCGATTCTTCTTGGGCCGCATTCGTTTCCGGGCGAGAGGAGAACGGTTGCCACCACCGCACCACCAATCGACCACCAACCGTCGTCGTTCCAGCAACGTCGTTTCTCTCGTCGGTGCGCGGAAGTGACGTAGGATGACAAATGAAACAGCCACAATGCTCGCGATCTTGAGCTTGATTTTATTCCTGGAAACATCCACTTTACACGTACCTCCCTCCTCCCTCGGATAAAAATACCCTACGGAGGGTAGAAAAAAAGTTCGAGCGAGAAAGAAGAAAAGAATTTCGAATCCCTTTCTTCGCTCGAAGAATCCTTCGTGACCCTTCGAGAGAATTATTATTAGGAAACGAGGGGGAGATAAAGATGTAGTAATTGGAAGAAGAAGAAGAAGAAGAAAAGGATGGGACGATTCGTCCGGGTACATGTCAAAGGAATATCAACACCGGTTGCATAAATATGTATACGCGTTATTTGCATCGCAAACGCGGCGCGCGATATCTTTGTTCCCCTTCCCCTCCTCTCGAACGAACGCATCTCGGAGGGGTGGTAAATTCGGCCAGCGAGGGAGGACGACGTACCGATATCTCGGCATTTTGCCCACGTTCCCTCGAATCACATTTTAATGCAAGGATCGACGCATGGAATGCGCCTTCCTGCCCCTTCTTTCCCTTCTTCCTTCCTTCTCCTTCTCCTCGATTAGAACCCCTGGGACGATCACCACCCACCCTCCTTCCACCAAGAAACTCTCTTCCTAGGAAAAAGAAAGATACGAAAAGGTGTCGATCTCTCCTCGCCCAGAGATCTTCTCTCCTCGCCTTCGAGAGAAAGAATTCGGAAGAAACGAGATACCACCACCCTTATTTCTTCCATTCGACGCGTCATCGTGATGCAAAGGGTCCGCCAAGGGCCATTAACAGTTACGAGGGATATCTCCATATCTTTCGACTCGATGCCTCGTTTAAGCCTTCGACGACATCGCCGATCCGAGATCGTAAAACGTTGGGAATTGGCTCGAGGAGGGGTTGTGGCTCGTTTCACGGCTTCGTTAAGGAAGGCCGTTACGAGGGATAGTCTGAACAAAGCGAAGAACACCGGCCGCGCCGATAAACCGTGCCGATTTACGAATATCGCGAGACCCTTAACGACCGTTGCTAATCATCTCCTTCTTAGGGAAAGGGAGGGAAGGCGATTCCCTCCCTCTGTATCTAAGAGGGGAAGGGAGGAGGTGCGATTACAACCGCGAATTCGAAAAGCTGGGATATAACGATGGGAATTTGTGGGAGAGAATAAAATGAACCGCTTGCGGTTTTAGAGTGGCGTTTAGCCTGGTTTAGCGGATGAAGCAGATGGAGATAGATGTGTTTGTTCGAGAGAGAGAGAGAAAGAGAGGGTTTGGCGGGAAATTGGGATAAATTTATACGTGAATAGGAAGATTGGAGGAAATTTTCGCGTTTTTAGATCGGCATAATATTTAAATGAATACAAAAAGAATTGGCGGGATGAATTTATGGTGGGATGCGAGTACAAGTTTGAAAGAGTGGATGGAAAAAGGGTGTTTTGAAGATGGTCGAACTGTATAACTATGTAGTGTTTAACGTTCGAACGATATCAGAAAAATATTTCCCTTAATTCGATATCGGAGCTCGTTATATATATATTTTCAAAAGATTATCTGAAATATCTCGTTTCACTTGTGAACAAGAAATAACGGAATAATGTTATAAATTGGAACGAATATCCGATGAAAACATTGTCGCTGCACACGAGTCATGTGTGATGGTGGAAATTTGAAATAATAATAGTGGAATCGGCGATACGGTTCAATAGGGAAAAAATTGTTGCAGTATTGTCAATATTGGAAAACAAAAAGAAAAAATATTATTTCGCCAATTTTTTGCCCATTGCCGGGAATCCGAAATTACTTTGCATTGTTTTCGAATGAAATTCGCGGAGAAAACAACAAGATTAAAATATAGAAGAAGGGAAACAAAAAAGTTGAAATTAACATTTGCAATTTTCAATTTCGAATTTATCTTCAAATCGATAACCTTTTTCTTCTTCTTTCCAAAATTAAACTTTTTTTCCAAATATTCCAATCTCGCTTTATCGCATACTTTTTAAAAGGAGTAACGTTTCATCGCGAGATATAAATACCGTTAAACCGTATCGACTATTACTTTCCTTGCCCCTTGTAATTGGACGAAATTGGCAATTTCGAAAAACACTGCGTCGAATCCTAAAAATTGGAATTTCGCGTAAAAATCAGCGTAAATTATGTTCACGTTCCGGAGCAGCGAAGCCGTTTCCAAGGTGCACGAGAAAAAAAATTTTCTAGTTTCAGTAGGAAAAAAATTCCTTTTTTCTCTTTTTCCCTCTCGCGGTAAACACGTAGCAATTTCGATAGCGGATATCTGGTGGCGCACGCGCGCCAACTTCAATTAGCGGTCGCTGGCAATTAACAATGTACACGGTACTCGTTCGCCGTGGCCGAAAATTCGGAGGAACAGCGGATACGCCGTGAATTAACGATTAAACCGATCGAACCGCCCCTATCACCTCCGTTCCCACCCACCCCATCCCCCTTCCCCCCTTGCCCGCCGCAGATTTATCTTCCCGCATTTTTCCCATCGCGGAAAAATTTCGCGGCGCGCGAGAAAAACAGGGGGGAAACGGCGAATTTCATTCGATATTTCCAACACGCTTTTTCACTACTCTTTCTCTCCGTTCCTCTCCGTCCGCAAATAGGCAAAATCCTATTTCCTTGATCATCCTGTCGCTAATTACTCGATAATTTCCCCGCTGTGCCTTTGTGCACGACCGATAAATCGAGAAATTTATCGGAGTTCCATAAAGCGATACGATTCGAGGGACAGCGATTCGAATAATTAATTGGTTTTTTTTCCCCCCCTCCCTTTCTTTCTTTTTTTCCAACGGGATCCTCGTTAAAAGAGTACTATCCGTTTATATCCGACCAATAATCGCGTTTATCAGAAATTTTTCTCGAACAAGATTTTTTTCACCTCCACGAAAACGCGTATCTCGTAACGAAGATCGAGTTAATGGAAATTAACCATCGATTGAACCGATCCTCGAACTCGGTATTTTCATTCCTGAAAAATTCCCGACGCGTTTAAAATCGTTCCATTTCCAAAATTCAACAAGACAAGGATAGTTTTCATTTTCCCTCGTTCAATCGAAATCACCGGAATCGTTTATTGCGCAGGGAAGGAGGAATCAACCGCGAGTAACACCCGCAATTACAATCATCCCAAGAATCCGGCGTATCTCGGAGGGAGGAGCAAGGAAGAAGGGAGGCCTCCTACCTGTCTTCGACGAGCAGCAGAGTTCTTCCACCGCCCCCGCGAAAGGAACAATCGATGGAATCGACGTGGAATCCACTCTAGGCGAAGGTGAAGGCGCCAACGACCACCATCACCCCTCCTCCTCCTCCTCCTCCTCCTGCTCCTGCTCCTCGCACGAGGTCGAATCGCGATGAGAATCGTCGTGCGCGAAACAACGTTTCATCGCCCCTCAGCCTCGCCCCGGCCTCGAAACTAGACGATGCCCCGCGACCTCTCCTCCCCCCCTCGCCCAGTGTTCACGCGAGCGAAGCTCGGCCGGCCCCGTTCAATCGAGAAGCGCGCACGGATGGGTGGGCGATCGGCAATCACGCCGATCGAGGAGGCCGCCAATCGTTACTAGAAGCGGATTACGATGGCCAGCGCGACGGGGACGACTCGTCTCGGTGTTCGCGCGTGCTAGTGACTTGCCAGTGTCAAAGTGGAATTACGCTAGTGTGGATCGGGATGCGACGCGCCGATATCTTCTCCTCGATGGGTAAGTAAAGTAAAGAAAAAAAAGTGTTGCCGCGCTTTCGAAAATTATCTCCATCTCGAACCGCGTAAAACCTACCCCCTCCTCCTACGTGCCAGAGATTAATTCATCCTCGATATCCTTCCATATCGTGATTAATGATCTCGATCGCGCGTCAACCCGATCATTCATCCCCGCCGCGTTTTATCGTATTTTTAGCCTCTTCGTACATTCGATGGATAGATTGCTTGACACTTCGATTCGATTTTTTTGAGGAATGGATCCTCGAAATGGGAGGAATATTGTAATTTTTTTTTATTATTCTGGAGAAGACGTGTTAATAAGTATGTAGATATCGTGGAAAATTATGATATATTAATAAATGATGAAATAGTGTGAAATTTGAAAAAAGAACTACACGTTTCTGGTCGAAGGATTATATAACAACGACGACACCTATTTATTTACAATTTCGGAAGCGTGTCGAAAGATGAGAAAGATCGGCGCGCCTCCTTTGTTTCCTGGCTTTACTTTGACGGAGCTTAATCCGTTTATATATCCGCGAGGTGGGGCTGGATCGGGAAGGAAACATGGTGAAAATTTTCAATCGGCCGATCGACCGTCCATTTGCCGGATAAATTGTTTTCCCTTTGTTTGCGAATTCCCGCCTGAATTTTTCGCGTTCCCCCGTCAACCCGAATAAGGCTAAAATCTCTCTTTGCGCCAGCTTGTTTTTCCCCATCACCTGCGCTTTTTCCCCATCTGCAACCACTGCGGCTAAGTGCGTTTGACGCGGCAAGGGGAAAAAAGAGAAAAATCCGAATCGCATCGAAAACGCATCCTCTCGATTTTCGATTCTGAGAAGAAAAAGAAGAAGAAGTTCGATAAACAACGAAACATAAAATGTGAACGATTTCTCGAATGAGATTTCTTATAAATGGCAACTTGGTTTTATTCTATCCAACCATTTAATTTTCTTTTTCTTTTTATTCTTCCAAAGGAAGAATATTGAACTGTCGTTTGAATCATTCTCTACCTTCGTATTTATAATATCGTATTTATGAATACGAAAGGAAAAGAAGAAAACGAAACACGTTGTCAACAATTTTGAGAATACATCGAGAAAATTTTTTTCTTTTTATTCTACCAAAGGAAGAATATTGAACTGTCATTTGAATCATTCTCTACCTTCGTATTTAAAATATCGTATTTATGAATACGAAAGGAAGAGAAGAAAACGAAACACGTTTCAACGTTGTCAACAATTTTGAGAATACATCGAAAAAATTTTTTTCTTTTTATTCTACCAAAGGAAGAATATTGAACTGTCGTTTGAATCATTCTCTACCTTCGTATTTAAAATATCGTATTTATGAATACGAAAGGAAGAGAAGAAAACGAAACACGTTTCAACGTTGTCAACAATTATGAGAATACATGGAGAAAATTTGAGAACAGGTACCGAAGAACATTTTCAACGCCCCTCTTAAAAGCTTAAAGTTCTACCAGGAATAAGAATAATCGTCCAACTTCGATTATTCCTCTCCATATTTGTCTTCCAACTTTCGACTCGATTGAAACGTTGCTCTTTCTCTCCGAAAATGACTCGGATATGGATGTAGAAGGTAGAATTCACGGGGTAACGGATATATTAAACACAACGGGTGTCGAAGGGAACGAGATCGAGCGGGTCTCAAAGGGGAGAGGCGCGCAACAACATCGAGGAGGAGAGATATTCACGGGGGAAGTACGGGCATGCATCAAAGTGTCGGAAATTGTTTTACATTTTACTACGTTCGCGGATCACACGGCCCGATCGAGAGCACGTAATCACACTTCGCACACGTGACAAACGCTATTTGTCTTCAAACTTTCTCGCCCTCTCCGCCAATGCATGCGCCAACTTATCCACCTACCTACCCACCCCACCCCTCCAGCCCCACTTCCCAACGAAACCAAGCCAACCCAGGTGGAGGAAACGAATTCTGTGCTATGAAATACCAATTACTCTTTCGTTTATTTGTATAAAAGCTACTATGAGAGAGAGAGAGAGAGAGAGGAGAGAATTCCAACATTTTATTTTTTTAAAAATGAAAATTTCTAATTGAAACCTTTGCGATTATGCGGGGCATACAATGCGAGGGTTGTTTTTTTTTTCTATCCAAATATCATTTTAAAGGGATGAGAGTCAATGCTGCTCAGAATTTCGAAGCATTTCCATTTTTTTTTTTTTTTAATGTAACAATATCGCGATGGCTGTAGATAGAATGAAATTTTGCGATTCAAAATGTTCGGAGTTTAATGCTCTGTTATTTTGTTGGAGGGAGAGGAAGGGAGAGGGGATTTGAAGAAATTTGACAAAATGTTGAAAGCTGTTCGTGGGTTGGTTGATCCTTCTGAAAAAGATTTCTCCGCGAAAAAAAAAATGAAAATCACTCTATGCGTAATCTATTGCGAGCTGCGTAGTACAAATTTTCATTAAAATCGTAATTTTCGAGTTAGATGAATTTCCTTGTAAAATAGCGAGCCACCGTATATATCGTACTGTGTTGTTAATTTGAACGAATGGCAAACGCGACATTACAAATTTTTTTCGCGAGAAATAATCCCTCCTATATATACGATAGTTAATTAATTTTAGCAGAACAAGCTTTTTTTTTTTAATTATTAAATTTTATAAGGTAAGAGAAATGGACTACCTTTTTCAACACTGAATCACGTTCACACAAGTGGGAAAAAAAATATAAAAACTTGTTGATTATGATATAATATAGTGATATTATCGAGTGAACTTGTAACTAACAATCTTTCTTCTTTTTTTCTTTTGAAACTCATACGATGTTAATCGAATCAAATAAATGCGATGGATAGATTCTTATAGGAAACTATTACACGTATTCTTTTTAATTTAACAAACACATTTTTATCGCGCAATAATTGATCCTTTCCGCTCCAATTAATTTGAAGATTTTTTTTTTCTTTTAATACTATTTTAAGCAGTTACGATATTTCGTTCGATCGTTTGTTTTGCTCTATCCACGCTCCTTCTCATCTCGAGATTCGTCGCAATTGTCACATTGCATTTCGAATTTAGCGATCCAATTAACCTCTATTGATCCAATTATCCCATTCAAGTTACGAGTTAGATGTTAGATGTTGCCAAAGACGGTATTATTTAGCAAACATTAAATTGGATAAGGATATTATACTTTGCGGAGAAAAATTTAATAAAACGCCACTCGACTTGCTAAAAACGTGAAATTTTTACATTTTAATTCGAATCGAGAAAATGAAATATTTTACTTATTGCTGTGTAGAATTGAAAAAAAAAAAGAACATTAACGATATGAAATAAATAATTCGATAATGATCCCAGAATTTACTCTAAATCCACAAATATTATTTAAAATTGCATCAACAATTAAGGATTTTCAACGTAAGATTACTTGTTAATCTTCCTCATCTTTCCAAAAACGATTCTCCTACGATTGTTCTTACATATCATTACAAATATAATCGTGACTTTTTGACTCGAAATCGTTTCGCAGAAATTCGGGGGAAACCGATTAAAAGGAGAAGCGAACTGTTTCATTTCGTTTATTTATCAATCCTCGTCAAATTTACCGATAGCGGAATATTCTTCGATTAATTGTCACCGATTACACCGTTAAATACGATACGATTCGCGCATAAACGATCGACGCCGAATTACTCGGCTCGAATTCCACGGAAAACAGAGGGAATTCGCTTATTTAACCAAATTCACGTCGATGCCAGAATCGAGATAACGCTCGTGTTTCGCGGTCGGGATTTCGCGGATGGAACGAAATAGCTAATTAAATTCTTTCCTTCGAGCCTTTCCGGTTCGCCAATAATTCGTAAATAAACGAAGAAGCTTTTTCTTTCAAAAATCTTCTTCGACGATCGATAAAAAGTTCGTAAAATATCGTTCGAAATATCCCAAATTCTTCCCAAATAAATTTACACAGGGAGAAACCGGTGTAAAGAAAACATTTCCATAGAAAAGGAATTTTAACTGATGAATGAATCGTTTGTCTCCTCTATGTACTTCTCGTTCAATTTTTGTTAATAAATATGTAAATAATTTTTCACCATCACATGTAACGTTAAAACATTGTATAAAAAAAAAAAAATTGTTCTCTTCTGTTTATCCGCGGTATACATAAATCAACGCGTGTCACGCGATTTCATAGAAGGGGAGAGGAGGATAAATAATCCCCGATATTTATCCTTCGCGTAATAATATTCATCTCGGAATTTTAACACGGGGATTAAACAACCGTTACGGTCGAAAAACAAATTCGAAACGATTTCACGGAAGGGAGTCGCGAAAGGCAATTAGAAAATTAGCAGATAATCCAGAGTTACGAAGCGACCCTTCCCTTTTTCCTCGTAGGAAATCTCTCGCCTCGCGACAAAATAACGACCCCTTCCCTCCGTAATTGAATAAATAGTTCGCCGAGCGAGAACAAGCCGTAGTTCCCTTTTCTGCAAATAATTGACTCCCGTCAATATTTGCGCCTGAAATTTATTCCCGTTCCCTTTTCCTACGAAAATATATAATATAGAAGCGAAGGAAACAACGACGAGATTTCCAATTTCTCGAGCAAAATTTCAAAAAATTTCACATATGTATATAAAAAAAACCACCCTCTTTCGATCGTCTCGAAGAAAAGGGGAGGTTTTTTGATTAATTAAATTAATTGCAACGAAAGAAAGATTTCCCCGGTTTCCATCCATCCATCCATCCATTCATTCACGGACAGAGATATTTGCCGGCCACTCGAAAGCGCGCCGCACTTTTGGTACGCGGCCAAAGAAACGTCCACTCCTCGCGGAAGACGCCACCCCGATGCGTTAACGGGATATACGTGTATAATTTATCCAACGCAAAGGGCGCAAGATTTACGACGTCGTGTATACGCCTCCCTCGTGTTGTTTCGGCCAACCGTTTGTTGGACGACGTTGGATTAATATTGACAGTACCAGAGAGTATCTCGTTCGTGGCAAAGGGAAATTTCAAAGGGATTTTTCTAAATATTTCTTTCGTGAAATTTTCTTTACGAAGGGAGGAGATTGTCGGTCACTCCAAGGGGGTCACTCGTCCTTTAAGGGGGTTTGGCAGGCGCCGTTTAATGACATTCTTCGGGATTACGAGGGGAATTGGAGGGAATTACCGAGGCGAAACGGGTGTCAGCCGGCTGATATCGTGCCGGAAGGAACAGGGCGGCAACGCGATAGTAATTGCAAGAGATCCTTGTAAACGGTGCTGCTCTCCAACGCGGCCGTCTCTCCGTGCATTCCTCCACGACCGCAAGCATTACCTGACGTCCCTTCCGAGAATCCGAGCTTGCCGGGGGAAATTTACGCGTGCCCCGACCGAATCTCGATGAGTTCTGACGGGTTAACGATGTGCATGCGTTAATTTCCTTCCTTCCTTCCCCCTCGTCCCTCCCTTTCGTTCGATAAATATCACCACGAAATGAAACGAGCAAGCGTCTCGAGAAGTGAAAAATTTGAATTACTCGCGAATAAAAGTAATTTTTGAATCCAAGATTGAAATCTCGTATCTCCAAGTTACTTTTGCAATCTTTTTATTATGAAAGGCGCGCTGTCCTAATATTAACTTTTATTTTTATATATATTCGAGTAATATGCGTTGGGTTAGCGATCGATGCTTATCCTCGCGACAGGGAGACAAAACATTCGCCACGATTTTGACAGGAAGGCATTTGGAGGGCGCAGAGTGAGCGTGATAAATTACGAAACAACCCCGTGTTCCAATGCGGATAATTATATCACGGAGGGGGGGAGAAAGAGAGAGAAATTTGGAAGTTGAAACGCTTTCGGAATTGCTACGGGCCTTCTTGCCGTTCAATTATTCCACTATCTATGTTTAACGCGAAGAAAGAAAACACGAGGAGGAGGAGGAGGGGAGGGTTTGTTGCGACAAGAGACACGGTTTTTGCGAGATTGGTATGCATCGAAACGACAGGAATTCAACAAACTTTCAACGAGCCATTGTTCGCCGTACTATATGAAATTAATTACTCAACTCCTAACGAATATAAGTTACTCTTTAACAAAGCGATCTTGACGAGCTCGTTAGAGTATCGCGGCCGCGTTTCAATTTAACGACCATTCTTGATTGCCTGTAGCTCTTCAGTTCATTGTTCGATTAATAACGATTCATGTATTGTTCGCGAAATAGTTTAGTTTAGAATTTATAAGAGCGTCCACGCGTAAAGATAGCCAAAGATCCGTTTCCCCTTTGAAAATATTCGAAATATTTTACCTCCAACTTGCTCTATTTTCGAAATTGGAAGAATTCTCTTCTCGTACGCAGTTACATCGTTTTCTCATTTCGAGAGAATTTCGAACGATATATTCGTCGACGAGATTCTTTCAAGTATTACACACCCGTGCAAATAAGTTCCTCCTCTCTATTCGAATTCTTTATATAGCGAAACAACGTTCTTTCGTTTCCAGAGATGAGCGCTCCGAGAGTTTCCAGTCCTCTGCAACAAGATTTCCAACGATATAGCGCGCGAGAAGCATCGTTCGCTTCATTGAATTCACGATGAGAGAACGTATCTTACGCAAAAAACATCGTACCAAAGATTTAAAACCGAAAACTTCAATTTGGAAGACAAGATCGTTCCGAAATCGACCAGACAATTGATCTCATACATAATATACCCGATTTACGTATAATATAATAAAATCTTGAATTTTGGGGTCGAAAAAGGGTAAAGAGAAACAATTATTATTCGCATATATATCCAATAATTGTCTAATCGAAATTAGAGAAAGTTAACGCAGCTTGGTAGAATAGGGGTCGAATCATCGAGAAGATTGGGGGCGGGATGGCCGTGCGTCTGACACCTGCGAGGCAAATTAATCCGCGACAGCTGTCTCGGTCGTCAGAGGCCGATTAAGGGGGTAGTGGTAGGCGGGTTGGTCGCGTAACGAATTAGGTCTGGACCGGTAGCTCTCGCGGAAATAGCGATCGAGGCCTCCGGGAGGAGGCTTCATCGGTGACCGGATAACCTGACCGCGCGCCCGCCGATAAGCCGAGCGCTAGTCGCGGCGGCGGCGGCTTCATTATCGCACGACAATGGGGTCAGATCGCCGCGATTCCTGCCCGAAACGACTCCACGATCCATCCACGCGGTCTCGATAAAGCGGCCGGCGGATTTTTATAATCGCCCCTCTCCCGCCCGTTATCTGCGTTATCGGTGGAACGATAGCGGATAATGCGGGCCCCGGCCGATGGATGTTGCGCCACGGAACAATCTAGTTATCCGGACCATAATTCTTCCTCCCCTTTCGCCCTCTCTCTTCCTCTCTTCGTGGGATTCTTTTTTTTTTTTAACGAAACGGAATCATTGTAAATAGGTTTCTTTCCGCGATAACCGAACGAAGTGGGGGGCGAACAAAGTGCGATATAAATTGCATCGCTCGCTTGGGGGAAATAAGAAAAGGAGAAAGAATAATATGGATGTGTGTGTGGTTGAAATTGTTTCGAAGCGAAATCTGAAAGAATCTTGGAGAGATCGTAAAACGTAACGAAGAATTATATCGAAATCGTCGAGCGTTTGATTTATACGGAAATTGCGCAAATGTTGACGTACGAAGAGAGAGAGAGAGGAAGAGGGAAAGGGAGAGAAACAATTTGAAACGCGAGAATATTTATTTTAACAATGGAGGGAGAAAAGTGGACTTATATTCGTTAATCGGTAATAAACGGAACGCGATAGAGAAGAGGGTTTTTTTTTTCCTTTTCTTTTTATCTGAAAAATCGCGATAAAATTCGAATCGTCTATGTCGATTGAAAAGATTATTTTTAGATATATTGCTACGCGTATAGAAACAGAGAAGCGCGTGTTTTGCCTCGATAATTTATTTCTGGAAAATAAATTATCCGAGGGTGGATTGACGCATTATGAAAAACCAATAAACGTGAAACAATAATCAGTTCGTCGTTACAATGGGACCGATGATCGCTTCGCCATTGTTTCGTCAATCAATTGTTTTCATTCCACGGGTTCACAGTTTTAAAAATTATCTTACTATTCCTGTTAATTTTCAACAGCGAACAGAAGTTAAATTTGCAGAAAAAAAAAAAAATAGGTAGAGATGCTTAATTTACTCGAATGTGATTTTTAAATTATTGGAAACGAATTATTTCAAACGGAGCTTGTAAAAGATAAGAAGAAGATAAAGAATTATTTTTTGTCTAATCCTGATATCTCAATCGGTTATCAAGATACAAAGACTCGAAACATCCTTGAGATAAGCGCGACTCCACCCACCACTTGACTTATACTTTTTGGAAAACGCACTTCTAAGAATCGTGCGTTTATCAAAAGATTGAAATAGATCACGCGTGGAACAAACGACAAAGTATGATGGACAAAAGTAGCGAACGAATAAAAATCTACGAAAGAAAGAAGCATTTTAAATTTCACGCTTGTAATCATAAAATCTCGTTCGCGTTAATAGAAAATTATTCTCCTCGGAATTAAATACTGATTTAAAGTTTCGTTGATTTTCCATTTCCACGCGATAGACGCGTTTATTTAAAAAAAAAAAAAAATATTGCTTGTATTGTTCATAAAAAAAAAAAAAAAAAAGAAAGAAAGAAATTTGCTCGAATAATTTCCAATTTTTATTAACTCCGCGAATATTTTATTTGGTCCGCGTAGCCTCTCTCGTTTAAAAAATAGCGATGGGAATAATCTTCTCCCGAGCACGAACAAGACGAGTTTCCCAAAGTTTGAACAACTTTCCCTCGAAAATCCCTCGAAACTTTTTAACTTTCTTCATCTTGACGGGGGCGGGTTTCGCGTCCCCTGGACGCCTATATAACCGGGCGGGCAACAAAATAATCTCGGGATCGCGGAAATATATTTATTCCCGCGAGAAGAACGGGGGAGGAGAGGCCGGGCTAATTAATTAGAAGCGTTACGCGGGTTACTTGAAGGTAATTGCTAGGTCGGCACGGCGATACGCGAGTTACGCCCGGAACAACATCGGCCATTAATTTCGTGGAAAGTACGGGAACCACGGGGCGCATCGTGGAGAAAAAGCAATAAGTTCTTTCTCTTTAATGTCTACGCTCCCGACTCGTGGCCGGAGATGAATAAAACGATATTTCGAAATTAAAGGAATACTTTTTTCCCCCTTCACCAAACCTAAGTAATTATATTCTCCTCGCTTTATCTCGGATCCACGAGCCATTCGTCTCTAGGATGCGAGTCGTCCTTCCTTCCTTTTGCTCTCTCTCTCTTTCTCTCCACCTCTTCCTGCAAAATATCCTGATAAAATGCCACTCGTGGAGATAAGCGGGGAACCGGTGTCGTGGAAATTTTCTGGAACGTCGCGTCCCGACGTTCGCGTTTCATCGTCGATTGGTCCCTCTCATCGACAACACCGATGCTCTCTCTCCACGGAAATCTCCATCTTTCCACCTGTACGTATATATTCCGCACCCGTTGTTCCAATCCCCCTTTCTTTTACATTCGTCTTCTTTCTACGACCTTTCCGCTACGACGACTACGCCGAAAGAAAGAGAAGATCGACACCGGAGCTTTTAAACTCCGAAGATAAAATTCATCGAACGATTTACATTTATTTTCATCAAATTAACCCTTCCCTTTGTCAAACTATCTTCCATCGGTATATCTTCCTTTTAATTTAATTTCGAGGATCTCCGTTTTATATTTTCTACTTTTCTCGATTATTCCAAAGAAAAGTAAATAATAAAGAAAAGTTGTTCGGTCGAAAATCTTGCCGAAAAATCGATATATCGAAATTATCAAACCGTTTAAAATATCATTACGCAGTAATCGATTTCAACAGTGGTTTCAATCGTTCGTATCCTCTATCCTCCATCCGAATCGATAATAGAGTTTCATCGAACACCTTTAAACCCCGTTCCATTGGCCCTATTAGAGGGAGGGGGATGGAGAGAATGGAGAACTCCATCAATCCGCTTCGCGGTTTGATTGAGTGCCAACGGAGACCTGTCAACGAGGTCCAGGCATAATATCTCGCGTGTGATAATCGAGTCTCGAATTGGGGAGAATGGCGGTCGTGGATTACAGATGATCGGGTCTCCGAATTACAGAACCTGGAGCACTCGCCTCGTTGCCTCTCGTAGCTCTCTATCTCTCTCTCTCTGTCTGCCTCCCTCTCTGTGTGCACGAATCATTTCCATCCTGTCCCACCGCGTATGCCGTCTCTTAACACTTTGATGGACGGCCTGTTGAAGGAAATACAATGTGCCACGTGCGCCGAAATTCCTGGGGATGAAGCATCCCCTTTACCAGGTCGCGAGGCTGTGTCCAGGTCGACGATGATTGAAACGCGACTCGTCGGAGGACGACACGTTGATGGGGCGGCGTGCGTGGATTTGTTGAAAAATATCGGGCGGATGTTGCGCTTTAAAACGTGAAACGTTTACCAAGAATGTAGCGTAATGATGAACGAGCGAGGGCGAGAAAATGGAGATGGTGGCGTCTCGTAGCGCAGCTCCGCTATCGAATACCACTTTTTATTTAAATGCCGGTTTCGAATGCCGATATCGATTGCGGTGGATGTGGATGTGGGGAATATGTTATCCATTAGATTTCACTCGAAAGGATAGAGGGGGTGGATAATGCAGTCCTTTCGTCGTTCGGAAAATACGATAGTATTATATATATATACATACGTATATAAATGAAAATTTCCACTTTACTTTATTCCTTCCCGTAATTAATTTACATTTCGCCTGGGCGACGTTCAATTTGTAAATTATCAAATTTATCAAATTTAGAATCCAATAATTTGATCGCATTTACTACTTTCGTAGCAAGCTTCACACTTGATTTTATACCTGACCAATCATCTCGTTCGTAGAAAAGGGAATTAAACTTTTCCTTTTCCTCGTTTCTTCAATTTATCCACATCACGGTCAATAAATTAGGTTCATTAAATTCTAACTCGTGTTAATATAAACTTTTAATTTCCTCTCTCTTTCTATATATGAGAGAGAGATATATAAGCAACTTATCGCTTCAAACGTATCCATCGAACGCAGAGAGAGAAAGAGAGGTAATACACGAAGGCGGCTTACAATTACGGGTCCATTCAGAGAGAGAGAGAGTCGAAATAATGAAACGAGTTAAGCAAAGTGGCTTCTGTACACGCTCTCCTTTGCAAACGGTGGCTTTTCACCGAGTCACCTCCGTAACTGCCTTTTCACCGGGGTTACCTCATATGCCGTTTGATTAACACCATGGAGAGAGAGTGTGTGCGGACGGCGCGGTTTCGGTACGCTGCACGTGACACTACGGGCCTACCATCCATTATTCCGTCCTCTCCTCTCGCGGCCCTCTCGCATTCTCTTCTCCGGGGCTTAAACTGATTTTCACCGCCACTCTCCGCCTCTCTTTCTTCCCTTTCAACCGGTGGCCGCCTCGTTTATAATGGCCGCCACTAATCGAGACAGCGAATACTCGCAGCAGCAGCCCCGCTTTAAACTGTCAGTTTTCTCCTCCCCTCCCCTCCCCGCCAAACCATCTCGGTTTCATTTGCTGAAACGTCTCCTCGATTACTCGCCTGCCTGTCCTTTCTTCTTGCCCTCCGACCACCGCCCTCGGGAGGAATAGCGCGATTAATGCTATTCGAGACACTAGTATAGTACAGTGGCGATATAAATTAACGAGAAACTTTGTCGCGTTGTTATTCGCGAATTTCTCCAATTTTGTTTCTTTTTTAATATCAGGTTTGTTTGTATTTTAAATAAATCGGAAATATCGCTTCGTGGAAAAGTTGTAAACAAAAATAACAATTGGAAGTCGAGGTAACGAGAGATTTTCCTAAAAAAAAAGGAAAAAAAAGAATATCGAACGTTCGATTCGATGTTTTTCTTTTTTTCTTCTTTTTTTTAAGGGGAGAATTTCATAGGGAAAAGTTTATGAAAGGAGGAATATAAATAATATACGCACCCGTGGTTAATAAAGTGGTGCAACGAATTAATGATTCATTCGATGTTGTCGATACTGCATCGCGCGAGGGGGTTGTGGCTATTTTGAAATGGAATACTAATTACAACAACGATAATTAATGTTAAACAAAAATTGATATTAATTTAACGATTACGGAACAGCACAAATTCGCGCAGATATATAAGCATTTGGCATTCCCAAATCTTAATTCTCGTATATACTTATAGAAAGTTTCCAAGTTTATCCAGTTAAAAATAAAAATAGAAAAGAAATAATAACTTTTATTAAAACACTTTTCTCGACTCCTATATATATATTTTCGCTTTCGTTCCCGTCAAGAAAGTAATTAACTTCATTAAGTTTCAACGAGATATAACGCTTCTTGCTTCTCTCGAGTAATCGTTTAAAAAAAAGAAGAGGTTTCGAACGAAAGAGCGGAGAGGAGGGGCGCTGTTATGCTTGAATTCCTTCCGTGTCTTTTGACGTGCAAGCTGCAGCAAAAGAAATTAAATCTCCAGATAACGACGTTATCGTAAATCCGCTCGTTCGTCGCCTCCGACTATCGCCTCCTCTCCCCTCCCCAATCACAATCGAGTCTTCCTCGCGCGCGTATAAAATTTTAATCAAGAGGTGATATCGTTCGCCGCGAGATGAGGTTAATCTCCCCCGCTTAAACGCGTCTCTTTCGTCTAAATAAAAGGAGAGGAAGAAAAATGGGGAAAATCCGGGGAACTATTGTCGTCGACACGGACGTTTCCGATCTCTCTTTGAAGATGACGAACTCGTGGAAAATACTATTTATCAATCCAGAAGAAATGCGCGCGTAGAAACCCCGCATTTCTTCTCCTTTCATTTATTCGTAGAAAAAAAGGAAGAAAGAAAGGAATGGGGGAAAAAAATCGTCGTCTCGAAAACAGAACGCATTCAAACGATCCGTAAAAACTGCACCTTTTGTCCTTTTTCCATTTATCCTCTCCGTCTCTTCTCGACTTCCTCGTCCTTTTCTTTTCGGTCTCCGGCGAAAAATTTATATATACAAAGCTAATGAAGCAAACTCATCGCGGAACGAGAGAGAAAGAGAGAGAGAGAGAGAGAGGGAGAAGCGGTTCGGTGAACTCGAAAAATAACGAAGTACCTGTGGAGTGCTACGAGAAAGTAAACGCGTCTTGGTCGTGGTACGTTTTTTTCTTCTTCTCTTCTTTTTTTTTTTTTTCATCTTGATGGATCGCACTTTGCTCGCGACCATCTTTCTCAAGCCTCTCCTCCCTTCTTCTTCTTCCTTCTTTCCTTCCTTCCTTCCTTCCTTCCTTCTCAGCAGACGTTTCCTTCCGCGTTTTATTTACCCGTCTAATGTTGACACAAAGCAAATGTCTGGGACGACAACGATGGGCGAAAAATGGGGAGGGAAATTTGGTTAGAAGGAATTTCAACGAGGATTTTATTTTTCCGAATAATCGTTTGGGAAATCGCTGCGAGATCGACGACGGGATTGATCGAAATTAATGTGGTAAAAAAAAAAAAGGGAAATAAAAAAAAAACGGGGGGAAAAATCGGTGATTCAATTAATGTCAAACAACGTCGTAGCAGCGTCGAGCGGATTTCAAACAATTTCCATCCGTGACGTTATGCTGATTTCCCTTTTAATTAATTGCGTCGAATAGCGATTGCGCGCGATTACACCGCGGGGAGGGAAAAATTATTGTACAAGTGACGCGTGTCTCCTCGCGTAAAATTAAACGCGCGAAAACTCTGCGCGTTTTGAATTCGTACCCTTTTTAATTTCAAACAATAATTCCCCGATAAAATTAAACTCGTTCCTGGATTATTTATCAAACCTAATAAAAGTCTTTCACAAATATATATATACATATACTCTTTTTAAAAACAAACTCACGTTTCACGAAGCGTTGCACACCCTCCCCTCCTAAATTCCATCCTTTTATACATCGAATCCGAATTCTTCGCTCCCGAAAAATCGATATCCACCACGTTATTACTAAGAGTCTCCGTTTCACGCGCAATTAAAATCATTCCCGGGTTGACGAGAGGCCGACAACAAGCATCTCGTTGATCCACTGAGATTTGTATTTTGATTTCGCATCGTGACGTGATCTACGTCGCCACACGACCCACCCTTAATTCATCTGCGGCCCGCGCGAACAGTGGTCCAACAACCGTGGATTATCCGTCCGTGTTACACCCTATCACCGTAATCACAACAATCCCGCCACAGTTAAGAACCGTGACTCACCCCTATATTATCCACGAAATGCACGAATGATGCATCGTGACCCGACGCGCCACCAGAGGGCGGATGCAAATAGCCGCCCCGATGGCGACGGAGCGCGACAGAACGTGACCCACGACGTGCGTGTGTGTGTATCTGTCTGCTGCGTGCGTGCGTCACCGTGCACCACACACGCTATCGGCCACCTTCGACCTCCTCCCCTCCCCTCCTCCCCCCGTTACGTGCCGCTGCAGAAACGAGAGAATCGTCGAAGGGACGAGGAGGACGATGGCGCGACGAAACGTGCGATAGGAGGAACGGGAACAGCTGTTTCCGCGCGATACGCTTTCACGCGCCGCCTCTATCCGTTCGCCGATATTCTTTCCCCGCGAATTTTCACCTGCCTTTCTCCCTTCATCCCTTTCGGCCGTCGCGGATGGAATATATATCGTCTGGAAAATACGGAGGCTCGTGTCGTTCGATTCGGCTTGAAAAAAAAAAGAGGGAGAGAGAGAAGTGTAGTGTCAATGCGAAATAGACGCACTCTCTGTTTTGACGAACAGGAAGGGGAGGGGAGGAAAATCGATAACGTTTGTTTCTCGAATTTTTTGAAATTTTTCCCTTTCGCAAAAAAAAAAAAAAGGGAATAGTAGTAGAAAATCTTCTAAAAATAGTTTGTTTCTCTCTATCCGAGATTAAAGTATTTTTTTTTTTATATCGCACGCGAGTCGACAAGATGAGAAAGATCGGCCACCTAATTCCGTTTGAAAAATGTTTCGAGTGGAATAATTCTCGAGGTAATTCCATGCAAAAGTTCAGATAAGACCCCTCCCCTCCGTGTCTATGTAACGTGTACAAGATACACGTGTGCGTGGACACACTTTATTATTATTATTATTATATACCGCGAAAACCGTTGGGAATGACCAACACGGGTTACAAAGGATAATATTATAATGAAAGTTATATTAAAGCGGTTGGAGAATCCGCTTTTATACATCCGCCAGAAGAGATAAGAGAAGAGATCTTTAAACTCGCTATGATCAAAGAACTGGGGAAGGGGGGTGCAAATTACTTCGAAATAAATCGATCGATCTCGCTGGTATCCTTTTCCTCTCGTCGCGTTGTATATTGCAGCGTATAAACTCGAGGATCGGAAAGTTTGAAAAGTTAGCGGGAAGGGGATATCGGGCCCCAACGTTGACAAATTAAATCTAGATTAAATTCAAACCCTTCCTTCTTCGCCCTTCGCCATCCCTCTTTCCTGTCTTATTTCTACGCGCGGATCCAGCCACAGCTTGATTGGAAACGGCCATTCGAAGAATTAAAATCCCAATTGTTGAATCTTTTTCGCGCAATTTCCATTATCCTTAGAAATATTTTCAATTCTCTATTTCAACACCAATTTCTTTCTTTTCTTTTTTATCCGCGATATTTTACATTTTTCACTCCAGATAATTTCGCTTATCCCAATAATTTAAATAGTCGTTCTCCGTTGTACTTCTTCAAAAAAATTGAAATATACACATGTATTTAACTCAGGATGGAATTTCCTTTCAATTACTATATATACACAATTTACTCAAATTATAATAGATCTTTGAAAGAGTGAAAAATGGCGGGCATTGGCAGCATCCTTCAGCATCTTCCAACCATCTTCTTCGACTTTTCGAATGTACTCTTCACCTTAAGCTTAAATTGACCTTTTACAAATCTGGGAACATCCTGGTATACATCCGCGACTTCTCCCGCGATTAAATCGTCCGTAGTGAAATTTCCACTACGGGTATCGCGAGAGGCGGCCGTGTGTTTCGCAGCGGACCCGTCTCGATTTCGCCGAAGAAAGACTGGAACGCGGCCAAGGGATGCCGAGGCCGCGAGTTTTGGCCAACCTCGGGCTCGTCCGTCTCCCAAAGATGGATTTCCCGGATACCCCCGGCTATCCTCCGACCAAGCTGTCGCGGACAGCTGCATTCTTCCTCGACGTGGAATTATTCCGAATCCGCTTGGAACAGCACACTCTTTGTGCGAGAACCGCGAAATATTATGTCAAGGATTCGACGAGACGATGTAATTTGTGCACATGATTGATAGATTAAGAAAAATCGATTGGAGATCAGAGGAGCGTGTATAAAAATATATTTCTTGTAGAAAGAAATAAAAATATATAAGGGATGTTAAAAATTATTAAGGAGTTTATCTGATTTTTTTTTTTTTTTAATAACAGGAAATTAATTTATTCTTTGATGTCGCGTTTATTATTTTAACCGGTTTAGAGGATTAATGCGATAAGCGATAAGCTCGGTTAATTTATTTAGTTGTTTAGCCTGGATATAGTATTTTCTGTTGATTAACAGGGGGGGAAAAACAGGTGTCTCTATTAAATTAACTGACAAGTGGTCGATGTCAGTCGCAGCGGATACCTTTTAAATCGGATTAAAATGAAATTTCGCGCGTTCCCGATTCTGCTGCAATCTGGCCGCTCGCAATCGAGCCTGCACTCGAATAATTTATTGTAAAGTCCGGTTCCACCGGTTGTTTGTTTGTTATATAGCTTATACCGAGGGGATCCCCGTCCACGGATGAAATAACACCGTAAGAAGATTTCCGCGTGTAAATACGCGCGTTACATTAGCCCGTGATAATATCCGATAAGAGGAGGGGGGGGAAAAAAAAAGAGAAAAAGAGGAAAAATTAATCCAAACTACCGATAAATGAACTTTTTCCCGGCATGGATCCAAGTTATGCAGAAAATTTCGTCAAAATTTCGCGTCCGTCTAATATTCAACCGAACCGCAATAATCGTAAAATAAAAAAATTAAATTAAATCTTAACCGGTTGCAACACCACTTTATAAAATTAATTTTTCAAAATTGTTTTCAACAAACGTTTCAATATTTCGAGAAGAAAGAGAATTTCATCGCGAGCTTGAAGGTGTGTCTGAAACTGTTCGAATTTGAAAAATCGAAACGATACACGAACACTTTCGAGTCTAATTTCGGTAAATACGCCACACATTATCCAATGACGAAATTTCGGTTTAACTGCGTCGTCGGTCGACGAAAATAGGGGGCAAAACGGCGGTAATTATAGCGGTAATTGCGAAAGGACAAGGGAAAGAGAAGCGTAGTAAGTATCGAAGAATGAAAAGAGACAGAGATATATATGTACATAAAGCGAGCAAGAGACAGAGAGAAGCGAAATCAACCGCGGAAGCGGGGCAATCATGGTAATTACTCGTGAGCGTGTTCACGTCACAGTGGCGCCCTCTATCCGGAGAAAAGGTGCGCCTAGGAGCGGCTAGATCTCGTACCGCCTCATTGCATCTTGCATCCTATATACACATTTCCTTCCATTCAACGTTCAACGACAAAACGAACAGGGACACAACTTCGTACGCGTGCCATTTCGTCTATCTGTGATTTCGATCGAATAACAAAGTACATATCTCTCATCAATCCGTTCCAATAATACGTTTAATCGCCGATGGAAAAAGGATGCTCGAGATAAATATATAACGGGACGTTGGAAAGGTATATCGATTTTCCAAAGGTCTTTCGAATGAATTCTTGACACAGATACAACCTTTCCGTTCGTTTTCCTTCTCCCGTTCCTTTTTCTCGCCGATCGATGCATAAATTGACCATAAAGAGAGGAGGCTCGTATACGTATAACGACGATCCATATACCAGCCAACCAGCTAGCTCTAGCTAGCTAGCTAGCTCATCATCGAACCCCCGCTCGTTTCCAAGGAGACTAGAGAGGAAATCCCCCCAGGTATCCATCAATAATGCGTGCAAAGTTACTGTCGCCTTTCAAAGATTGATCACGAAATCGCGTATTGCAGAGCAGATTGCATGAAGGATTCAACGATACAACATTGGTGGTGGTGGTGGTGGTTGCACAGAGCTCGCTCGCGTCCCATTTGACGAGCTGACGCCGATTTTTCTGCGAATCGCACGCGAGTTGAAAGAAAGACTTCTCGAGGCACACCTTCACAAAAGAACCTTTCCTCTCCTTTCGAATCGTTCCATTGATTCGATATTTCGCGGCCGGAAAGGAGAGGCGACGAGTATCGGTTGCTCGAGATCGAAAACTCTCCTTCCTCCTCACCCCCTCCTTTTCGTTCAGAAGAACGAAACGCGTAATTTTCCGTTAATAAACCAGAGACATTATTGGCGGGCGAGTTCCCTCGGGCGTTCTCTTCGCTAGTTCCGTACCAGTTATACACAGACTCGTCTCGGTGGTAGTAATTTCTCGACAATTCGAAACAAACCTCTCCCTCTCTCTGTTGCGAAAATGGTCCAGGCTATTGGTGGTGTAACATCGGGTCGGGCAGGAACAAGAAGATACGTCATAATAGACGATGTTAGTTTTTAATTACACATTAAACATTTGCCCAGCCGTGGGGATTCGTGTCGCTCCCATCAGAACGAGCTTTCAAACGCTTCCTCCTCTCCTTCTTCCCGGTTTTCGATTCCTCGTAATTTCCTCCCTTGTTTACATCCTATCCCCCGACGTTTATCGCGTCCCATGTATTTTTCTTTTTTTTTTCTTCCCTCCTTCTTTCCAATCCACCCTCTCTCCGCAGGGAGAGCGACCCCCGTTTCAGATTACGCGACGAAAACTTGTCTACCGCTCGCTCGGTGGATTGGGACCTGTCGTTTTTCTTTTCCTCTTTTTTTGAAGAGGGAACGGAGGACACGGTGGGGTTCTTTGGATCGTTAACGCGCACCTTTCCTCTCTCTCGTGGAACGGGGTTGATAATGACAGGGAAACGGGGGAAGAGAAAGAGGGGAAGGAAGGGCTGAAGCACAGACATCCGAAGATTCGTCACCGTAAGTTTTATTGGAAAAGTTCGTTGAGAATTATGCGACGATATCTTCGACGAATATGCCATCTTCTATCTATTACAGAATTAATTAACATATCCGACAATATCATTCTACTAAGAAATGATTGAATGTAATGCATTCCTTTCGATATATTAATTATTAGATACTCTTTGACGAATATCCATGCTCGAAAACTGTTCAATTTCCTTTCTCATTAAGCGTTTACATATCCGATTTTCTTAATTCGATTTGACAATCGTTCTCGAAATATCATTTTCAATCTTGATCCAACATCTTGAAGTATCTTCGTCACGGCTCACGATTCCGCAAGCGTATCGAAATTCGAGGATAGTTCCGTGACGAGCCGCAAGGTCGCGGCCAGAATCGTTTTCCATCGGTGTCGAGCCTTCCTAACGAGCGATCACAGGCTGGCCGCGTGGCAAGAGGATTGAATTTTGCACGGGTATCGATCCGATTGTGCAACAAGTTTTCGTCAATCGAAGGGAGGGAGGGGGAGGGAATCGATCGGCCGCTCCCTCCCCGCTCGTATCGATGAGAGAAAGCCCCGGATTTGCACCGAGAGAAGGGAGAGGGGTATAAATCCGAGCTTAAACGACCGAGCTCTCTCACCGCCATTTATAAAGCGGTCGTTCCGTCGCCTCCAAGTGGCTGCGCGCCGATTAATGGAATTCCTCGGCGACGGTGGAGGCCGTTCGTGCGAATAAATTCGAGGAAAGGGTCGAGAGGAGACCGATCTTGTCCTCCCTTCCTCGTCCCGTTAACAGGGAAATTGATTCCTCGAGAGAAGCTACATTCGATACAATTGTAGGGGGTGGGTCAAGTTTAAGAAGCAGGAGGTGGTTACGAAGTGTGAGTTTGGATTTCTTTGGAGGAGAAGTTGAATTTTCTTCTGCGATGATTATATATTTTGTTTTTTTTTTTTCTTGGCGATTGATCAAGATTCAGACGCATTGGATTTCATCAAATCCGACGAGAATTTCATCTCGTGGTGGATTTTAATCTTCCTTTAAGGAAGGAAAAGAGAAAGAATCGGTTCCAGGTATATAAATCTTTTAACACAAATTCTCGTTTGAAATTCAAAATTCTCCATTCCCCTTGTTCGAATAAATTAACAATTCTTCCTTCCTTAATCTCGATCGAACGTATTCATTCATCGTACCGCAACTCGTATCCTCTCATTCGTTCTTACGTAACTTTCGCAAGACGTTTTTTCTCTCTCAGGATTAGTCGATTCGATCCATCAGCTTTTTACGCTCGCGAGAACTTTCTCTCCCCCACGGCGAAGAAATCTTGGCAAATAAGAAGCGTTTCCATAGTAAACATAACCTAACACTGGATCAGGGGAAACTTCTGCTCAGGATTTGTGGTAGGCTTAGAGGGGGGGAGCTATTTGTCGGCGGTCTGGATAGGCACAATTGATTGGGGTAGTTGTCCGGCAAACAAATCCCTGTTCAATCCACTTTCCACCATGCGTAGGAGTTAGTCCAAATGTTATTTATGCCTACGCGACGCGGATCCCTCTCTGGAAGAGAGAAAGAGATTGGTTAATTCGCAGGAATTTCGGAGGAGTTGCCAATTTTCTCGCGTCTCTTAATTTACGAGGGAAGGACTCGTTGTTATTGGACGAGAATACTCTGAATTTCTTAAAATTTCTCTCGATCATGTAAATTCGATCGAATTTACACGAAAAATTGAAAAAAGGGGATGTTGTTGCACGAGTGGAGGGGAAGCGATTTTGCATTCAAGAGGGAGGAGAGAGAAAGGGTGAAATTGGAGAGAGATCAGCCGATTTGCATGGCTAATTAGCTACACACCTTTTAGCCAAGTTGCGAAACTCTGATAATCCCTTCTACTACTCTCTGCAGCCGATTTCTTTCCCAGATTATCACGCGGATTACTAATTGTTATCACCTCTCAGCTTAATTATCCGTGTTCTCGTTACTGCGGCGGTAAGCCAATGATTATCTATAATATTGTATCATACACTTTACAAAATCTCTACATTCGTAAATATTTCATCGTATAAAGTAACCAAAAATTGATTTTCAATTCGATTAACGGATACTCGTGATTTCCAAGAAACAAAAAATTTCTTTCCAAATCTTCTCCTTCATTATATTAATAAAAATTTTCCAATTTCATTAAAAGGAAATACGAACTTAAAAGACGATTATCCGTTTCTCGATTTGCAAAATTTCCAAACGGTTTTAATTAAATCTCTCTTAAATCGATCCTCGGAATTATCGGAAAAGAATCCTTGGAAAAATTTAACGAATTTAAGTGCGTGCAATTATTGACTCGATGTTTTCAACGAACCCGTTAATCCGTCTTTTCGTCGTCATCATCATCGATAAATATCGTTCGCTGGCAAAGGGAAGTTCGCTGCTCGAGCATCCACGAGCGAGTTTTTCAAGCGAGCATCTGGCAAAAGGAAGGGAAAAAAAAGAAAGAAAGAAGCCAAATTTCTTGCTCTTCGCGGTCGCGGCAAAGGCGAGCCGACACGAGAGGGTAAAGGGAGCGGAATTCCTCTCGCAATTAGCGGCGCCCTGCTGTACACCGATAAAGTCAATTAACCAATCGAGTTAATGGAACACCCCGGTGACGATTGGCCCCGCTCGCTTCGCCGCGGCGGAGCAAGCATCGCTCTTCCTCGTCGTGATAAAGAGCTGTACGTGACTCAAATTCTCTCCATCTTCGTGCCCTCTATCTCTATCTCTCTCTCTCTCTCTCCTCGTATCTCCGTTTCCACGGAATTAAAATGTTCAAAGCCGCGGTTTCGCCAGCCTTTACTACGCGCTTATCTCTCGTTTTAATGGACGACTCGTGCAATAACGGGACGCGATGACGAAGATGGATAGGCGCGGAGGAACGATTAAAAGTCGAGCAACTGTTCGAGCAATTGAGGGGAGAAATCCCTGTAAAATCATGAGCATTATGCCGCGGAAAGTTAATTATTTTTTATTATTCCATAAATTTCTAAAGGATGAATGTGCAGGAAGGGTTTTCCTTTTTTTTTTTTTTTGGTTTCGTTGTTTTTCTTTTTTCTTTTCTTTCTTGGCGCGAGGAATCTTAGAATAAACGTGGAGAAAAGATAATGGAAGGAACGAGTTTCGTTTTCTTTTTTTTTTAAATTTTGCGTGAAAAACGAATTATTATTAAAGTAAATTTTAAGGGAGATCCTGCGAATATTTTCTCCGAGTTGAACGAAGATAATAATTGGATAATTGGAAAAGAGAGGAGAATTTAAAAGTAATAATACGATGTAAATCGTAATGAAAGAAACGCGATATGATCAAAATATCCATTAATATCGCGATTATCGTATAATAATTTACGATCTTTGGTTCGTGGAAATTAAAAAAAAAAAAAAAAAAAACTAAATAAATAAAACGAAATAAAAACTTCCTGCGCTGCGGCGAAATCCGATATCCATTAAATGAAAAACAACAGGTTATTATAAAAGGTTCCCTGTAATCTTCGTTTTATCGAGATTTTAATCGTCGTTAATAATCTCGTTATCACGAATAGATAAAAATCTTGTTATATCATATATTCTCCCCCGTTGTTTAAAATTTTCGACTAGTTTCCCTCCAAGATTTCTCTTCTCTTCCTTTTTTCAAATATTTTCAACATTCGAGCAACATTCTTTCTGAAAATTAATTCAATCAATCATCCGCCACTCTGAATCCTCCAAACCCCTCGAATCCCCTCCTCCTCCTCCTCTTATTTCAATCTCTTCGATACTCTCCCATCACTCTATCTTAACCCGATTCGAGAGACGAGGCGTACACATCCCGCATGTATCGCGTCAAAAATTCGTCCAACGAATCCGCCAAATTCCATTTGCATTTTGTAGATAGATCCTACGGAACGAATGCATACATAAAGTCTGCCAGAGAACGGATCCAACTCGCTTCCAACCCTCTTCCCGTTTCGCTCAAAATTAGATCTCTCCTCGCGAGAAGAGAAACGCGAGATCACTCATCGTTCGTTCCGCGCAACAAACGGCGATCGATAGAGATATATATTCGAGGATCGTCCCACAATCTTTTCGTCATCGATCCAAACCAACAGAGAGCGAGAGCGAGAGAGAGAGAGAAGAGAGCGATGGATTAAACGAAGCGGACCGTTCTCCGATTTCGCGCGTCAAAAATAAAACCTTCTCCCTTCCCTCCATCCCTCCCTCCCTCTTCTTCCGTCGTCTGTCGTCCTTTATGGGAAACCACGAATAGCTCGTAAGTTCGCTCGAGCCCTCTCTTCTATGAATATCTCCTCCGTGCGAGACAACACCATGTGCTCGCGAGATAGAGTGCACGAGAGAGAGAAAGAGAGAGAAAGAGAGAGAGAGGGGCGCCCTGTCGCAGACTCGATGACGCGCCCGAGGGCACTGTACTCCACCGCCTTTCGACCAATATTGTGACACTCTCTCCGGCTTTTCCGTCGCTTTATCGCGACTTCCTCGCCTTCTGGATCTCCCCTGCTCCATCCGTCGCGCGAGCAGAGTATCGTCGATGGCGCGCGATTTCCACGATGGCTCGAGTGGATCGAGAGGGTTTCCACTTCTTCGAGGTGAGTTGTGATTGTGTGACCGAACGAGGAACAACACGTTTTCGCGTTTCTTTTGGAAAAGGAGAGAGGAAAAATGAAATGGAACGATTATACGTTTCGACAAGTGATATTAATTTCGGCAAAAGTTGTTGCAACGATTTGTTCCTCCTCTTCCTCCCGTTTTCGAGATATACAATCGAATATATATTCGAGTTGTTCAATTTTACGATTATTCGTTCCGAGTTATGTTTTTTTTAATTATTTTGATCGATTGGTTTCCCTGGCTGGATAGTTGCATCTGTGCGTGGCCGGATTTTTTTTTATTCCGTAAAAAATTGCATGACCTGGAAAATGCATTTAGACCGAAAATTGGATACGCGTCAATATAAAAACCGATGTAAAATATCAAAAGAAATGTTATGTGTGTGTGTATATATGTATATATATAAACAAGATCTTAATAATATTTGATGAACAACTGATTAACGAGAACGTTCCTATTTGCACGTATGAAAACATGTGAGGTAGATATTTTGAACAATTCATACACGGATGTTATACATTTCATTGTACATAATTTTCCCTGTTAAAATTTGTTAATATATTTTTTTTTACCTGTATTAGTGATGGTTTAAAGAATTTCGACGATAAATATAAATTCAATTCTAATTCAGTGGTCGTTCGATAAATAAAAAGCATCGAACGAGTAAACAACAAATAAATTTTTTTAAGTGACACAATTATTCGATAATTTTTAAATTTAATAGGACAAAAATTTCTCTCTCTTTTTTTTTTTGTTTTGATAAAAATAATCAACTTGGAAATTATCGTATATCATCTTCTTTTTTTTTTTTAATTTCATTCCAAATGAAAAAAAAGCATAGATCACAACGGTATAACATATTACGCCTATTAATTTTGATGATGAGTAATGCTAGTATACGTAGTGTTCGATGCGAGTTGATAAAAAAAAAAAGAGAAAAATCAAAACATTTTGACAATTATTACCGTGAAAAAATGATGACAGCAATAAAGAAAGAATGTCGAATGTCCGGGGTTTGAAGACAAATGGCCCGTCGCCCGATGAAAATCGTAATTCGAATAAAGCGGCCGTGTACAGGAATAATAACACGCAAAATAACAGGCGCTTGTCAAGTATGTAGTATCTGTCCATTCTGCGCATTCACGAAACCGTATTTCTGTTGCACATTTCCTGCCCTTCGTGACCTAACATCACCAAATATATATATATACACACACGATAGATGTATAATATAATCATTTTTCAATGGTTAAATCGCAACGTTTATTGTCGTTAATTGCACAATCCCCTCCTCCAGAATTAACGTATCGCTTTGAAATTTTATATCTTATACATGTTAATGGGAAGGAACATCAACATTTGAAATCGATATCGGGAAACTCTGTGTAACTCTGTGAAAAATAAGAAATATCTTTCGTGTATTATAATTCGATTTTACAATTCCATCTTTGTACAGTGATTCTACCTGTAAAAGGAATATTCTCAGAAGCAAAGTCTATTATCGATAAAAAAAGAAAGATAAATAGACTGAAACGAGACGTCGACCGAACGAAATTACAAATTCGATAAGTAAAATGCAATTATAATTGCGCTGCATGTTTCTTAACATATTGTCACAGAATCTTGATCTTTTCTTTTTCTCAAAAGAAACTCAATAACAATCGTAAAACATGGACAACATTAATCGTGCCTTGCGATTCGATATTAAACATACTCTCTCGAGGTACTCGTTAAATTTAGCCTCATCCTTGAGGAAGAACAAATCAATTCATCCACTGTTCTTGCTACGTTGAACGACGAAACCGTGTTCACACGACGAGACCGTAGTGTAAACCTGTTAGTTGGTCCACTTGATCAACTCTCTGGTTGATCGATCAGAAAGTTGTCTAAAACGTAAACATTAGAGGGTTTTGGACGTGTACGACGATTACGAGCAGCCTCGTTTATGGAAAGAGACAACTTCCGTCATTGCACTCCTTCGATTCTGTTCACGGAATCTAGTTGACTTCTTTCGCGTCTCCTTGTTAATCAACTCTCTCTTTGCTAAACTCTCTTTCTCTCTTTCTCGCTCTCTTTTTCGTCCTCGTTCCTCCGTTACAGCGTTCGTTCGTTGTGTTTCTCGAGGGCAATTAAGATTTCATTTATGGCGAAGTAAGTGGAGCTCTCGCTTTTTATTATTGAAGGGAAAGTGTCTATTCCTCGAATCCCTTTGAACGAGCCTCGTGGAAAAAATCGAGAAACATCTGTTTGATCGTTGTTAGGAAAGTTTTCGAGAAGACTCGTTTAACTCGGTTAGAAACAGTTCGGTGAATTGTTGCGCGATTAAATTGTTTAGCAACCGATCGACACGTTTCGCATCGCCGAGCTTAAAATATCTTTGTTCGTTATTCTTTCTGGCGGATCTTTTTATTCTTCTTATCCCTTTCAAAATCTTAACAATAGGTTTGAGATTACATTGAATAAATGATGTCGAGTGGAGACAATAATCTGACCAGTTCCTCTGAATTCCAGTCGATACGTATGTATATTTTTGGAAATGAAATGGAACAAGGGAAGAGATTTTCTTTTCTTTCGAATATTATTCTCGCATTATACACGTATATTCAATATCCATCCAAAATTGTAAATTTTAATATCATTAAAAAAAAAAGGAAAAAGAATGTTTAATTTCAAACGAATTACAAATAATTTCATCCTTACGAATTTAAACGAACAAATGCTGCACCAACTAAAACCGCGCCAACTAATAATTACACGATAATTACACGATAATTACACCATGTTCATACATCCCAATCGTGATTTTCGTTATTTTAACCGGTAACCAAAGTAATTAATAATTACCATCTAAATATCAGCTCAATGATCATCGGTTTATCAAGTCAACTCGTTAAAGTACATTATTATTTTGCGTTTCTGAACAATATAATTTGCGCTTATAATTATCATACCTCTTCTCCACCCCTCCATCCCTCTCAATCGACGGGGATCGGCTTATATTTCGCCGACTAATTGCCGTGATTTCGACTCGTTTCACCACGAATACCTGCAACGAAATTTGCATCCCGATAGTTAACCCTTTACCTGTACATTTGCATTTCCATCCACGTATCCTATCACGCGTCGTTCGTTACATGGAATGAGATGCACGGCACATTCGTTTATCATCGAGCTCGAAAATTTCTATCATGAACATTGAACGTTGGAGCGGCGTGAAACGACACAATCTCTGCGTTTGAATCGCGGTCGAAATTCCATCGTCGACCGACCGAGGAAACGTCAGCTAAGGAGGGGTCAGGAATATTATTCTATTCACGCGGTATTAAACGGAGAAATCCTAAGATTAACGGAGGAATTAAACCGGATGCAAAATTTGAACGTCCCCTGAAATAACGTCGCCGCGTGACGTGTGCCAGGAATCTAGGAAAGGGGGAGGAGGTAATATCACAAATATTAAATTCGTTATAAACGTTTCTTGCGCTTCTCCAGGGAGAATTATAATCGTAATTGCGCTAATTTACCTCGAAAGTTGAGTCAAAGTTGAAGAAGACCAACGATCCGTTGAAATTAATATTATCTGCTTCGATTTATCGCACAAAGCTTGTTCAAAACTTATCAAATCTTCGTTCACTTCGTAACTATATATTTTTCTCTCTTTAGAAACTCTCCAATATTTTTCATATCCAAAATTCTAAATTCTAAAAAAAGATAAGCAAAAAATCACCGAATATTAAGAGAAACAATAAAAATATATCATATACCTTAAATCTCGGAATCCTAAGAGAACAAGCAACAAACGTATCCTCTAAAAGCGGGAGAGACAGGCGGTCGAAGCAGGCGGAATATAATCGACGCTCGGTCAAATCAAAATTCGAAGGAGAAGAAGAGGTTGGATCCGCGGACACGGAACGCCACTCAGGAGTTGGGCGGTGGTGGCGAGCGAGAGGCGGCTCCCCTCCGGGAAAAGACGTCACAATAATGTCCGGTGAAAGGGAGCAAAGGGAGGCGCGATTCGAGAGGACACGACGTTGGTCCCGTGAAAGGGCCGGAAGCGAGGTCGCATCCGACTTTTTTGTAGCCGGGCGAGGGGACTCGTTAATACCTGGCCTCGGTGTTTCCAAGAGCCGTATCAAGAGCGAGATTCGCGCTACGGAGGCCCTTTTGATGTCTCTCGCCCCCTGATGATAAGCAGAGAGGGAGAATGGACGCGCGCCACGTCGAGCCTCGGCCGCGTCGCATTTGGGTCGAAGCGGCGCCTCGGGGTGGCACAACCCCGCCGTGAAAAGGTTCGTTCCTTACCCTTCTCGTTAGCGGCGGTGGATTATTATTAAAGATTCATTTTATTCGTACGCCACCCGTGTATGAATAATCCTTTGAAATAACTTTTCTTTATTTATTTGCAAAGAACTTTCCTTATCCTTTTGAAAACCCACCTTTGCATTCTTCGCCACGCGAGTACTAATTTGTCAAGTCTTCAATTAACGTGCAAGATCGAGAAAGATTAAATCTTGATCAAATCTCGATTCAATATTGCGATATATGATTCCATATAAATTCGTATATCTTGATTTTGATTTTCTTGATCCTTCGAGAGTTTTGAGTTTCGTTGTTTTTTGAAAGAAACTTTCATATCATATCATATATTTGAAAACCCATCTTTGCATTCTTCGTAACGCAAGTACTAATTTGTCAAGTCTTCAATTAATGTGCAAGATTGAGAAAGATTAAATCTTGATCAAATCTCGATTCAATATTACAAAATATAATTCCATATAAATTCGTATGTATGGTTTTTTTTAGTAGGAAAAATCCTTCGAATTTTCAGTTTCGTTATTTATCGAAAGAAACTTTCATGTCACATCATATATTTGAAAATCCACCTTTTCGTGTTCTTCGTAACACAAGTACTAATTTGTCAAGTCTTCAATTAACATGCAAGATTGAAAAATATTAAATCTTGATCAAAATATGATTCCATATAAATTCGTATATCTTGATTTTGGTTTTCTTGATCGTAGGAAAAATCTTTCGAATTTTGAGTTTCGTTATTTATCGAAAGAAATTTTCATGTCACATCATATATTTGAAAATCCATCTTTTCGTTCTTCGTAACGAAAGTCCTGATTTGTTAAATTTTGAATTAACGTGTGCTTGATGTCGCGTGTAATGAAACATGATTCTATACGATTCGTATAGGAATAATTTCTCCGAAGTAAATTTCCCCTGGATGGATTTTGCTTTGAACTAATCGATCGTTAGTTGAATTTGAATTTGATCGGTATATCATTTATCGTTGAAAAGATTAATGTATAAATAAGGTGGAAAATTAAATCTTGATTGAATGTGGTCAGTTGCAGTGTAATTCGGTTAATCCTTTCCCGGCGCTCAATGTCGGGTATGCATGAAATGTAGCATTGTTAATAATTAACACGTTCCGTGTCAAGCCAATTTTATGCGATTTCGTCTTCAGATCGCGCGAATATATTTCAAATCCGATATGTTCGTTACGTAAATAAAATACTAATACCTCGTACAATCTTTTTTCACAAATTTTTCCAATATACACCGATACGATATATCCAATACGATTTTATATTAATTTTGATTCTCGTGTTGAATGTTCCCAACCTGTGTGCTCCACAGTCACACGAGTCACACTGATGAATCTTTCCTCTCTTATTCTTCGCTCTCAAATTTTAACTACCTTCTCTTCTCTGCCAAAGTATCGCGTTTTTCTTACATTTCTCCCCAAACAAAAAAAATTGCCTCCTCTGGAAAGAATTAATTCATTTTATTTATTCATTTTTCAAACACGACACGAAATCAGTCGTCAATAAAGCGAGTGCTCCCCTTCGATCATCCCCTCTTATCATCCCTATCGACAAACGAGGAGGCAAAGTCGTCAAAGAATCAATCGTGCAAAGTCTCGAGTGAACGCGGGGCGAGGTTTCGATAAACGTGTGCGAAAGCTTCTTCTACGAGGTTTCTCGAGAGCCATCCACTTGTCACGCGTGCACACAAACGATGCCTCGTACAGGCATTCCCTCGCCTGAGACAATACTGCGGGGATGATCGATGAACGGGATGAAAGGAAAGAGGGAGGGAGAGAAAGAGGGAAAGAGAGAAGGTTCAAAGTTAGCCAAGGGTGGACTTAATGCGATGTTACTTCGTTTCATAAGTATCCCCCTCGATATCTCTCTTCTTGTATCCCTTAGGTAACTGTGTTACTCGAGTATTTATCCCGAATGTCTATCCCCTATTGGTTATGGTTCGACGTACGATCGTCAATGGTGTGCCAGTTCGTGGCCGCAGGCTATTGTGAAACGTCGCCCTTCCGTAACTCCGCCTTCCCCTTTGTTTGGCAACCCTGACCTTTCACTCCCATTCCTGAAATTCGTTTCGAGTATTGATAATTAGTCGAAATAAAATTAGCAAGAACGGTAGGAAGACAAGATCTTTTCGATTCTTTTCGATAAAAGTCCACGTTCTTCTTTTTTCGATTATTTTAAGAGAACTCTTATCGATATATCGTAATCATGTGATTAAATAATTTAGGCAATTTTACTGGGAAAAAGAATGTTGCTCTTTTCTCTCCAGATTTATTATTCTCACCGTTGTGCCATGCGATTTTAGAGGGATCCTGTATCAACGCCTGTCTCTCCCCTCCCCGGATCCGTTCCATTCCTATGTAACCAGGGAGATTCGAAGAGGAAGAAGAAGAAGAAGGAAAAAAAGAAAAAAAGTAACTATTTTATTTCCCCGAGATTCCTCCACGTGGATTCAACCACGGAAGTTTTGTTGTCGTTTCTTAATTGAATTCTAGAATTCTCGGATCTAATTTAACTTCTCTCCCTGGACGAAAATGGCGATGGATTTCGTAAGGATTTCGTTTGATAAAACTCGTGGTAGCAGGTATTGTTCATCCCTGGTACGCTCGCCCATCTGCGAAACAACGGCTTCCACATTCTTTTTTAATCAGCCGGTATTGTTACCGGACTGGATATCTCTCTGGTTAAACGCGAATATCGACGAGCTCTCTAACAAAACAAGCAACAGACAACAAGGGTGGAAATGGCATCGTTAGCGCGGAAACCGGTACACACGGTACAAAATCTCCAACTCGCGGAACAGGAGGCCTCCTCTCTCCTCCGGAATTTGCCGATTCATCGATATGTTTGCCTTTGCATGATCAAATATAGTAATGAAGTGGCGAAAGCGGGCGGGCAGCGCACGAAAACGCGGATCAAAGCTTGACGATGCGCGAGATGCGGGCCGCCGCATCCTCCTCCGCATCCTCCTCCTCCTCCTCTTCCCACGAAATCATCAGAATTTCGTAGAGGCGACGATGTACAATGTACTCCATGCTCGCATATTCGTATTTGTGCCCGTTTATTATCGAGAAGAAGAGCAGTGAAATATCGGAGATTGTAAATTATTGGCTAATAAAATCGGAGAAGGTGGATCGTTGTTGATTAGAGTTTAACGCGTGCGTGGAAACCAATTCTTAAATCAATATTGAAACGAACGTTTAAGTTTCGTTTTCACGGGATATTTTTATACAGGAAGATATCGTAATGACGATATTCCTTCGTGAATAATATTTTTGATTTCTCTTTTTTTTTACCTCCATTACACAAATTACAAAAATTTTCTTTCACATTATGTCACACCGATTTAGTTGCATTTAGCATTTTTATATCTAGAAAAACACTTATCTCGATGAATTTCGTATACGCGCTACCTGGCAAAAGAGTAATACGAAATTCTTCCCCCTTAAAAAGTAAATTTTTAATTCTAACTCGAGAGAGTTCGAGAAATCCGCGGTTCGCAGTTTCTACCAACTTTTCTCTCAAAATACTACTAGAGTTTCTATTCTACATCGATGTCGAAACGCTAATCCAAAATCCGCGATACAAGCAATACTTTAAAACTACTTCTCAATTAACTTTCGAAGCTTGAAAATTCGCGAGACGAGAAAAAAAAGGGAAGAAAGATGGGCAAGAAAGAAAAAGAATAAAGAGAACGTTCAGTTCTCTCACACGAGAGACCACCAACACCGACTACCACACCACTACCACTCCTCTGCAAAAGGGTTATTAGTTCGATGATGTTCACGAACCGGTCGTCTCGAGGAACTAATTATTTCTGATCTCGATGCCAACGTGATTTCCATGCTAGCCGGAGTAGTTAACATGGCTTGCCCTCCTCTCTTCATCAGATATCTCCCGCGTTCTATTAACGACGTATCGTTACATATGCCTCGCTCGCGAGCTTCACAACCCTCCCCATTCACCCAACAACGAACAGAGAGAAACAGAGAGAAACAGAGAGAGAGTAAAGGGAAACGAGGAAGCAGAGGATGGACAGAGAAAGAGAGGGCTCTTTGTGCTTTGCTGCGAGGTTGGTGCCGCCGCCAATCTCAAACGATACAAAAAACTTAATGCTCGCGAGCTTCCTGTTGTCGCATCTCTTCCACCAACGAGGCGGACGTGATCGGTCATCCTCCTCCTCCTCCCTCCTCCTTCCTCCGCTCACGAGAGAGGAGAGGGAGGAGGGCCAAGTGATCTCGAATTGATGGGACACTCTTTGCGCGTGGAGGGATGACGCGGCCTGTGTCTCGCGCGGATACAAATAAAAATAGGTGGCGTTTAATTGAAAAATAGGGGATTATTCGAGGGGCGGCCATTGTCATTTGCATTTTCACCTGGGTGGTGCTTTTTCTCCTTCGATTTTTTCCCCTTTCGTTTCGACAAAACGCGACGGATTTCGCTCTCTCTCCCCATATCACCGTGGGACAACCGATGAATTTTCAAAGCGCTTTTTTCGATGAACTTGTATAATTGGAGGAAAAAATATTTTTTCCCCGTGGCGTGTAAATTACTTCAACCTCTTCTTTTTTTTCTTCTTTTTTTTCTCGTAAATATGTTCGTCGCTTTGACATTCATTCACGCAAACACCGATTCATTCATTCTTCTTTTTCAACTTGTTATCATAACGAAGTATCCTTTCACTTTGTCGCGGCTCTCTCTTTTTATTAAAATATTCTTTTAAACTTTCTTTGAATAAATAAACTCCGCCACGTATATCTCGTGTTATTTAAAATGTTACGAATAATTTGATAAAGCGGCAAAGCGAATTTAATGGCTTTCGCCGCCTGAAGATTCTCAAACTGAATTTTTCGACGCCTCGCGAAGTTATGTAATATTTATTTCCCTCCCTCTCTCTCTCTCTTTTTCTCTCTCTCATAGAATATCATCAACAATCGAAACCAATTTTTCGAAATATTCTAAAGGATGTTCTATCTTTCTTACACGGATTAACAGAGCACGGATTAATGTTATTTGAATCGAACTCGTTGCCATCTCGTTTGAACGTAATTTAAAGTGATTACGCGAGGGATTGGACGAGGAGAGTGTACCTTGGACGGAGAGGAAAAAGAGGAGCGGGAAAGCGTGTGAAAAAAGCATGGGAGAAAACGCGGAGAGGAATAATATCTCGGAAGACATTAATCACGGTGAAAATATTAGTCAAGGAGCCGTTAAGATGAGGCATTGTTTTATTGCGAGGAGGAAAAAAAAAAAGAAAAAAGGTTTGATAAACGAGCCCGTTTGAAATATCGCCCCCCCAACGTCACGAAGATATTTCGTGATATATCGCATTATCACACAACGATTAAGCCCGATTTTCCATGTGAATCGAGTGTCGATACATTTTTCTCGAATTATTAGGTTCGCTTCTACTCGGTGCTTGAAGTTTCATTACAATCGATATTCGAATCGATCAAACTTTTCCTAACATTCCCGTGATCCTTGGAGAATGGAGAATTGTAAACAAATTGGTAATTTTTCACGTGTGTCGTGATATGATCATTTATCTTCGATTGCTTTTCTTGATTTGTAGAATCATAAAGTATATATATATATATATTGAAATAAATGGAAATTTAAATTCTTCGAACGCGTGATGAGTATACCGTGGATATTTGAGCAAATTTAAAACTTTTTCGAACGCAACTAAAAAATGAAATTGAAATAAAGATCCGTTTCACCGTTTAAATATTGTAACATTGCTTTAAACATTTATATATCACGTTTCTGTAAATATTCTTTCAAGCGTTTAAAATTTTTCCACAATCTAATGATGAAACGAAATACTTTCACGCGGTAATTATCCTTTCCTTAATACACGATCTTTCTCGATCCTCTCTGTAAACATCAAAATTAATCGCGTGCTCTCCCCATAAAGATCAGACGGGAGCAATTTATCCAACGATCATCATTACTTTCGTATCAACTATCAAAAGCAAGCACGAATTTTTCACAAATTTCGCCTCGATCGATTGTATATTTTACGCTTGAACGTTAAAAAAAAAAAAGAATCTAACAATTCATCGAAGCGACGATTTTTGCGTGAAATACGCATTGAAATACGCGTATATACGGGGAGTCTCGTATTAAAATAATTTGCATGCGCCATGTGCCCGACCCCAGTCCATAAAACAGTATCCCGTCCGATGGTGGACGATAATTTATATCCGGGAATAGAAGGTGGTCGACGATATCGAGAAAGAGAGGGAGAGAGAAGAGGCGAAATTTACACAGCAGTCGATCGACTCGGTTCAGGATCTCCCCTACTCGCGCGCTCGAGGATTTGTGCAATCTGATTTCGGGCTGAGAGAGGGTTATTCCTCTCCATTATTTCATTAAAAGGCTGAATCGCGCGAGGCTACGATCGAACGCCCGATTTCCATCCGACTCGAATCCTCGCTCCAGTTGGATGCAATTCTTTCCAAGTTGGAGGATAAGAATTTTGTCGCATTCAAGATAATGGACGAGAATTTTTATTCATGTAATTGGCTTCCAATCGACGTATAAGTATTTTTATTTCGGACGACAGAGGGATTTTAAGAGTTTGAAAATAAGGAAAATATTATTAAACGAAAGCTCGTTTGTAAATATTTTTTTTAACAAATAATAAAAGTAAATTTAAAAAGTATTTAATAGGAATATACGAAAATTAAAAATTTTTCGTTAGAAATTAGATAGATGAAGAAAATAAAAACGATCGAATTACAGGCTTTTTAACGTTTGCCTATAATTTTATAACAAGAAAATCGAAACATCTTTTTCTTCATCTCAAAATACGAAACATTTCGTACGAACGATAATTGAAGTAACAAAATTAAAGTTATTAAATTAAATAATTAATTATATTTCTAATAATTTCTCAATAAAATGGATATTTGTCATCGATTTCGCTTGTACTTTGTCATCTTTAGAACAAGGTGGAGGAAAGTTTGACCCGTCAAAGAGACGAGTCAAAATTGAATGGTTCTCCTCCTCCATTCCCGGAAGGAAAATAAATGGAAAGAAACTTTTTCCGTTTACCGTCGTTCGATTTTTACTCGAACGACACCGGTCAAAAAGTATCTTGGAAGGGAACTGCTACGTTGACCTGATTCGATTTTTTTTCCCCCCCCACGATCCCCCCACGTCGCAAGCAATTTCCAAGAAATTTGTTTCTTGATCTCCAAAGACTTTGCTTCGCCGCGATGGTACAAAGATGGCTTTGAGAATATTTCCGCCCTGACGAAACGTATTTTTCTCCTTTCACGATCTCGACTCGGCGAAAATATAATAAAATGTATATAAGGGAAAAATATAAGGGACGAGAAAACGACGAGAAAAGGAACAAGAAGATATATATAATTATTTCCCATTCATCATCCCGGCCAATTCCGTTCGGCATTTTCGTTCCAAATGAATCGATGATTAAAAGAAACGCGAATCATCTTCCTTTCCTCTCCCAAGTAAACGCGCCAGTTTTTAAGAAGACAACGTTATACCCTCGTAAAATCTATCTCCACTACTCCGAGGGAGAAGCACGAAACGCAGACGAGAATTTCTCCAGAGACAATGTTCTTCCGCCCATAAATTTTTATGCAAAATTGGTTTGCTTCTTCTATATATCCCGTATAGTAAGACAAAATGTCAACGAAATAAAACTTGCACGTATCAGCACGGCCGTTCCTCACTCGCGACATTTTTATCCCTCCCCCCCCGAACAAAAGGGAGGGATACCGTCGAAATTTCTCGATAATCTTCCCATCATATACCCGTCCGTCCTCTCCGTATCGATATTTCATCCAGAAACCGGTTCGAAGTACACGTTAAAGGAACACGATACCTTTTCGAAAGGCACATTTACAATTACGACTTAATTCTCGAAGTACACGTTAAAGGAACACGATACCTTTTCAAAAGACACATTTACAATTACAATCTAATTCCAATCCTCGATGAATTACTCGTATATCAATTCTTCACAATTGAAGATAATTTCAAGATCGAAGGCACGGCACATTTACAATCTAATTCCAATCCTCGATGAATTACTCGTGTATCAATTCTTCATAATTGAAAATAATTTCAAGATCGAACGGATTCATTCGAAGCAACATTTCGTTAACATTAAATGACAAGAATCTCAGACAAATTACAATCTAATTCCAATCCTCGATGAATTAGTCGTGTATCAATTCTTCATAATTAAAGATAATTTCAAGATTCATTCGAAGCAACATTTCGAATGAACAACATTAACATTAAATGACAAGAATCTCAGACAAATTATAATCTAATTCCAATCCTCGATGAATTACTCGTGTATCAATTCTTCATAATTGAAGATAATTTCAAGATTCATTCGAAGTAACATTTCGTTAACATTAAATGACAAGAATCTCAGACAAATTACAATCTAATTCCAATCCTCGATGAATTATTCGTATATCGATTTTTCACAACTGAAGATAATTTCAAGATCAAATGAATTCATTCAAAGCAACATTTCGTTAACATTAATTGACAAAAATCTCAGGCAAATGATAGATACTTCATTTCAAGACAATCGTTGTAGAAAACGCTTCTTCCAAAAGCGTCAGTGTCCACGTTGTCATAAAATGCTGCGATCGCGCGCTATTCGATTGTCGCACCTTCCCCCTCTTCGCCCCCTTCACTGTCCGCAACTCTGTCGGCTTAAATCGAATGAAAAAAAAAAAAAAGCGTACGCGACGTGCGTTAAAATTGTAATATTCAGCGGGCGCGGAATTATGCAGAAGTTGTTTTAACAGGGTGAAAATGAGAGAAATAGGGAGGGAAGGGGGGCTCTACTGGTGAGGGCTTGGCGCGATGGAATAAACGGAACAAACGCGGGCATTATTCTCGCCGCGCGACGCTGCAACGTTTCAATTAATCTGCATCGGGAAAATTTTCTCGTTATAAATTAGCAAATTAATCGATGGCGGAAGGAATTCCATTCACCTTTCTCTCCGCGCGCGCCAATTTAAAAAACTGCGTTTTTTTTTTAATTAAATTAACGCCGTTTTCTTTTTTCCTTCCCTCTCTTTCCGTCACGAAGAAAGAAAGAAAGTCTTTGTCAACGTCGATCGCTTTTCATTCAAAGGCGAAGGTCCTTTTTTTCTCTTTTTTTCCTCCTTTTCCCCCCGTTTCTTCGATCATTATTGAAACGATTTATGAAAAGACGTGAAAAGACATTCTCGTACAATGCTAGGAATAACGAAGGCAGGGATCGTTGAATCGATGAAGAAATATGCAATTTCTCTCCGTATCGAGGATAATTCTTTTTTCCCCTTTTTAAATTCTAAATCAATTTTTTTTTTCTTTTTATGAAAAAGCTTTTCATTATTCATCCGCGCGTTCCAGAAAATGTTAATCGACGAAATAATAATAATCGTCGTTCAATGGTTAAGTAAGATGGAAACAACAAGGGTGACCATCGTCGGTCAAGTTCTCGAATTATCTCTCTTTTTTTAATGGTTATAAATGGATGGATTCCAACGAGAAATTAATTTTAACACAGTGACGAGATACCGTGACAACGCAATCATCTATCGTAACAAAAGCACTCGACTCTCCGTAAATATTATGATTATATATTATAAACCTGCGCGCATATTTCGAGCTCGTCGCGCCAGCAAATCGAAGGTTCGAATTTCTGAAATGCAATGGAGAACGATGCAATATCGTCCCTTATTTTTATAGAAACAATCGAATCGATTAATCAGGAAAGAAAAAAAAAAATCCCCAGCCACTTTCCTCGACGACCGTTAGAGGAGGATGAATTCCGCGATAGAAAAAGAAATACAACGAGATATTGGACGCATGAATGCAAATCGATGGTGAGAAATCTTACAAACTCTAAGAAGCGGAGAAAGAGAGAGAGAAAAAGAAGCAAAAAGTTGATTGGAAAAGAAAAGAAAACCGTATAGAGATAGCTTTATATGTACGTAGACCCCGAGCAAGAAGAATGAAATACCGATGAATCGATTGATTGAAGGGAGACGCGAGAGTTTTGCGTGAAAACGTCGGACGCAAAGGAAAGAAAAAAAGAAAGAAAAAAACGTTCAATTGGAATCGAACGTTATTCCAACGAGGGAATAATGTCGGCCGACTTGATTATTACCAAGCAAACGAGCACCTTTTTTTACTCGATACCGGAATTATTTCTCTTCGCTTGCGACCGAGGAGGAGGAAGAAAACAAAGAAGACGCAAAATTCCCCATAACGTTTGTTAATTATAAAATATCGTGCACGATAAGAAAGCCTATGTGCGAGTTCTCTTCTGTAGGGGGAAAAAACCAGTGTTTTTCACGCTAATTAATTTTCCTTCCTTTTCGCTCTCCCCCTCTTTGTCCCTCTTATTCTCGGGTGAAATTTAAGAGCGCCGATTTTCCAGAAACGTTTCGACCAATGATAAATTTTTTAATCATTGCAAATATCCAAAAGGTGATTTTAAAAATGGCCATCGAAGATTTTTGCTCATGATTTTATCGTTAAAATCATTGATCCAGGAATTTCACGATTGTCATTCATCGATCGTCCATCGATCTTTTTGAAAATAAAATGGAAATCTATTGTATAAAAAAGGCCAAAATACTTTCTACAAGAAAAAATTGCAAGACCATTCTCGCAAATTTTTTACGATAGCAATTTGTAATTGTTTCAAAATTTATTTTTTAACTATTCCAAATATCCGCCAAAAGTGATTTTAAAAATGGCCATCGAAGACTTTTGCTCGTGATTTTATTGTTAAAATCGTTGATCCAGGAATTTCACGATCGTCATTCATCGATCGTCCATCGATCTTTCTGAAAACAAAATGAAAATCTGTAGTATAAAAAAAGGCCAAAATTCTTTCTACAAGATCATTCTCGCAAATTTTTTACGATAGCAATTTGTAATTGTTTCAAAATTTATTTTTTAACTATTCCAAATATCCGTCAAGAAGTCATTTTAAAAATGGCCATCGAAGACTTTTGCTCGTGATTGTTCCATTTTATCGTTAAAATCGTTGGCTGAGGAATTTCACAATCGAATTTTTGAAAAAGATATTTCCATTCTCTGCATTTTATTTTATCTTCGCACGATTGTCATTCATCGATCTTTTAGGAAACGAATTTTTTTACAAAATTGCAAGATTATTTTCGCTTGCAATTGTTTCAAAGTATTTTCTCCTTTAATGAATTGCAATAGTCACGTATACATTGTACATATATATACTGTTTCGTTTCGCTCCATTAACTTTTCTTCAAAAAGGTATATATATATAAATGCTACTAAGTGAGTAAGTCTCTACATAAATTCGACGTTGACGCCATGTGTAATAATGTAGTACGTTAAAGCATGCTACAATGCATCCTTTAGGATACACGCTTTATAAAATTCTTGACGATAAAAAATTGCATGCCTTTATCTTTTCACGGTCGATCTCAGACCATACATATATATATATATATACTCACCAATATTCACGAGTTTTCTCAACAATCAATACATATATTTTCCACAATAATCATTCTCATTCAAGGATTCAAGAATTAGCCTTACTTTCCAACCATACTTGAAGAAAATCTCAAAAAGAAAAAAGGTTAATCTTGAAGAGAAATTATCCCTTAAACATCTTCCTTGAACAGACTCTTTCCAAACGGCTCGGCTCTCTTTGTGCTCTGAATAAACCGTGAAGAAAGCACAATGGCGGGCAACGGACCGTGTTCGATCATCAGTCGGACAAACCGGCTAAGGCATTAACGAGAGCCTCGAGGCGTTTCACGTTTTCTCGTCGAGGAGGAAAAAAAAGTCTCGAATCGACTGTCATAACCATTCGCGACTTCTATGTACGGGCGGATGGATGTGTGGCCGCGATGAAAGGGAGGAGGAGGGCTTTGAGATGGGAGAGGGCTGTTCGCGTCCAACTTATCGGTCCGCGAAGAAAACGACGTCGCTGACGAAAGGGTGTAGGACGTGGTTCGAAATCCACGGTAAATATGCGCGACAAACGTTTCTCTTTACGGGGAAAAAGAACCTTTGACGTGGCGTGCACCGAGCGTGCCAAGCGGAAATTCTCGCCGGGGAAAATTCTCGACGCGGTCTGATTGCACGCGAGGAAACTTCTGGCTGGGATAGACAGCTTTCCAACTGCGTTTTTCTTTCTCTTTTTTCTTCTTTTTAGATTTGACGATATTCGACGGATAAATCGTTCTCTCTTTTCTCTTTATTTCTATTCATACTCGATCCACTTTCGATTCCGTTTCCATAAATAAAGTACACCTGTCTGTTCGGAAATTTCGAATATTTCATTTTCCATTCTCTCCAGATAAATTTTGTAACACCAAGATTATCGATCGTAACTCGAATAAACTTTTATCGTTTGATTACATTGAAACCGATAGGAATAATGCTTCAACGTGTTCCCTGAACGAAGACACGTTGTTTCACGATTGGTTTTTTAACGTATTTTCTTTTTTCTTCCTCTTTTTTCGTTGATAACTAACGTTAGCAAAGCTAGGAGAGGGGAAAATTTTCATCAAAGGAAAAAAAATTGCTCGAGAGATTAACCGATTAAGCTTTTGTTGACTCGCGAAACAATAATTAAACGCGTAGACGCCTCGACTAATTGGATAAAACTATCCTCGATAATTTGATATATTATCGTTTAAAATTTCATCGAATAAAACGAAGTTAAAATGTATTTCTATACGCGGGAGCTTCGTTAATGAAGCAAGTAAAGCAAGTTTAACTAAGACCAAAGGTTTTCGAATCTTTCGCCGTTAACGAAGCGGAAGAAAATGATTCGGGAAAGAGTAATCGGCTCATGAAATTAAATTCCAAGCGCACTTTTAGACTCTCTCTTGTCCAATCTATATATAGATATATATATATATAGGGGAACACTGGAGCAATCACGAATCCACTGGCATTCTCCGCGTCGCGTTTCACGATGTGATAAAACTGGGGTTGGAAAAACGAGCGGTTTTTATAGCAATTCGCCAAACCGCGCTGGAAGAAAGAACAAGTTTTGCGAGTTTCTAGTCGTCGCTTCCGATATCCGACAAATGTTACTCTTTTCTTTTTAAAAGAAAGAAAGAAAAAAGGTTATTTGTCAGAATATACACTTCCATCGAATCGAACTCATCCTTAAGAAAAATCTCCTATCTTGACTCTTCGCGTTTTCCTTCAAATTCGCCTCAGAATCCTATAATTTTTAGATGATGAATTTAAAATCTTCACAAAATAATAAATATAAATATTTCGATCTCTCTCGAAAATCAGAAACTGCAATTCGTTGTTTCTGTTCAAAAAGAAAATTTGACGAGAATCACTCGAAAGAAAATATTTCTCTCTCTCTTTCGACGAAGCAAAAATTTTTGGAAAAAATACCGCTAATTTTCCTGCAGAATTTTGCATTTAACCGAGTTTTGCTGCCCGTCCCTCTTGTATAAAAAATCGGCACGCGATTTCGCGGCCGATAGGTAGGATATATGGAAATAAAACGCGTCGAGTCGAAAATAATAAAAGAGGGAAAAAGAGATATATAAAATACGGCGGCGCACACACAGTCGGCCGAAATATTCCCGATCATAGGAGGCGGAAAATTTGGCGGACAAGCTGAAAGAGAAGCTGCTATTTATCCAATTTCGAGCGGCGCAGATGGCGCGCGCGGCTTAGTAGTAGCGGCCCGCCAATGTGACGGACGCGTTAGGGCGCTCGAATTAATCCTCTTCCGCCGCTGTTCCACGGTATATCAGCGGATATCTCAAAAAATGTCCGTGTCCGCCACGGTAATCCGGGATAATACGCGGCAAATTGGAAATTCGGCTGCCCGCTATCCGCGCCACCGTTTCTGCCCCGTTTGTTCTCCAATTTCGTTCATAACGCGTCAATATTTAAAAAAAAGAAAGAAAGAAAAGGAGTGAACGTTTAAAAAAAGAGAGAGAGAAAGATTCACGTGGAACGAGGGGAGAAATATCGTCCCTCTGGGGGAATACAGAGGAGGACAGGCGGATGTTTCGATGGATGGCGGTCGATGATGATGATTTGTGACGCTTTCTCGCCGCGGGAATCTCTCCAATCGGGATATATATAACTGTCGCACGTTTGCTCTTTTGAACAATGACCGGCTCGATTTTTATTTATTTATTTATTTCTCGATAATTAACGAGATATGATATTTATCTAACTCACAGCGGGGTTATCTATTTGTTATTACGTCGTCATGCTCGAATGGACGTATATATATATATATTCCGAACGAGGGACAAATTTCAATTAATCCGCTGCATCTTCTCGATTGATTTAGCGCGAACAACATTCGAATCCAGACGAAATTTAACTCGAGTTTCTATCGTTAAAATCTAAAAAAGAGGATAGACCAGGCAAATAATCCGGGAAAATGAGTCAAATCTTATCCAAATATTTGGAAAAAAGATAATTGATCTAATTTCTAATTACATATATACAGAATCAATAATTAAACGAAAAATATTCCTTCTTCCACGATCGAATTCGTTCCAATTTAATCGCTTAATTATTATCCTTCCACGGATAATAATTTGTAAACGCCAAGTCGCCGTTTTAAACGTGGTTTACTCGGCGCGTATGAAAAAGAGAAAAACCGTCTCGCGATATTTCGGCGATGAATAACGGCGCGGCGGTTCTTGAAAACAACCATCTCACGAGTGCATCTTCTCGCGCAACTTTTCTACCTTAACAACGGAGGAGGGGGTGGATTCTGCGCGGAATTGTTCTGACCACGAGGAAACAACAGGCGGGAGAAGATGCCGGGGATCCTCCTCCCCCTCCCCAGAGGCGCGATAATTTATTTCCTTTACAATTCCGTCAGTACAATGCGCGTGTTAAAATATTACCCGAGCTTTATAACCGCGCTCATCCCTCTCTCTCTCTCTTTCTCTACTTCTTTCTTTCTTTCTGTCTTCGGCGAGATAGAGGCCACGTACGCCATGTACGTATTTCATCTCGGTCCTTATATCGCTCCATGCGTGTGTGTTGTGCGCGCGCTCCATTCAAACGCTTGCTATTTGTAATCGCGTTCAAGGGGATTCCTGTAACGTGGCAAACGGGAGATAAAAAGCTTGCCGTGCCGTGAATCCGTGAATATAATATCCCCTCCTCTCTCTCGTGTTTGAAAATATGCTGAACAGTTTGGTTTTCTCTGGAAGAAGAAAAAAATTGCGAAGTTAAGATTGGAAAGATTGGAAATAAATGAAATACACGCGAAATGCATATTGCTCGAGTATGGTAGATAGGCTTCTGATAGATTCTGAGAGCGTGAAAATGTGAATTTGAGGTAAACTCTCGGGAGGGAAGACTGGATTGTTTCGATTCTTACGGTGCAGTGTCCATTTGCGAGAGAAGGAAAGAGAAATCTACCCTCGAATTCGTATTTTAAGATGTTGAAAATAGAATATATATATATGATGTATGTGGTTGTGAAACGATTTAATTCGATTGGGGATAAATATAAAAGAAAATGGACAGTGATAAAATAGGATAATTATAATTAATAAAATGTAATTTTGCGGCGATACAAGAGAAAATAATATTTACGTTTATTAATATCATTTAATTGATTAATCGTATTCGATATTCGGATTTAAATTCGATGCGGCTTTCGTTTTGTTCCTCTGCCTTGCAAATTTTTATATTCGCGATCCGATTTATTTTTGTTCAATTAATTAAGATTCTATTTATTTTCTCTTATTATCGAGAGACGAATTGCTTATAATACGATTATTCTTCCTGATTATTTCTCCTTCCTGAAATTATACGCTCTTTCTTTTCTTTTCTTTTTTTTTTCTCGCAATGCAATTTCTATTACATCATTCACGATACGATTAAACGATTTTAATTTTAATTATTATTAATACATTAATAATGCTGAAATTAAAAACTTGTTTTCTTATTTCACTTTTTCAGGTCGCAGCCAACCATGGAAACGAGAAACCGAAGCAGGTACCGAAAAGTTGGTTCATTCAAAATTTTGTTCAATACAATTTATATATACACTGCCTGTACAGAAACTGTACACAACTTTCGAAAGATCGTATCGATTCATAATTTATATCAGCCTCTTAGATCTCTGTTAATGCAATGCCTTAAACGAGGAGTGATTACCTGACTACCTATTACTTTCCAATCTTCTTCTTCTTTCCTCGTCCTATCCTAAATTCTCGAAGAAATCAAAAAAAAAAAAAATTCTTCTTCCTTGTTTGCCATGAAAACTCTTGCGAACTCGAAAAACAACGGAGATGAAAATTCTTCGGAGGGCAAACACGATTCTTACTTCATCGAAATATTTTACGTACACGATATTTGTGAGCCTAGATAGACGTATAATATAGCAATGTAGAGAAGCTAATTATTGTTAGAAAACGGAAAATTGTCGATGAATAAAAAAAAACGGGAAGAGAATATAAAGAGAAACAACCGGTACTCGGAAAAATGCGACAACGTGGGCAAGTTTGGTAAGATTCTGGTGGTGGGGTGTGGAGTGGCTTTCGTTTCTGAAAGTATGCCTTTGGGTGTCGTTCCGCGCAACTTCGCCCGGCCTTTCAGGCCAAACTTAAAGACTTGAACGCAGACGAGGCAGGGATAAAAGAGAGCATATTGCGGGCCAAACTTCTGGTTCAAAGTTTCTCCAAGTCACAGTGTCTGGTTTTAATAATGCGAAAGAAGAGGCTCTCGTAGGTATATAGAAGAGAAGACTACTCGCATAGCAGGCTTTTATAAATCTACGCGTCTCGTGGCTTCCTTCCTCGAGAAATTGACGCAACCTTGCTTTATCGATGGGAAAGAACGAGATGTGTCCTCGATATAAGAGAATTTCTCTTCTCGTTCCATCGGATCGATCTTCCCTTTGGAAATGAATTTCTCGAATTAGATTCGAAACTATTTATCTCGACGAGGGAAGCAGCAATCGATTCTTTCTCAATTTTTTCGATCTACAATGGGAAGATGAATGAGTAACGAGGCGAACTCGAGGTGGTCAAAGCGAAACGAGAGAGCGAAAATCCTTGATCTTCGATCGATGGATTGTCTTATTTCTCGAGTCCTTTATTCTCGATAATAACGGAAGATGGAGAGACGAAAAGGAGAGACGACCCACCCTCCCTTATCGGAATAATGAATAACGATTACGGAGGGGGGAGGCAAGAGGAGATGCAATAACGTTGCATCACGGTTTATGATGTAAGGAATACCGATCATTGAACATCGGGAAGATGTTCTTCTTTTCGGAATATCGATCTCCTCGGGGATGCGGAGACACGGTTGTTCCACTTATAACTGGGAACAAATTACGATCGTTTCGAGTAAAACGACTGTCATTGATCTTGGTCAACTGGGAAATTAGCGAAGTCTCTCTCTCTTTTTCTCTCTTTCTTTCTTTCTCTGGCTGGAAAGACGTTTGGTAAGGTAGATATCGTTACGTAAAAGGCAGCAGGTGTTACTCTGAATTTTAATTTGCATTCTTGTCCAACATTCTAGCTAAAGTGCGTCAACAACCTCTTAATTATTTCAACGTTTAGCTTCATTCTCATCCGCGATGAAAACGGAACGGGGCGGTAAATGAAAATATCAATTCTTCTTTTTTCTTTCTTTTTCTTTTCAAGCGAATATTATGGAAGATTTAAGTGGTTAATTTCAGAGATTGAAAAAGATGGAGGAGAAATTGGAGGTCAAAAAGATTGCTTTTGGAATTTATTTATTTATTTATTTATTTTTTAAATTATAAGCAATTTAATTTCCCATTGGATAAAATGAAACGACGGTAGAACACAGAGATGGCTCCTCTCTCTCGGTTTATCTAGCGGAAAATTAAACTGCTCGCATAAGTTTCTATATTTCTGAATACCGACTTTCCTTCTTTTCATCCCTCCAATTTTCCATCCCTTCCTCGAAAAAATACAAGCGTCGAAGAAGCGTGGAAAATAACGATACTTGCGATTCTAAATATTCGAATCATCCCTCATTTTCTCTCCTAAACACGAAGGGAGAAGAAAAAAAAGTTATCATTCTAGCTAAAGTGCATCAACAACCTCTTAATTATTTCTCGAAGTGGGGAAGAAGGAAAGATGAACGAGATAGCGTAATCACAATCCGTGTATAGAATGTGGAAACGAATATGGAATAAATGGAGCATTATTGTTGCATCGAGAGGAGAACAAAGGGGATTTTGGAAAGTTGCAAACGGCAATCCTCGCGAGTAATCCGATCCTTCCCCCTCTCCCTCCCCCTCTGAAGAACCGTCGCTTCGCGCACTCACTTTTCTCCGTCGAAAATTGGGCGCAAAAATTTCGACTCGCGGGGCCGAATGAATGAATGAATTTCCTCCTCGTGGCCTCGGGTGCCTCTCGTTTCCGGCCAAGTGGCACGGAACACGGTTTGTTTCCGGTGAATTAGATAGAATAGAAATTCCACTATACACACACATATATACATATACCGGGCGAGTTTCACTCGCGCTAATTAATTCTCTCCAAGTTCGTGAACGGGGGAAGGGAGGGTGTATTATGTTTCGAAACGGCGTCCAAAGAGTGAAATTTCTCCCTCTACGTTCGCCCCGACGTTACGTTGAAAATTTCAACGGTATAAACACGCTCCAAGTTTTGAGAAAAGAGGAGAGAAGGCTACCTGGAAATATCCAGAGAAAAGGGGAGGTGGGTTAGGTTTTTCGTTATCTTCGTAACGACGAATTTTGAGAATCACGGTGCGCGCCTGAATGACAATGATAACGCGGTTATCGCGGAACAAGGGGATGAGAAACGGAGATGAAAGTCTCGAAGCGGAGATTGTTTCATCGCGAGTGGAAGTTTCGCCGACTTAAACGCCCTCCCCCCTTTCATTCTCGAAAGACCTCGTATCGATATTTCGTTTCTCCAAGGAAAATGAAAAAATTCGCTTCAGAAAGTGACCAAAGTTCACTCGATTCTCTCGAGATTCTTCTTAGCCAATAATATAAAGTCTAAAGCTCGAAAAGAAACGTAGTATATACGCTCGTAATTCTATTTCACGACACACGTTGAAACAAAATGATATATATACACACATTTATCTCGAAAAATGTGAAAATTGAGAGTACATATATATATAATACACGCGAGGATACACAGACACCGTGTTCTTTCCGGACCATTAACACGAACATAGACAAATTTTTAATCCAAACTTTAATCGCCCATCAATTTTTAAACCCGATTCGCTGCAATTTACTGCAACTATATCCCTTTCCCCTCCTCTCCACCAGAGGATTAGACGGGACAGGACGGGAAGCGGGAAACGGCTTTCGACGATTCGTTTGAAAATTGTGTCCAGCGACGAACAACACTCGGGGATTCCCGATTACACGGGATTAATTTTATCCCGTGCGCGGGAATTAATTCAGGGGAGAGCAGGCGCGGAGAGCAGCGCAGCTGCAAAACCTCGGCCAACTTAATATTCTCGGGACATCGAGCCGAGTAATTATTTTTCTAACCGGGCTTTTCGGGGGGTGGCGCGCGATCATTAACGTCGTTAATTTCGCTCGCGTTCCCCGCAGAAGGGAAGGGAGAAGGGAGGGAGGAAAGGGTTTCGTGTTTTTTCGCGGCCTCCTGTCGCAACGAAAATAGGACGATTCCACGACGACGAGGCCCCATCATTTTAGCAAGGTTTATCTCGGGCCGGGTTGGATCTTCGTTCATCAGGGATGATTTCCGCGCCCTTGTTCTCGGGACACGCGATTACGTTTCCGCGAGGGAATCCAGGGGAAAAATAGGGTTGGCGCAATTTTGTGAAGAGGGGGAGGGAGGGAGGGGAAGAGGAACTTTTTGTCTCGGGGGATTAAAAGGAGGAGAGGCGGCGTAATGGAAGCTGATCGTGAGAGAGGAAAGAATTATTCGTCGAGAGTTTTTTTCTTCTTGTTTCTTTTTTTTTTTTTTTTAGGGAATAAAGATACGAGTTGCAAGTTTCGTTTGTTTCAAATTCTCTTTCCTACTTTGAGGGTGAAATTTTGGAGAAGTGTTCTTCAAGGTTTCTTTTTTTTTACGAATGTAAGAATTTTTATTCTCAACACTCTGTTATATTTAACGTTTAATACAAGTCTTGAGAATTTCGTTGTCGAATAAATTTGCATTCTTAGGAGGTTAGAATTTACGCGCAATGAAATTTGGATCATATTAATATAAACTTGGAAAATGGTTTCTAATAAAAAAAAAAGAAAAAAGATCACGCGAATTATTAGCGTTTCATAATAAAAAGTTTCAATATTTTTTAGTTAAGAGTTATAAATTTTTCATTCGTATCAAAAATTTTTTTTTTCTTTATATAGTGAAATATATAGAATACATAACATATTTCTATATATATATAGAATTGATAACAATTGACAGTAAGACAAAATTTAATCAATTTTAAATTTCGAGAGGAACGAAACCTAAATATTTTTGGGCCGGCAACAACGGAACAATTGATTGCAGCAACTCGATGACGAATCGAGGCCGGGCTTATCGTTTAATAGATTTTCCAACAACCGTGCAATATTCTGCGTAATTTGTGCCGGCAACATCACGAGCTTTTGCAAAAAAGCTTTGATGTATCGCTTTGATGTTTCAATTCCATAAAATACGCATGCACAAAGCGTTGTTTAGTTCAATTAGTAAAAAAAAAAAAAAAAAAATTCAATACTGGGTAGATGAGAAATATTTTTTCAAAATTGCGTGATTGGAATTTCTTCATTTCCAACGTATATTTAAAACGTTTTTTTGTTTTTTTCGAATGTAAAAATACTTGAATAAAGAGATTAAAGAAATTAAAAAAAAAAAAAAAAAAAAAAAAAGTATCTTCAAAAACAAACGCGCATACAACATCTTTGCACGCCATATATTTATCACAGCTTTTAAATTTCAATTAAAAATTAATTAGATACAAATATCATCATAATAAAACGTAATAAAACCACTTGGTTTGCTTACGTTTACTTTCTCTTCGATACAGAAAAAAAAAAAAATTCATTCACGAATCAACGTCGAACGATCCATAAATTATTCTCATCCATTAAATTCGTTCTTCAAGAAATTAAAAAATTTTCCTCGCGATAAATAAATAACCCGTCCATCTCTCATCTCATTGCCCCGTATAACTTTCCATCAATATCCACGTATAAAATTATATCTCTGCCGATCAATATCGTGCTCTAACTGCGAAAACTTTCATCGTTACCCATATCGCAAAAAAAAAAAAAAAAAAAAAAATATAAAAATTTTACGACGAGAGAAAATAATATAGCAATTCGTATACGGTCGCACTGTTCAAATAAACTATTAACGATGACGATTCGCAGAATGGCCAACAATAAAGACGGAAGATCGATACGCCGTACCAATTTTCCACACCCCCCTCCTCCCCAATTCTTGCCACGCCGCAGAGGTATATGATTTTTGTCCCTTGATTCTCTTTCATCGGGCGCTCGTTAACGAATTCGTTAACGAATCGTTTGGCCCATCGTCGTTTAAATTTCCATCGCATCCGCCATTACGAATCGTCGAACGAACAAAAACCGCACAAGAATTTCGAGTGGCGCGAGAAATGGTGGGACGTTTCGATCGTATCGAAAAACAAGAAAAAAGAAAAAAAAAGAAAAACGAGGAGTTTTGTTTCCCTTTCGTCGCGTAAATTCGATACCACGGCCGACAATATTAACTTACCGCTCCCCAGAGGGGGGAGGAGAGGGTGGAAGCGGACCGGTCATCCGCGCGGAAATCTATGCGGTCGCGCTTCAACATTCGGCCACAAAACATCGGGGGAGAAGGAGAGGGAGGAATAAGCGATTCCAGGGAAATTCTGGTCGTTGCGCTGGCATTATTGGCCCGCCACGGCTCGTTGTATTATTCCAAGTATCATCAATTCGACTGATATCGCCGACTACTTCAACCTCGCGCTATTCAACCTCGGTTTCCCTTCTTCGCTGTGTGCTGCACTCAATTTCTCTCCTCGATATCTCCTCAAGTTCCAGAAACTTACCAATCGTCCCAGTTTTAATTATATCGCGGAGAGGATCCACGCCGATCGAGCAATTATTCGTATTCCGAGAAGCTTGGACGAGGAAGATGAACACGACGAAAAGATGGATTGAATCTTTTTCCTTACAGCTTTCGTTACAGCTTTCTCTTCTTGCTTTAAATCTCTTAATCGTAAATTGTTACTTCCTTTGTCTTCCTCTTATATCAAGTTTATAATTGAATTACCATCATCAGTGAAAATTAATAAATCGTTTCTTTCTATATATATATTTGTATTTTTGCTTTTATATAATTATAGAGAGAAGGTTGTCGAATAAGAGAAAATTTCTCAAAATTTCTCGCTAGTTGGCTACCGCTTCAAAGTGAAATTACGAGTTGAGGGAAGGTGGAGGACGAGCGAGCAATCGTCCAAGTTAACCACCCACTCCAGTCACCAAGGGGCTTGGCTGGCCGTATGTAGCGGCCAGCTTGTACGTGGGACAAACACGTTGGAAATAACACGTTTCGTATCCCTTTCCGTTCGTGAAACGGTTTTCAAATTCCGTGTACAGTTCGGAAAAACGGCAAGTACACTGCAAGTTTTCACGAGTCGTCGAGAGAGGCCGTCGTCGTCCGCATCCACCGACGTAACACGTTTTCAGAAATCAGATTTCTACATGCGGCCGAACGTCACTGGTTATCGTTCATATAAAGTAGGTCGCGTCGATTCGAGAGAAACTTTGTATCGATATCGGCCGCGAAGCGAAACTTTCCAAAACACTTTCGTCGTGTATCTCTTTCCTCTTTTTCCTTTCCTTCTCGTTCATGTCGTGTCGTATGCCCTTCCTTTCCTCTCCCTCCTCCCAACCATGACAATTTTTCCTTCGAAACGATAAAAATCTCGGCGTTCCTTCGATCGTTGAACGTTTAAAGTTTAGGAGATTTCCAATCTCTCCTTGTTACAAAAGATGGGAAATTTAATCAAGTGAGAGAGAGAGAGAGGGGGGTGGATAATAATTCTTTCTCTACCAAGGTACACGAAGACAATCGGCAGAAGTCAGGTGCGGCAAACTTCCAGCACGATTATTATAGGGCACGTAGAACGTTAAATTTTCCAGCGATCCTCGCTTTATACGGTTCGAGGCTTATCCTCTCCTCCGTGATTCGGGCGTCATGCCAGTGGAAACTACACGTGTCCGTGAACAAGGAAACGAGGGGAACGGAGGAAGGGTGTGCGCATCGTATGCAAAGCTGCACAGCATCTCGTAAGAGATACCCCTGCCGGGTGTAATGAATTGTATGGATCGGCCGTAAAGGCCCCCGTGTCCTTATTATCCCGTGCAGGATATCAACCGAATTTCGCCTTGTTTCCTCCGCCATAGAGGGAAGGGAAGAGAAAGAGAGAGAAAGAGAGAGAACGGGGTCAGGTTGATTTTCAGCTTGAAAAGATAAATTAATATTCGTCGAAGCATAGGAAATCAGCAGTGGCGCGTTCGAAATATCGAAAAGCCGTGCGCTTCGAAATTCGTCCAAATTCTCTCCCCTCCCTGTTTCCACCCCCGAACGTGAATTCGAATCACGATCCAATTATTTCCAATAAAACTCTCCCCTTCCTTCGTTGGTAAATTTCCACGGGGGTTTGTACTTATTTTTTTCTCTCCAAAATTGCAACGAGACGTTCCAATCGAATTACTCCTCGCTCATCCTCGTGCAGCTTTATCAAGTATTAACCTTTAGATTCTTTCTTTTTTATTAACTTTCACCAACTGGAAATTTCCATCCAAAACGAAAAAAGAAAAAAAAGGAACTACTTTCCCCGAGGAGTTTGTCAGCAGGGAAACCAACCACCCTTTTCCATTCACCACGTCCATTTTCACGTGCCACACAGGCGTATGTATAATACATGGCACGGAAGCCGTGCACATCGACGCGGATTGCGGGTCATTCCATTCTTACCAAAGTCCAAACTTCCCTTGCGCTTCCTTCCACGACCTCCTCCTTCTCCTACTCTCGAGAATTGAACGAGAAACTCTCTCTCTCTGTCTCTCTTTCCGCGGTATTATCAGCGACTTTTCTCATAAAGCGGCCTCCTCGCACGGTTTCCTCCACCGCGCCCTGCCCCCTCGCGAGAAATATCAAAATTCCGGGTCGCCGGTCACGAGCTGGTTCGATAGGAGTAACGAGTTCCCGTCGAAATCGTCGCGGCCAACTTGCGACGCGGAGGAGCTCGTTGTAGCGGTTACAGCGATTGCGCGCAGCAAAACTTTCCAGATACTTCGCCCTGATACACCGCGCCGTGCTCATCCTCGAGCATCGAAACACGAAAGCATCGCTGCCCGCGATCGCTTAATGGGGGTGTTGTTCCTTTAACTTGCGAGGAAATCCGATGGAGGACGGTCCGGAGAGGAAACGGAACTGAATGCCAGATCTCGAGGGATCGAAGACGTCATATCAACAGTTTTCTTCGTCGCACTCTTAGATTTTTCAAAACCATCTTCTTCTCTTCTCTCATTCATCGACAGGTTTCTTGGTCATTTGGAATTCGTGAAAATTCCCAGTTCAGGACAGATTTTAAACTTCGCTCGAACTTCTAGAAACAGCTTCGAAGCTAACTCGTAATCAAACTTTACCCATCGCTAATTTTTTGATAAGCCTTTCCACCGTATCTATGCATAGAATTTCAAAAATTCATACCAATTGACGCCAAGTAAAAAGAAAGAAGAAACCACGCGTGTCCGCAACAAGACAGACACCATTTTCCACTCATTACTCGATTCAATTTCGAAACGAATCGATCGATTTGCTTCCCACACCGTTCGAAGCAATTCCAACATCGCGACGCGAACACGAGAGAGAATCCTGGCCTGCGTTTAAAGAGAGAAGGAAAGAGAGAACGGGGCAAGAGCGAAATCCGTTTTCCAAAATTCTCTCTCGGGTTAATACAGATCTCGGCTGTGTGTAAAGCTGCGTAACACGGGCGCCTGCATCTGCATAACGCGCGAAATACACAATGCGCAATAGGCGAGAGGTTGGGTGACGGTAATGAAATCGCGCGTTACTCGCCCGTAATGACGACCCCGGAGGGGCGTCGCGACGCTTACCGTTTTCACGATAACGATGCGGAGCAAGCCCTGGGCCTCGCTTAAAATGCACAAAAACCGACGACCCCGTAAACGGCAGATGATTCTCGCCGACCACGTATTCTCGAGACTTCCGTGATCGGACCTGTATTTGCGTCTTGGAATTCCGGAAAGGATCCCCACTCGAGGTATCGGTGTTCTTTTAGAATTCATTTAGAAGAAGAAGTTGTTTTTTTTTTTGTTCTGCAACATGTTGCAGCTTGGACGAGGTTGATGATAATTTTTAGTAGGTGTAGTGAAGTGTAGTTTGGAATGGAGAAATTTGAAAGATCACAAAGATTGATGCACAACGATCTGTCTGATACTTTCAGTCTCACGATATTGATATTGCTAAAAAAAAAGAAAGAAAGAGAGTAAGTCTATATTTTAGATCTCGAATAATTTCCACGATTATGAATTAATTCCGACATACGTATCGCTTACGATGATTACCCGAGGCTGTATATGCAAACGTAGCGTACGCACGATTAATCAGAACGCTAATTAATTATCCATGATTAATTAGCCCAACAATTCCAATTGTATCAAAACTATCCAGCTTTCGATTAATCATCAAAATTATCTTACATCCGTTTATATATATATTTTCTTCTTCGCTCAGGCAGACTTCACTCGAGCCATTCCAAGCCTCCTCCTCCTCCTCCTTCTCCTCCTCTTCAGAGACAGCTCAGCAACAGTTCCAATCCCTCCAAAGAAGCAGCTATCCCACAGCTTGTACAAAGGATTTCTTGTGATCGAAATGAAATAGAGCTTTCTCTCTCTCTCTCTGTGAAAAACATCGAACCCATTGAAATATTCGACGTTTCCCCCACAGTCTTTCCACCACAGCCGTCAAAGTTGGCTGGCAGAATCGTTGTCCGAGATATATCTATCCGTAAATTCTTCCAACCATCCGGCCACGTTTTCCAACGTGGAGAAATCATTATCCAACCCGATCACGCCCGGATCCTCCTCCTTATTACGATTCCATCGGGGATCGGCAATTGCGCCAAGTCGGAACGGATGTATATCGCGATACTTTATCGTCGTTTCACCGGAGTCACGATGAAATTTTTACAATTTTTCTCTCCATCTTCTCTTTCAATCTCTATTAGCCCCGGAATTGGGGCCACACGTGGCGGTTTTTAAAGAAACCGGTGGGAAATATCGTCGATGCAAATCGTCGAGAAGGGAAATGTTGAAATTGAGAATATATCTATATCCATCTATAAATTCATACTTTCACGATACACGTTTTACAATAAACGTGACGTGCACGATTTCATAGAACAGTTTATGGACAGTTTTTTACACGCGATGTGTATATATAACTCTCTCTCTCTCTCTTTCTCTCTCTCTCTTTGATCGATTGATAAAACAGATTTAAACGAGCCCCGGGCCACTCCTTCGCAACTTAAGAATTTCTCCGTCGAATTCCCTTTCAAGTTGCCCGCTGCTCGAGAATCCTAAGTATCTTTAAATCGAGTTTTATCCGCTTAAAAACTCTTTTGATTTCGATTTCAATGATTACTATATATATACACATACACATATACATATAAAGATAGAGAGTATTTTTAAATCTTAACTTCGTTCGAGAAAAGTAGCCATCGAGGGACAAACGAAGTAAAACGAAGAAAAGTGTCTCTCTTCGTTAAACAGAAGAATTCCTCCGTGAGAAAAAGAAAAAAGATACGAATTATAAAATATTTTCGACAAAACGTGACGAGCATTCTGTTAACAAGGGAGGGAACAAAGATTCCGAAGAGGAGGAGGAGGGTGAATTCCGCCGAAACATCAGGTTGAAAACGGGTGTAATGGACCGACTCGTTACATAAAGCGGAGCGGTATTCCAAACGCTCGATATCGCTCTTTTAATAACACACCCCGCCCCCTCCACGTCGGAGACGTTGTTTTACGATCCACCTCTGGCAGACTGCATTCTCGAAAATCTTAAGTGTCCTCTGTTGTTCGTCTATAACGTGCTACAGCTCTCTCTCTCTCTCTATCTCTCTCAGCCCGGGATTCGCGGGGTTGGAGGAAACGCTGGAAATGGCCATTGTTGGCGGAAAACGTCGAGGCACAATGGAATACCAGCGCGATAGCGCGCCGTTATCAGCGCCCGGGGTATCAGTTTATCCACGGATCAAGCGAAAATGGCGTGGTTCGCGTCTTACGTTTATCTATCTCTCCCCCTCTCTGAGCATCTCCGTGAATCAAACCTTGAAGCAAGCTCCAACAGACAATTGGACTCGTCGGAATGGCAATTGGCGGATAATAGCGTCTCAAATCTCACGTACGAAAAATTATCCCTCCTTTGGAAACGAGACTATTAATTACTTTGATTTTCACAATTTCCTTCCGTTTTGTATACACTTTCGTTTCTATAAAGAACAAAAAAAATGAACAAACGAAGGAAACTCGTATTCTCATCCAAGAATATATTAAACTTTAAAGAGACGCTCTCTGATCGAGTTATAAGTTATCGTCGAATGGTAAAAAAGGAATCGAGCAGAAGCAATACAAGAAATACAAAGTTTGGATTCGATTCGTCGAGATGGATCTTCTATTGGCGAGACTTTAAACAGCAGTCAGCCACCGTTAAACGATAATCGGTCGAAACAGGATTTTGATTGTGAATCGAGTCGTCGGCCTTGGCATCAATTCCGCTAACGTTACGGGCTACGGATCGCCACGGAAGAGATCGATTCGGCTCTGGTCGAAACAATTTGTCGAATAGACTTCCTGATCGGTGGACGGTCGGTCTGGCCTGGCAGACAGGCGTGGCAATGATTCGTCAAGCGGCGTGCATTTCGTATCGGTGGGCGTAATTGCGTTTGTTCCTTCCAAGCTAACTGCTTGGGAGAATTGCTCGGAGTGGGTGGATGGAATTGGAGTACGACGTAATATACGGCTTAATCGCTTATATTGTTCCTCCTCGAGGAGGATGACGACGCGTGCCGTTATTCGACGACTCTCTTTTCCTTCTTCTTTTTCTTCTTCCTTTTACCATGGACGGATGATGAAACAACACTTGGTAAACACATGGCTCGTAGATAACGATCTTACTCTCCGCTTCTATTCGAAGAGCAAGAAATATAATCGATGGAAATTCTTCCTCGTTGATTTATTAAACTCGTGAATATTTAAAAGTATTTGAAATTATCCATACACCATCGTTGGCCAAATCGACCTATTTTCTTGAATTCTCCGTTCAACTTGGTATTTATGGATAATAAAAACTTTTACCATATTTCTCCTTACGTTTAATTAAACAATAAATATTCACCTTATATTCCTTCCACTTTCTTTCGTAACTGAATGAAAATGGACTGTAATATAACATCCTACAGCAAATTTACCTGCCGGGGGACACGCGATTGGGAAACTGCGCTTAGACGTGATTTCACGTCGAATAGGCCAGGATTATTAAGATATCGAGAGGCTTGTCTTCGAGAAGGATGGTGCCGCGACAGCAACGGCAGAGAGAAGGGGAGGAGGAGAAGGAAGCGGTTCCGGTCCAATAAATTTTCAATGCTCCAAGCATTGGGGTCCCTTGGTCTGGAGCTGGTAAACCGAAGAATCGAAGGAGTCTTGGCCCTGATTACCATCGTATTAGATTTTCGATGAGAAGAGAGAACCCTCCCCCAACCGCTGAAAAATTCGACTACCGCGTAATGAAACTTTCTCCGAGACGAACCCCCTCCCCTCTCTCTCTCTCTCTCTCTTTCTCTCTATGGGACATATTTCGTTGGATGGCAAGCCTCTGCACTTTCCATCCCCTCTGATTCCGTTAAAGATAAATTCACCGGAACAAGCGGTATCGACCGATGACACCGAGGTAATCGGATTTAACTTCGATTCCATTCCTTTCTTTATATATCTTCCATATACGTGTGTGTATATATATATATATATAGTTGGACAAAAGGAATGGTACGAGCAAAAGTGTAATTTCACGCGAAATAAAAATATGTCGAAAAAGAAAGAGTAATATTTGTTTTCTCCTATTCTTCTCATCTTGATCTCGATATTTAAAGTGTTTCTTAGCCACGATTGAATTTGAATTTTTTTTTTCAACGTAGTTTGAAATTCTAAATTGAAAAAAAGGAATCTATCTGTGAAGATTTCCTAAGAAGAAGAGGTAATATCTATATGTGCTTGAAAATATCACGAGCTAATAATATAATATGATAAAATTTTGGGAAAGATTCGCAGACGATTAACAGAGGTCGTCCGAACAAGAGAAAAGGAACGGAGAAACATGGCGAACGTGTCGTCAATTCTTGTCGATCGTGTATCCATACAACTATTAAAAACATTTGTCGCATAGCTTTTTTCGCATAGTTTCGCAAGCTGCAACAGGGAAATCCGTGAACGACACGGGTGCGAATGTCCGTTTGTTCGATCCGTTACATTCAAATTTTTCTCAAATATCCTCGAAAATTCCTGTATCCTCTGAAAAACAGCGTACGCGTGCCGCATTTCGTCGTCCTCCAGCGTTTCTCTCTTCCCTCTCTTTCTGTCTCTTTTTTTTTTTGTTACATTGTTGTTTCGTCGCGAGTGTCATGGTACAAACTCGATAAAATAGCACGCAGGAGCGCGCAAACAATTCTTAACGTTCAAAAAATGACGGGGGATAGGGACATGGGGCTGCGACGCGAAAGCATCGTTCCCAGTTTGAATTTCGTCAAATTTGACAGCGTTCTCTGTCCATTTCCGTGCACGAGCTGCACAATTCCAACACGAAGGTAAATACGTGTCGTGCATTACAACGCGTCGTTATAAAATTTCATCGATTTTCCTCCTCTCGTGAACCGCCGGATCGTGGATATCCCACTCCCCCAAAAAAATATATAAATCATCGAAAAATACGCGTTCCTCTTTCTCTGAATTTTTTAATCCTTTAAAAACGACGTAGCCGTACGATAAATTCGTACAGATAAAGATAAATGCATTCGTTAGAGGAATGCTCTCTTTTCTCTATCTACTGTACATTAAAACAAGAAATTCTGTCTCAGCATTATCCATTTTTATTTGTCCTTTTTCTTAATCGAAGCTCAAAGAACAATGTAGAGCACGAATGTTTTTCGATGATACATGAAGAAAAAATAATATCCTTTCCTGTTTTTTTGTACCATTATTACCATATATTCTCTTCTTCAATTGTGTTACTTTCATACATATATATATCCATAAAAAATTGGAGAACAGAAACTTTTTCAAACGATTATTTGAGCAAACCTCGTCCAATAATCGAACAACACCAAACGATGAGAAATTCGATCGTAATTCCTTGAAACGTTTCCTTGGGAAAAAGAAAAAAGTCCTCCCTTGTCACGGGATCCTACGAATCCTACGAGTAGGGCCGTAATTATCGACGTCGTGGCGCTTTATTAATTTCCCTTCGTTATTCCAAACTAGATTGTTGGAGTGCAACAAGAGTAAGTCGAGTTTCGCGAGAATAAGTTTCCTCGGGGTAATGATAATGAATAAGGAAAAGGGAAAGGAAGGAAGGAAGGAAGGAAGGAAAGGGGGGGGAGCTAGAAATGCGCCACCGGGCGACCTGAAACTTGCGCAATAATTCGTTTCCACATCGTCGGAAACGTAAGAAATTATTAACAAGAACGGGCGCCGTGGAAGAATCGCCGTCGCCTCTTCCTCCTCCTCCTCCCTCAAATAACGAGAAAAAGAAAGGGGAGGGGGAGAAGAATCGAATCGTCCAGGTGTTACACTTATCCCCTCGTGTACCTGATCTTACGTAACACGCCACGCGAGTTCCTTCGATCCAATGTTTTTCAATAACTCGCGTTTCACTCGCGATATTCCACGCAACTCCTCCGCAGACATTTCTCTCCTCGTCTGAGGGAAGAAGAGGAGAGGAGAGGAGAGGCCAGGCGTCGCAAACCGGTCGAGGAAGCGCGATTCAGTAGCGAACGTGTCGCTCGATTTCTGATGCGCGCTACAAGGAAGGGAGATTACGTGACCCGGCATCCCGAGCGCTACGCCGCCACCACTCGCTCCAAAGAGAGGCGTCGCGACGACGAAGATGGCCGGAGCTTCTTTCGTCCGTCTTTTCGGCCGAAAACACCGAGCCGGAAACACGGCTTTCAATTTCGGATCCCTTCGCAGAGAGACGCCTCGGAGAATCCCAACAGAGCGTTGCTTTCACCTCCTCGAGGATCGTTCATCGCCACCTCCGGAAGTGGATCACGGTTTAATCCACCGTGGAGGAGGAGTTGTTCGAGAGAAAGAGAGAAGAATGTAATAGTATCTGGAAATGGAATTCTGCAACGGAAATGAATGTTTTCGTATCGCGGGTAATAATTGAGAGCACTGGATGGTATCCCGGTTCGATTGGCCCCCGGATTCGCAGAGGGTACACCAATCTTGGAACCGCGGGGAATTTAAGCGACGATCGAATCTGGAAATCTTCATTTCCAGATAAGCTCATCCCGACCGCTCTCTACCGTCCTCTGGAATTTGTCGATCGGGGAAGGGGACACGTGAGGGGTTCGTAAATTTCCAATGCCTTTTGTGTGATGCTGCTGGAACGACTGGTCGGGCGGAATGCGGCTGTTCGGGGATCCGATTTAATACGGTCCATTTCCGACTCCGGGGAAGATAAGATTATAATTAATGGGAAAGATCGTTCAAAGGTGGAGAGAAGATTCGAAAAGATTAGCAAAGTTGCGAAACGATCAACGACGATATAGAAAATTAGAAAAGTAATGACAACCAATCGTATATTTAATTATCCCGATTATATTTTTAATAATCAAAAAAGAACCTTCCCTCTCCTTTCTCTCCTCACAAAAACCTTCCCTCGTTGGACTGTTTCCCTTTCGCCAAGGAAACATCCCAACAATCCCGGGCTTTTTCCTCCCCGACTTCTCGAGACTTGGAGCGACAACAGAAGAAGCAATTATCCGGAACAATTTACCACCCACCGAGAGAGATCCGCTCGACATCCACCACGTCGGAACGCGCGGAAAAAGCGACGACCCTCCCTTTCTCCAACCTCCTTGCTTGCCAGATGTAGCTCAAACGCACGTCGAGAGTTTTGCATCATTCGCAGAATCCCTCCGATTTTCGGATTGTATTTCACAGGGGGTTAATTCCCCGTGCAGGCCATTTTGACCCGGGAACCACTGCGTCTGAACGGCGACGGCGACGGCGGCGTTAACGTCGTTTCGCCCGGCAAGAAACTTGGAAATGTAATTTATAGAGGCGCGTGTCGCGATCCGAATCCCGCGGCGCGAGGAGACGCGGTTAACAGGGTTAACCACCCCCGTCGAGTGGTGTTTGTCGTATTTTGTATTTTGAGAAAAAAGAGTCGTTTCGTTTGGTCTCGTTTATTGTTATTCGATTCTGGAAATGGACGAAGTAAAATCGAGTTTATCGAATTCGTATATATAAAGATGAGACTCTTGTGTATCTCGATTCTCTGCTTCGTTTGTCCCTCTTTTCGAGATATAGCGAGTTGAGGATAGTTGGAACAAAGGCAACGATGCTTTGTTTAAATGCATCTCGCTTTCTTGTTGCGTTACCTCTATTCAAGAGACTCGTCAAGTGTTGTTGATCGAGTAACGTTAATCGAGCGGTTTATAAATAATTCTGAAAAATAAATGAATTAAAATCAAAGGAGATCGGCATCCATCGCCTTGGGCGGTGAATCGGAGAAGGATCGCGCAAATATCTGGCCAGATATCTCGTGACCCACTTGTTGTCCGAGCTTCTCTGCGTAAATTGAGCCTGGCCGCGCATTAATTGATCGCTGGAAGGCTGATTGCTTTGGGAGATTCGAGCTGAAAATCGGCTGTTTCCACCGTGTCGATTATGGGCCGGTTGCTCGAGTATCAATCGATGATAAAGGGATCTCCTCCTTCTCCTTTTTCAACGTTTTTCATCGTTGACGACGAATTTCTCCCGAGTGGGGCCATTCAGAGCCACGTGTTTCCACCATGAAAAGTGATATTAATCGGACAGACTTTTCACGAGTTTAAAGGATTTCGGACGGGATTGAGTTATAATAGCGGCCTCGACGAAAATGTGCGACAGATTTGTAGATCCCTTGCTCCGATTCTCATCGATTCGTAATCGAAAATGACATTTTTTCGTATATAATTCTACGATTTTATATCAACGCTCAAAACGTTTCAATCAAAATCTATCAAAACATCTTTGATCTAATCGTTTCGAAAGAAAGTCCTTAGAAATGATGAATTATTTCGTTCGCTCGCTTGAATTTGTTCTCATCCTGAAAGAAATCATTGTTTCACAGATACAGAGACTCGATAGATATAATGATTATAATATCTCACCGATTATTTTACGTTATTTAAATTTTATTTATTGAAAGGTGAAGAGTTATAAAGAGGGTCGAATTCTTTCGTTTATTATCTCCAACTTTAATCTTAATTTAAACGTTATAAGTTGCATCCAAGTTACCGATATCTAAACCACGCTCGAGTTATAGTCGGTGAACTGGTTTACCCAGTTTCTAACTTTTGCTGTGTACCGGTAACCGCACAACCCGTGACTCTACAAACTGAATATAATTAATGGAAAAATTACCGAGGATGATTTGTAGATGCAACTTTTGCTTTTAGATAACAAGAGTTTTAAAATTTGTGAAAACGATTTATCATCCAAATGCTGCGTACAGATTAGAATTTTTAATCGGTGAAAGAAAGTATATTTCGATGCTCTACGATGATGAAAACGACGAGCATGTCAATGCAATCATCCCACGCAACTCGAATTCAATCAGGGAATTCCAAAAGTTGATATTCCGCTCGATAATTCGCGGCTTGAATATTGCGAATATTAAGAGATTATAAATCGATCCAACATGGATCAATAAAAATGAAACGACACACGAGTTCTATGAGTTAGTTGTATGAAACGAATGATTAATTTTCAAGAAAGATTGGATTTGACTTCTAAATTATAAAACAACGATATCCTCCAGACTAAAAATACCATTGAACGAAAATTTTAAAAACGAAACGTGGAACGTTAAATAGCCAAGAAGAAGAAGAAGAAGAGGAAGAAAATTGCTTCGAGATAAATAGAGAGAACGTGAAAAGGATTAAAATGGAAAAGAAGCGTGTTTGGCGAATTCTTTGTCATCTCGTTCCATCGATCCAACTGTTTATCCAGCGACAATATAGCTTCTATTCTTGAAAGAGGGCACCACGAAATGTTAAATATTCAGATCTCATATGCAGTATCTCTTTCGTAGTTGGATGTTTCGCGATACCGGATTCGTGAATCGATATCGCCCTCTGTTTACGACCCCAGCCCACGCTCCTATCCCCCCCTAACTTGGGCCCTTTTAAGCCCGAATCGCTTTCTCTCTGTTCAAAATGTACGCCACCACCATCGCGAGAGAATGTTTCGAACCACGTGGAAGCACGCGAGTCAGCATCTCTGATCAGCGATTCGAGAGTCGAACGACCCCAAAGTTGTCGAGTTTAATCGACACGGTGGGGAATTTTCGCGAAATCATCGAACGTGGGAATTATTCCGGCGGTAAATTGGATTTCTATAAAGTTGGAAACGTAAAAAAAGAAAATTTAAAATAGATGGATAAAAAGATGGAATTCGTTTAAGCTGGTTTATTATACGAGAGAAAATTTATATATATATATATATCGAAACTCGGTATTAAAAAATTTTTACTCCTTCTCGAAATACATACATTTAATCAAAGTCATTTCAACATCATTTTCTATTATTTGATTTTTATTAATCCCTCCCCGAGCGTTCCCCTCGATTAATTAAAAGTTCGTTCGTTTCTCCTACGAGCAGCAAGCGGAATTTTTCACCTTTATTATTATATTATCCGTGCATTTAAATCTTGTATTTCATTATATCAATTCTATATTTTTATTATTACATTATACCATTCTGACGTATATTGTTACACGGATCGAATAAAATAACACGACCGATTTTAATCAGAACGATGAATGGAATTTAATCCACCTTGCGGCAAGCAGTGGATAAGTGACCTTATAACCCCTGATAAAAGATATTTTCCATCATCCTTTTTTTTTCTTCCTTTTAACTTTCTTCAATCGCAAAATTTTCCCAAAACTGATCCTTCTAACTTTAAAAAAGAAAAAAAAGAAAAATTTGAATCGTAAAAGAGTTATTATTCCAGTTCAAAGGATGATTGGACGACGTATATATCTCTCTCAAAAATTAATGGACGAAAGGAATAACTTATTTATTCGCCACAATCGACGAAAATTCAAGACACGTAAAATTTCAAAGCGCGCATCGAATTCATCAGCCTTAATAATGCTTCCACATCCGACGAACCCTTGCGATCTATCGAACGTTCAATTCGTCGAAAAATTGGTTGAAAATTCGTATTTGCTCTCGAATTAAACTCTTTCAACGACCTAAGCCTCGTCCGGCTCGAATTCATCGGTTTTCGAATCGCGCGTTGCTACTTTTTTTCTCTCTCTCTCTTTTTTATTTCATTTTGTATTATTTTTCTCCCGCGTAATTCGCAGACTTTGACCATTCAACGGCGATAATGGGGCAACCGATCCCGGCCCGGAGCGATGATACAGCGCGGCGTAATCGATAGAGTGCCGCCGCCGCCCGCCCCATTCTTTCCATTCGTTCATTACCGGAGAAATCCACAAAGGATCCCTCGCCTCGTCATTAACATCGAAACAAGACGAGCCCCGTGAATAAATTCCGCGACCCTCGCCGTCTCCTCCTCCCTTCCCTTTCCTCGCCCGCGACGCGCGCTTGTTAAACGCTTTTGTCAAGGGACTGTCACTTTTCGCACAGCTTTGAATACAGCTGTGGTGCCTGCCTCGTGCCCCCCTCCCCTCCAGGCAACCGAAAAACTTTACCTCCCCGTATAAAATTCCAAACGTCGATCCTTTATTGCGAACCGTAAGTAATGAGATGTGGAAAATAAAGGGTGAAACAACGAGAAGAACAAAGTTCGAGTTTTTCCATTACGAGGAAAAGAAAAATTGTGTGTGTGTCCAAAATGTGTCCAATTCGTCGATAATGGTTTATTAATATTTTCTCTCGTCATACAAAAACCTCTCCTACGATTTGTGTTTAATTTTAGATTATAAATGTTTCGTCAAGAGTTGTATGTAATGTGTCCAATTTGTCAATAATTGGTTTAGAATATTTTCTCTCGTCATACAAAAATCTCTACGAAGATACTCTACGATTTGTCTTTAATTTTAGGTTATGGTAAATGTTTCGTCAAGAATTGTATGTAATGTGTCCAATTCGTCGATAATGGTTTAGAATATTTTCTCTCGTTATACAAAAACCTCTACGACTATTTCTACCCTACGATTTGTCTTTAATTTTAGGTTATGGTAAATGTTTCGTCAAGAATTGTATGTAATGTGTCCAATTCGTTGATAATGGTTTAGAATATTTTCTCTCGTCATACAAAAATTTCTACGACGATATTCTACGATTTGTCTTTAACTTTATTTTCATGAAAGGCTTTAGGATTCGAGCCTTGCATCCGTAATAAAAAATGGAATAAGATTATGGTAAATGTTTGTTATGATCAAAAATGTATCCTGTGAGAATAATATTACCTGTTGAATTGTAGATATCGTATAATACGAGATCGGTGAAATGTGAACAAATCTTTCTAGCCAAAAATCTCCCATTACGTTCAATCTTATTCCATCTTTTACTAAGGATGAAAGGCTCGAATCCTAAAGCCTTTCATGAAAATTGATACTAACGTCAATACTCTCGAACTATTCGACAAGAATCTAGAAAATAAGAAACAAGATTTTATCTATGAAAAAGAAATATATAGACAGAGAAGCGTCTGCCTTTTAAGTAAAAACACTTTGGCGTGAAAAACACTCAACTCGGACGTTTTATTACGACACGGGGGGAATAATTTCTCGTTCGGCTAGCTCGATAAGAGAGGGATTCTCAAGATTTTCGAATGAATATCGTTGCGCGAGAGGAACGGCGATTTCTCAAGAACAATGCGAGAGGCGGCACTACGAGCAACGCTCGCTGTAGTAATTGCATCCGTTATTCGTGGAGAGGAGACGACGAGAAACAGAGGGCCAAGAGTTAACGAGAAACGGGGGAGGGAGGGAAAAGGTTAGGGAAAATCTCGCGGAACGTTCTCTCGAAAAAGGTGTCGCCGCCCTCCTCCGCGTTTTCCTCCACGCCGTTATGAATTTTTGAATCGACCCCACCCCCCCGTCGTTTCCCACGTGCGTTTTCCGCACGATCGTGCATTCAACGGAGATTAAACCCCTCTTCACCCCTTTGAAGTTCCTTGTTCGAAACTCCGATAAAGCCTTTCAACCTCCCTCCTCTAACATTTTCCTCCTTGAGGTTCGAGGAATCGGCCATGTTGAAACGTGATCTCGAGAGTAGTTTTCGCCAACATGTGCTTGCATACGCGAAACGTATCGTGGTGAATTGATCGTCTAAGCGAAAGATTGTGATATTTTATTTATGATATTTATTTATAGTCGTGCGAATGGTTAAGATATCGAGCTAATTAGTCGTCGAAGGAACTAAGCACATTGAGAATAGGATTGAACGGTCTGAGAAATTTAAGTAATTAAGGTAAAGTGGTTGACGAAAGTATTCGAACACATTTGTTGCGATCATAGTCTTTTCTTGATCATCGTTCTAGTAATGGGAATAAATTATATTAATTATGGAATAAGTATAGAGATTGTTGAAGGTTCAAATTTTGAAAATAGTACAATTATTATGAGATTATATGCGAATATTAAGATGTTGTAATGATGAAACGAATCCTTCAAGTTTTTAATACATTTTCATTTTCTTCTTCAATCACAACTTCGTTTATATTAATGTTCAGATAAAAAAGAGGAAACAAAAGAGTTTAAAAATCAAAACTTTTCTACGCAAGTGTTCGAATATTCTCATGAGATATTACTGTTACGTTGGTGAAATTTCTTCCAGGGTTGGAGAAAAGGAAGAATAGAGAATTTTTATTTGGCGAGGTGTTTGCATCACTTCCGAAGCCGCGGAAGCCTGTTTATGACAGGAGGAAATTTTTCAAAAGTAAAAACGCTCTTCTAAAAATTGAGATTGGACACTATGATTGGTGACTCTGTTGTCACGGGTCCTGCCGTAGCAGTGTCGTATTATAACTGCTCTCCTCTGCGGAAATTATTCGCAATTTCCCGTGAAATATAACGTAAAATAAAAATAAAAAAAAAAAAAAAAGGAACAAGAAAAATCCACACGTACAGCTACTAGGGAAAATATTTTCACCCTGAAAATCGAACGCAGGATCAGGTAAGCCATAAAGAAACGCGTTGTATTTTCACGACCCCGCGTTCCCGTATTTTTTACGAAGCTGCACAGATCCCCGCCCGGATCTATATTCCTTTTTTTTTCTTTTTTTTTCCGTCGAGGAAAACGGATCCGCCCAAGCTTTGAAACGAAGAAATTGTTTCGCCAACGACGGATCGGGGGAAAATCGTAATCGTTCCTCCGGAAATCGAGTTGGATAACGCACTCTTGCAGGAGAAATGACCCGATCCTCCCCCCTCGTATACGTATATACGTATATTCATTTCGCTGCCTTTTATTCGAGACTCTCTCTTCTTCTTTGAAATCCAATGTTTCTTCGTTCTTCTCTGAAAAAAAAAAAAAGATATCGAAACGAAAGAGGAGGATTAAATAATGGCCGACGGGCGAAATTTATATGATTGAAATAAATCCGCGAAATAAATTATTAAAACGATAAAAATGAATTACGCGCGATTTTACGCGAATGAACGTGGCGGATGGTGGAGAGGAGAGGAGAGGAGAGATGAGCGAGGCGCGCACAGTTTTGTGACGAGTTTCAACGGCGAATATATTTGCTTGGCCGGAAAAACAATTTACCGATTAACATCGATTCCGCCATTTTCCACGGCGATTATTCGGATACGATTTATCGGATGGGATGCGAAATGTGTCCAATTCATTTATTAAATTCTTGGTGAGTGGCGTTCGACGACGCGACGCGACGTAAATTTCATCAACCCTTATAAAATTAATGCCAACTCGGCCCCCGATCTTTTTCCACGGAATTTCAATTTCGTGTAAATTTTTTCCTCCCCCTCCCACGATCGTTCCCCGGGAAAAATCGGTGGACGCGCGACAACGAACGACAATTATCCCCTCCCCTCCTTTTTCGAGACTCGTTTCACGAACTTCCCTCCAGAAACGTTTCAGACAACGAGCTTTCAGCGAGGATCTCGAACGTCTTAATACTTTTTTTAGACGCAGGATAGAAGGGAGGGGGTGGTTTCGTGACGTTTGGAGAATTCGGGGAATTTCTACTTTTCGAGAGAGACGCTCGAAATAATCCCTTCTAACCCACGAATCAATCGAAAATATCTCGGACTCGTCTCTATTCTCCAAAGTCTCCTCGAGAGACCTGACTCTTCCTTCGTTTCTGTTGTCGTTGCTTCTGGCCGAGGAATGATACCAATGTAATCCACACCCTCCTCGACGAAACAAGGAAAGGGGAGAGCCATAATTTAACAGTTTCTTAGACCGTGATTATAATAAAGCTTGAGAATAGGACAGTTTCGAAGATGGTGATTCAAGAAAGATAAATTGAAGCTAATTTTTCTTTTTTAATTTTTTAATATTTATATCTTTGGAGCATTCACGAGAAAAGAAAATTTAAAGGAAAAAACACGAAACGTTCTTCTAATTCTTGGCGCCAATTGTCTTGGCCAATGTTTTAAGAAAAATTGTAAGCATTCTTTCCTAGAAAGAAAGCTCGCCGAGAAATTTCGAATAAGAATTGAAATTCGATTCGTTAAACCTCGAAACACGATTTGAAAATTTTGAATAAATAAAAAAGAGGAAAAAAAAAAAAAAGATAAACTGTTTCGATTAAACATCCTCCTCCACTCGTTTAAAAAACGCTACGCTACGATTGAAAGAACAACATTTCAACATTTTCCTCCCCCATCCAAGCTAACAACATTATCCCGTGCCTCTTAATTCTCCTAGAATGTTTGCGCAAACATTCTAAAACGAGTGGGCGGTGGCGGCGGCGGCTTTGCACGCGCCTTAATTTGCCCCAGGAAGCGACGAAAGGGGAGAAAGAAAGGCGGCGGGCTTGTCGTGGGAGCGAAGGCGAGGAAAAAGGCGAGAGAAATTAAAGGCTTGGCACGAGAAACTCGAGAATATATCGATCAAGATTTATATTATATTATTCGAGGGCGAGGTGAATAGCGTCTGAGTCTCTCCCTACCCCCCAAAAAAAAAAACCGTTTGAATTCCAATTATAAAAGCATTCGTAATAACATTATTGGCTGGCGGATTTCCGATAGATGTCGCTACGCGCGTGGATTAAACGAGGAAACGAGGGGAACGGCCTCGTAGGGGCGGTTAATTAAAAATAATATTCTCCGTCTAGCGCGTGCGTGTTCATCATCACGCCACCAGCTGCACATCCCTACTCCTAACTCTCGTGTCGCGATCTCCCTTTGGAGCAGACGACAAAACGGACTGAAGAAGATCGCGTGCCAAGGTTCGATCGATTCGAAGAGAATAGAAAAGAAAGGAAAAGAAAGGAAGAAAAGAGAGGGGGAAAAAAAGGGAAGAGAGATAACAAGGGGTGATAGTAGGTCTTTAAAGTTGCACGACAAGTCTGATTAAACGGTGTTGAACAAAATTACTGGCTATAAGATGTATCTTTGTTTTCCAAGGTTTTCCAGTTTAACGAGCCTCGTTTAGCAGTCTCTCCCGTGATTTACAGCCACTTCTGATTCCGTACAACTTGCGAAATCTTCAGACACCGCCTAATAGAACTCGGTGGTGCGCTGCTGCGAAGTTTCGGAACCGGCACGGTTTTAAGGAATTCGGGGGACTTCAGAGTTTCGTACAATTAGACGAGACGCGGGCGAGGGAGTGGGTGGGGGGAGGAGAATATAGCACGCAGGCAGATAAATTTGCAAACCTTTTCGGCGGGCTGTGTTTCGCACATCGTCTGCGCATCGTCTCCCCCTCCCTCTCCCTCCATTGGTAATCCGTTTACCACTCGACGCAACGAAATGGCTCGTTAATTCGTTGGAACAGCGGCTCGCGTTCTTTCGTTAACGTTTCGCGAGAATCCCGCCAACAACGTGTTTTTTTTCCCTTTTTTCTTTTTTTATTATCCAGTTGTAAAATTGAATCGAACGAGGCTTCGTACTCGCGGAACGAAAGGAATTAGCTTACACGCGTATCTGATACAGATTCGCTAATGAAAAATTGAAACTCGACGACTTGCTCGTTTTTTTCACAGATATCGAATATTGTGAGTTTACTACAAATTGCAGGGGGGGGAGGAGGGGCAAAACTAGTTGTTGTCAATAACTCGCGTTTTTTCGAGGGTTTATAATCTACAATCTTTCGACTTTTGCTTTCCAAAGAGTTTTCCTTTTTTCCTTTTCTTCTCCCTCTCTCGTTTTCTTTCTCCTTATCTTTAATTGGTTTCCAGTTCTGTTTGTATTCCCCACGCAATAGAGCGCGTCGTATCTCGAACGAGGTTTGGATTAACGAGCGCCGCGAAATTAACGATGCGGTTCCCGAACGACGATCCCCTCGTCGATCTAACTACCGTCTGAGTCATTTTGAATCTCGGGATACGGGTGAATAATTAATTCGCCCTGTCTGTGAGTAAAATTCGGTCCACGGAAACGTAATCTGGGTATTTTCTGGATAATGCGTCTGGACCCGGTAGTTTATTACACGGGCGCGCTCTTGTATTCGAGAAGATTAAATATGTAGCTCGCGCGATATCGAAGACGTTAAACATGGAGGTTAACGTTAATCTTCCTATAACGTCGCTCGATTTGATTTTGTCAAAAAATCGAAAAAACTTTCCCTCGTGTTTTATCTTTCCCTTTTTTTTTATTATACTACAAGAAAGAATAATCGAATAATCCTTTCCTCTTTTTCGGTATCACATTTTTTCATCTTCATCATTTAAATAAATCGAGTTCGTGATTGAAAGAGACGCAAATCTATCTCTATTATTCTTTTCACAGCTGTATAATTATACCACAAAGTTTCAAAGTTCGTAACACAATTCGACGTGTTAGAAATCTACGATCCATGATGAGAATCCCTTCTTAAATCGTTGTTCGAATCAAGGAAACGACGAGGAAATTTCAGTTGAAAGATCGGGAAAGTATAAGACTGTTTGATCGGCGATACGAGAAGAGAAGTCTCGAGGCGGAGACGCTTCGTAAAACTTGGTGAACGCAGTTATTCGACGTTTTATCGCCGGCCGATAAATATTTCCCGATTGTTTGGCCGCAGGAGCGTGGAAAAGGCCGCCTGTGCAGCATCTTGTTTACGGGCGAGCCTCGTCCAATTTATCATCTTGGCAAACTTGGGCCGCGCCAGCCACTTTTAGAAAGCCGTCCATTACACGGCCAACTTTCACGAATCTGTTACTAATTTATGCGAGCGAGCTTATAATATACGTGTTCCTTTCGCCGTTTGAATACGCGCGCGAGCGTATCGCCTCGAATTCGACCACGTACAACCCGTTTAGTTTAATCCACTTGCATTTGTACACGATGATGCAAATGTAATGGAGGCTATTTTCCATGATCGAACAAGAAGATACGGGCGGGAGTGGAAAAATATATCCCGTATCTACGTGATATCCACTTGTACAGGGTTAATATCTTGATCCAATATCGAGTAACTTGTGAGAATTGATATTTATTACATAGATCATATCGCGTGATTGTACTGTTTTACCGATTTGATTCAATAAATATTTTCTTTTTTACGAATATAGATTTTAAAATTACAATCCGTAATTGCAATAGTCTGATAATTTTGCATGGATTTTCTAAATCCTTATCGAGGCTCACTTTCGAAGTAAAAAATTCCATCCCCTTTTTTTGGTTTTTGGTGCCAAAAAGAAAAAAGTTCCTTGTCCTCCATAAACTTCAGGAAACGTATGCAGATCGGGGCCGTGTCGATCCATCTGCCCCTCCGCCGCATTACGATTCAACAATCGCTACGGTGAATTTTAATAAAATTCCCCCCGATTTAATAAAAAAAAGACAAATCCTTCCTTCCTCTCCTTTCTTCCTCAAATTCGTCCTACAAAATACGAGAATCCCATCGCGACCCTATCTATCAACGCGATCCTCTATATAAGACGATGCTCTAACAACTTTGCTCAAACCGTATAACCGCATCCCACCCGTTATATATTTCACTCCGCTTAGAGACCGAAATCGATGGATTAAACTCCTAATACTCCGAGTTGTAGAGGCCGATTCCAAGGATCCATCAGAGAAGGAAGGGATTCCTTCGGTATTGGGAGGGGAGATAGAGAGGGGGGATAGGTAGACAGGGTTGTCTCGTAATTTGGAAACGGCCGACCAGCCGGAATAAACAACGAGGTGGCACCGATTAAAACCATGGGGGAATCGATTAAACTGTCCACGGGAGGATAAACGATCGTCGGAATTGGATCGGGGAGGGAGAGAGGAGGAGGGGGGCACGCAATCCCCTATTGAAAAGTTAAAGCGAGATACACACGTGAAAGGCTCGACACGACGATTCGACCACTTGTTTCACACCGATGCGCGCAACGACAGATTCGTGATATCGCGTCATATCGTCGAAAAAAGATTTCAAGGAGGAGGAAATTATCGCGAGATTGTCGATTGATTGTGTGTGCATCGAGCTTAAAAGCCGTCGGTTAGGCGTCGGACCCCGAATCGATATTCACTCATTCTTTTATCCGCTACTACAACACGCGTCTTCTCCTTCGCGTCTCCTTCCATGCTTCTTCTTCTTCTTCTTCTTTCGCTTCTCTCTCTTTCTCCTAGAGAAGGAAGAGCCTCTGCCCGTCCTATCTCCCGGCCGATATTTCTTTTCAAAGTGCTGAGCTGCTCTTTGTACCGGCCCCCATACTTTAACCCGTCCACGGGGGATCCTTTGTCCTCCCTGCCCCCTCCTGCTCCACGGACAGTGCTCCTTCCATCCCTTCGAGCCGACCGTTCCATCTCTCCATTGCGTCGACGAGGGAAGCAAGGGGAATGAAACGAATTCGAGCGACCATCTTCTTCCCGCGCCGCCATTCCTCCGTCGAATGAAGTCGAATTCCGTTTCTAATAAACGCGGATGGGTCTCGTGCCGCCCCGAACACGGACAACCTCGCCTCATCCGAGCTAATCGGCCCTGCTCTTTCTCTTCGCCTCGGTCGGATCGATCGAAACGGTGAGAGGGATTGCGCGTCTCTTTTTTTACTATCCTTAAATGACAAGTTTAAATGAGAATATCGATCGTGAAGAAAAGGGAAAAGAAAATTTTCAATTTCACCCGTCTTAAAATTTCAATTGCGTATGTGGAGGATAAAAGAAAGTAGAAATTAAATTTGCGCGGCATAGCTAATATATATATATGGATGGATTAATTAATTCTCCAAGATTAATTCTCGACACAGGAAACTTGTATAAATTCGATGTAATTCCTTGTCTATGTAATATTCCGGAATATTAATCCTTCGCTTCTAACGTTGTGCAATTACGCGAAACGGAGAGTGGGGGGGGGGGACGGTATCAATGGAAAATCGATGACAAGAATTAATAGAACTGGTTGACGAGCAGTTCGAATTTCCTTTGCGCGTTCGTACAAGAGAAAGGGGGAGATTCGGATATTTCACAAAAGATATCTCTCTATCCGCCCCATTTTGATCGGCTTCATTATAGGCAAACGCATTAGATCCTCGAGAGCTGTCAGCTTGTTATAGACTTCGAATTTCAAGCAACCTGGTAAATTCGCGGATAGTCCACCGTTACAATAGAATTCCTATCCCTCTATATATTGCGAGGCGATATCGATCTCTTATCACAAGGGAATTAACAATAAGCGGAAACCTAGTAGAGTTGCATTACCCCGTCCAAACTCCAAAGAAATCTTCCATCTTCTGCACGATCTAGGCAAAGAAACTAGTTTTCCATTTATTATTAAGAAATAAGAAAATTATTAATTAACGTACGTTTATATCCCGTTTACGAATGCAATTCCATTCTCTCCTTTATCATTCCTACGAATGTTAAAATAAGATTTAAATAAAGGCGATGGAAATTTAGAAATTCGAAATACGAAATAAATTTGGAAATACTTGCTCTCTTCGTTTTAAAAATCCTTTTCAAATCGTCCACGATGATCGACGCATCGATAGATACTTTCATCTCGGAATAATCCCACCGTTTTTCACCTTCGCTGTGAAAAAAATAACAACAACAACACACCGTTCCCTTCATTGTACCAACAATGATACATTGTACTCCCCTTAATCGAGTCGGGGAACACATCATCGCGCGTTCGTCGATCGAAATAAAACGTCACACCAATAATCCATCTCCCCCCGTTTCAAGAATAACAACAGCAATTTTCCACGTATTAATAATAACACGCTCTCTCTCTCTTTTAATCGAGTCACCATCGTCCAACTCTCTACGCGCGTTAATCGAAATAAAACGTCTCTCGAGAACGGTAAAAAAAAAAAAAAAAAAAAAAAAAGAGAACCGAATAAACACAAAAAACCGAAAAACTACCCCCTTTACTATACTTTTCATCGACCGTTCCATGTTTTACGAGCACGGTTACAACGATTACACATTGGTTTTATGCATCCAGGCCAATTTTCCCTCGAAAGAGGACATCTTCGATCGAGAGGAGGCGAGATAATCCTGCCCTGTGGCCGGTCGCAAAAATCGTTGGGGGAGGAAATCGAGGGCGAATCGGCTGCACGTCTCGTCCGCCAGATATATAGCCACGAATCCATTACCGGCATCCTTTAAACTTCTCGGGATTTATCGCGTTCGGCTCGATATATATATATATACGTACAGTGGAGTCCGATCGTTCTCCATTACGGGCGAGTAATCGGTGCTCGCGGGCACGGATACCTGGCAATCGGCTGGGATCCTCGCGTTCCCCGGGTGACGTTGATTTTTCGGCCGGGCTTTGCACTCGATTCGACGTGCACAGCTGCGTGCACAAACGTGTGTATCGGCGTTTGATCGATTGCGGTTGTCGCGTCGTTGGCCGCGAATCAATCAGCCCTCGCCTCCTCCAACAACTGTCGAGGATTCTGGGGAAGAATTTACGCGGAGGAATAATATCATTACTTAACACGCGATTAACGTAATAAGTTTTAATAAGAAATTGTATTCGTCGTTGTAGAAATATCGCAACATCGATAATATCGTTTATTGCAACGTATTACATCGTAGTCCATTTTCCTATTATTTATCGATAATTTAAACAGGATAAAAAAGAATCCTAATTATTCTCATCGCGATATATTATCGATAATATTATCGATGCTTCTATTACAACAACAATATGAATATATAAAATTCCAAATGTTGCGAAGAATTAAAATATCTATCCCATATTTCCAACGATCGCACAACCGGTTCTCATCTCGTCCCAAGAGGGATGATCCTATCGTCCCTCGAAGAGAGAGAGAGAGAAAGGAGGAAAAAGGCGAGAAAAGGTCAGAAATAACTCTCGAATCAGGCGAACTTTAAATCGTCCCTCGTTCTTCCTCTCTCTATCTATCTGTCTCTCCCTCTCTCTCCTCCCTCCACCCTCTAAGTTACTGCACGTACGACGAGGAGCAGTAAATTCCCGAGCGCTATCGCGGCCCGAAACTATTCCACGTAAGGAGACAGCGGGTTAGACGAAGGGACATTGGATGGAAAACGCTTCCTTGTTCGAAGATCAGCGATTTCCGGGGACGAAGGCCGGGGAAAGGGGGGTTACATATGTAGGCAATGCCCACGGAATCCGGAGGGGGATCGGTCGTTTCCATTTCGGCCGTCCAGCGCCAGGAAGAGGAGGCTTTTCGTCGTCGATCGACTGTCCTCCCCCCTCTCGCTCCAATATCTGCCGTTTGTTTCCCTCCACGTCCCTGGCTTGACGAACGTATTCAATATTCAACCCTGGGGGATCGTTTCAAGAGGGCCCCACTTTTCAGACCGCGGTATGGACAGGGAGCCAGATCGAATCCTGATGAATCGCTTCTTCCAAAGTTTGAGAACCTGTCCTCGAGAAAATGACGATGGTTAGTTAATCGAGTTGTTTGTGACGTTTGCACGATTATGATGTAAGTGAAAAAAAGAAAATGTAGGACGATATACTTTATACGTAATTATCCTAACCGTAGAAATATTGTAATATCGTTTGTTTAGAAGAGAAAGAATCTTTTAAACGTTAGAACTGTGTAACTTTCAGTCTTGAAAGTTTCTTTCATTCTCAAACGTACGATATTATATGTTTCGCGACCAAATATAAATTAGATAAATTTATACATAATATTCGAGACATTCTTCGAACAATTCAGCCCAAAACAAATTTTAAGATCGAAAGAAAAGATTTCAACTTGCCACAATTCAAGTACGAGTAATGAAAGGATACGCGAAATATTGGGGAAACAGAGCTGCATCGGCGGCCGACACGTTTCGAGCACATTCGAATCACGTTTTCCACTCGTCCCCTCGCCTCGGTTTCGTTGCTAGGTAGGGGTAGGGTATTTCCAAGCTTGTCGCGTGGCTTGACGGAGGAAACAAGGGAGGGAGGCTATTCGAGAGAAAGGGGAGACGGACGGTTGTTCATCTCGTTCGACAGCTGCCTGTCGGAATCAAAAAGACGCTTTAATCCAAACACCGCGACATTAATAGAAAGCCAACTCTGGAATATCCGATTTTTCGCGAGGAAATCGCGGTTGAAACTCGCCTTTTCTCCTTAACGATCGACATCTTCGTTCGGATATGCTCGAAAAAACGATTCCATCCGTATTCTTCCCCACCCGTGTTCATCGTGAATTATTCATCGGAAAAGGGAAGAAGAAAAATTGGATATTTTAATATCCTTTGTGGCGTCTGCTTAATGTATCCGTGTCACGTTCATCCCGACTTTCGTAACTAATCTTGTCGATCCAATGACCGTCCCGTCGTTCGAAAGTCCATCGACAGTTCCATCCTTACAGACGAAGTTTCGATTAATCGTAAACGTACGAGTGAAAGAAGATTCTCTAGTGCGTATAAAGTCGATGCTTCGAAGAGAGAGAGAGACAGAGTTTCGCAATTATAAGCACATCTCTAGTCTATACGAAACTTTCCTTCTATGGACAAATGAGGATCCACCTCATCTCCTCCTTCTCGATCGAGTCACATTCCAACGAAGGGAGAACCTTGAACTTATCGAAAATAACCAAGGCTTGCATACGGATCTTTCGTAACTCAAACCAGAGACGGGGAAATCAAAGGAGGATATGACGGCGTCGTTAAACCGGATGATCGAGGAACTGGATATACAGCAACATCGTTAATCCCTGTTTGCCCAAGAATCGAATTCTATATACAGGGGGATCGTGAGATCTTGCAAAATCTCCCCTCCTCCTTCCCAATCGCATCGAAATCTTGATGCAATTTGGGTCAAGCCCTCCTTCCTATCCCACGTCTATTCCAATCGAGCCTACTATTCCACGCGAGTGGCTCGAGAATCCTCGCCTCGAGCCAAAGAGAGAGAAGAGGGGTTGGCTAGATGCTAGATACGAAAAGTTTCAGAAGGTTGGTTCGGGGAAAAAAGTGGGGGATGGAAAAGGGATCCGCGTTGGAATTCGAATCGCGAGAGAGGCGAAATTGGTAGGTGGTAATCTTAGCCGGGGCGCGGTTCGAATTCACTTAAACCCTCCTCTCCCCTCCCGAGATTCCTCTTTCGAGTCACTTGCCGAGAAAGATCTCGTCTCGGCCGTCGGTGAAAAACGTTTGAAAGGGGAGAGCGCGAGGAGAAGCGCGGAAATTGGAAGCTTCTACTACCGCTCTATGCCGGCCCTCCTCTCCCGCCACGGTTTGAACAAAGTAAACCGGTTAAAAGCGGGCGATGCACCGCTGCGAGCAATATCCGTGAGAAGTCGAGATCCACCAACCTTTCTTTCTTTCGATTCGAGCTGGACGACGGCTTCGAAATGTTCGGTCGAAAAGGAGAAGACGAGGAAATAGCGATGCTTACTCGATAAAGGTTAACACGTATCTGATTTCGGTTTCGTCGTCCCCTCCATTCTGCTATAATCTCGATGATACGAAAACAAAGAATTAAATCAAATTGTATACGGATATCGGATTGTATATATATTGTATCGAAGCTCGTGTCGAATATATACGAGAACGATAACAATAACAATCAAATAATATTCCGCACTTAACTTTCGTTCAATGCGCTACAGATTTATTTTCATTGTTGTTATCAATCCGTTAAATTGTTATTTAACGATGATACTTTCTCTTCCTTTAATTTTTATCGATAAAAACCTTATCGGGAATGATAAAAAATGTTCGTGTTATTTTTTTTTAATCCAAATTTGGAAAGGGCGTTTACGAGTACGATATTTTCGTCGTTCATTTCAATAATAATAATTTCTCTTGAATTAAAATTTAGGTAAAAAGGTAAAAAAGGGGAAGTTTCGAAGAACCAATTTTACCAAAAATGCGTACAAACAATTTATCGTGGCAAATGGTCGATCTTTTTCGTTGGTTGTCTGTTCACGCAATTTTATTTATGTATTTTCTAAAGAATATGACCCAGTAATTTAATCCAGTGCCAAAAATTCGCGAAAGATATTGTTAAATTAAATGCGGACACATTGATCGATTCTTCGACTGGAGAATTTAACTCGCTTTCGAATGGAATATTTTTGGAATAATAAGTTGATGCATTTAATTATCACTCACTTTTAATCGAAATCTTGAATCGAAATATTTAAATCCATCGATGATGAAACGATATGACGGAGTCACGACAACGTTTTCCAAAAAGAAAATGAGAAAATAATTTCACCGAGTTTTAGATTTCCACATCATATTCGTTTAAATCCTTTAAATCTTCTTCATAATTTCCCCTCTCTTCCTGTCCTTTTCAGATTAAAAAAGTATTTTCTTTTCATTGTTATCCAATATACAGGCTCTTTCACTTAACTTTATCACCTGAAATATCTTTGCCTTTATTAAAAATTCATAAAGATATTCCCTGGAAAAGTTGTGTTCCAGCACCGCGACGGTATTCAACGCACGGTGGTGGAAATATTCTATTATGAAAGATTTTACAATAGAATCGTATTGAATTTATTCTTAACTTTTTAGACAATAGAATTTTTTTATATACGCAATAATTTTAATCGGTTGTTTAAAAAAAGAAAGGGAAAATCAAAGGGACGGGAAATTCGATTACTCGTAATCACGTTCGTGAAATTTTTCAATTATTATCCCCAACGTGTCAATACCAAAAATTTTCAATTCAATACATGCAAACCGATGACCAAATAATAACCAAAAGACCGGCCTGAATTTATAAAAAAAAATATGCCCAAGGATAAACACGAGATTTTAAATTTCGCGTTCAATAAAAAAAATACCACTAAAAATAAAAAAAATAAAGCAGGAAATAACGAAACTGAGTGCACGTTTCACGAGTGATAAAGTTACATAAAATTATTCTCCGCCGATTTTTCAACCCGAGATGCGTCTCGATCGCGATCGAAACCGCGTCGAAACCCTAACAACGTTCCCCCTTTAAAGAGACCCTTGCTGGAATCGAGCTCCATAGAAAATCTCCATAGGGAATCCCGACCAATGCCCAATACACGAGCTGTTACGCGTCGATTCGAACGCACGAATGAAAGAGGAGGCGGAAGCTTGCTGGTGAATCCAGCCGGATGATTTTCTGTTTACCATCGGTCCGCTGTGTAACTCTCGCAATATTTCGGCGAGGGATTCGTTCTCAATTTAAACATTAATCTTCGTACGATTGATCGACGATTCCCCCCGAATTTTCTTCAGCATCCTACAATCGATCGACTTCCAAACCTGTCCCTTTGTACACACTCTTCGTCGCATTCGTGAATCGATTCGACGTCATTTTATGATAACGCGTCAAAATAGTAAAAGTAAAAGTAATTTGTAAAAAGGAGTTTGTCATGAGTTATTTTTGTTTCTCGTGTTAACAGAGTGTTAATATATTCGCGATTTATTCATGGAAAAATTAAGATAATTAAGCAATGTGTTTATACAATCTCTCTATAATTTTTATAAAGAGAATCTTCATCTTTGTGTGATGAAATGAAATTATTCATATCCGTTTATATAAATTTTTCTTTTCCAATTTTCTAATTATTTTTAGAAATTAAATTTCTCAAATTTTTTATTCATTTCATCCACGAATATACGAATATATTATATAATATCACGTATAATCCAAATAGCTTATCCCCAAAAATCTGAACAGTATCGAGTCTAAATTCATTCTATACAAATTCCCTTAAAAGATCTTTCTCCCTTTCACATCACATACAACATCCCTCTCCCATCCCTTTGGAAGCTTCGTAATTCTATTTCTGATCAAAAAGCACGGACGACCGCGGGGAATGAAAAGGAAAAACGAACTCGTATTCCGCTTTCCACCAACCAAAAGGTGAGAAAAATTGAATTTCCTAATTAATAACAATAAACGATAAACAAAATCTATACGTTCATTTTCGAAAGAGTTTTTTTGGGGGCATTTTCAAAATTATCACGCATCGTCACGACGAGACTCCCCTCTCCCTCCCACCTTTCGAAATCGTACATTTGAAATTTCGAAACAATTCGGTTCGTTCAGCTTTCATTCGTCGCGTCGGAACAATACCGCGCCATAAAACAATACTTTTATCTCATATTTGTTTTATATCCACCGCAATCAACGTCGCGAATGAGAGACTCGACGAAAACGAGGCTCGATGAAAAAAAAGGGAAGAAAAAGAAGAAAGAAAACGTGAAACGAACTGAAAGGGAAAAAGGAGGGGAAAAAGGGATAGAGAGAGAGAGAGAGAGAGAGAGAGAGAGAGAGAGAGAGAGAGGACAAAAGAAAGACGCGGGAACGTGGACGACGAGGCGGTGTTGAATCGAACGCAACGAAGATGCCACGATGAAAAACGAGCGGTTTTATTTATAATGGCCGCCGCCGCCGCCGCCGCCGCCGCCTCCACCAAGTTGCCCCGTTTGCGCGAGCTGCTCGACCAAACGCGTTTTTTCAACTTCCGCGTTTTTACGGATTCATGACCCTGCCGAACGTTTCTGCTCCCGTTTCATCACGGTTTCCGGCGTGGCAAAAATCTGAATTCCGCAGAGGACCGCAGCCGCTCAACGAATCATTTTTACCCACCAGATGGCCATCGAAACGGCCGATTTTCTCCTCCGCTTTGAAACACGGCAACTGGTTTGAAACAGTGATGATACGGATATGTTTGTCTCGATTTGGGCGCGAAAACTAGAGCTTTTGTAAATGTAAATATAATTTATAAAAAAGAAAAGAAAAGGAGAGAGGAAGGTTTAATAAGCGATGTTTTATCTTTTCTTTTTCTTTTTTTTCTTTTTTTTACAAGAGAACAGCGTTGAAGTTGGATTATAGCGAGTTATTTGATTACAACGGTTATATTGTCTTGGGAGCAGAATGGGCAAAATTTTAATGGTTGAAGTTAAGAATAAAGTTACTTTAATTAGTGATTTATTATTCAAAGCATGGAATAACCGCAGTTAACTGTGGCGTCGGACAATGGAAGAACAAGTCGGCTACGAATAAATGTTATTCGAGCATTTTAAATCGAATTACCTGTTGAGGTATTTTTTTTACTCCAAACTTTTATTCCAAACTTTAACCGATTAATTTCCCATCCCGTAATCAATCCCGATCTATATTGTTCAGATGATCTATCGAGACTTTTTTTTACATTCTTACATTCCGCAATTGTTTCAAATTAGAAACTATGCCGTTATCTAACTCGCTACAATCCACATCTATCGGAGAATCTATGGATAGAAAATAATCTAGCAATTTAAGAATTAACATATTTCTTCGATTTGATCCGAAGGACAAGTCGAAGAAAAATTACATCTCACTTGGATCCCAAAAAAATCGCGATCTATCAGCAACAAGAAATTTATTCTCAAATCATTAACTTCACCGATTCCACGATGTTGCCCTACTTCTTATCAAATTACAATCTCGAGGGGATGGCCCCGCCCAGAGGGTCGAAAAACGGGGCAAGTCGTAAAAAAAATTGCACGGCGCCCTTTGTGCCGAGGTTACGTATGCGGTCGACGATCGCGAGAACCAGCAACGAAACGACCAAGAGAAACCAAGGGGGTGTAAGAAAGCACGGAAGAGAGAGAGAGAGAGGCTCCATTCGCAGGGGGCGCGTGTAAAAACACGAGGCCTTTGCACCGTCGAGGGAGCAACGGCAGCAGCAAGAGCAGCAGCATCGTCGTAGTCATCGTCGCGAGGCTTTTATGGGATTACAAGCGCGGCGTTGTGTCTCGCCCCTCCACCCGGACAAAATAATGTCCCAAGGCAGACAGGAATTCGCGATGTTATTACCGGGTACCGGAAATGGAGGTAACGTGTCCGCGCTAATAGGCATCCGCTGACATGAACGATCACCGAGCGCGGCTCGGCTGTCTTCCATCAGACTCTCGCAAGTAGAGGACCGAGTTTTGATCCGCCTCGTTCCGCTGCATCGATCATCGTTTTCCTGCCGCTTGCAGCTCCGCTTTGATAAGGGCGGAAATTCGTTGGGGTGGCGCGGCGGTGTGAAGAACCGGTCGGATTGAAAAATTTCTCTACGCTCGGTTGTTCAAGTTGGATATTAATAGCGGTGCGAGAAAGAGAGAGGATCTCTCCGATTTCATTCATCAAATTGATCCTTTTACCGCGAAACCCGTGTCTCGATTTAATTCCACAATTTCTTCTCCTTCAATAATCTTATAATTTTGATAATTTTGTTAGCGTGAAAGGAGTTCGATTATTTTTTCCTTTCTCTGTCTGAAGCATCATTTACATATAAAATCGTATTGAAAATTAATCAATTAATAGAAAGAGGAAAGAGTAAGGAAAGGGGAAAGAGAAACGAATCGATCGTTGATGCTTCGCTGATGGTACCTTATATATACGCGCACACGTGTGCCGAAAATTAGCACACAATTGAACCCCGCTCTGCTGCATCTACTTTTGACGTGAATCCAGCAGAATTGAATCTATGCAACCCCCGCCGACACATCCTGTTGCCAATAATACCGTTTCTACGGCGTTGGGCAAAGCAATTATATATAGATGGAGCGTAAGGTATATACAATACACAGAATAGGATATGTGTACAACGAAAATGGAATCGCGTAATCGTTGCAATTAGTACATCGGTACAATCGATGCGATTACAATCAACATCGCGTCGTTCGTTCAACATCTGTTTAACGCAAACTAAATTTGCCTGGAGCAAGCAAAAGAAACGGATAATCTCTCCGATTATTATTGTTTATTCTCCGTTTCGAACCGCGCGAAAGAAATTGGCCGACGTAAACCGACGCTTGGCGAACCGCGAAATAAGCGGTTTTTACGCGGCTGCAGCAACTGCGAATCGTTTCCCGCGCTTTTTGCGTTTCGACCGCACGAACCCCGGCGTAGGCCATTTAACGAGGCGAGGTTGGTTAGGTTGGTAACGCGTCGAAAACTTGGTATCGTTGAGAAAAAAAAAAAAAGGAAAACAGATCCCTCTAACTCCCGCCACTATTTTTTTACCCGAAATTTACCCGCTTTATTATGTATAAAGATGTATGTACGGTTCGACTCTCTCATCTCGTGAAAGGGAAGGGAAACTCGATCTTAATTTATTTTATTTTTCTTTTTCTCCCTCTCTTATCTCTTTCAAAGAGACCGATAAGGCAAGGCTGAAAGAAGAAGAAGAAGAAGAAGAAGAAGAAGAAGAAGGCTTTTTCGCCTTTCAAGAGTTTTCGTTAATACGAAGGTAAGTTTAAACTCACTGGCAACAGCCCCCGATGGCTTAAAACCAAATGGCCGCCACTTTAAGACGTAAACTTGTAGCCACCGCATGAACATTTTAAGTTATCGCCACTTTAAACTTTAAACTTGCCCGGCCGCCTACGGAAAACTTATCAATTAGTAAGTTTGTATGTACTCAGATTGTTCTAAACCTGCAATTAGAACTTGGCGGAAAGTAGCGGGTCTAAACGTTATAACTGGAACTTGGTGAATTCCCACTTGGTTTTATTATCCAAAGTATCGAAGCGTTTTAACCCGTGTACCGTCCATAAACCAAATTCCACCAAAATTTTCTTTTTTCTTTTCCCTTCTTTCTTTCTCTAATATGAAGAATTATTCCACGATCTCAAACGAGCCCGATTCAAATCTTCTCTCATCGAGAAATTTTATAAAATTCGTTCGATTTTAATCAGAGACGAATCGCAGGCTCGAATAATAATTTAATTTAATTTAATCGAAACGCAACGAGAAATTAAAAGAAGATCGGCGTTAATCGTAGCTAATCACACGATTTTTAAAAATTCAATTATCGTGTCACAGCATTGAACCAAAGAAAATTACCTCGGATACGAGAGCTCTGCGTTTCCCTTTCCTGCATATTTTGCGAAAGGCTTCCCGACATCTACGCGGTGCACCTGTCGTTTCGTGAGCGCGGCCACGATCCACCAGGTGCGCCAGATGCGACGGAATGCCTACGCAATCGGCATGCGTAATCCCAGGATCGTTGTCGTTGAGGGAAATCGTTGTATTCCGAACGTGTACCTTCTGAACGCGTTAAAAAGGGGAGGCGATCTATAACGGGAAGGGGCGCGAAAACGAGGAAATTATTTAGCCAGAGAGAGAGAGAGATCCAAGTAAGGGGGAAACTTTGTTGTTCTGATCGATGGGGTGAAATGATGGACGATGAACGATGATCGAGAAACACGAAGAATCGCGTGGGATAATCTCGTGGGAGAGGGGGAGATTCGGAGAAGTGATTAGGGAAAAAACGTTAATTAATTAATTAATTAATTAAGTTCGTAAAGAGAATGGATTGTTGTCGCCCGTTCGTTTGTGCAATGTACGAAACAGTCGGAACGGCGAAAGATATTTTAAGCAAAAGATAGATATCTCTCTTTCCTTTTTTCTTCATTTTCTATGAGGAAAATGTTATGCGAAGTCTTGACTATCTGAGATAGCAATTATTGAAAACAAGAAGGAAAAAATATTCTTACACCGTTCATGATACGTGTGTATTATTTCTTTCTTAAATTGAAATTAATAAATACTTTGATATATCGATGCAACTCGAGTGAGGAAAGAGAGACACTAATTGAAATCGTTCAACAAGTTCGAATTTCAATTATTCGTATATAATTGAACGCAAAGGCCAATTGAGAATGAATTCTATCGAGGATCAAACGAAACTCTTCCACTTTTTTCCATCTATTTCAATCTGCGCGTGTGAATGTATTAAAAGAAGAATCTGAAAATCCAAAAGAGAGAAGAAAGGAAGGAACTAGGAAACGCGCGAGCGAAATGGTGCGTTTCCGGTATACAACCGAAAGGCCGGACGTCACACAGACGGGTGGCTCATTAGGAATCATCGACAATGTCGCCGCGGGTGACCATTTAAACGATCCACTTGATAGGATGTTTCCTTGCAAAATTATTAACATCGGATCGAGCCACGTTCGTTTCTCGCCCACCGGAAACGCGTGTTAAGACACACCGCACGTCGGCTCTTCTTCCCTCCCCCTCTCTTTCGTCCTCTCTTCCGCCCACCCTGCATTAGCTAATTAGCGTTTAATTAGTAGAGCGTCGCGACGCTAGAAAAAAAAGAAAAAAAGGAAAAGCGTCGACTCCCTATAATTATCCGGTTTTTGATTCATCCTTGTATCATCCCCTTTGTCTTCCATCCTTTTTCCTTCCAGTCCAAGTATCAATCAGAGACACTATTGATCCCTCGAAACACTTTTTCTCGCTCTCGTCGAAACGATCCGATGCGATGATCGTGAAGCGATTAAAAAATGGATTGTTGCCGTTCTTCTTTTTTTTTTTTTTTTTTTTTTTAAACGAATAACAACGAGTGACATGGCTAGAGGAGGATGGTGGTGTCTCTTTCTCGCGCGCGCGAGGGTGTGCAATTTCTGAAAACGTCAACGAGCAGATAAGGAGTGACGTTATCATTAAGCTAACAAGAAGATTATTAAATCGCAGCCTCGTTGCGCGGGCATCCAGCCTCGTTATAATTAAAAGAGGAGGGAGGAGAGAGGGACACGAGGGCATCGTAATGGCAGTTCCTTTCTCCCTTCTTAATATTTTCCAGCCCGATGACGACGTCGAAGGCGGATGATAAGAGGAAAAGAAGAAAATATCGTGAAAGAGTATATATATATATATAGGCGGTACACTCTTATTATCGGCTCGGTTCATTATCCGTCCGGAACGAGGGATCGATCGCGATAATTCACCATACATAGCTCGTTTCAAACGTTTCTCTCTTCCAAAGAAGAAGAATTTCCCTTTCTTTTTTTCTCTTTTTCCCTCTTCGAGATACATCAATCCTCTTCTTAGATATATATATATATCTATCTCTCCATTCAAACTACCGATTCAAACGCGTCAACAAACCCGTTACTTCGGAAGGGAGATGGAAAAATAAACATGGACGAGTAAACAGTAAATCTCCGAACCGTTTTCCCCATAATAAATTCTCTGTCGTTTCAGAAGGATCGAAGGACGGAGGGGAGGAACGCGTTGACGAACGGAGGAGGTCGGCGATGACGAGGATGAGGAGAAGGTGTTCGAGGGAGACTCGGGGGAGGAAATTTTTCAACAGGGCGACGCGACGCGCCCTCGAGCTGATCCTCCACCTTCTGCTGATCCACAGCTTCGCCGGGACGGGGGGGGTCGCGGCCCAGTTAGCCGAGTGCCCTCCCCCCGAAACCATCCCCGGCTGCCCCTGCTACAACTTCGACGACGGCCTTTTCCTGGAATGCGCTGGCGCCACCGAGGACACCCTGAGAAGCACCCTGCTAAGCGTTCTGAGCGTGTCCGGTAAGTGCACTCCTCTAACATTCTCGAGAAAAATTCGTTCGATACCATTGAATTCAACTTCCATACGACGTAGTTTGGAACACGAGGGGATCGTTATCATAATCGGGATAACAACGTCCCCTCCTCCCCTCACCCTTTTGTTTGTCGGATCAATTAGCGTTTAACGAGCCGTTACGACATCGCGTTTCGAGCCTTCTCGACGAGGTCACGTCGTAACTGTATATGTAACTCTGATAATTCGATGAAAAACGACATCGCGTTTCTTTGTTCCTGTAAGCGTAACGTTCGTTTCGTACGAATGGAAACTCGATTTGCATGGATTCGAGGGGACAAACTGATTCGCGTGTAACTGGATTGTCGTCCCGTGTAACGGAAGTTTGTTACGATGTTGCGACGACAGTTTCAACCGCTAATAATTTTCCCAGCTCGGATATTTTTTTAACTCGAATTATTAATCATTGTCTCGTTTTCCTCGTGTTACGTCGCAAAGTCGTGTAAATACGTTCGATAATTATCGTTTGGAAGCTCGTCCACAGAGTTTGGATAAATAGGGAAAAATAAGAATCGGGCAAAGAATAACACTGGCAGAATCCCATCGTTATCCCGAAAATTGTAAGGTGAAATTAAATTGGCCGCGTTACGATGATTGTTTTCAGGAACAGGTACGATGGTGCAGTCGTTGAGCGTTTACGAGTTGGACAAAAGCGTGGAGGAGTTGAAGGAGGGCAGTTTCCCGGCCGGTTCCCAGATCAGGCATCTGCAGATCTCCCACTCCTCCCTTCGAGAGATCAGCGAGGGGGCGTTCGCGAATCTCAAGGACAGCCTGGAATCGTTGGCCCTGCTCTCCAGCCGTTTGCTCCACGTGCCGCAGAAATCGTTGGCCGATCTGCGCAAATTGGCCGCCCTCGACCTCGAGGCCAATTTGATACACGATTTGTCTTCCTATTGCTTCTACGGTTTGAAACTGATGAAACTTACCCTCAAGGGTAATCAGATATCAAAGATCTCCGAGTACGCGTTCGCGGGATTGGAGGACAGCCTGAGCGATCTCGACTTAACCGAGAACAAGCTCAAGCTGTTCCCCATGGCGCCGTTGAGAAGATTAGAGAGCCTCGCCTCGCTGAGGCTCGCGTGGAACGAGATATCGGAGCTGCCCGACGATAGCTACAGCCTCCTCGGCTCCCTATTGATCCTCGACTTGAGCAGCAACAATTTTGAGAAATTGTCCGAGGATTGTTTACGATCGTGCCCGATCCTGCACACCCTCTCCTTCTATTACAACTCGATAGAGACGATCCACAAGGACGCGTTCGTCTCCCTCAAGGAGCTCGAGTCGATCGATCTCAGCTACAACAAGATCGTGTTCCTCGACGTGGCCACGTTCAAAGGAAACGAGAGGTTGCGAAACATCGAGTTGAGCAACAATCACATCCATTACATCGGAGGCGTGTTCGCGAGGCTGCCCGAGCTTCGAGAGCTTTATTTGGCCGAGAACAACATTCTGGAAATCCCGGGGGACGCGTTCGTCGGCAGCGTGAGCCTCGCAGTTGTCTACCTTCAACAGAACGCCATCAGAAGGATCGACGGGAGGGGGCTGACAGATCTCAACCAATTGGCCCAATTACACCTGAGCAACAATTACATCGAGAAGGTGCCGCGAGAATTCCTCGAGCACTGCGAGAACCTTTCCTCCTTGTCCCTGGACGGGAACAAGATCCACGAGCTTCAACCGGGCACGTTCCTAAAGCTGCACCAACTCAGGGAGCTGCGGTTGCAGGACAATAACATAACCGAGGTGAAACGGGGCGTGTTCTCGCCCCTGCCCTCGTTGCTCGAGCTCCACTTGCAGAACAACGCCATCACCGATATGGAGACGGGCGCGTTGAGAACGTTGAACAGTCTTCAACACGTCAATCTCCAAGGAAATCAGCTCACCGTTCTGGGGGACGTGTTCCAACTGTCCGCCTCGGAATCCTCCTCCGGTGGAAGCTCGTTGGTCTCCATTCAATTGGACAGCAACGGTCTGGCCGTGTTGCACAACGACTCTCTCCGCGGCCAGGCATCGGTCAGAATCATGTGGCTCGGCCATAACAAATTGACGCATCTCCAGGCACCGTTGTTCAGGGATTTGCTGCTCGTCGAGAGACTGTACTTGACCAACAACTCGATATCCAGAATAGAGGACGGCGCCTTTCAGCCTATGCAGGCGCTCAAATTTCTCGAGCTAAGTATGAACAAGCTGAGCCACGTCACGGCGAGGACGTTCTCCGAGTTGCACGAGTTGGAGGAATTGTATCTGCAGGACAACGGTCTGAGACGATTGGATCCGTACGCTCTGACCGCTTTGAAGAAGTTGAAGGTGTTGGATCTCGCGAACAATCATCTCACCGTTCTTCACGACGCCATATTCCAAGAGGGTTTGCCGATCAAGACGTTGAATTTGAAGAATTGTTCCATCATAAGCATAGAGGGGGGAGCTTTCAGGGGTCTCGACAATCTGTCCGATCTGAATCTGGACGGCAATCACCTGACAGTTTCCGCCTTGTTGAATCTGCGAGTGTCCGGTCTTCGAACGTTGGCCGCATCCGGGAACAACTTCAGCCAAATATCGGAGCACAGCTTGAACGGGTTACCGTCTCTCCAGGAATTGTATCTCGACAAAGCTCACATCTCTCAATTACCCGAGGTTATATTCGTGTTGAATCGGAACTTGGCACGGTTGCATCTGAACAAAAACGATCTACGCAATTTGCCGCCGGGCATCTTCGACAGGCTTGCCTCCCTCAGAGAGATCCGTCTCGATTACAATCGGTTCCAGGATATACCGTATTCAGCCCTGGCTAACGCCCTTAACCTCGAGATCCTCACGTTGTCCAATAATCAGATCGTCAACGTGGACGTGGCCAGTTTCGCAAGTCTTAAACACCTGAGAGAATTGGACCTCAGCCACAATCGAATCGAGACCATGTCCGGCTTCGCAACGGCCAACCTCTCGTGCCTCATCTCCGTCGATCTCAGCCACAACCATCTCAACGCGCTCCCGGCCAATTTCTTCGCCCATTCCTCCATGCTTCGCAAAGTGGACCTATCCGAGAACAAATTCAGGCAAATCCCGTCCGTTGCGTTGTCCGGGCAGAATCTTCCCGGCCTGACTTGGTTAAATTTGACCAGGAACCCGTTGAACAGGATCCACGTCCTCCCCTCGGAGGCGAGATACCCCGTCCTCCAAGAAGTGCACATATCGGGCACGAATCTGAGCATAGTGACGTCCCAGGATTTCGAGGCGTTCCCCGCCCTGTTGCATTTGTATCTGAGCCACAACAGCGTATCGAGGGTGTCCCCGGGCGCGTTCAGAAGCTTGCCCAACCTCTTAACCCTGCATCTGGGAATGAACAGTTTGGACATCTTGCCCAAAGAGAGGCTGCAAGGGATGGAGCACTTGCGGATCCTGAATCTGACGCACAATCTTCTGAAAGAGCTGGACGAGTTTCCGGAGGACTTGAAGTCGTTGCAGATATTGGACCTCTCGTACAATCAGATCGGGATCGTGGGCAAGGTGACGTTCAAGAACTTGGTCAGCCTGGTCGAGCTTCATCTTTATGGTAATTGGATCAACGCCATCTCCAGCGAGGCGTTCAGACCGCTCAAGAAGCTACGATTGTTGGATCTGAGTAGAAATTATTTGGAGAATCTACCCTTGAACGCGTTCAGACCTCTCGAGACCCAGATTCGGAGTTTACGCGCCGAAGGTAATTTGCTTTCAAAATATTATCTCCTCTTCGTTCGTATCGAAACGACGAGATTAGTTAAAAAAGAGAGATAGAAATAAATGGCGCGTAAAAAATATCGACGCTCCGTTCAACCATTATAATTTGTCCACCCCCGACAAAATATTAGAGAGAGAGAGAGTATATAATTCTACACGTGTCCACCAAGCTATCGATCCAAATAGAGTTTACCAGTGTTGGAAATCCAATCATATCGCTGGTCACGTACAATCGTCTCGAATCGATACTCAACATCTGAACAATCAAACACGCTCAACCATTCCCTCTCATCCTCTCTCTTCTCAAGTCTGCAAACTAGTCCTTTACCCTGTATAATGTCCATCGCCCCTGATTCCTCTCTGCCCGAAAGATTTCCAAATTTAATGGGGGACGCCAATGTACACAGGGATCGATCTCGATTGATCGATTCTCTCGACACTCTCCGAGAATATCGACAGGTGCCTCCACCCATATAAATTCCATATTCACGCACAATTAACACTCCTCTGACGTTTGATTGGGAATAAAGAGAAATACATATAAGAGAGATAGTCTTACATAAATAAATCTCTGAACTTTATGATTATTTTTTTAATTCTCGTCTCTGGTTTATTCATAGAAAATCCGTTGATCTGTGGCTGCGAGTCGCAGGAGCTTTGGGAATGGCTGAGGGACCACCAGAAGCTGGTGAGCGGGGTAGGCGGCGGTCGCGGGCGCGGGAGGAACGGCGTCGGGGTCGGTGACGTGGAGGACGGGCTTTTAAAGTGCCAGCAACCGCCTGAATTGCAGGGCCTGGTCTTCCTCGATCTCGATCCTCACGAGTTCTGTTCCGCCCCGTTGATCCTGAAACTCGCGATTCAAGACATCCAACCGTTCTCGGTCCTCGTTTCCTGGCAAAGCAGGAACCACTCGGGTCTCCACGGCTACCAAGTGGCCTATCACGCGCTGGACAACGTGGACGAGGTACGTCTCCTCTCCGAATTCCATGAATTAATTTCAACTCTATATAATGAATCTTCAAAGCTCTAATATAAAACTTCAGATAGATCGTGCATGGATATTTGAATTCCTCTCCCTTCTCCACATATATATATATTCACAAGCTGTATTATATATTGCTACTTTTCCAAGATATCCTCCTGTTGCGCGCTATATTTTCAATTTTCATCGATCCAACCACGACATTCATACGTACATACCGTCTATTTTCTTGAAAAGAATTCTTACAGAGAAAATTATTATATAGAAGATATGAGATCTTTGGAAAACAAACGCGAAAAGTTGCTCCGTAACAAAAATAACGGTTAACTTATTAAGTTTATCGTCAGCCACCTTCATCAAACACAAAAGTTAAATTGCTCGTGACTGAAAACAAATAAAATACTTTACGTTTCACGTTTATCTTCGAATCGAAGTCGCTCGTAAAGATGTTCGCACGAAACTCAATACTTTGGAACGAGCTAAACAACCTCTACCCTCCTCCTTTTCCTCCTCCTCTTTCCCTTTCTACTGAAGAATCAAGAATCTTTTAAATAAATAATTCGAGCGGATGAAATTTTCAGGTACGAGGGAAGCTGCTCGATCCAAAGGCACGTTCGGTAAGATTGACGAAGTTGGCCTCGGACACGAGGTACCTGATCTGCGTGCTCGGGCTGGGCAGTTGGGGCACGTCGATCCCGGAGGACATTGGCTCTTGGCAATGGAACGCCTCTCACGACGACGTGATCGAGGGCTCGGCTCGCCCCGCCATGGTCAATTCGCTCACCAGCCAATGCACGGAGGTGAGAACGTTGGACGCGCCCGACTCGATCGTGGGCGACGGGACGATGAGCGACAGGGGCGGGCTGGCCAACATCCTTACCAGGAGACTGGGCCTGATAGTGGGCAGTTGCATGGGTTTCGTGGTGTTCGTCGTGCTCATCTCGGTGTTGGGCTACATGAAGATGAAGAAGCAACGGTCGACCGAGAAGAGGGATCAGCCGCTCTCGTCCAATCCCCAAGCGTACATGTCCTACAGGCATTTCTCGTTGCAAAGCGGAGACAGGGCTGACAACGCGTGTCCCAGTTTCATCAGTAATATCGGGACCACCCCGTTGAACTCGTAGCACAAGCCGATCGAGCCTCGAAAAGAGGCTCTCGACCGCTGTTGCGTCGCCGAGAAGATGAAGAGGAACTCGCCCCCCGGGCGCGCGGGCATCTTCGGCTAGCAACGATAAGGGAGGAGACTCTGCAGGGAGACTAAGCGGAAGGACGAACAGTTTCGTGCGCGGGGAATTTAGATTGCTCAGTTTTCTCAGAAGGAATTTCCGTTCCTGGTGGGCGACCGTCCATCCGTCGTGGACGCGAGCGTGGAAGGGAGAAGCAATTAAGAGAAGTGCCAAAAAAACTGATGCGAGAGTAGGTTTTTTTAACGAAATCCAATCGGTTATTATATTAGTCGTTCATATCGTGACGCGCGTCCGTTAATCGGGAATGACGATGAGAAACGAAACCGTGAAAACACGTGCCAAATGTTCGAAAAGGAAGGGACTTGTTCGAGACGCGAAAATGATTGTTGTCCTGTTTTTTCTAAATAAGCGAGGGGAGGAAAGGAAGAAAGAAAAAAAAAAAAGAAAAAGAAAAGAAAGGAAAAAAAATATACCGACTCTTACCGACCATTCACGCAAACCGAACAACGATGTAAACGACCCCCTTTTTAAAACGTTCGAATCTCTCCTACGAAGACTGATTTTTTAAACGTCGTTTCTCCCCCTCCCCCAACGATCCCTGAGGAAAATCATCTTACGAAAAAAAAAAAAAAGAAAAAAGAAAAAAAAAAATTAATCCCATCATTTCGATGCTCGCATAATTATAATTATATTGTGTGTAAGATACGTGAGGATTTTTTTGTAAATAATTAACAATATCGCAAAGAACGTAAAGAGAGTGCAACGTAAGACGATACCGTATCGTATACGTTGTGTCGCGAGAAAAAAAAAAAAAAAGTCCCTCTATAGCGCTGCGCAAGCAATATTACACTTAATCTAATCGATAGTCCCCCGACGATCAACGTTGGGAAGAGAGAAAAAAAAAAAAGGAAAAGGGTTAATTGAAAAAAGGCGATCTCATAGAGGACGACGAGTTCGTTCGTTTCTTCTTTTTTCTTTCTTTCTTTCTTTTTTTTTCTTTTTTGTTCTACAAGTACGACCACCCCAAGTGTGAAAGGATCGACGATCCTTGCACGGTGTGGTTCGATCACTTTTTCCTCTTTCTCTCTCTCCCTCTTTTTCTCCCTCTTTCCCCTCATATAATAATCCTCCGCGTGTGTCGTCGATCGTCCGGCACACGGTATTTTCACGAATAAACGCGACCAAGTGCCGCGACACTCCTGCCAAGAAACGAGAGAACGGAGAGAAGCGCGATCTCGAGTTGCCAAATGTGTTATATACGGTGACGTTGCGGATGATGATGAATTTACTGTATATAGATAGAGGATATGTATACACATAGCATTCTTTATTATATATAGGCATAGGCTTTCGGTTAATAAAAATACACCAAAGCTCCATCGATCGATCGATCATTTCCCATCCCGTTTCCCCCATACATCCTCCCGTATATCATATCAGAGGGCGATATCGGGCGCCCTTATCCTCCCACCGTCGTTTCGATTATTGAACTTGCCTTGACAAGCTCGAAGACACGCTACACGAGGGTTAAATTTACACCAGCTGGTACAATCGGCTTGCAGACACGGCACAATCAAGATTCAATCGGACGATAATCTGGCTACCCCGTTCGTGAAATTCCATTACATGCTAATAGATTTATGGAACGATGCGCCGGATGGATTCTATTCTGGTAAGTACGATTCTCTGACGAGTTATTGCAAATTATTTCGTTCCTTTCTTTCCACGAGAATCGAACAAAATCTTTCGTTCGTGAATAATTTTCGGAGTTATGATAGAAAATAAGCTTCGAATACGAAGTACAAATGATATGATTTCCGCACGTCGCATCGACGGATGACCCATTAAGTCATACGGTCTCATACGGCTAATTAATTAATTATAATGGGGCTAGATCGGAGCGGCTTAGGGCGAGCTTGTGGCTCGCTTAGGATCCCTAATTAACTCCAGGTCAACCGTAGTATATCCCAGAGCGTCAATCAGTTCCGATCCGGCACGTCGAAACCAAAACAACTCGCTTCGGGGATACGTCGAAACGCTCGCTTCGAAACGAAACGAAATGTATCGTTCTGTGATCTGTGATCAATTAATTCCAACGAAAAAAAAAAAAAAAGAAGTATATTTTTCTCTATACACATATCTTTATCTTCAATTTATCCATTAGTTCAAGTTCTCTCTCGTTTTCGATTATTAACGATTGATAGAATTTCACAGATTCTAAAAGATCTTTTCGTGGAAATTTTAACGCGTAATAAAAAATGGATTTGCGTCGGATTTTCAAAATGAATTATTATTTAACAATTTTTAATTACGCGTAAAAATATATATATATATATTTTAAAACATGAATAATAATTTTCCACGTGTGAGTAATTTTTTTCCATAAATTGGCGCGTTTCGACAACAAACAAACATGGAAAAATGTAATTTCTATCGTTAATAAAAATCGTTATATATAACTCATAATAAATAAAAAAACGATTGAAATCGAAAATAAAGGGATTATCAATTATATAAACGCGCGCGATCGTTGTTCACATTTATTCTTTCACAAATATTTTTTATTCTCTCTCTCGTTAATAACACTCGACTAATATTCAGCACCGAGAACGATCCGATCTCGATCTTTATCCTCGATCTCGAGAACGAAACTCGAGAACTCGGATTCGATAATTCGAGTCGTGATTACTTTTCAGGCGAATTTTTCGCGGGGGTCGAGGAAACACTTTCGAATTAAATTACTCCTGAATCGGACGGCGAGGAACCGACGCCGACGGTGAGGCGTGTACGCCCCGTGCGATGTATAGGATTAGCGTTGGAAGCGGGGTAATTCAAAGCCGCGTGAAAGAAAATCCCGACAAAACCTGTACATTAACAGTGCCTCGGGCCCCGAGTTGTAATTACCAAGAGTAATTAACTTCGAGAGTTCGCTTAACCGACGCATGGCAGTCATCTGTGCTTTGGTGTCGCAACAAGGATGTATTATATATATATATATATATATAAAACATCGTTCGAAGAGCAAATAATTAAAAAAAGAAAAACGTATTGCTCGTTATTCTTCATTGATAAGATAAAATGGATTGGGAGGGAAAAAAGGAGGAGAAGTAAATAGTTAATAATTTTAAAGTAAAATCACACGTTTGATTCTGGTGAGACACGTATCTCTCGGGATATATACATGTTAATATATTCATGGGATATCTTTGTAAGGTTGACCTCTCAAACGCGAAATTTGATCACGAAATTATAATCGCTCACGACTCGACGAAGACGAATAACTTCGATTCTTTTCTACAATTTTTGCGGTTCACTTTAACCCCTGGAATCCTCCAAAGAATGTCCTTCTATGAATGCGTTAAATATTTTTTGTGGGCGGATTTTTTTTTAAGAAGTATATTCGGTGTACAACAAGAATTGTATAACGAAACGGAGCATGCTTTTGAGAAAAAACACCGACGCGAATTTCATTATAACGTATCAAATGAATTCTCAAAAATATAAAGAGAAGTAACGTTTCCCCTCCTGAAAATGCACGAAATGAACGAAACTACACGAAAACACACTAAAAACCAATCAAAAATTACATTTCTCGATGAAATTAACGGTCGTGCGCAAATTAGACGAGTATTTCAAAGAGAAATGATATCAATTAGATTAATTAGAGCGCGGTAGTAAAGCTCGAGTTAACGAGCTTTGATTTTTCATTTTTGGAACAATGGTATTCGCGTAATGAAAAGGTGGTGATTGGATAAATTATCGAAATTGGCAAGCGATGGGATTAAATACACCTCGTTATGCCCGACACGCGATATAATACGCTCGAGCAAATTGATAATAAATTCGGCGAAACAATAAAGAACGGAGACACCGTTCCTTTTCTCGAGATGTGCGTTTCAGACACCGCAGACACTCCCGACAACGAAATTCGGAACATCGAACAGCTCTATCTCTCTCTATATATCTAATAGCTCTATCTCTCTTTCTCCCTCCTTCCCTCTCCGTGTTACGTAACGTCCTTCACCAACATTGCCATTGGCGCGGATGGCCTCTCATTATACCATTCCATTCGGTACCTATTGTTAACCCCGGCAAAGTACAAGGTGCTACCAGGGACCTTCGGATTCTAAGCACGGCTATTAATAAGAAGCTTCCCGCTGCGGGGGACGGGCTGGACAGTAAGTACGGGGTGGTTTGTACGTCTGTTAAAATAAATTGGACCACTGTCAGGGTAAACCGTATTACGGCACCCCGAAACGAAAGAGATTGCCCGACGAAAAGGATTAATGAATATCTGAAGGCAATATCCCTCGGGCTCGTTCCCCTTTAAACCTCTCTCTCTCTCTCTCTCTCTTTCCATGCACACTCCTTCGAGATCAAGTATCGAGAAGGATTTTATTACACCGCCCTATGCAAACGTATTAGAGATTTAAATAGAAGAAGAAGAAAAAAGAAAGAGAATCAACCATCCACTTTCTGACCAACGTATTCGTAAAACGATCGAGGAGAGGAGAGAAATCACGAGATAAACGGAATTCTGAAACGGAGAGCGGGCGAATAATAATTTCACGAATACGACGGTGAAATAGCGACAGCGCGTGCACGCAAATTCATCAAACGCCGGGGGCGCCACCCCGAAATTCATGGATACCGTTAATAAACGACAGAACGATTTACTCGCGAGCCCCGGCCATTCCTCCGTTCAAACGACGCGTTATAAATAACGGGAGTCTCCCCCCTCCCCCATACAGAGAAAATCCATTGTGTTGCCACCTTTCGCTCGCTCCGGATGGGATACGGTGTTGGTCTGGTGGAGCGCGCGCTCCTCCAAGTGCGCAACTATTAATAAGGAGTGCAGCCATGCCGTTAGAAGAGCGCCGTGTAACTGCATGGCTCCTGGCAACTCGCGTTCGCGGGGAGAAAAGGCCGATTCCCATTCTCCGTACAGCATTCCCCGAAGAACTTGTGCAGTGCACGAGTGCAATTGTATTAGGGAAAGAGAGAGAGAGGTATATCTCGCCAACCCACAATATCATCCCTTTTTTTCTTTTTATCCGCTGCCTCCTCCACTGTTCCGCGTTTTTGCCCCCCGACTTCTCGTTCCTCCCATTGTTTCTCCGATCTCCCCGTTCCTCTCCTCTCCTTTTCCTCTTTTTCTCCACTTTTTTCGTTTGTTTGTTCGTTAAGAACAAACACGCATCGACCGACAGAATATTTCGCTCTCCGTTCTCTCTCTCTCTCTCTCGATCGATCGAGAAGAATTCATTTCTCGCACCAGGGAAATTTTATTCAACGATATAATACAGAATCGGATCTCTTGGATGGGAGAGAAAAAATCGTCAAGCTCGTGAAAAAATATTTTTCAGACGAGCATAAGATGGAAGACTACGATTCGCAGCATTCACGTTTCGCCACGGAGATGTCGTGATCCGATTTCGACCGATTTCCCATTTTCTTGACCCAAGCTCGAAGGAAGGGGGATGTAGTTCCGGCGAAATAGCCCGGAACCTGGGAGAGAATATATATATATATAGAGCGGAAAGGAAGGAAGAAGATGCTCGTGGGAAAGGCTGGTTCGCTGGTTCGAGCCAAGCAATCCATTCGGAATACGTCTCAATTTCGTCGTTATATAGCTGGTTGTAACGGCCTCCCGGGCCATGCTCGTCACGCGAACCTCGGCCGTTTACTAAATTACACCCTATTGTCTCGTTTCTCCGAGTATTCATTATGCGGGGAGGGGGGGGGTGGAAGGGAAACGCGCGAATGGTAAAATACCAACGACAATAGATCTTCTGGATTTAACGTTAATGGAACTTCAGAATTACTTATACGCCCGCTCCGCGTTAAGCGACGATCTATTTTCCGCTGTTGGAATTATCGGGACTCGACGTCTCCTTCGAGCAACGTCTTGCCTCCTCGCAACTTCCATAAATGATACCCGGGGATACCTTCTTCACGATACATGCAGTGTATCGTGTGTATATATATATATATATATGTATATCGTGTTGAATTCCGCGTATTATGCATTCCGTAACAATCGTTACTACTATTTTCCATAGCCGAAAGCTTCTCGGCGTAAAATCGAGTCGAAAAGGAAATTCGTATTGCGAGCAACTTAAGCCTATTCTTCTCGATAATTCTCTCGAATGGAAATTTTCGATCCTATTTTTTTCCTACTACTTTTCTCGTGTTAAATTCTACGAATCTCGATAACGAAAACGTACCAAGAATACATTAACGAGCGATCGAATGAGAAATTGAACGCATTAACCCGATACAGAATACGGGAGGGGGAGGAAGGTATACAAGATCCAGGGAAAATTAATACGGCGCGCATTATTTTCAGAAAAGCGTGCGAGCCCGGCCCCGGTTACACACCAACGCTGCTCGTCGGCCAATAGCAGGTAATTAATATTTATTCGCTATCTGCTGGGAAATAAACCCCCGTTCTCACAACACGTTAGCATTTACAAAATCAAACACGCATTTCGCATACTCGATTTACATCTCGTCGATACTCGTCGTTTTTTTTTTTTAGGCTTCCAACGATGCTTCGTCGAACGGAACGAAAGTTTAAAGTAATGAAACGAGACTCGTGGTAAAAAGTAAAAAACGCGAAAGAAATTCTCGTATTTCGAGGGAGGTGAAAATTATTCCTCGAAACTCTCTCGGAAAAAATCGAACCGAAACTCCATTTATTTTTTCCCCTCTTTCTTTCTTTCTTTTTTTTTTATCGTTCGCCTATGTCCTCGCGATCAAATATCAAATCGGCGGGATCGAAATTGAACAAAGGGAATACAGTAGAGAGTAGGAGAGAGGAGGCGAGGAACGCGTATAGTAATGTAATGTTCGTTGACTACGGGGATAATCCCCTTTCCTACAATACGTCAAACATCGATAACGTTAATCGCGCTCTTTGGAAACGTAATCGCGCTACAACCCCGTTAACTGCCGCCAACGTTTCGGATAGTCTAATTTTACGGTCGACCCGATCTCATTCGGAATAACGGCCCGCCGGCAACAACGATAAATTCACCTGCGCGTATTATAATGGATTAATATAATTCAATAAAATGGGACTTGGGCGCGGCTCGTCCCATCGCCGCGCGATTAATGCGCCCTCCCCCCCTTCGTTGACATTCCCCCCCGCGTTATGATCGCGAACCACCCCTCCCCCCCTCACGGCCATCCCACGAACAACACCGCGGCCACTCGTTACAATAACTCCATTATGGCGAGGCCGATACACGCGGCCGCCGTTGTTCCACCTCGTTTCCAGCCGGAGGGAGGTAGAGGGAAGGGGCTCGTTTCAGGGACACCCGGCCAATATAGAGGGTACACCGCTTGATAATCGTGTTAATCCACTTCGTCGGTCCATGGTTTTTATCTTTCTCTCTCGCAACTCGATTCGTCACGTTTCGATCGAATGTCACGTTGTCAGGCCGATTCGTTCGGGGGATTCGTCCGTTGTTTTCTTGAATAACACTTTAATCGTACGCGTGGAACACGGTGTGTATGCGTGGAAAGTAAGGGATGAAACGGAAACGGCCCTCATTGGCCGTCGATCGAAAAGAATCGAGGACGACGAAGTGGAGAAGAAATTTTAAAGAGATTTCTCGCGGGATTCTCTGCCTTTATTTGCCCCCACGCGCAAAATCAATGGAAAATTTTCACTGTTTCTCCAAACAAATTCTTTCGCGATACGGAAATTATATCGTCGACTTTCGTCAAAGCCTCCGCCGTTCCGTTAATCCCGCGCGTTCTCGATCGTTTTTTCGTTCCAGCATTGGTTTGTCGCATTGGTTTAATCCATTCTCTCGTAAACGAGCGCGCGAAAACACATCCGCCCGCCCCGTGCAATAACAATATCGATGATTTTCATTGAGATGGAAATCCACCGTGACAACGGTGGGCGTGATTGCGAAAATCGTCGACATCGCGGCTCTAGTGCATAATCGCGCGTAATCGGGTGGAAAATTTGCGGCACCCCCTCCCCCCCCCTCGGCCACCCCGGCAACAATAATTGCGGCGCGCGGTTAAAAAGCGAAAGAGCCAGCGGCGAAAATTATGCCGGGGCCGTTTGTCGTTTCCCCACCGCGCCAAGTTAACTGGAAATTACCTGTCGTCTTTTACCCGGCAAGAGCGCAAGAAAATTGCCCCGACCGACCGGGGGCGCGCGTATCTCGTATAACCGAGAAACATGTATTTCGAATTCCATGTATTTTCCTTCCCGCATTGCGGTTTTTCTCTCCTCCCCCCTCCCCGTGTTCGCGATACCACGCACTTTTTTTTTTTTTAAAATAACGTCCGTCGATTCGTTCCTTTCTTTCTCTTTTTTTTTTTCGTGTTCGTTCGTTCGTTCGTTTTTTTTTTTAATCGTAAGAAGAACCGGTGAAAAAAGGGGAGGGGAAAAAAAAGAAGGAAGGAAATCAGCGGATATGAATATTCATAAGTTTAAATTCACTCCACGTGTCACAACTCAAAGCGACGTTATTTACATTGCACTTGCATCGTCCCTCCCCTATACGTCCTCCCCCCCGGCTAAACTATTTAATCGCTAATTTAATTCCATAAATAATAACAAACGACGCAGCAACGTCAACGGAGGAAACAAAATTGAGCACGTTGGCGGCACGAATTGCATTTGCATACGAGCGAGAGTGGCCACTATGATGGAGAAGGGTGGAAGGGAGAAATACACTCGTCCCATTTCCATCTCTTTTTTAAGGCCACCGTGTCATGAAAAAGAAGAACAACAAACCGTGGCCGTACCGCAAAAATTTACTTCATCCACGCTCGCGTAGTATACTTCCTCCTCCTCCTCCTTCTCCTGTGTCTGTGAAGATTATTAGTAGGATGCGTGATAAATAAATTTAAAATGGTTAAAAAAATTATGAAAAAATTATCTTTCTTTGAATCGTAGCGCAAAGGATATACGAAACGTTCAATTACAATTTAAAACATTGTCAAATATTGAAATGACGATTCAAAATAAAATCGGCAAATCTTCCCCAACGACAAGGCATTTTCTACGATAAAAATCTATCGATAATTACGTATCCTTTTCATAATCCTTGCCTATCTCCGTATCACTTTTCCTTATCCGATAAACAATTTCCCTCGTATTCCAAACGGATTATTAAAAAGATCGGTAAACGTTGTAGATAACGGCTGTTCGTGGCGAAAACCACGAGAGAAATTCGAAAGATTAGCCGACGACGATAACCAACGCGCGATGCAACAACGATAACAATCGAAGAAGAGCGGTCGAGAGAGAGAGCCCTCTCGAAACGTTGTTGGGGGAACGATGCCACTACTCGGATTCTCGGGGATCCATTCATCACGGTGCCTATTCTTAATGTATGCACGGCCAATATCTTGAACAACGGGCTTTAACGAGACCGGCCGGATTTTATGCACGAGGACTCTCCAGACGTCGCGTTCCCCGTTGGCCCTGCCATTGTTGTTGCGCTTTCCAAGAGGGAAGGAAGATGGGGCAGGAGGTATATATTCACCCCCCTCCGCCCCCACGGTGCAAACCTCGCGACAAAACGCCGCGCAAGTATTTGGGATTTGGGTCACGCGCCTTGTCTCCAACGCGGTATGAAAGAGAGAGAGAGTAGTACGATGCCACGTACAATGGCCCCGTGATCCATTGACGAATCTTTCCCCATCCTGGTGTTCGAAGATAACCGAGACCCGACTTCGGTCATGTACCAACAATTCATCCAACGGTTCTCTGTTTTATTATCCCTCCCCTTCTCTTCCCTTTCCTCGAATTGACAAGGGGGAAAGGGAGGAGACAGCGAGATTCGAGCGGTAAAATTCGAGTACGATTTAAGTACGTTTAATTCATCCGTGGAAAGTAAATGGGAAATATGTGTGGGTAGAGGAATTTTCGAATATATTCTAGGAGACTGTACGATAGCGCTGCGACCGAGCCACACCACTTTTCATCAATTACTGTTCACATCGAAAGGGTTAATAGTCACTCACAGGGACTAAAAGGATTAACATGGCATTCGGATCCCGATATTACACGCTAACACTGCTATAATTTGATTAGCCTCCCGGATAATGGGATTCTAATTAATTGCTTTGCAATTCCGGCAAATACACGGTTACTTGATTAGATCATACGTTCCAAATTAGATAAAATAATTAAAGAAGATCTTTCTTCAAGACGTGATTCTATCGCGTTGCGTTATTTATCGTCGGACGTTGAAAATTTCAGGTATGAAAATTTCTTTACACGAATTTAATCTCGTTATGATTTCCAATCTCTACGATTTTCTTAAAATTTGTTTCACCGAGAGGTGGGAATCGATTCGCGCCAAAAGACGATGCGACAACTATTGGATCTTTTCGCTTTTTCCTTTTGTCTCGAGATTTTTTCCAGATTCCGGAAATTTGTCGATAAATATAACGTTCGAAACGATTCCAAATTCTTTTTTTCTTATCTATATGCACCATATGCATATATATTTTCTCAAATATAATTTCATAACGATTAGCTTCACAATTTTTGTGTTTCCCGTTTCCTCTACAAACATCAATACGAGAGAGAACGTTCTCAGTTTTCTTTTTATCGCGCGCGCATACATGACAAGATAGAAAAGGAAAAAAATTACACGAGTTTTGATTATTTTCCAATAATGAGAAAAGCTTGCTAGACAAGCTTGAAAGTAATTCTTATTTTAATTATTCTCCGATTTAACTGTGAGATAAAAAAAAATTTCTTTAAAATTATCTCCACCCCCAAAAACACGTATTATTTTCTCGGGAACGAACGAAAATTGAGCTTCTAAAAATTACAAAAAAAAAAAAAAAGTCAATCAGAATAACAATTTAAAATATTCCCGCTTCAAATTCGAAACTTCAACCTCGACAACTTGTAATATATCGCTTATTCAAGATTTGATGAATAAATAAGAATATTCTCCCCCTCCTCCCTCCCCTCTTTCTCCACGCGTTCCGTTATACAATATACAACGGTTACAACGGTTTCATCAAACGCGTAACGTGAAATTTATTTTCATTTCAATGGGCCGGCACGGTTGAACCGCGTTTACATTTTAAAGACCGTCCCACCAACAATTCGCCTATGCAAAACGCGGCAACCCTCCCCTTCCGTTTCCGTTTCATCTCTCGGCACTCCAACTTTACGATTGAATAAAGAATTCCAGCGGGATACGCCGTTTACGTTATTGAACGTAAACACACGGAAATAACGAGAGGGGACCAGAGTGATGCCACTCTCCCTCGGGATAACGTTATCTCCTCGAGTTATTCCGATATTACAAATTTCCTTCGACGGGAAAGGAAAGGAAAGGAAAGGAAGGCACGAGTCTCTTGGACGCGTCCAAGATTCTCGAATTTCACGGAGATGGATGAAATGAAGCGGTATAGTAATTCGATATCGTTGCGGCCAATCGGCGCGACGTTTGAAAACGAAACGAGAAACGTATAAATTAACAACTGCCTGCTATTTGCCGATCGTATTGTTTGAAATGGAAACTAGTTCTCGGTTTTTGTCGTATTTTGCGCCGCGTGTTATCGCTGGTAGTTTCAGTTCCGCTGTGTTTATTGTCGAGATTTATCGGAAAAATGAGTTGCCGCCGTGCAGTGGATCTGGGAAGGAAAGGAAAAAAGAAAGGGGGAAAAATATGGGAAGGAAGAAGCAGTTTTTGTTAATCTGAAAGGGAATCTGGGCGTAGAATTATGTTTGGGATGAAATGTCGAGTATGGAATTTCATTCGATAAATGTAATTTTCTCTGATTGCAAATAAATTAATTTTTTGAATTGAAGGGACAAATCAACGGATCTATCTATCCGACGAAAGGAGAGATGGATGGATGGATAGAGCATTTAAAGTTTATCTCGAAGAGATAATCATTTTTTGCGAAACGAGAAATTACGAGAAATTTCGAGGAGGATTCGTAGGAAATTTGAAACAGAGAGATGGAAGGAAATTTGATAAACGTTGGGAGAATGCTGTTGCAAATTTTGTCTCGGTACTTGACACGAGTGATTCCATTAGGAAAGGGATGGATAAAAGATAAACGTGCTTGCATACGTCGCAGAGATTAGATGGGAGGAAAGATGAAGAGAGGATAAATTCAGGATCCGAGGAGGAAATAAACGGCAAATAAGAGGCGCACGGCAAACAGCCTTCGCCTTTTCAGGCCTCGCAGCAAAGACAATTTAAGCTTCTTCTGGTCTGCGTCAAAGGCAACCCCCCCTGACTGCACTTTTCGTCGCTTCTACTCGGGTAAATTAGAAGAAACACACTCGTACAACGAAAAGGGATGGTGTGCTACGTGTAAACATTCCAAAATTCTAATAAATTCGCTGTTTTAGGACAATGAACTTTCTAGCGTCGCGATTAAGATTATTATTGCCTATATTCTGCGTGTAAATATTAATTTCGTAATAACAATCCGAAATGGGAAAAAAAAAGAAAATGGACAATAACAAAGGAGAACTTAATGACAGCCGAATAAATTGGAAATTGTTGGTGAAAAATTAATTCTACTTTACTAGAGTAGAGTAGAATTAATTTTAAGAATTGATTTTAAGAATTCTACTCTAGAGTAGAATAATCTTTATGTATGTTTCTGTAAAATAGATGAGAAATAATAGAGAAGAATAGAGGATCCAATACCATCATCCTATGTATCCCAGAATTTCTAAAGATACATTATTATTTTAATGTTATTTTCCATGTTGCAAATTCAACGTAGAATAAAGGATGAAATAATATGACATGTTTGAATTAATTCGACAAGTTATTTATTTATTTTTTTTTTTATATGTAACTTGTTTCTGAACCGATGTCGAAAAAAATTAGTAAAATCTAGCTTCACGAAATAATTCAAATGGGAAATAACAATTCTGATGGAATAAATTTTGTGAGATATACAAGAAATACGATTGACAAGGTACTTTTATTTTTTATGAATCCATTTAAATAAATCTTAAAAAAAAAAAGATTTAATGTATGACAGAATTTAGCCATTCTGTACGTTTAGATTCCAAATTGAAAAATTTGTAATCTAATTAAAAAATTAATTTTATTTGAAATCTAAATCATAAATTTAATGTTATTGATAATATAGTTGTAGTAACAGTAATATGCGTTATACCATTATTACTGTAATATTACTATTACTATATTACTATCACTTTTATGAGCCTATCTATATCATAAAAGTGGAAAAATTTTCTTATAAATCTTGCCTATATATAGAAATCTAAAAATAAACAATGTATATCTCACATACAATATCCCGTTTCTTTTCTTTTCTATTTTTATTGTGATTTACTTATAGTATTATTATATATCAATATATAGTACTTACTTATAATATTACTCTCGTCACAACTCACCGATATTAATAAATTTTACTATTTTAGAAACTTTAACAATTTATAATAAAAAAAATCCGATATCTTATTATTCACAACACTAATAAAAAAACGCGAAAATTACAACGCAACTCTAATTCAATCCGTTACTTTATAATTCGCAACACTAATAGACTACAATTATTTTTAAAAAAGAAAAAATTTTTCGAATCAATCGCGATTTTTATTAATTAATTTATAATTGATTAAAAAAAAATATGAAAAAAAGAACAAAATTCCCGAAAACAATCAATTATTTATATAATATTACTCTGTATACTCTAATTTAAATAAAAACGTGACGTTGATGTGACGAGAGATCCAGTGTAGTATCCTCAATGACTGCTGTCGTACATCACCCTTGTAGCTTCTTTTAGCTACTTAAGGTGATTCAGGAACGTAAATGCTTCCACAATCACAGTGGAAGAAATTTGGGCATTCGATATTCGCAACGCTATTTGAACAAACGCGATTATTTGTCAACGCAACTCTACTTTTACTAAATAAAATCATTATCTCTATAATAAAAAGTTACTATTAATTAAATAAAATAAAAAGAATTTAATAAAAAAAAATGATATAAATTTTAATACACTTGATAAGAAACTATAAAAATTTATAAAAAAAAAAAACACGTATTATATAATTATTCGCAACACTAATGCAAACGCGATTCTCATTTTAGCGCAACACTAATGCAAACGCGATTTTCATTTTAGCGCAACACTAATGCAAACGCGATTTTCATTTTAGCGCAACACTAATGCAAACGCGATTCTCATTTCAACGCAACACTAATAAAAAATCGCGATGCCCATGATGATGACTGGAACTGATGATGGGCCGGCATGCAAATCGGCCAGGACAATACAACAACAATTACTACATATACTAAAACGAGCACAATGACAAAGTAGTAACAATGACTTCCCATCCTTTGGACCCAGGCAAGATCCAAAAGATGAGAAATCATTCGTTGCAGCCCCTCTTCGTGACAGTTTGTCGAGGCCTCTTCGGTCTTCCTCCTTCGGGCGCGATGCCCGCTGAAACTTAGATCTAGGCTCGAGATTCACTAATCGCAAATCAAAGAAAAAAAGGAAAAAAAAAAAGGGACTAAGTCGCGGAAGCTAAGTGCACATGGACGACCAACGATCGCAATGATCATTCTCCGTACATGCACAGAATCTCGAGCGCAACGTTCGTTTCGAAAGCAAATCACGACCGCGACCGCGAAATTCGAAAAATCGACGAGCAAAGCCAGAGACGAATGACATTGTCATCCATTCGTTTCAGCTTCGCCCTCGATTTCTCAAATTTTATTCCCTGAAACAGATCGTCACGCGAAAACGCGCCTACCCGATCAGAGACTGTGACAACCTGCCCGGCCCTACCTACTTATGACTAAACAAACACACCAGAAATATACTACCTATCCTACCTAGCCCTATATTTAAAAAATATGGCAAAACAGGCATACCAACACACTCATTCCACGATCCTCACGCATAATACTCGGGCGCAAATGCCTACACTAGGGAAAACGTCCCGGGACGCTTCCGACACCCGAGCTTGGCATACTTCTTTCACGCTCTAACTTTACGTACCATTTTCCTGAAATCGACTGACGATGGCTAGCGATCATTGCGTATAATTCGCGATAAAATGTATACATCTTGTGTATTATATATTATTAATCGTGCATATATCTTAATTATTATGATTTTTATGAATTTTTATCAACGAAATATTGATACGTTCTTTAAGGGAATTAAATTAATGGAATGATATGGATATTTGATATCATTGTCATAATTGGAAAATAATATATAAATTATAATTGTTATTGGAAATTGTAATAATGAGATTAATCATTGAATATTTGAAATATTTCAAATTATGAAATAATTAGACGAAACGACGCAATTCCACAACCTAATCACACACACAATGTGGAAAATACGTCGTGCACGATACACTAACGCATCGTCAATCGCTGAAAAATTGTTATGAGCTTATGAACTATAATCATCATGCCTACTGCCTCTCTCTCGTTCAAGTAGCACCTGAGCACGTGAGCGAGATTCTGGCAATGGACATGGAAAGGGTTAAATCTGAAAATCCTGAGCTAAAAAGATAAGTTAAATTATAAATTGTTTGTATCTAACGGGCTAATATTTATTCAATTCAAAATTTACTTATTTTGTACAAATTTTAATTAATTGGAATTTACTATTTATTTTTTCATATATTTTTTCTTTTTAAAATTAATAATAATTCATTAAATTTGTAATAAATATGAAAACTTATAATAATTAATAAGAAATTTTTGTGTAATAATTAATGATAAAAAATAATTGATTCTAAATGGAATATTAATAAAAATAAACCTCAGGCGATCTCTTCATCAAGGTACGTTTTTGGAAATGCAAAATCAATATTCAAAGCTTTTTGCCTTGATTCAGAAATCTACCTGTCGCGAAGCATTTTCTTGCACATAATATTTCATATATTTTTTACGGAAAAAATATTTTTATATTTTGAATCATACTTATAATAAAATTATAATCAAATAATTAAATATTGCTGAATGATGAAATAAAAATTAAAATTAAAAATTGTTAGTCGAAGGACATTCGACTTCTTTACTTAATTGAACTAATTTTAATATTCATTTGATATTTTCAATCATAGATAATCAAATCAATTATCTATATTATTCATACTAATAGCTAAATATATTATATTAAAACATTATTTAATATTGTAATATTACTAACAATATCATTCTCTTGAAAAACACGACGTGCAAGAAAATCTATCCTGATCTAGTAAATAAAACACAAGAAAAAGAAATGTTACTACTCACGAGTATAATAAATACCCGCGGTCACTGTGCTCGTGTAAAAATCTACGTATACAACCAGTCACCCGTGTCGATTTGGATCTTTCATCCTACGACATGATTGAGAGACCAGAGGAACATAAATGCATGCGACTCACCAATAGATGCGAAGAATCTGTCTTGCCAATCTATGTAATATCCTGAAGTACGTCAAGTACAAGTACTGTAACAAAATATGAAACATCATAATTTAAAAATAATTTGAAAAAATTGAAATAAGTGGAAAATATATAAAAATAACTACCTCTTCGCGTGATGGATGACCACTTTATTCCACTTGAGAGCACTGACTCTATCTTGTACCGAAAAAGAATATTTAGAAAAAAAAATAAACAAAAAGAAACTACTAAAGTATACATTTAATTTATAATTGGCGAACAAACACTGACTCGAATTTCGCGAAAAATTATTATAATAAAATATATCCAGAACCATTCTACTTTAAAAAATATAAAGATACCATTACGAAACAAACACTGACTCTACCAATCGCATTGCACGCGATCACAAATATTTCCTAAAATTAAAATTGGATTAGTAAGAAAGGATAGGAAATGAAAAAGAAAAAAACAATGTTTCTTATATATATATTTGTCTTCTTGTATTAATTTAAAAGATATTGATACTTTTTAAAGATATCAATTGAATATTGATCATAAATAAAGCTATTTTATATTGAAAAATTCATTTTTCTTTTATAAATCATCTATATTCTCTACTATTTTTCACCTTAATATTCTCAATAATTATTATTGAATATATTATTGAATATATTATTAGTGAATATAGTAGATATAAATTATTATCTATTATCTTATAATGATATGTATCATTATAATATAATAAAAAAAGTAGGAATTTATATTTATATGAAATATCAAACTTTACCACTTATACATGAAGAAGTACAATGGCGTCCATATTGAAATTTTTCCCGCCTTTATGCTAGCAATCAATCCAAGCATTCAATCCAGCAATATAATCTGCACAAAAGAAAATCGAAATTTTAAAATAAAAATATAAAATGTACAAAATTAATCAAATATATTATAATAAAACAATAATCAAAGTTAAATTTACAACTAGAAACTCGTAATACGGAATTCTTTGCAATTCTAACCTTTAATATATAATAATCCTTATTGTGATAAATCCTTAAAAATAATTTAGTTTCCACTCAATTATGATAATAAATGAATAATTATAAAACAAATATTAATTACACAATGATATATAAACGATAAACTATCACTATAGAAATAAATATTACGCAGCAAATAAATCACACACGTCAAAGAAAAATGGCGTCTTCACACTACGATTATCGATAATATCGATATTCCGCATCGCAATTTCGATTATCGAATCGCGAATTAGAGAGGGGATATGCTCGACAACAAGTCGAAACATGTCGAAATATGACGCATATAACAAAAACCCCGAAACATGTCGAAATATGACGCATATAACAAAAACCTGAACGAACTCAATTTCTTGGAAAGGCTATATTATGAAAATATCAACCTCGAGCGATAACATTGAACGAAAGAAAAAGAAAAATATAAACAGTACGAACAAACGCAATTAAAATGGACGTCGTCGAAGTAATATAATACGACGAAATAAAATTTTATAATAAACTAACATTTATTGTAATATGAATCAAAAAATAATAAAAATCTATTCTAAATACATCTATTTCTATGAAAAAAATTAAAATATTACCTGAAATATAATAGGATATTATCAGATAAATTATCGTGACGTATTATTCATCCGAAGTCGTGATTTCGAAGCATTCAAACAATAATCTAAACATATAAAGAACAAAATCATGAAATAAATATAAAAAATATTATAATTATATTAAAATAAAGCAATAAATAAACTAAAATTCTAATTGAAAAGCTTATAATATAAGACAAGCAGCTACCGGTAACCTCACAAACAAATAGACAATCGAAGGTAAAACACAAAGAAACTCAAAAAGTTAACTAATTTCGTTATTATAATGTTTAATAAATAATCAAATGAACAAAACTGATAGCAATATAACAATAAATTCGATAAAAGAATTAAAAGTAGTATCACTTACTGCGTAATAAAGTCGCCTGTCTCGAGCTGTAACACGTCCTGTCTCGATGATCTTCGATAGAAGAATAACAACGCCTCACGCCATAGGTTCGTCTAAAGCGTTTCTAATTGGTTGAAATAATAGTTCCTTATTCGCTTACATCGCGCGAAGATTTAAATATTATTATTTTGAAATAAATTGATTATTAACTTATTATTATATGTATCGCGGTAAAAATAAGGCTGTATTTTAATTTTAATTATATATATATTATTATATACTACAAAATTTAATATCATTATTATAATTTAATAATAAGATTAATAAAATTATCATTAATTCGCAGAATTTAATGGTAAAATTGTGAATGATAATGGAATTAATAATTATAATTAGGTTAATACTCAAAACGAAAATATGGAAAATACATCATGCACTAATATTATCGTTAATATTATCGTATCACTGACAAATAGTTGTAAGATTATAAATTGTAGTCATCATGCCCAATTCTTTTTCTTCCAAATAATAGCTAAAGCAAGTGAATGATAATATGAAAAGGATTAATAATTTAATTCTGTATTTAATAATTTAATTTTTTTGATTTTGCATTTTCTTATTTTTAAAATTATAATTCATTAAGCTTATTGAAATTCTGAATATAAAGGAAAATTATTAAACACATCTGGGATGTGATATTTATGATCGAATATATCCAGGATAAAAATATTGAGACTTGTTAAATAATACAAGTTTAAATGAAAGTTAAATATTAATTGAAATACCTCAGGCATTCCTTCGTCAAAGCATTCATTTTAAAAAATTAAAAAACAAGCAATCGGTTGGAAATTTATTGCTTTGATTCCAAAATCTGTCTGCGCGAAAAGCCTTCATAATAATATTTAATACATTCTTGCACAATATTTGATTATATTATTTATTAAATTATGTTCAATTAAAATAATGTTAAAATTTATAATATGAGAATCAAATAATGAAACCGTTTAATATTACCATATAATAAAAATAAAATTAAAAATTATTCATTATTACGACAGTGGTACGTATCGCCATTATCATTGTATGTATAATGACTGCAATTTTCATAGCAATGAAATCAGAGGATATCCGACTTCTCCGCCACGAGGTACTTAAATGAATTCATTTCAAAATTCATTATTTATTCGAATATTCATATTTTATTTATTCCTACCTTCGCTCTTTGAATAATCACATAAAATAACCTGTAATTTAAAAAAAAAAAATAATTTTAAAAATAGTACATTTTCAATTATACAATCCTTACATTGATTGTTATATACGTTGTATTATAAAAAATTCAATGTCAAAATATTCAACAGAACTGATAAATAAAATTCTACGCTAATAAATAAACAGAATATAAAAGAGACAATATTTATAATAAAAATTCATTACATTCATAAAAAATTCCGTATCACGGGAGAACATTCTTGTTATCGAATTACAACATTTTTGCAAACGAATTCTGAAATATTACCATTTTTGTTGTTATATTATTACATGAAATATTAAAATTTCTTATTACGAATACAGTGTATTTTGGTACATTTAAAATGGAATATTATAACGAAAAACGTAAACTGTATTAAATATGAGTGGAAACTATAATTCCAAAATTAATTTTCCAAACTCTCGTGGTTTAAAAATTTAATCGAATCGAAAGGATATTTACGCAAGATCGAACGACGCGAACTGGCATACTCCGTGTCACAGCGAGAGCGGCAGACTTTTGCCGGTGCAGGAAATTCAATGAGCCTCGAACAAACATTTCCGGTTCCGTAACGACGCATTCGAGGAAGCAGACGGCGCATGCAAAGTCGTGCATTCCACGGGATGGAGGTGGCTGCTTTGTGCCCGGATACAAAGAGAGCCCCCCTGCCGCTTGTGAGATTACGTAAAACGACACGTGTCTGTCTCCCTGTCTCTTCTTCTTCTCCTATCCTAACTGCCCGCCCTTCTTTCTCGCCGAATATTTCGCTCTTTATCCTCCCTACTTTCGAACGAAAGAGCGAGTACGAATATTTTTCCGCCTCGTGCACGACGTCCAATCGCCAATTTCGACCCTTCGCGTTCCTCGCCAACGGAATAGCCCCCCGTGTGAAATTCCTGGAACGCGGTTAAGACACGATTCAAAGAGGCAAGACGTCGATTCCCAACCGGACTCTCTCGAATCTCGGAACAATTAAATTCATTCCTTTGAGAAGCGGGCAACTTATCCTATGGAAGGGATGCGCTTTCGATATTCCCGAATCGATGAAATTTCATTCGAGCCAAAGCGACGATTATTTGGCCGGGTTTAAATTGAGAAACGATTGAACGGATGGACAGACGCCGTACAATATACCGGGGATATTTTTCCAATAACGATCGAGTGTTTTTACTGCGAGGGGGAGCGGCAAATGATTTCCCATGGAACCGTGGCGAAAATGTTCCATTTCATAAATCGTGGCCGGGGAAAATAATCGTGGTTGGGAAACGTTAGCCGCGTTGTAATTTGCATACGCGTTCATCAAAATTATACACACAGTGTACACTTTTGCGACCGAGCCGAGGAAGGGGAAGATCGTGAATTTATGCGGCCCGCGTTCATCCACCTATCAAACGGGGGCCATCGCTGTAATTCCCTTCGTTTAACCTTATTTTCCCGCGTCTCGCCCCCGAATCGATCCCGATTCGCGATTCTTCTATCCTCTTTCGAGGGAAGCTATTTATTATATAGCTATTTCCAGCTATTTCACGAATGCCTTGCAAAGTTATCGTTAAAAAGAATTGTCCTCTCGTTATTCCGTTATCGTTAAGTCAACGTTATAGGAGGAACGTGAGGGAAAATTTTAAAATTTTCGGGGGGAGAGAAATAATTTTTCGTAAAAAACATTACGCTTGCGATATCACGATGTAATATTGCGAGTATAATTATCCCTCCGATAAATAAATTTTTTTGAGAAACCGTTCTATCCAGAGATTTATCTTGTGGATCGTTTCTTTTTTTTTTTTTCTTTTTATTTCACGCGTCGCTTTCATTAATTATTACCAGACCAGTGGATGTTCGCGCGAAATGAAATTTTTTGTGAACACGAACGAAGAGACACGCGTACTTTGAATATTTCTGCATATCATTCTGCAGATTTTTGGATATATAAATTTTTCCTAATTATTATAACGACTCTTTTCTCTTTAATTTACATCGCGTAAGATCGAATGCTCGCTTGAATATGATATTTTTCAAAGAAATTGAAAATATCGAGCAATTACACCTGTAATCGATGAAAGAGAAATTACGGTATGAAAAGTCGGACGACGGTGACAATCGGGTTCAATCAACGCGTAGCTTTCAGCAGCGAGTTTGTAGCGAGTTTTCCATGGATGGAGGAGGCTCATAAACCATCCCCCTCCTCCCCTCCCTTGATCAAATAAGAGCAAGTTTCAATCAAAAGTGCACTTCACAAATGCCGGGGAGGGGAGGAAAGAGCTCGGTTTAAGAGCGAAACACAATCCGCGTTACCAAGAAAGTCGTCGAAAGTTCGAGTTTTTATCGTTTCGCGAGTTGCATCGCGCGGAGATTAAAGCCGGAGGAATTGAAACAGGCGGAACCGTGGCGCGGAAACTTTCTAATTGATATTCACCTCTGCCTCCCCTCCCTTTCGTTCGTGAAACGAAGAGAAGAAGGGAGCCAAGCGCGGAAAACATTGGAAAAAATATAAATGCGAAGAGGAGGAAAGTGGAGGGGAGGAGGAATACGAAAGGAGATAACGGCACGGGGATTTTTCCATTGGCCAATTTCGCGGCTCGAATCATTGGCCCGCGATGGAAAATTACACTTTAATTCGCGGCCTCCGTTAAAGCGGAAGCGCTAGAACTCTCTCTCTCTCTCTCTCTCTCATTACCTTAATACCGAACCAAGATACTCTCGTGGCGAAATTGCCACGAGGGCTTAACGATAACGCCGCTCTGTGAAACCGTGAAAAAGAGAGGAGAAGTTACCCGCCTAATGTAAGATAATTGAGTCGGTGGACGTGGATTCTTCTATCGATGGGACGTTTCTTCTTCCATCCCCCTCTCGATGATTCCCGCCCCGCCAATAGCGGATTAACTCCGTGGATCCGCGAACTCTTCCTCGTCGTACCTGTAGATCCTTGAGGCGAGGGTAAATTGGTCGAACGAGGAAATTCGGTTAGGTATTCGATCCTCGCTTCTTCGCTTCCCTTCTCCGTTGGAAACAAAAAAGAAAGGAGAAAATAAAATTACAACAAGTTCGCGAATTACACGGAAACGTAACAGCGGGAAGGGAGTAGGTTGTTTAGGTTTATCGTCCGAGGTATCCGGAGGGGGACAGGATGAAAGACGGCGTTATTTCTTTGGAAAATTCCTCGAATAAATATTTTGGAACGCGGGGCAAGCAATTTCCTCCGAGCGTGTATTCGACATCCCGTCCCGGTTCCGGTTCGGGTGGCGGCCGAAACAGGAAGTTGGCGAAGGAGGAATTTCGGGGGAATCCGGGTCGAGGCCGACACCCCCATTGTGTCGGCCAGCCGATAACCGACTTTTCTGCGAGAATTCTGCGAATCGAGTCGCGGCGTTGGTTGCGCGTGGCCGGCCGAGCGGAAATGTGACGGGGGCGAATCTCTGGCCGCGTGCAGGGGAATTGGGGGCGGGTGCCCTGGAACGGAACGTTCCGCTTCTTAACTCCCTTCTCCCTTCTGATTCGCTCGCCCATTGGCCCGTAATGGATACAGAGATGGATGGTCACGTTACACGCTCGCGTACATACACACACGTACACGTATAGAATCGGGGATCGTTGACCGTGCAACTTTTAAGCCACTCGAAATCCTACCGCTTGCACCCTCTTTTCCCTCTAGAACAAAGTCTTTTCTGTCCGATGAAAGATTCTGGGAGAAAAAAAGAACGGATTCCATGGAAATGGAACAGGTATCGTTTGAGAAACGATCGCTATTTTTTTCCCTCCATATGTATATCGTCGCGAGAGGCAATAAATTGGAAACAATTTGCGATATTGGAAGCAATTCGAACAAGCCGAGTTTCTCGATGTCTGATCGGGTGTAGCGGCCAACTAAGTTATCTATGGGCGTTAATTGGTTAAACTTTATCAGGCGGAAAAAGGTGTTACCCGAGGCTGCTCCCTTACCGCGCCAACTGTCCTATAATCGTTGATTCCTCGTTTCTCTTTTCCCCTTTATACACGCTTTTTACTCTTTTCTCTTCTTCTTCTTCCTCTTTCCGTTATTTCTACTTCTTCTCGTCCCTCTTCGGGCGAAAGCATTGGAAAAAGGGCAATTTCATTGTAGCGGGCTCTTCCCCGGCCAATAGAGCTCGGCGGCGTTTTTTTATTTTATTTTTACGCCGGCTGGCGTGGACACACCTCGCTAGAAGAAAGCGGAAAAACGAGGAAACGAAGCGTCGGGTAAATAGCGGCCGCTTTTCGTTACGGAATTCAACGAGCAAGAGGCCGGTTGATCAAGCGGACTGAATACAAAACAGTTTGCCCATCGAACGCCACCGCGTTCTTTCTCAAAGGGAATACAGGAAGGAACGTTTCGTTTCACTTGTCAAATAATTCGAGAATTACAGGGATCGAGAGTGACCCCCTCCTCCCCAAAAAAAAATAAAAAAATGTAAGAAACTCGTAACCTCGAAAATTTAACTACTGAAAGAATTTTCGAAAACGTCGAGATGAGATCGATGATTGAGTGGAACTCGTTTTATTATGTAAAAATTCTTCCCTTCTCTCGATATCTTCTCCGATGTTCAATTTCTTCCACCAATTTATCGATACGGTTCTCTTTCTTGGCGAGAGGAGGGGAGGGGATTACTTTTGGGGTAATCTTTGGACGAGAGAAAACGAAGGGGAGGAAGCGGTCTTTAAAAAGAGGCGGCATTCGGTGCAAGTATCGGCTATCGTGGTATCGCATCGCGGTGGTGGGAGGGGAGCGAAGGGAATGGGTGCGAAGCGAGGCAGAGTTCTCATCAGCTGCGGCTGATAGGGTTTGTCGGCGATAAAAGGAGGAGGGCGGGATGGGATGGGCGGAAAAAAGGAACGAAACAAGCAAAGAGACCAAACACTGGCGGACGGGAAAATCAATTTCAGAAATGGAAGCGTGGTATGATCCCGCTTTTTCTTTTCTTCCAACTAGTGGCTTCACCCCTTTTTTTCTTCTTCTTCTTCTTCTTTTTTCACGACCTAATAACCGACCCCTTTTGTAACCAACTGCCAAGAAAGATGAATCGATGTTTCCTAATTGGCCGTATCCCTTTCTCCACTCCGCTTTGTACGCGCTTCGAACGAAAGATTTTTCCCTCCGAATATACGAACGGCGTCAAGTGTGCCAGAATAGATAAGCGACGCGTCGACGTTCTTTGATACCGTTCTCCTCGTGGAATCTTCTTCTAGCCGGGACCTACATTTGTATCCCTGATGGCTGACGCTCCGAGAGAGAGAGAGAGAGAGTTTTCCCTCCGACAAAGAAATCTCGATTCCAGCACGAAAACGCGTGGGAAAAAGAGTTTCCTCTTAGACGAGATTGTTCACACGTCGCGCGGGATCTTGCACCCAAACCACAAAATTCTTAACAATAGCTCGCCTTTTGCCTTTGACTACGTCTATATATGCGTATATTATATATATATATATATAAAAGTGGAATACAAAAGTCGCGAATGTGGTGGAGAACGATAAGAGCAACTTCTACTTTTATCGCTGTTGCAATTCAATGCCTCTTCGAAATCGTGTATAAAGGACTTACATTTACCGTTGATTGCGGCGCAACCTGTTCTCAAAGTAAATACCAAGAATGCGCCCTCTTCTTTACCGTGAAATGAAAAAGTTTCCCTCTCTTCAAAATTGACTTAAAAACATCTTTTAACTCGTTCTAACGATCGATCGCGAAGTTGTTGTAGAATTTTTTGATCGAAGACAACAAAGACGAGAGATAAAGCGAAAATTATAATTGTCGAAAGAGAGATACATTTCGAAGGAAATTTGCTTTTTCAAAAATCTTCTCGAGGGACAAATCTTAATTATAGATTGTCAACGACGAGTCGAAGTAATTTACTTCGGGAAGCATACTTGGGGAAGGTACTGAAACAACAATCGTTTAAAAGTTTGATCGTTCGAGGAACGAATCTCATACGAATTATTCCCTGATTAATTAATCGCAGTCATAATCGATTCAACTTCTGACTATCGACATTGTTTCCTGGAACTCTCTCTCTCTCTGTCTGTCTCTGGAGAATATGAAGTATTCTTTAATGATTGTTCGCGAATTAAAATTACCTCTTCGTTCGGAAGAAAGGAGATCCACGGAATAAAAGGAGCGATGAAAGTTGGATCCGCAATTAATCTGAAGCATTGCGCGAGCAGGATAAAGGGATTCGTTCAAACGTAAATGGAATACACCTTCGTTTAATTAATGAATTTTTCATTACATTTCTTGGATCGTAACCCTCGGTAATTCATTGCGATTCATAACTGTTGCTTTATAAATTTTAATTTGTATTAATGCCGCCGTATTATATAATTCCGCGGGGAATCAAATCATTCAAATGGAATATAATTCGAGAAACTCGGTTTTCCGGTTGAATTGATAACTCAGTTAGAGTCCATCTTTCCCTTCCCCTTGCGCTGCGCTAGCGTTCGACCTAGTTCAAAGTTCATATTATTGACTTTGCAAATTAACAGGAGGACACTTCATTGTCCCTTCATTGCTCATATTTTGTATAATTAACTGCCGTGTTTATCGCCGCGTACGGAAATCAAAAACAGAAACTCGGGAGGATTTTGGTTAAATCAAATTTAAATAAAGTACCAGCAATTTTACACGTGCGAACGAAGCAACAACATCCGACCAGATTTTGAATATCTCGTTTCACTTCGAGAATTGGGAAAATAAAAAATATATTATTTCAATTATATAAACTTTTTCGTAATGTATTTTAGAAAATAAAAATCTCTTTTATATCATTTCTGTTGATTCATGTGTACAAATCATTTTAAAAAATCCCATCACATTGTAATAAGAATTAAAAATTAAATCTCAGTTCAAAATAAGAGAGAATTGAAAAGAACAAGGAGATAAACGAGTCAAGGAAAAAAAATCAAGAAAACTATATTCTTAAAAATTAAAATTACAAAAAACTAAAACTAATGTGATATACACTTACATATACTGTCATTATTAAAATTGTGAAATAGTTTTGACAGCTTCCAAAATAATATTCCACTTACATCATCACGTGACAAATTTAATATTTATTTCGAAGATAAAGAAAGATAGAAGTGCTATATATCACAGAATAATAATATATTTATAAAAAACATTTTAGAATCTAGAAATCGAAACGAGTACAAAAAGTTTCCATTCTCGTTAACGCAAACCACGTAATAACAAATAATAATTTCTTTTTTTTAAACAGAAAAATACTCGTTACGTCGTCCAATGGAAGCTGACTGAACTTTCCCCTGACTCGTCGAGTCGAATGCGCGAGAAGAGCAGATTTCGACAGATCGATCGAGTCTCTCTAACGAGTACAATAATGTCGACCGTTTACGTAATGACATTGCGTGGAACGAAGCCGCGAAACTCTAATTAAACTGACACGGGAACACGACACTTTAGTGGAAATGTCGACGGCTGTTCCATCGGATGAAAACAAACCGCCTCGGTGATAATCTTGACGCCGAGGTGTTCGCCTCGACGAGCGAGTCTTTCCTTCTATCCCTCCGATTCCTTCCCCCAGCCAGAGAATTTTAATACAAACCCGGGTTTTCTCTCTCGAATTAAGGACGAGAATTAACGACGCCGAATTAAACGAATCAACTTAACGAGCACGTTACCGTTATGGTGTTCCTTCCTTAACGGAGGGGGGAGGAAGATCGCTCGTTTCGCCGAGTCATCTTACTTAGCTCCAAGTACCCGAGGTTGAAACACTCGTGATTCCCGCCAGGTTGAGGGTAATATAAATTTAATTAACTGTCTGGGCCCGCTGATAAAGTCCATCCTGTGTTGTTTTAAATCCTATCCCTTCCCTTTCCTTTCTTCCTGGCACGTAAACGAGAGACGAGGATTTTCGAAAGTTGAGCATTTTCCGAATATGAGCTACGAGCTTGTCAATTTTTCGGGGGAGGGGGAGAAAGAAGGGGAAATAAATTTTTCGTTTTAACGGGTGACAAGTGACGGGCGCTCCGATTGGGGATAAATCAATTTACGTTGCTTGGAAACCCCTCGCGTTCAATTAAATATGAGAAATGGAGAAATTAAATGGCATAATCTCGAAAGGAAAAAAAATTATCGCGATAATAAAATATATATATGAAATAATAAGAAAAAGTTCAGTTTTGTGAATAGATTTTGCATCGTCGATATCGATTATTTCGAAATCCTTTTCATTATTTGTCCATCATTTTTATCATCCTCTTGAAAATAAATCCCGATCCTGCCTGAATCTTTCTTTTTCCTATTGATATGCATTTTCGAATCTCGATCATACGATTGATTATTCTAAAAAAAGAAAAAGATACATTTTCAAGTTAAAAAGTAAATAAATAAAAGAAAATGGAAAGTTGAAGTATTCGAAGAATACTTTGAGATGGAATGATGCGGATGTTAATCCTTTGGAAAAATGAAACGAAGGGGTGGAATTATTTCAATGTCGAATAATCGCCGATTAATCGCACGAGAACTATTCTCTGTTTCCCTTGGTGGAAACGATCGATTTTCGTGTCGGGGCAAACACATGTAAATCGTGGCCAGTGTCGATACATCGATAATGAGGACAATGGTGCGGTGGCGAGCGCGTCCAAACTAATCGATAGGGGTTTCTCTCGAAAAACATTTTCGCCCGATGAATACGTGCGGCTTCCTTTGATCCCGGATTGATGCAACCTGGTGCACGCGTGCATTTGTTTATTTTGTATTTTCCGCGTAACCGTCAGCAAAAATAGAGATGCCGTGGATCAACCGTGGCTGGGAAATCCTGGCTCGTCGACCCCTCCGCTACCAATGATCCGAAACCTTTTATCGAAACTTTGAATGAACCGTTGTGCACGTTTACCGTGAACGAGGTAAACGTTTCGCGTTTTAACTTTTTACCCCGTTTGTCCCACCCATTTGTCCGAAATATATTCGAAGATTGAGAGGAATTTTTGTAATTTTTAACGCGTGGATCAAAGATTTATTAAGAGCGTTCGTGTCGGAATTAATGAGATCGAATGCTTCTCTTATTTTTCAAATAACGGGAGATTTGTCACTTTACTGAAGAAAAACTCATTCTTCGTTTATTTTTAGATAATTTTGAATTGTGCGAATCTATGCTCAAATTATAATAATTATAAAATATAAAATATAATTCAACACTGGCGTAACGAAAATTGAATTTAACGTGGAAATATTGTGCTCGATTTAAAAAATATTAATAATACGTACCATTTATTTTTTATATAATAACGATGAGCGCGCAAGCGTTACAAACCCAACATCGAATGTTTGCGCAATTATCCACGTTGAAATAATGCTATTTACTTTTTAAAATCGAGCAAAACAAATGATATTTTCCGAATTGTTCATTTAAGAATTTAACCAATGATTGGTTAAATCAAATCCAGTGTGGCTATACTCTCATAGTCCCGCCTTTGGCAATGTTTATGCATTAATTAGAGAACCGAATTGCACCCACCACCAGTGATGGAAAATCCTTCGTTAACTGCTTTTATTTGCGTTTATTTCGTACGTATACCGTTTCTACGATTCGCTTTCTAGAGTTCAATTTAATTTTTAATCGATTCGTCGAATCATCGAGATTGTTCATACGTTTAAATTTAAATTTCGGCGCAGTATTTGGATAAAATTTAATTTTTTTAGCTTTGTCGCAAATAAGCGTTAAACACGCGATATCTTATATTGTCCCAATTATATAGTTTGTCGTTTCAAATTAAAAATCCTGATTGAAAACGGAGAGAAAAACACGACGAAATATTTTATGATATATAATATTTACGTAAAAAAAAAAAGAAACAATTTATATATCCGTAACATTTCGAATATCTTTTCAACTTGATCATTTTTCTTAACTTAATATCCAAAAAATGTTTAAAGATCTAAAAAAGAAAAGAAACAAAAAGATGGATTTAAAAAAGATAGCAATCAGATAACATTTTAAATATCCTCTCAAACTTGATCATTTTTCTCAACTTAAAATCGATCTAAAAAAGAGAAGAAACAAAAAGATGGATTTAAGAGAAGTATCAGATACATTTCGAATATCCTCTCAAACTTAATATCCAAAAAATGTTTAAAGATCTAAAAAAGAAAAGAAACAAAAAGATGGATTTAAAAGAGATATCAGATAACATTTCGAATATCTTTTCAACTTGATCATTTTTCTCAACTTAATATCCAAAAAATTCTTAACCATCTAAAAAAGAGAAGAAACAGAAAAAAGCCAAACAAAAGATGGATTTAAAAGAGATAATTTCCACCGCATTATCAAAGACAAAGATCGAAAGAAGATCGAAACAACAGATCGAATTATGAAATACCAAAAGAATAAGAGACACTCACTCGGGTCGCCCTCTTAAAAAATACATCGATTCCGTTAAGTTCTTTCCTCCGATCGAATCCAGCCGCATATCGCGGATCCGTCGGGAGCTCACGCTTTTCCTTCCCCCCTCCTTCTCCTCTCCCTTTTATCCGCTATTTCTTCTCCCTCGAAGTAATACAAATTTCACCGATACGGCGGCGTCGTATCGAGGGAAAAATCTAGTCGCGTGATATTGCATCAGGGCGAGCAGAGAGAGTGCTCGCCTCTTCCTTCCGATGCAACGGCCACCGTCGCTGTTACAGCTGATCTGGGATTTCGCAAGGATGAAAAAGTGAACCCGGATGACGATGAAAAATCTTCCAACGGTTCTCCACCGCTTATTATCAATGATAACGCGCGATAACTTGGCGCAAATTCTCGCGCCAGACTTGAAAAAGCGTGGAAAGCTTTATTAGCGTTAAGAAATAGAAAATGACCTGCTTTCCCCTCCCAAGTGAATATTTATTAAAACGTTTATTAGATGTTCATTGCATATCGTTTTCGGCATCGAAAAAGCCGTTTTCCATGCTGATGGCAAGCATTGAGTATTTCGTGAATCAAATTTCGGCAATGGAGTTAGTGATATTTCTCGATAAATTTAGGGATTTAAATCTTGGTTATAATACTAATAATTGATAAATAGTATTTGTAATATACTCGTTGCAAGATTTATTTTCGTTTATATTTGTCTCTGAGACCGAGATCGAAAAGAGTAAAGAATTTTTTAAACCGAAATTCCTAATTCGTTGATCCAACGGTTGATTTCTTTAGTTAACCTTTAGAAAGATTAAATTGTTAAAGAAGAGAGGGAATTTTCGGGAGATGATATTCGACAATATAGAAAATTCGTGTTTGCACGATTTCTTCCACAAAGGAGACGGCCTCCATTTCTTTGAAGGTATATCTGTATAAACGTTTACGAAGAGCGAGCGCCGAGTTTCGTATGGGAGAATGTTCGTCACCAGCCCTGTATGCAAATCCCTTTAAAAGGAACGAGGAAGAAAAAAAGAAGTATCGGCTGAGCTTACAGACAAGGTTGGGAACAGTAAATATGCGCTTTTGGTCCGGGCTTGTGAAACGATTTAAAACGGATCGCAAAGTCTTTTCATCCGCGTGCTGCTACCGCGTTATTTTTTTACTTCGACCAAACACGCGCATTAAAGTGGAGAAATACAGAAAGAACTACATCGATAACAGCGTTTCCACGTTTTCCCCTATAAAAGTCGGATAAACATCAATTAATCATAAATGCTGTACTAAACGTTATTTGTTCCTCGATTTCTCTTTCGCTTCCTTGAACGTTCTTCCCATTTATTCTTCGAAAATTCTCTTCTCCAAATTTCAATTTCGTGAAAATTCCTCTCCGATTTTTACACTGTCGAAAACACGGCCTCGTATATTTATCCCTCATTGCTCGAAATATCATCCAGAAGAACTAGAGTCTTTCTTTCTTTCGACCCTCTGTTTCCTTTTTTCGGACGAAGAAGAAAAGAAGAAGAGGAGGAGGAGGGAAAAAACGCATGGTAAACGCCGATTTTACGAGCGGGATTCCGACGAGATAAATCGAGAAAATGATGAGTCGCCGGGTCAAGCCCCCTTTTCATCAATTTCTTTATGGGGAAAGGGTGGTGAATTTTATGGTGGCCTCGCGATGGAACGACGATAGGAAAAGGCCAGAATCCAAGAATTCTTGGATTTCTGTTCTTCCCTCCTCCGTTGGAAAGCTTAGGTCATCGGAAATATCATCGGATTTTTCGATCGTGAAACTTGTCAAAATTGTCCGTTGGAATTTATCGCTGTTACACTCGGGGGGATTTGGATGGGATAGCTACATGCCACTGTATAAGGGTGAAATTTATTTATTCATAATTTGCAATTCTCGAGTTTCTCGGAAAAATTCTGCCTTCCCCGATCTTCGAGATCGTCCTCGAATTATCCGCCCTCGTAATTTTGCTCTCACTACTTTTTCGACCGACCGACCGACCAATTCTCTCATGATATTCAGAGATTTTTTTCGATCAACTTAGGATAGAAAGTTGGTACGCTTCGTGCTCCGGCAAATCAAATTGGAGTCCCGTGCTCAGGTAAATATTTTTTTTTTCCTTTTTTTTTTTTTTTTTGAAAAAGTTTACCACGTCCTCTCTAATTGACGAACTCTCTAGAAAAGTGGTACATGTGTTACTCCCTTCGTCCGATACGTATAAAAATATTTCATGTTTAAATATACAGATTCGTATTATACTTTCTCTGCCGATGATATTATATTTTTTAAAACTCTACAGTTTAAAAAAAAACTACACTTTCCACGCGCACGAAATCATACGCACGAAAATTGGGAAATACGGGGAGAGTGTTTTTCACCCTTGGAATTAACTAGTTTATGCATTTTATATCATCTGATTATCTTTAAAAAAAAATATACTATCCTGGTAGAAAAAAGGTAGTTTCAAACGTAATACAAAATTCATTCAAAATACTGTGATATTTCGAAACGTAAAAAAATGCTACGATGTAAAAAGGAATATTCGAAATCATGCTGGAAATAAATATAGAGAAAAATCCAAACTTTTGTACTTTTTCATAAAAGAGTGCGTAGTTAAAAAAAAAATGGAATGGAGGGGGCATTTGACCAAAAAATTATCGCGAATTTACAAAGAAATAAATATTTTCCATATTCAACATACATATATTTATTTTAAAAAAAAAATAATAAAATATTTAAATTACCATTCAAATCAAATCGAATCAATTCGACATTTCCATTTATTTTCCATTCAACGATTTACACCTACCTTACAAAAATCTTTTCGAATAATTTATCATTTGAAAATCTTTCTCTTCCCAATTATTTCCACGCACGTTTCTTCATTTTCTTCGGAAATAATAAAATAACTCGGGATTAAACGGCAGATATTCGAAAAGGGGAATGCCGAAATGAAATATCACGGCACCGGGATGACTCTGAAAGAAGGGGCGAGACACGTCCGGGTGACTCCTGGCGGAAATTCCATTTTTTTACGACAGCTTAAAGCTCGCGCAAGGCGAGAGCGTGACTGCGGTAAAGCATATCTGAAAGTCATTCCGAAAGGGTCACGTTGTAAATTACGTGGGACGTGTGGCCGCCACGTAGAGGTGGAACACCGGACGCTCTCCTCAACTTCCCCCACAGGCTGAAACTTTATCGTTCTCGGGCCACAAAGCTGGCACACTGCTTCTCTCTCTCTCTCTCTCTCTCTCTCTCTCTCTCTCTCTGGGAGTTGGGATCGAAGGAAGGAGGGCCAATCGGGTAAAGAATCGTGGAAACTTTGCTCCATTCGACTCGATCGAACTAAATGGAACTTCAACAGGGAGGAAATATTAACACGTTGAGAAACTTGTACAATAATGGAGAGAAGTCTGATTGACGCACGATTCGAATGATACTGGTTGAGCTTGGAAATTTATAGTGAAAATATATATATATATAAAACGTCTCCCTTCTCGAAAGATTTTTGAGGATAATCGAGAAAATCGAAGTATAAAATAAAACCTGTGTATTTTTATTTTTAAGGTAATTTGAAATTTTCCTTCCGATGTATAATTCAATTTTATTTATCCATTTCTGTAATAAGAAGAAAAAAACGAATGAAATGTTCGAAAATATATATGTATATAAGATATTGAAAGGATTGGAGAACAATCGAGCAAAATCAACAAAAAAGCACGTTAGAATTAAAAGTAATAAGAATAAGATTTATGAAACCTTTTCCCAACACTTTCTCTTCTACAATTATTCTTCTATACACCGTGTGAAATAAATGGAAAGTAGCGATAAATCCATGAAGCCAAGATATATTGCAGCAAATCAAGTTTCAAGTGACCACCTTGTATCGAAACACCGAGATCCTCTAATCCTCTGTCGTTAATAAATTTCACCGGGAAAGGAATCCAATTTTGTTCAAAATCTCCAAGCATATATATATACTTAAAATTATTCATTTAAACATATCCTCCCTCCAGGTGAATACGAATTTTCATCTTGAAGTGATATTACAACGTAATACATTCTTCGTAATTAATAAATAAAACCAGAGAAATAGCTCTATCGAATCCTCTTCCTCGAGGAAGCGAAAGATGGATTCATCGATTTCTCGCTTACTTTCTACGCGACATCGTTATAAACGCGTTGATCGAATCGTTTCCAAAAGTTTAAAAACTTTTCAGACGTTATTCGAAATGCGGATCGGATTAACAATCCCAGGGTAGGATCGTGGAAACAAGAGGAGAGAGGAATACGGTGTCCTTTCTCATCGGGTTACAGAACGAAATGGAGTCGCGGGTTTCGCCTCTAAAATTCCGCGGTCTGTTAAATCATATCCGTGGCAGCGAAATCGGTCGCCATGGTTTCGTTTGTGCCGTTTATTCCGGATTGATATAAAGCCAGGCCGCTTTTAAACGTGATTAAGCGAATCGAGTTGGCCAAACACTTCGATTAATTTCTTTTCTTTTGCTTCGAAACGGTACGCTTTTCAATTCCTATCTATCTTACCGACTGATACCGATCGGCATAAGTCCGACATTCATGCAGCTATAAGAGAGAAAGTCTCTTTTTATCCATCTAAAAGAAAATTGAAAAATCGAATGGAAATGTGAATTTTTTCTTATCCTTTCTTATAATTCCATTTCCAATCGTTCTTGAAAATAATGTTATTTATTCGTTCGAGGAACAATGATCGCAAGAAGAATGAGAAAAAGAAGATATATATATAAAATATTCGTACATCTAATAAATATTTATTGTTTCGAAGATAACATCATTTTCGCATCATTTCACGTATCTAATATTTCCTCGAGTTCTCTCAAAGGGTGCAAGATCAATGGCCAGAGAAAGGGAAAACTAGAGTTACTCGTTTGGAGGGAAAACTGAGAGAAAGAGAGAGAGAGGGGAGGAAGAAGGGAAAGTCAGAAACGGAAAGTTCTCCACCAGCGTGTTTCTCTACCCTCGAGAAAAATAAGAGTCTTCGTTTCTCGTTAAGAAATGAGGGAGGAAAGAAGAGAAGGGGGAAAAATGAAAAAGGAGAAAGAAAAGGATTGCTCTTGGCTGATCCAGTTTAAAAAAGAGAATCGGTACTTTCTCTCTTTTAGGAATGGGGCAGGTTTGCTCGAGTCCTCGAGAAAAATAGTCGCCTCTTTGTTCCCCGTGGAACGGTAAGATAAATTTCTTTGTTTCCGCCGTAGGAACGGAAAATAGTGTCTCTTGCACTCCTCTAGTCAGATTCCTTCCTCCTCCCCTCCCTTTCCATCGAAGATGAAGTCGAAAGAGTCCCTACTTCCATTCCCCCGGAGGAGAAGAGGAGAAGCGAACCGACAATTTACCTTGCTTCTTCGTAGGTAACCTCGAAAACTATTCCGTTCCGTCGAATTGTAAGGGAAAATGGGTTATTTTGTTCCCTACAGGAGCAAATGGGTTTATTCTGTTACTTCATACCGCTGAACGAAAGTTTGTTATTTCGTACTTTGTGCGACTCGAGAAGTTTATCTTGCTCTTTGTAAAATTGAAGGGAATTATATTGTTCTCTCTCTATCTATCTCTCTTTCTCTATCTGGTGTATGGGGTTAACGGGTTGGGGATGACTGGTTAATGTGTTTTTTGTGGGACGAAGAGAGAGAGGGAGGGATGGAGGATTGGGTGATAATTTGAAAATAAATCCAATCCTCTTTCTCGCTCTATTTTTCGAAACGATCTTTTCGAAAGGGATCCATACGTAATTCGTTATTAATTCGTACTTTTTATTATTGTTAAATATTATTGTTAATGACGAGATATTATGATGATTTGTTACTCGATATTTTTACATCGCATTTATGATAATATTTTTAAATAATTTATGGGTGTTTAATTTTAACTCGGACAAATATCAATCGTTGAGAAAATAATTTGGAAAATAATTTGGAATTGATCGTCCGTATCGGTGTCAAAGATATACGAAACATATATCTGTTGAAATTCAAGTTATGTACGATCGAGTCGAAAATGGAAATTTCAAGTATTTGAAAATGAAATCCATAATGTGTGACACAAACGAGGTATTAAAATAAGTTTCCAGATATAAAATATACTATCGATTCCTTTCTACGAATCTGTATCTATTCAAGAATTGATTTTTATTTTCGTAATTAAGTAAACTTATAACGAGATATTTCATTTTCTGAGAAATAGAATCTTTCGAATTATTATCCCTCTGCCCTCTGTCGCATCGCAGCGCATAAAATATCGAAGTGCGAAACCCAATTTTCATGGAAAAAGAGAGAAAAAAAAAAAAAAAAAAATCGAACGAATCACGATTCATCAGAGTGAAAATTCGAGCGCGAAACTCGGTCGAATGGGTTGCAGATTGAATTAAAACAGCAACGCACTATGACGAAAAAAGTCGGCCGCGTTGCGCTTGCGAGAAGTAGGGGAGGGGGGAAAAAAAAAAGAAAGAAAAAGAAAGAAAAAGAAAGTTTTAATAGAATGAAACTGAACGGTATTATGTTACTTCATTAAATCCTTTGGAATCGGCCGGAAACATTATTTGTATATCTGTGCGTCGAGAAATACGTTTGCTCGCGTGTATGATGTACAAAAATTAAATTGAAAGAAAAGGGGAAAAAGTGGAGGGGGAAAAAAAAAATAAATTCGATTCCCTTTCGATTATTTAGATTATTTATTATTAACGCGTGTTATTATTTAACTCGTCTCGATAGCACAGAGAACAATGCAAAATAAACTTCACTTCGGTGAAAGTAAAGATTTACCATTGCTCGCCATTTCGGTTTGTTATGAATGCTAATAAACCCGGCTCGATTCTCTGTTCTCGGCCAATTATCCGTAAAACTCGATACGGTGGATGGCAACGCGAAAATGAACGGTTGAAAATGAACGGTTATATCCGACTTCTTTCTGTTGTTCTGGATTGACGATGGCGATAATTGTTGGGGAGAAGAGCGGAGGATGGGGACGAGAAAATAAAAATAAAATCGAAGTCAATTAAACGAAAAGGGGTGGGGGGGGGGGAAATTTTATAGGGTGGAAGGAAAATTATTAATATAACGTGGGTGGAAGTTGCGATAAACGAAACCGATATTTTCTGCATCCGGGCAAATTTTAATTATCCCCCCGGAATGAAAAGTGAGAGAGAGAGAGAGAGAAAAAAAAAAGAAACAATAATAATTTGCGACAAGGGTAAAATTTCGATTAGAAAAACGGAAACATCGTCGAATAAAACTTGGCCGTTTTAATCGTTGAATGAAAAAATGGAAAGAGAGAGAGAGAGAGAGAGAGAAAGGAAGAGGGGAAGAAAAAAGAGAAAGAAAACCACGGCACCTGTGGAACAATCAAATAAACCGAATCGAATCGATTGAAACGTTTAAAATGAACTACATATTTTTAATTAACGAAAAACTGGCAAACAACGCCGTGCAACAAATCACTCCTCCACACCGTTTTCCATTCTCAATTTTTTTCCCTCCAACTATTACGCCAGGACCTGCCCCCTTCTGTCCCCCTTCCCCCTATTTTTTCGATTCTTCGAAAAAGAGGAAAAAACACGTCGCCTCTCACGATGCTTCAAAGTCGAGAGAGAAAAAGAAAAAGAAAAAAAAAGAAAGAAAAGCAACGATGAAATCTGGGGGAAAAAATCTGGGAATAACTCGAAATTTCCCGAAAATTTCTCCCCTCTCTTGGCCAGTAAATCTCGACTCGATAGAGGATAGAGTGTTCCGTTTTAGCCGGCTACCAGATTTATCACCTTGGCCACGGAATATTCGGGTAAAAGTAATGGTGGCAGTTCGATGTTGGCCGCCTCTACCCGGCCGGAAATGGATGCCGGCCGTGTAAACAAGAAACACCATTATCCGCCGTCCAAGAAAAGGCGCCGCGCGAGGAGGCGTTAAACGGCACGGCTTCGGTTCCCCTCCTCCCATTTCCCTGCGGATCTTCAATTTCCCACCCTCTCCCCCTCCCCTTTCGTCGGGCCCGGCCTGGCACTGAACTGGAAGAAAACACCTTAATGACACCGGAAGTGTTTTCTTCCACGCAGGCACGGAAGAAAACGCGAAAGGCGGGGCCGATCGTTAGGCGGCGATTGTTGCAGCACAGAAGAATTTCTCACTCGAGGATTTTTCCTCGCCTCGCCGAAAAAAACATCCCTCCCGATGATTGGGAAAATGTGGGCGATCCGTTTCGAAAAAAAGGGATCAGAAAATCAAACCTCGTTTATTATTCGTCGGCGATGATCATTGAAAGGGAAGAAAACATGAAAGTTATGAAAGTCGGTAGATTAGATTGGTAAGGTTTGATCAAGATTTATTGTTTGTTCGTTGAGAGAATGTACACGTGTATAATTTGAAACGGTCGAAATCGATAATGTACGATTATAAATCCGGGGGAAATCTGGCCGGGTTTAAAGGTCGTTTAAAGAGTAGATTCCCTATGTAGGTGCTATGTTAATTACGCGCAATTAGCGGTGATTACGTTTAAGTATAATATTCAAATCTGCGCGTTGACCGAAATTTACAACAGCGGGAGAGCCAATTTAATGGGATAAAAGGGTACGTATGGGTACGCAGCGTTTATTAAGAACGCGGGAAAATCGGGGGTAATCAGACCCTCGTGACAAAAGCCTCGAAAATTGCGTCGAATAATTTACAGCCCAGGTTTTGCATATTTCATGAACTCCTTCATCATTCCGGAGAGGGGGGAAGGGAGGGGTGAGCATCATTGCCCAACTGTAAATACAATCGATTCGGCTCGAAAACGCAAGCGATCTATACTTTGATGCGAGTCTGATATAACAGCCGTTTGAAATTAGATTTTCATTTAAATCCTGTTTGTGTTAATCTCTGAACGCCCCCTGTTTTTTCTTTTTCTACAACTCTTCGAAATTCATTCGCAGAATCTCGTCTCTGAGAATCGGATGGGATCTCGACTTTAAAGAATCGAAACGAATTTATTTGCTATTGGAAAAATTGTTCGTCTCGTCGCGAAATTGGACAACAAAATTAACAAGAAGATTAACAACGGTTTTGGAAATTTTCGGAAAGGAGGATAGGGAAATCGAGTTCCCGAATAGGGATTGTAATCGCGTCTCCTCGCGGAGATCCAACCAATCTCGGCTAGTAAGGGAAGTAAATCTGCGGCTTGTGCCGTTCCACAAAACCGCGGAAGGGTTGGCTTCGAGGGAAGTAACTTGCGTTAATCTTAAAATACCGAGTTTCGAGCAACCCTTCCGATCGAGCCGCTTCCCCCCTCGGTTCGATCCACCGCCGTAAAAAAAGCTGTTCCGCTCGTAAAGTGAAATTAATATCCCCGGATATCGAGACAGAGAGAGAGAGAGAATATTTTATAACTTTGACAAATACGGGGATTAAAAAATCCCTGGCCATTTTGAAATATTTTGAAAATTCGCGGATGAAAGATAAATGGAAATATATTTTATCTATTCTCTAATTCAATAGGAATGGTGGAGAGGAATAAATTTATAGATTCGATCAAGAATCTTGGAATAAATATATATCTTTTGTTATAAAATAAATAAAGGGTGTCCCAAAATTAACGCAAGATTTGAATTTGCCGCCATTTTTGCATTAAATTGTAAGGCAATCTTGAGAAAAGAACAGTTTGACAATTGAGAATTTACAACAACGTCTTCATTATTGAACAATATTTTAAAAACTTTCTTTTATATTTAATTCAAATTAATTTAATTTTGGGTCCTTTATTTTCTTGTTAACGATTAATCCTTTTCGCGTTTTGTTTTCGTAATTTTATTTATACAGAGAAAGACGAGTAATAAGACTCCACTGATCTGCCACATTATTCACTTCTTTTTTCCTTTCTTCGATCGTTCAATAAAAAAAGGTTTGTACAATCAGAATTACCTCAACAATTCTTCTAATCGAAATTCAATAGGAAAATAGAAAAATCTTATTAAAAAAATAAACAAGAAAGAGGCAACACACAATAATTTTCTTGCAAATTCCGTAATATTAATGAGCCTCGAAAGGAAATATTCGTCGACCATCTCCATTTACATCGAGCTTAAAATATCCGATCCCCTTACGAGTTCGTCAAGCAAACACTCCTATTATATTTCCAGGTCATTGTTGGCAAAGTTACGCGATGCTCGAGATTAAACTCGTAATTTAAAATTAAGATGATCGAGAATCGGTAGGGAAGAAGAGAGACAGAGATCTCGTCGCTTCTAATTTCCCAACGACGCCCGCGTTTGTTAAAAAAACGGCCTCAACCGGTCGCTTCGCCCCCCTATTTTACGAGGCAAAGCAACGGCCATATTTCTTCGATATCCTCGAACCGACTTGCATCCGTTCCCTGTCCACTCCGATTCCTCCCCCGTTTAAACGGGGGCCCGATATGCGAGGATATCCTCGATAAGGTGATTTATCCGATACGTTGTCGGGAAGCGACAATGGAAAATCCCGCGGGGAGTGATATACGTTTATTATTTCACGATTTAGAAAGCTGAACGATCGTATCCGTCCGGCTTCACGGTCACCTGTCGCTCGCAACCCTCGTCACGAGAGATTTAAGAACTTCCCCTATCCGGATATCCTCCCAAAGAAAGAAGTGTAAATTCAAAGCGTTCCCTCGTCCTTTTTCTCTTCCTGCATATTTTTCACAGATTAATACTTGATTCAATATCGATCGTGTTTAAGGAAATAATTGATTGATCTACGTATATTCTGCTCGCGATTTGTTTACCCCAGCGCGTGACACGCGTACACGTGACGATAATTCTTGGAAGTTCAAGTGACTTGGAAGCGTTCCAAGAAGAGTCTTTTAAGTGGCAATTTGCAAGCTCGGTCGTTTCGAGTCGGTGGATAGGCTTAAATGATCGTTGGAGGGAGAAGGATCGAAGAAAGTGGGGTTTGGTGGCGCCGTTTCATCCGTTGGCGGCCGATACGGTTGAAAAGTTGGATCGCCGGGGCAACGTCGTCACAATCGATTCCATTTACTTAACTGCCACTCGAGGCGACGTTCTTCGAGGAAATCATTCGCAGCCGCTCTCGCGAGTTCGCCTCGCAAAGGGGAAACGAGCAAACAGCATCGCCACTCGAAGACACTCGATCCGAGAAGTTTAGGTTTGCGTTCGGAGAGGCTTTTGTGGGGCGCCCTTTGACGAGAGCGCAACTTTGTAAAGACGCGTGGCCGACAATTTGACGCGCGTGGCTTTTTAATTTGATGGAAGTTCGGAGGGAGGGACAGGGTTTTTTCAATCTTATCCTTTCTTTGTGCGTGTAAACGAGGACGAGAATTATTATTTTATACGTGTAATAGATGAAATGAATTTTTAATCTCGATGCTTTGACCGAGCTTCCATCAGAAAGAAGAGGGGAGGATTCTTCTTCTCGTTCGTAATGTTTTTACGATGTAATCAATTTTCAATAAGAGTTCAATTTTTGCCGGTGACTGGGCGAAAATGTGGCGGAATTTCCGAACGCTTGAATTTTTTAATTTCATTCGGGAATTTATGATATTAAAATTTCCGAAGAAAATATATGGTGAATATATGATACGTAAATACATTTAAATCGATTAAATTTTACTAGGAAATCTGATTATCTGATAAAAATCACTGTCACTATTATATTTATTTATCCAATCTTTTTTATACTGCTTAAAATGTTAAAAAAGATATAAAGCCACTTCATGGAAAAATTAACTTGTTAACATCTGAAATTATAAATTAAATTATCATCGAGCATATAATATCCGATCTGAGTAATTTTCTTATTCCATTTTATTAAAAAAAATTACCGCAACATGTTGCAGATGTTCAATTTCTGATTTATATTCTATCATTCGATCTCGAATTCTCAATTCGATGGAAAGACTCGAAGAATTGTTGTTCTGTTGTCCGGAAGGGAATTAAAAAAATTATTTTACAATGGCAGACTCAGAATAATAAGAAAAACGTTAATTCGTTTGTTCAATCACGAGCGAGTCAAGTTTGAAGACAGATCTCGGTTGCCTCGGTGGCTGCAATTAACCCTGTGTCCTCCTAGACATTTCACAGGGGACGTGGGATGGAAGAGGGAGAGAGGAAGGGAGGGGGAGAATGGGTTTAATACAACGATGTTTGATCCAGAACGCGCCATTAATATATCACGTTGAGGGATAATAGTTTTCGTTGTTCTAGAATTCTGTTTGACTGTCTCTCGCATGGGGGAGCCCGGTGCTAATTTCCCGGGAACACCAAGTACAATTTACGCGATACACAATTAAAGAATAGAATCACGCTTTGAGTGAGTAAAATTTTCGGAGAGGAGAGGAGTTCGAACAAAGGAGTATGCACACGTGGCATCCCATAACGGGTGAATATGCATATAAGATCTGTATCCGTACGATGATTGTGCATAATTAAACCCATTAAAATTCAAGATTTAAAATAACCTTGTTTCCAATTTGTTCCCCAATCAACGTGCGCGTAATTATACACTTTTTTCATATCGCAAAAGAAAATTTCGAAACGCTCGTTTAATACTTGAAAATTTCTTCCATTGTTTCTCTCTTTCCTTTTTTCAGCTATACACAATTAACAATAATCAGAATTATTTCTTATTACGTTACTTGAAACGTATAAAATTTTATCATATCGGTGCATAATTGCACACGTTGATTGCATATGCCAATACTTTGCAACAGAAATTTCGTCTTCATACGAAAAAAGAAGTAAAAGAAATTGGAAATTTCATTCGTAGCAAAACACAAAACCGTTTAATTTCCTAGAATTCCGAATAATTTCCTAGAATTTTACGGAAAATAGGGAGAATGGAACGTAATCTCCCGAAATTCCTCGGCCATTATCCGAGGAGGATGCACGTTCAACGTGGGATAAAAATGAAAGAAAAATAAAAAAAAAAGTCGATTCCTTGGCGTGGATTCTTCGCCCTCTTCCCCTGTTATCCTTCGAAACATCAGAGAATTTGGTGACAAACTGTCTGTCCAATAACCGTGACTGCGATAAGGAATTTTCTCCCTCTCTCTCTCTCTCTCTCCCCTCGACTCTCGTTTCGTTAATCCGAGTTTCGCGCAAATTTTCCACCGTCAAACTTCCCCAACGGGCAAAGTCAATGACGATTGAAACTCTCGCTTAGGATAGGAAAGCTTCTTATCGGGGGATTTGTCTGATTTCAACGCAAAAAGCCGAAAGCAGTATTCTCCCGCGATATTTCCACCCTCTTTGATTCGACGACAGAAACGGCTCCATCAACTTTTCCCATTTTTCATCCGTTCCCCTTGAAACTTTTTTTCTTCCTTTCTTTCTCTCTCTCTTTCCTTTTTTCCTTTCTTTCTTTTTTCAAATTTCACTCGAAAAAGCGGGAAACAACGCGCCGTTTGCGGGACCGTCGTTGCTCAAAGCCGATTGGTTCGAAATTCTTTTTTTTTCCCCTTTTCTTTTTTAAAAACAAATTCCATTTTCCAGAGATTCGAAAAGGGAGGGAGGGAGGATATAACAATCCCGTAAGGAAAGTTGCCAGCTTTTGATTCGAGGATCTTCGAAGCTTTTCGAACCGGTGGCCCGATGCTTCCCTTCCACGCGAACGACATTTTGCGCGAAAAACCGGGATATGCAAAAATCCGTAGTTCGTCGCTTTTACGTCCCCCTTCCCTCCCCTCTCATCCTTTCCCCTGTTACAACTGATTACGAAAGGACGAAGGAAGAATTTTTCGCGATCGTTCGGGCGGAAAACTAACCACGTGGATCCCGCGCGGCGTGTGTCAACTTTATCCGTATTTTTCCGTGGGAAATTCTAGGTCACACCTCCGAGGGAGAGGGTGAGGGGTGAGGATAGTCGAGGTTCACACACGAGGTTGGCGAAGACGGGACACGGCCGCCGATCGAAATCATCGTTGTCGACGAAACGAAATGCAAATACGAGGAGGAGGAGGAGGAGGAGAGGATACGAGCGAGCTGCATTTCAAAATGCTACGCGTTTCAAAATCAACCGTTCCGTCGATTCTTGCTACTATTTCTCTCTCTCTCTCCCTATTTTTCTTTTTTCCGCCTCACTTTTTTCAACATCTACACGCGAGCACGTTTTTTTCTATAATATTAACATCGACGATGAAACTGACTATTTCGCCGTGTCGTTAAATAAAAAATATTTGAAAAAAATCTTCCGATATTGATTTCTTTTTTTTTTTTGATCCGTCCGAAAAATGAGAGGGAAATATACCTGATTTGTATATTTTTACGAATAATCGTGAAAAAATGTTCGTTTTTACCATTTCTCCGTACAAATCCGAAACTTTTTATTATTCGGAACAATATTCGAAAAAAGAGAGCTGTTGTTGGTCTTTCTATTTTTTTTATAAAGCATTCTATATAGCAGCATCTAAATTTACGATAACGATCATTCTTTTGCATCCGTAAATATCGTAACGTTGTCTCCTTGTAGAAGAAAGTGTATAGGGATTAAACGTGAATCATCCCTCGTTGCGTAATAATAATACGTATATGAGCGTGTGAACAATTTGTTAAAAAGTTTAAGGGGAAAGAGCTCGACGTCGATCTCGAACCGATAAGATACTTTATTGTCGTAAAATCGACGAACGATGTGCGCTGCAGTCTGCTTTCGCTTCTTCGTCCAAGTGATCGTAAAAGTCACGCTACCGCGCTATTCCCCCCTCCTCCCCCGCCCATCTTTATAACGGCAAAGCCCATCAACGGGTATTTTCGGACGACCATCCTCCATCTTTAACGTATAATCGTGAAGTTTCGAGACATCGTCGATAAAACCCGATATTGTAATAGCCAGGCGTTAAAGCACGTCGAGCGTGAATCTACTGAAATTTTTCTCCATTCTTATGCAATAATATTCCTTCCCTTTGCTTTCGTCATTTTCCAATGCAGTATGATTAATTTATTCGTTCTTTTTTTATATTTAAAATATAATACCTCTTCGAGAATGAATCTAATCTTTAATCAACTTTAACATCATTCTTGTAATAAATATGTTAAACCTTATGAGAATAACGATTTGAACGATTTTCTTTTCTCTTTTATTAAAATAAAATATACAATACAATTTATTTCGACTCGGGAGAAACTAGTAGTAGCGCTCGAAATCGAGCGCGGCGCACAAAAGTGTGGTCCGCCATTCATCGGCCGTGTTAAATTACGGCGGTCAAATTTTTGAAAGAAACATTTCCATTTACCCGGTGACCTGAAAGCACGGCCGTTTAAATAATTCCCGATGTTTACCGGAATAACAATAAGTGTGAGCCCAGCGCGATCGTATAAATAGCGAGCATTGGTTAAACAAAGTTTGAATCAGGGGACAATCGAGCCGATCGTAAAATCGAATGGAATGAAATCGATTCGGAAATGTCCCTTCCCTCCCCTTTTCTATAGATAATCGCGGCCCGTGACGCCGATTCGATCCACGTTATTGCTAGTGACGAGTAAATAGCGTGTCAATAATCACCTCGCCACAAGTATCGTTTTCTCTTCCTTCTTTTTGTTTCTTTTTTTCTTGGACTTGGAATCACGAGTTATCGCGTTGTTTCGCGTTCAAGAAAGAAAAGGAAAAAGGAAGGAAGAAGGGAAGAAGAGAAGAAAAAGGGGGATGGAGTGTAATGGCCGGCCGGTGCAAAACTACCCCTCGGTTCGTTAGTCGCCGGTCGTTCCGCTGAAAATCTGCTCGTTTATTGCACCCTCTTAGACGCAACGAACCCGAACCGCAGGCTGCAATGTCCCGGCTAAACTTCTTTTCCTTTTTTTCTTTCTTTTTTATTTAGCCGTCGAAAGTTCTGCGGTTCCTTCTGATAGCGGCTGCTCGAATCGTTCGCGCAATCCTTCCTCTTTCTCGATACGAACAGCTTCGAATAATAATAATAATAATCCCTTACAGGATCGTGTAAAAATAAAGATTGAAATTGTCGTACGTTAAAAGTATTATTTCAACACGAGTCAAGGATACAAATTGGAAAAGGTAGGATAGAATTATTAAAGGTTAATCTTGAATTTTAAACATCGTTGACAGTTTTCCTCCAAATTAAAATTGTTTATGAGTTGAAAAATAAAGTTCAAATTTTATCTATCTACGCTCCTTTCTTATATCAAAACAAAAGTATAAGTTTTACCAAATCTCTGAGATTTTTTTTTTTTACAGCTCGAAGTTTCCTCGAGCCCTTCTCTCCGCCTCGTGTTGTCCGTCAAACTCTCTCACGGAATTAAAAATTTTCCTCCCCCTTTTTCACGTTGACCAGATCCCTGAAACATCCGATCCAATGATATTACGAAGTATTAGCCACCGGGATATAATAATTTAAATCCAATTCAAACTTCTGGGAAGTTGGAGGTGAACCCCGGAACAAGCGGATGGAATAGTTTGAAAAAGCGGTGATTAAAAACTTATCGACCTCCTTCTTTCCTCCACCCCCCCCCCTCGGCTCCCTTTCATCGTCGCGTCATCGATTGGAAAATACATCCACATCTGTGGAAAAAACCGTTGGTCAAATCAGCTATTCACGCGATTACGCCCGTTATTTCTCCACGATCGTAATTCGATCTCTCTCCTCTTTATAACTCCTCTCGTCGAAGTGGCGCGAACGAAGGAATTGGATGGAAATGAATTTATACACGATTTATAAACGACTCTTTTCTTCCCATTCCCTTTCTATTTCTTCCTCCGTGGCCGCCGCTCGAGGGCCGAGTTTCTTCGATATTCCTTGCAAATGACAGCCGGCAATCGAGCGCAAAAACGGTCATCGCCGTTCTTTCGGACGACAATTAATTCTAGCTGCAGTTGCCTTGGAAATTTCATTTCTTCTTCCGCAGGGTGTATTTAACAGGGGGGAGGAAAGATTAATCGTTCGATAGGAAATAATAGCCAACCTGCTAAATTATTTGTTAATAAACGTTTCCAAAGAATACGAATTTCGAGTTCGTTGAAAAATTATTCACAATAAGATGGAAGAAAATTTTTTTACGAGAAAATAATAGGAAATGGGCGATGATGAAATTGTTTGCTCGAATTGATATCTTGAATGGGCATGTGTTTTCGAGAGAGAGAGAGAAAAAAAAAAGTCTTTTCCCCTTCGTCGAAAAGTTGATTACAGTTGAAAAACACGAGAGAGAGACCTAAGTCGATCCTGTCACCGAATGGGACAATAGGATCACCTCGGTTCAGATCCACTCTGCGAGTTGTACAAAGCCTTTTATCTCGACTCGGTTTAAATGACACCGCCATTGTCCTTGCGATCAGACTTTTCTTTCTTTTTTTTTTTTTCATTTTTCTTTTTTTCTTTTCACGATTGGCCTTAAAGGGAAGATAGCATCGAACTGTGACAAATCTCGCCCCCATCATCCCCCGTGCATTTATACCGATCTCTGTTAAAAATCGATTTGTAATCGTACTTCCGCAGATTTTACTTCCTTTGATCCTTTAACCAACACCCCGAAAAAATTCGTTAATGACTCCCTCCCAAGCGATCTCGATCACTTATTAAAAGTAGCGAGAGCCCTCCAATCTTTCTTGGATTCTCTTTTATCGAGCTTAGTTAGTCCCTTGACCCTTTCTCTCTACTCAACTGCCACTTCAATTTACGATTCCAAGATCGGGACGTTCAGGTGCGAAGCGTTCGTTTGTCAACTTTTTGCACGACTTCGCTACTTCAACTCTCCAACTTTTCCGTTTCCGGACACGCGAGGGAAGAAAATTGTGTTGAATCGTTGAACCGAATTGTTTCCTTCGTCTACAAACGTTTATACGTTCTGTAAATAGATCGAATAAATTCGAAAAAAAAAAAAAAGAGATATTACTTATCCATAACTTTTACTACTTATATGCTCTTATTTGTTCACGTACGTATATATTGCTTAAATTATTTTTACAAATAAGATCTGCATACCTCTTTTTTTTCACATAAACGTTTAACGCGAATGATAAATTTCAACGCGGTTCGAATTTCGTACGCGGAGCAAGTAGTGACGCGGATGATTAGTCGGACCGATTGGAAAAACAGGGGAATAGGTGTCGCTTTGCGGCGAACCGCGTTATAGCGCGTCGATTCCGACATCCGTTGAGCACCACAATTAGGTGATACAGCTCATTGAACTCCTATATATATATATATGTACCGACGAAACTTCCAAAACTTCGAAACCAGTAACAACAGTACGTTTCCCCCCTCCCCCCGAAGTTGCACCCGACCAGTAACCATTAAGCGCCATATCGAAAAGCTTCTTGTCGTCTCCCCCTCCCCCTCCGTCGCATCGATATTCCAACATGTTTGGCGAATCGATCGTATCGCCTCCTATTCCCTATTATTCGCCCACTGCGATGAAAAAATATATATATATATATATCTCTTCATATTTTCAATTCCCTTTCACGGAACATTGGAAATCTTCGTGAAAAATTCGAGCATCGAACGTTGTCTTTTTTTTTTCGATCTTCCAATGGATACTGTTTGTTTGTTTGTTTTGCTTGTTTGCTCTTTTTTTTTTCGTCCTTTCTCTCCTTTCTCTTTTTATATATATTTATATATATATTTTTTTTGTCGGTTCAAAATGCAGAAACGCAGACAGGTATGAAAAATATTATTTATTATTTCGCGACATTACTACTGAAATATGGGAACTTGACATTTCCCGTCTGATATTTTTTATTACTTCCACAAATTCGGGTATTAAAGTCGGCACGTTTCTCGTGTACGTACGTGTGCGTGTATGGCTATAGTTTTTGCGTATAGTACGCGCGTCCAAAAGCGCTGCGAGCCAAATTTTTGAAACGTATATGTATCACGGGTGTGTAACGTCGCGATGGATTATGATTCCTGGCCAAGCGCTTTGAAGAGACGAAATTCTTGAATAATTAATAAGTGCCGCTTTTGTATCAAAATCTTAGTCAAACTTTCGGAATCTACGAAACTTCCCCTTCTCGAAACTCTTATCTCGAGATCTTCCACGGGTGTAATAACTTTCCTCTTTAAGTACTCGCGGATAAATGATTCCGTGACTGACTTCGTTCCAAAGACGTTCAAACGAGTTAACGTATCCGCACTTTGAAACGAGATCGTTCTTCGTTTAAACGTGATTTGATTCGGAAGTGAAGCAAAAATCTCGTCGTTGTAGGGTTCTAAGTGAAATATAGCAGAGATTATAATGAAAGAGAAGATCTTTCATTGTTCATTTAACGAGTATTTAACTTTATATTTTTCAAATTGATCGAATGAACGTATGTATCGTTGAAAAGAAGGAATGCAGATCTGATTGGTTAATTTGAAACGCCTATTTTCACAATATTCGTCACATATGCTAATCCAAAATGACGATATATATCTGTATCTAAAAAAAAAAATCGATCAGCATCAATGTAGGCGTAGAATATATAATTATGATTCATACACAACAATAGTTTAATTTATAAATCTAATTTTGTATTCGAATTTGTAATTGGGATAATAATTATATATATATGTTATATACAAACCAGATACACTATCAAAATAATTAATAATTTCAGCTTCCAGCCTTGGATTGATTATCCTAACGTAATTTTCATAAATGAAAATAATGTTTACGATTCTGAATATTCAAATTATAATCCTTCTATTACTATGTAACGCTATGGATTGCCAACAAATCTAAAATGAAGATAATCCTAAACATCCAACAGTGAACAGTATACAAATCGTTATGTACGATTACACGAGAACTATTTATATAGAGTATAAAGATGCAGAATGATTGAAACGAAAAGAAAAAAGAAGAAGAAGAAATTGGAACGAAGCTCGTCTTCAACCGAGCTTCAATCAGCCGAGTTTCGATTAATAACCCATTAATCGATCGAACTTCGATTTATCCAACCGTGTTTATTTTAAAAAAGAAAAGTATAGCAATTTTTCTCTTTCTCTCTCTCTCTCTTATTCGACATCGAAATTTGTCCGAGGATAGTGGAAAGGAAAAGCTCGACACTTAATCTCCCCCATTAATTACTCGACATAATGATTCCACCCAGGAGAAAAAGAGAGAAAAACAAAAAATACAGAAACGATCCATCCATTCATCCCTCCCTCTCTCCCCTTCGAGAGGGGTGCATCGTCGTCGAGGTTGTTGATTGCGATCGAAAGTTTCGTTCCGCGATTGGAACACGCGTTTTCAGCTTCCGGCGCGTCGATCATCCTCAACATTCGTTAACCATCTATCGGCCATTGGGACAAACGTTTCCCATCAGCGGGAATGAATCGCGCACACATCGCGGAGCGCGCCGTTTGCTCGTAAACCGTGCCGGCCGACGCGTTTCCTGCGGCGGCATCGCAGGAAACGAGGGCCGCCGACATTTTATTGCGTCGACGAGTAGTTTTTTTCTTTTTTTTTTTTTTCCCCCTCCTCCCTTTTTTTTTTATTTCGCCTACGCGGAACAACGGCCGCCTTCCTCCCCACCCGTGTCAATAATTCATCGGCCACTTTATCAAAATCTCCGCCCTTCCCCACCCGTCCTCGATCGAAATCGGCCGCGATAACCAGCCGTGGTTCGCCGTGATGATCGAAGCTTCGGATATGGCGGTTGCTGAACCTTCAATCGTTGCCACCTTCGATCGTGGCCCGTATCGATTTAATTGATTAACCGGTTCGTGGGAAGCGCGAATTCCGGTGGAATACGGGCCCTCCCTCCGGGAATAGTGGAAAAATTCGAATCTCGTTTCGCGGTTTATTATCATCCCTTTGGAGGAAAACTTGCCGGTACAATATTTTCAAGGCCGTGTAAAAACAGTTTTTTTTTCAAACTCGTTTAGAAAGTTTTTTACATTCCGATTGAAATTAATTCTTCTAGCTCGAGTATTAAAGGATTCTTAATACTTTCTGATGATTCCATGATGTACAAATACTTCTTTCGAGGAAACGGTAGAAAAAAGGTAATATCTGGGTCGAAAGAAAGATCGGTGAAAAATTTATTCCTAGATAAATTATTGGACCGACGACATTATCCCCAACTTGGACCGTTAAAATTTTGCCCACTGGCTGGACCAAATCCAGACCCATTCCCCCATCCCTGATCGACGACACGTAAATTGCGGGAAGAAAGAAGGGAAGAAATAAGCGGACATAAGCGAGTCCCCCGAGGCCGGCTGGAAAACGCGCAACCCGGGCAAAACAGGCCAACCTTCGGACACACCCCCGATTATACCTTCTCCCCCTTCCTTCCACCTCCGTGTGGAAATGAACATCCCCTCGGCTGATCTGTGCCGCGAGTAAATCGCAGATGACGCGGCCTGTATATGAGATGTACATACACGAGGGTCGAGGCGTAGGCACGGGAGGGGGCAGGGACGGGCAATAACCGAGCGGGGGCGAATGTCCGCACAATAGACTCGGTTGGTCCTCCTCGATATACATATATACATATATACACATATACATATATATATATATGGCCAGCTGCGAGGATATATTTCGAGAATATATATTTGACCCAGTGGTATCGACGCGCCGGTAACTGATAGCCGCCCCTCCTCCCCAGGCCTTTGTCCACCGCCGCCGTGAATTAAGCCGCCATTAAAATAATAATCGCGGCCGCGTTTCCACGTTGTCACGATTTCCACGACGTCCGAAACCGCTCGATAGGAGGAACACGCCCTCGCCAAAACCGGGCAAGATTTATCGCGGCCCACTTCCGCCGGTTATCGAGACCATGGTGGAAACCTCTGGATACTGGACGTGGCTCTCTGTTGTAGGCGAGCCACGGTCACGGATCGTGCACCACCACCGGGTAGAAGGATTTAAGAGGGATCGATTTTTGATGCCTTTTGGTCTTCTCGATCCTTCGCTCGCCCTTTCTTCGAATAGGCGAATTTTCTCGTTGCAACGTTCCCCCGATTTAGATCGATTCGCGTGACAAAGAAACTCCTCTTCCAATTTTCTTTTTTTTCTTTCTTTCTTTTCTGTGACGTGTTTTCGAATGAGACGCGGAGTTGTTGGATCGACGAAGAGGAGGGAAGGAAGAAGGGAAATTCGTATTTATATCTCGATTATCTGGGACGATTCTGAGAATGGATCGAGGGCGAGCTTCTTCCCCTATCCTCTCAGGCTGAGAAATTTTATACTTTTTTTTTTCAAGGGAAAGAAATAGGGGCAAGTTGGATGTAAAGATTGCGATCGAAGGCACGTGTTTATACATGGACGTAAACGGGGAATTTTCGTGGGCTCTTGGAAATTTCGAAATTGAACGGTCGGCAAACGACCGACTCTTAGGCTTCAGGTTTACTAGGCTTCCGGCCCGGTTACAGACACACGGTGCACGTTCAAATGTTATTCAACGCCGCGAACCGTGGCCGGAACGTGGCAAACGTTACGGTATGCAGCGACTGGACCATCGTTACCGTGAATCGTGTTTAAATCAAGTCCAACCTCGGTTAAATATTGCGGTAATGTCCGTCCGAAATAAATTCTCCCCCGATCGACCTCCCTTTTTCCTTTTTTCACGGTGACGCGATCGAACCAGTGACGCGGGTCGAGCATAAATACGACTCCAGCGTCTCTCCGTCTCATTCGCTTCGTAGATATCGCTGTGATGTCGCGTGTCTTTATCATTAAATTTGCCGTCTTTTTCACTTTCCCTCTTTCGACGACGAGAATTCGACATAAGCTTCGAGGCAAAGTTATCTGTCCAGCAACGAGTGAGAGTCTTCGAATAAACTTGATCCGTCGTAAAAGCGATCTCGAACGAGATACGATACAAAAATCGCGGTAGATAATGAAAGTGGAAGAGGAAAAAAGATGGAAAATCTCGTCTGATAATAAATTCTTTACGTCGAGGGCCGCGTTAACAGGGGAGGGGGAATATTCTAGGAATTGAAGGTATTCCAGTGGAAAATGAAATGTGGAATGAACGAAACGAACGCCACTGTGAAAATTTCACCCCTTTCAATTAAACAATTTCGCCACGCGAGAACGATCCCAATTCTCTCGAGTATATACTTCCGCCCGTATACACGCATATATACATACATATATACTTTATGCATATTTCCATCGTATCGCGTATCTTTAGCGTTCGTGCAAGCCTCTCCCATTTTCCCGTCCTTCCTTCGATCCGTGGAAATCCTTGAAATTTGCAATATTCATGTGTCGAAGAGAGAGAGAGAGAGAGAGGTAGAGAGACAACAGCGGAACATTGCTTCCCTCGTATCGATCTTGCCCCATTTCGTATTTCTCTTTTCTTTCAACTCCTCCTCCCCCTACGAGCGTATGTACGTATGTATGAGCAAAAAAAAAAAAAAGAAAAAGTAGAAGAAAAAAGAAGTTGCATCGAGTAAACTCGGAACCGGGTGTAATACGGTCGCTTAATTAAAGTTGAATTTACAAGAAAGATATCGCCCCCTCTTCCTCCTCTTTTTTTCTCCACCCGCGCCTTTTTTACCAACCGCTTCTATTTTTCCTCCCAACGCGATTTATGCCCGCCGCGCTTTTCACCGGAGATCCCCCCTGTGTTCTCTCTCTCCCCCGCCCCCCGTGTTGCGCTCATAAGTGTCAGATAAAAGTTGCGAGCAATGAGCGGGCCCCGCATAATCCGGGCTCAACATTTTTTAACGCCCCTTTAGTTCGCGGCTAACTGGAACTGACCAATTCGGGGCTCCATGAAAACGCCGCAAATCTTCGCGTTACCCCTCCCCCTCGTCTCTGTCCCCCTTAATAGCGACAATGCTCGACGCGACGGTGGAAGTTTTATCTTCCTATTTTTCAAACTCGATAAAAAGGATAAAAGGGGAAGGAATTGAAAATTTTCCATTTTCGCCACGCGTGTGCTCAAGTAAATATTTGTAAATAAACCTGTGTATTGGTAACGCAAATCTTCGAGCGAACGTTTTTTCCTCTAATAAGTGTTTGTTTTTTTTTTTTTTTAAACTCGAGAAGAGAAAATGAGGAAAAATTGGATAAAGAACGGATAGTAACGAATTTTTGATAATTTTCCGCGACTAAAGGATTAAGAAAATATTTGTAAATACATATATATATATATATATAATCGTAATCGCTTGGAAGTCTTTTCCCCTTCGCTGCAAATCTTCCCTTAATAAGTGTTTGTTTTTTTTTTTAAACTCGAGAAGAGAAAATGGACGATAACGAATTTTTGAAAATTTTCCGCACACGTTTCCGCGACTAAAGGATTAAGAAAATATTTGTAAATATATATATATAATTGTAATCGCTTGGAAATATTTTCCCCTTCGCTGCAAATCTTCGAGCGAACGTTACTTTCCCCTAATAAGTATTTGTTTTTTTTTTTAAACTCGAGAAGAGAAAATGGACGATAACGAATTTTTGAAAATTTTCCGCACACGTTTCCGCGACTAAAGGATTAAGAAAATATTTATAAATACATATATATATATATATATATTCGCTTGGAAGTCTTTTCCTCTTCGCTGCAAATCTTCCAGCGAACATTACTTCCCTTTAATAGCGACGAAGGTAGAAATTTTATCTTCATCCCCGTTTTTAAACCCGATAAAAATGGATTGAAGCAATCGAAAATTTTCACGTACAAGCGCGGCTAAAAGATTAAGAGAGATTCTATTTTCTCTTTTTTTTTTTTTTTATTCGATGCATACATTTACAAATGACCTATATATTCGTCATCTCTTGAGAATCCTCTTCCCTTAACAGTTAACTTTTCAACGGAGGCAATTGGAAAAAAAAAAGAAAGAGAACTGGATCATCGATCGAATTTCGATTTACATTACGGGGGTGAAATTTTCGAGGGTTGCTCGCGTTACGACGACTTTTGAATAGTTGTATACGGAGGGGGTAATATTTAGCGACAAATCGATTTTCCTTCTTTCTAAAGTCGAGAGAAGAGTACTCGACTGGTCGGCGATATAATAATAACCGATTGAAAATCGATACTTTTGATACGAAACGAGAATCTGCCGCTTCGTCTCTCATTTCCGGCCCCGGTAATTAATGCTTGCATATTATGAATGGCCACGGTTAATGTTTCTGTTCCATCTCGTTCCATCACCCCCCTATCCTCGTCCGCCCCTCTCCAACCCACTTCTCCGCGTTTGTGTCGTGTCGCGGCCAAATTTACATATTGTTTACAAGCAAATATGATTTTGATTGTTAGAATCATTAGCGTGATTGGTATTCGATACTGGTTAAACGGACGTGCGCTCGGTGATTTGCATCGAGAATACTGTCGAGCGTTGGAAATTCGAAAAATAAATGTATTTCGGGCGTGTGAATGGATGGAGGGAATATTTTGGGGAAAGATCGAGGCACCAGGTCTCCCCTTTGAGACCGTGAATGTTTGCCAACGTAGAACGGAAACAGAAAGTTTCTTGGTATCGAGTGAAAATGGTTTTCGAAAATATCGAAGAGAAGAAACATTTTTTTGTTCTTTTATTCTACGAAAAATAGAATTTAACGTTCCTATTGACCGAACATTCTCCGTATCTATCCTATCGTACTTGTATTTATTTGCGTTTTCAATTACGAATATTATTTGTTTTTCAGTGAACGAATAAATCTTTTTTTTTTTTTCGTACGCTTCATCAAACGTATATTATTTATCCCCCTAAAAGGAAAAAGTAATTTAACCTTTCTCCCCGTAACAATTTGAAAATAATATTTAATATAATTCCATTCCGTAGTAGGAAAAGTAAAGAAAAATAACGTTATTTTATACAAAAATTATTTTCAAAACCGTAGTCAAATAGAAAATTGATTTTCCTTTTTAACTTTAATCGAAACTATCCACGTTCGACTTCGCTCTTAAAAATAGATATCTCTCCTCACTTTTACGCGGACATAAAGTTATATTCGTTAACGTGTCATTTTTCAGAGCCCGCTTCAAAGAACAACAAAAAACTCGAAGTCGAGAATAAACTTACCACCAAATTATTAATAATTCAATAATTTATTTATTCAACGAACGTAATAACCTCGTATAAAAACGCTGTCAAAACCGCCGATAAATAATCAAAGCAGCTTCGTAACCGAAATAATTAACCGATCATTCTTTCGAATCGAGTCGATCGCTCAACAACGAAGATTTTTCACAAAGATTTCTGGTCGATCGATCGACCACGCTCGGCTCATTAAGAGAGGAGAGAAAGACGGACCGAGGGAGGACTAATTGCGGGCCGGGGCGGTTGGCAGGAAAAGGATATCCCCTCTCGATCCTCTCCACTAGCCGTCAGCACGAGAACTGCACATTTGTCGGGAAAGGATTTTCCTGCGTCCCCCCTCCCCTCCCCTCCGATCCGTGGTGGAAGTACGCTCATGAATCGTACGCCACGGTGAAAACTCCCCCGCCTGGATGTGCCGTGCCGAGTCGAGACGGTGAGGAAGAATTACGAGCCGGGTCTGTAAGTAGTCGCGAATGATATATTCCGAGTTGAGCACGTGGGACAGGGGCGATATTTCAAGGTGGGGTGGGAAGAGGGGGAGGAGGTTTTGCACGGACGGACGGACCTTTGACATTATCGAGATGAACTTGTAATTTTCGCGTCGAGCCGTCCAATTTCGGCCGTCCCGTTAACTCGTGTTTTGTTAATCACCATGCGTGAATGTAAACGTAAGGTTTACGTTTTCCCCCCCTTTTCGTGAATGGAAACGGGACCTTTGCCTCCACCAGGTGAAGATTTTGATCAATGAACGGCAGATAAATTTGATGAAATCTTTTTACGCGATTAATCGCGTCAAAGGAATTTTGTTAATAGCCTTGGGCTATTAAGAATAATTAAATGGGACGGATATTTTCTGAAACGATTACACGAAACGGTAAGTAGGGAAGACTGAAGTTGAAGTTTCTGTTACGTTGGTAGAAAAAAAGATATATTTACGAAACTGTGATTTTCGATCAAGATGCAAGACATTGGCTTTAATGACTGAGATTCCGATTTTTATAAAGCTTCTCGAATGTCGGATATTTTATCTTTTAAAAATTAAAATTATCTGATGAGTATGGTGTAATATAAAAGAATAGATTCTATCGACGAATACGGTTGTCTCTTAACTGTTACTGGTTATCTTTTTATTTCAGAAAACAGCAATGAATTATTCTATTTTACAGGCCACTTTTTTCGGATGTAATAATTTCGACATTTTTTTAGGATTTTTATTAACATTCAATCATTATCCATTCTCGTTACAAATTATAATTCTATTCAAAAATGGAACTTTTATCGTTCCGAACTTTACCCGATCAGCAAACTTTTGATTCTTTTTTTTCCAATTTTTTCACTTTACCCATTACACGCGAGAAAATGAAAATTGGAGCTTCCTTTTAATCTGCTTCCACTTTGACTTTCGGTCTATCTTTGTTTAATATGGATTTCGACCTACCTCATTTTCAACACTCTCATTTCCCGAGACTTGAATTTTCGAAACCACCGCCGAACGATCCTCTCATTGATAGAATCTCTTCTAACCTAACCATTTCTATATGCTTCAGCTGTGGCCCACTTTAAACTCGTGCAAGAATAATATTCCAAATTCGATAACGCCGTATCTTTCCCTTTTCAAAAAATACTTAAATTAACGCACGAAGGAAGAAAAAGAAATATGCCGAGCAAAATATACTTTAAATTTACAAGTTATGATTGTCGTTTTATTCGACAATCTCTGTTCACAACCTGTTATTGAACCCAAAGCTCCAAGAAAATAAAGTCGAAACGGAATATTTCCATTTTTTTTCCTCCACGTGTATATTATCAAAAAAAGAAGAACTTCTTTTTTTCGCACATCTCCTACGTTCCTCGCACACCACGTTACGTTACGTTACGTTATTTTTCACAACACGTCACCCCCGTATATTAAATTCTCTCTGCGAAGCCACCCCCTTCCCCTCCCACGCGCAAAGACGACGCGAAAATGCAAGGATTGGCCCGACAACTATCCCCATCCCCGTCCCCCTCTTCGACCCGTTTATTCCACGATGAAGGGGACTCGTTCCTCCTAGGGATAATTTAACAGCGGCCAGATGAGATAAGCGGTATCTTGGCGGTCGTCGAGGCGGCGGTTTTGCGGTTGTTCGCGGCGCAACAACCCCTGCGACGCTCCCTTTCGATTCTCCCGTGTGTAAACACTGGCCCGCGATGCGAGCACAATTTGTTCACGCCCGAAGGAAATTTCCAAGGGGGATTTCCGAGACTTGCAATATCCGGCCGCGGACCAACGATATACCCGGACAACGTTGGTTAACGGTCGATGCGATATGCGATCCGACCCCCTTCGATATATATTTTATTCGCCAGGGATAATAAATGAATTAGAAGGAGAATTTGAAGGAATTTGAAGAAATGGAATGCTCGTGTAACTACATATATATTTTTTCGTTGAAACAGAGAGAGAGAGAGAGAGGAGAAGCTTAATTCGATATATATTTTATTCGCCAGAAATAATATTCCTTTCTCCTCTTCCTAAATTAGGAGGAGGATTTGAAGGAATTATGAAATACTCGTGTAACTATGTATATATATATATTTTTTTCGTTGAAACAAAGAGAGAGAGAAAAGAGAATCTTAATTCGATATATACTTTATTCGCCAGGAATAATATCCCTTTCTCCTGCTCCTAAATGAATTAGGAGAAGAATTTGAAGGAATTTGAAGGAATGGAAATCATATAATTATATATATATATATATATTTTTTTTTTTTCGTATATATACTTATGTACTTTATTCGCCTTTATTCGATAATATCCCTTTCTCCTGCTCCTAAATGAATTAGAAGGAGAATTTGAAGGAATTATGAAACGCTCGTGTAACTATGTATATATATATTTTTTTCGTTGAAACAGAGAGAGAGAGGAGAGTCTTAATTCGATATATACTTTATTCGCCAGGGATAATATTCCTTTCTCCTTCTGCTAAATGAATTAGGAGGAGAATTTGAAGGAATTTGAAGGAATGGAACTCATGTAACTATATATATATATATATTTCTTTTTTCGTTGAAACAGAGAGAGAGAAGAGAGTCTTAATTCGATATATATTTTATTCGCTCTAAATGAATTAGGAGAAGAATTTGAAGGAATTTGAAAGAATAGAACGCTCGTGTAACTACATATATATTTTTTTCGTTGAAACAAAGAGGGTCTTAAATCTTCGATGCGAGCAAGTTTCAGCGAGGAGTTGTCCGCGCGAAAAGCGGAGCGGAAAGAAAATTATGCGACTTGGGCGGTTCCAGTCAGTGGAGGTTCCTCCTGGGAGGGGAGGGGAGGACTGTGTAATTTTAAAGCGGTCGGGGATTCCTCGGCTGGGAGAACTTGGAGGAACCGTCTCGTAGGAGCAAGAATTCCTACGTTACGTTAAGTTAAAGTTGATGCTTGCTTGGACCGCGAATTACGTTCGTTCTACACGCTCCAGTTACACTGGCCACAGCCACGAATCTCGACCCTCTCTTGCCGGGTGAGTTGAGTAAGGGGAGAGTTCATACTGTCTTGTATGAACTCTTCAATCGAACGATTATCGAACGATTTAGAGAAATTAAGGATAAAGGGAAGGGTAAAAATATAAAGGGAGGAAGGGAGAGAAAGGGGGGAAGATATAATAAATCTTTCGCACCTGGGAGGAATACGGAATTACAGCTCATACATTTTCAGCGTTCGTTGGCAACTTTCTTCCGGGATCCCTGCCCGGCTTGCTGCCCCTTATCAAACTCGATTTGGAAGTTTCTCAACAAACACAGACTGTTGGCATCTTAACGACCGCCTCGTAGATCGTGCATCATAGAGCGCGACTGGAGGGGAAGTGACCGGCTCCCAGATGTGGTAAACGAAACACGAATTAACATTCGTTCCATCTTAAATTCTTCCTGAGATCGAGAACGAGAGGGATAATTCTTTGAGTATTTTCATTTTCAATCATCCTTGACTTTAAACGTCTACTCTTTACTCTTATCGTTTCGTATCTCTGTTAGTTTCGTGCAAATAAATTCCTCTCCTCTATTTTTCTACGATCGTTCAACTCTTGAATTCGAATTACTTCGCGGTGCCATCCGGAAGAGCGTTCTTTTTAATCAAATCTAACTAAATTTAAATCTCTTTCAATCTACGAAGAATGTTATGCAAAGAATGCGTTTTCTTTCATTTCAGAATCCTCCTCTCTGACTGGTCTCAGAATCTCGAAACGAACTTTTTTGCAAACTTTTGAAAATTTTCTTGAGAAATAATTATCTTTGTATCGTTAGTTATAAGTATTATACTCTACGAGAAAAATAATCGGTATTCAAGACACGTGTTAATAAATAAAAGAGTTACAAAAATATTCCTTCAACATTTCTTTAAATATTAAGCGTGCAAATAAGTACCTTCCCCTCTTTTCTACGATCATTCTAACCGAATTCGAATTGCTTTACCGTTTCTGATGCCATTCGAAAGAGCATTCTTTCATTTTTAAGATGAGCGCTCCGAGAGTTTCCACTTCTGTGCAACAATTTCCAGCGATATGGCATGCGAGAAGCATTTGCATTCCAACTTAGGAAATCAGCCGTTGAAGCTACTGAAATGGTTTGCCACGCCACTGGGAGAGAATCTCCTGTATCTTACGGAACGTGCAAAAAGTCGTGGCAAAGATTTAAAGCCGGAAATTTTAATTCGGAAGACAACAATCGTTCGAGGACGCCGAGAAAGTTCGATGACGGTGAGTGGAGAGAAATCGATCGACGAAAATCCTTCATAAGAAGAATTGGCGGAAAAAAAATCAGTAGACAAGCAGTATCCGACTGAAACAATTGGATCTAATCTTACACCTGATTTACGTAATAAAATCTTGGAAAAAATTTGGAAAGAGAAGGGAAAGAGAAAACTTATTTCCACACTTGATGAAATTTTTATACTGTCATACACCAAAATGAATACAACGTGATAAGAATACGACGAGTGTGATACATTTTTGTTTAAATAAATAATCTGGATCGAAATCTAAAGAGTGATCCGATAATGAGGTCTGGAAATCCGGCGGGAAGAGTAAAGAGGTTGGAAATAAATGGATGAGGGGAGGAGGGGAGAGCTGTCGGATGTAGCGAATTTCGAGGCATCTCGAAAACGTAGGTCGGTATAAAGGGAAAATACCGGTGGAGGAAAAATGAAATGCAAAACGGGCCGTTTCCTTAATATAACTGAATAAACAATCGTCGAGAAATGGCAGAGGTGACGCGTTCGTTCAAGAATGCATGGATTCACGAAGCGAAAGCGACGAGCAGGAATTTTACATGACATCCCACCTCGAGCCAGACTTCTTTCACACGACCGAGACAGTGACAAATCGAAACGAAATTTAACATGGGAGGAAGATACTTCGTTCGCCCTTCGATCCGGAAATTCCTTCTCGCGCGGGGCTCACATTGTTATGTAGATAACAATTTCCATTTTCGTTTTCAAATTTCTAAGAAGGAGAGAATCAAAATGAAAGAGTGACAGGAAGAGAGAGAGAGAGAGAAAATGTTTTTGATGCTGATTATATCGAACGTTCGAACGATCTCGTGTCTCGAAATAAAAATCCCGTGAAATCTCGTTATCAGTTAGACAAACCGACACACGAATTTAGTTTTTTTTCGCCCTCCCTCCCTCCCTTTTTTTTTCTTTTTTCGAACGAATTAAAAATCGAAATATAGAAGAGCTTCGCGTTTACGGGAGAGTTTATTTCGAGAGGCAGGACAGAGAGTGACGTGGAAAAAATTGCGTGCAACCGCGCGAATCAACGCTGCATAAAGCGTTGTGATACGCAGCGCAGTCGAAATCTGATGTCGGGCCAAAAATAGCAAATTTACAGTCGTCAACCGGTGAAAAAGTTTACAAGTTTTCGATCCTGTCGTTCATTTTGGCCGCGGTAACGTTTTATTGACGTAAAAAAATGAACGAAATGCGCAGCATTTTGCTAGGAAATGAAATTCTTTCTTAGGGGGAAGTGACAACAAAGGAAAAGAACAGAGCGCGTTTTGTTGACTATACATATGATATATAAAATTCGCAACTTTTTCTGGGTCATGCCCAATTTCAATAGCTTAAATATTTTCATGATATTATATTAATCTTTACTACTAGTTAAAATGTTCCTAATTTAGAATTTATTAATATATAAATATTAGAGGCGTTAAATTAAATAAATTAAATAAATTTAATTGGCAATAAATGATTGTCATATATTAATGTCGTGGATGAAACATCGAATTTTCATTGCAAAAATAATATGAAAACCCGTTCGCGAGATAGAGGAAACCATACCATTGAATTCCTTTTTTGTTTTATCCCGATATCTCAAACGGTTCTCGAGATACAACGAGTCAAAGTGTCCATGTAAGTAAGGAGGTTATGAATGGGCCTAGTGACCTATATTTTTTTTCCTAGAAATGCGTACTACGTTTTTTTAGGAACCGCGTCTGCCACTTGTCTGGAGTTAAGGTTAGGTCAGCGAGACAAAGTATGAGCGAGAGATAATAAGTGACGAGGATGGAAATGGTGAACGATCGAAAAATTACCTTTCTCTTTACACGACGATATCTCGGCAACCGGAAGTCGTATCGGGATGAATCTGGAAGCGTTTTAAAGGGAAAGGATCCGCGCTTCTAACGATCGTTCGTCAGTTGACCGGAAGTCGTTATCCTCAGAGTTACAGCGATTCAAAGTTTTCCAAATTTTAATAAGATTTTGAAGAATTTTAAAGCGACCCAAGATACTTGGATACTTTAGCAAAGATACGTTGAGGACTCTGAATCGATTTAAAAGTTTTATACACGGTTTTATTTTAATGTTATCAAGCAAAAAGGATTTTTCTTTGAACGAGAATAAATCAATCAACTTGATCAGTTTCTATAGTTTCGTAAATGGAACTTGAACAAAGTGTGTAAGAGATATCATTCGATCGTGTCGTGCAAAGGGACGGAAACTAACTGTATACAGTTAAACTTTCGGCCGAGGTAAGCGAATTATAGCCGGTGTCCAGATATCGGAACGTGTTTCCAACAACACGAATTTCTATGAATAACAAACAATCAAATGGAAAAAATATATCTTCGTGACAAAAAATTCTTTCGATATGAAATTCTGCCAAACTTTTATGTAAAAAAAATACTTTTTAGGCAATAAAAATTAATACAAATAACAAATAACAAAAATGCGTTATTGTTTTTGACGAAACAACAGTACAAATTGAACAAATGAATTTCGAAAATTCCCACGAATTATTATTCCTATAGAATAATCTGAAAAACGATCCAAAAAGAAAGCTGCATTTCGAAAATAAACAAAACAAAACGATACAACGAGCAAGATAGTTCGTCAATTTTTCCCAATTTCACGCAATTCTTTTCAAGAATTGCGGTTTCCCCCCCAAAAAAAACCCGGAATTACCGTCCTTCCTTCCTTCCTTCCTTCCAATAAAAAAAAAAAAACTCCGAAAAACGTGTATATAATATCCCTATGAAAGAAGGGAAAATAAAAAGTAGAAAAAAAACGGCGCAAAAACCGCAATCCGCGATCGTTTCGAAGCAATCAAAACTGGCAAAATTCCTCTTCCCTTCCCCTCCCCCCTAAAAATCCACGAATTTCCCGCACGGTGCGAGAACAGCTTTTCCATCCCCCGGTGATCGCTATCCCGCGACGCAAAAATGACCGGATGCGAACGGAATTTGGCATTAATTCGCGGCGGAAACGCGTATTCGATGGCCAAGGACGATCCACGTGCTGGCGTGAATCCCGCATATAATTTGCCCGCGAGGGGAAGAAACGATGGTACGCGAGCCGCGGAATAAGTAGTATCGGTGAAATATGGCCCCGGCGGAGGGCGTTTTTTTGCGGGCGCACTTTATGCTCGCCGGAGACTGCCAAAATTCCTCCGTTTCTCCACATGGGTAAGCATCCAAGCTTCGTGGGCTCGTATCGAAACGAAAACGTATTCACGTATCACGCGTGGAAAGGAAAAAAGATTACGATTTTCTTTCTAAAACTTCCTCCAAACGTTTCTTGTTAATCTTTTGCATATAACCTTTTTGTATGTCCACGGATTGGTTAATTTTCATTCATTCGATTCATCGAGTTCGTTTAAAATATTTTTAAAATATTTTTGTTCGTTTCTCTCCTTGTAAAACTTTCCTCTCGACCGGATATAATTTATTATATAAACGAACGACGAAAAAACTTGACGATATAATTTAATTTTTAGGATTCATAATTTTAATAAACGGTGGAGGGTCGGGAAATAGAATCGAGATTTCGTTTCGCGGAGGAGGTAAGTAAATCTTGAAATCCCTTGGAATATATACGATCTTCTCAAAGTGCATGGTTTCTTTTCAAGTTCAATCCCCCGTTTCTAAACGGCTTAGAGGTAGCAAACGAAAATTTAACAATCTCATAAACATTTAATATCCTCCTTCCGCAGAATCCGCATCCGCATCCACGCGTTATACCTCTGAATATACGTTTCTATACGAATATACCTCGTCAAGATATTTCGTTATTAAAAATCGCTCATTACCAAACTTTTGATCTAAATGTAACGAGCCTCGCTCGAAACCGATCGGTTTAATCGATGTTTAACCGATTTCAAGTTGGAGGCCTGCTCCTGTTATACAATTTTTGCCGTTAGTTAAGATTTCGCCCGCGCAACGGCGATCCGTTTCCCTGAAAATATATCTCTCACGAATGTATCGAGAATTCAACGACCATGAATACGATTGAATACGATTAATAACATAGGAGGAGTTGATTTATCACGATTTATCTGGATACGTGTTCTTTAATATTGTTCTCTTGACTCACGTGCCAAGCATCGTACGATCTGTTGGAAGATATTTCGGTGGCTAGATCGTTTTGTTATATCGAAGGTTTATTTATTTATAACTTTTTTTTTGTAAATATTGTCGCAGAAGAAAAAAATCGCACGTTTCATCATATAGAACAAGATAGAAAACTTAAGCTTTTTCACGTAAAATAGTTATTTAATGCTCGTTTCGTTCTCCGTTACATTTTTTCAATCTCCAAAGATCGATCGAAATCGTAAGGTAACAGCAAATAGGGCGCAAACTGTGATCTTTTCTCGAAGCAAATTTATCCCAAAACGAATGAACGAAACATCAACGATTGATTCAAGATAAAGCGTGAGTATATCAAATGCAGAATTGGCGCAGATGAGACGGTCGAGAAAATTAGACGTGAAAAGTGTGAAGATAAGAAACCAAGCGAATAGCCTCCTCGTGCACGCAAACAATCGATAACCAATCATCGTTTCGTAGTTCCTCCCCTCCGGCTATGTATACCCTTTCCTCGATACGATTTTAAGAAAGGAAATACGTTCGATAACTGCTTATCGACATATTCCCTTCTTTCTTGATTTTTGTCCGAGGAAATGGCGTTTCGTCGTTAATCAAATATTTATAACCCTCTCGAAAGCTTAAACTTGGTGAAACGGTAGGATACGGAGAAAAGAAGATTTTTCTTCTTCTCTCTTTTTCTCTCTCTCTCTTTTTTCAAATACGAGCCATTAATTAGAGCCATCAACTCTTGGTAATTTCCTCGCTTTCATATTCGAAACTTGGACTGCTCGACACATTCGCCGTCTTCGAGCTACGAACGGATGGAAAGACGGGGGGCCTCGAGATTTGCAATTGAAATGTGCTAATCAAGTTACTGGGACGGAGGTCATTCGTTCGAAAGGTTTCTTGCTTAATTAAGTCGTAATTTTGCATCCTTGGAATCGAAGCGCGAAACGATGGGGGATGAATAAAAAAAAAAATAAGGAAAGAAAGAAAGGAAGGAAGAAAGAAAAGGGGAGGGGGGACGAGGAAAGCTGTCGACTCTTGGTGAAACTTCTTCTCGGTCTCGTTTGCCTTTTCCTCCTTCCTCAACGTCGATGACGTTAGGAAGGATAAAAAACGAATCCACTTAATGGGCGGAGTAATTAGACGGTATTCAACGAGAGGAAATTTAAAGAATTTCTCGCGAGAATTAAGAAGGGAAACAAAACGACGTGTGTCATTTCTTTAGGATCTTCTGAAGAGAAAGGAAAAATATCAAGTGAGAAATGTTAATAATGCGTTTGAAACGGGATTGCGGTTGACCAGAGCACGAAAACCCCTTTCCTGCGTGCTTCGCACGTTTTCCCGAAGTTTTCATATACTTGGAATAGATAGGAACAGTTGAATTTGCACTTTGCCCCGCGACGTTGGACACGAGACGTTGTTTTAACAGAGGGAGAAGTGGAACGGAAGTCGGAATTAGAATTAAGGACAACCGCAACACGTTTACCTCGCGATGAATTATGACGTTTCGCGAGCTATTCCAGTTTAATTTATTATTAATGGAAAAGGAAATCCGATGTTTCGAGTAACGAAAAGACAAAAATATTATTTCATAATAACGAAGAAAAGAAAAACATTCGACGAGCTTATTTTCAAAAGGTGTAATATAATTCAATATCAGAATCAAAATTCATTTTCTTTTCTTTTCTTTTCAAACGGAAGATAGATCAATGGTAAAAGATATAGAAAAATTTCAAAATTCCTCGAATTCCACGTTAAAATGGCCATCACGTTGAGAAGTTTACCAGGACTTAAGGGATCGCAAATTACATGCAAAATCGCGTATCGCGGACAACGAACCGTTCCTTTTTTCGGAAAAACAGACGGAAAGGGACTTTTGTCGTCACGTCTCAAGTTTACCCGGACGAAGTTCCGGTAAATCGAACATTCCGCGAAACTTTGACGTCGCCCGTGACTTGCTCGAGGAATTTAAAAGTTTCCTCCCCCCTCCCTGGGGGCCCTAACAATCTTTGCCGGACCGGTTACCTAATACACACCGTCAAAACTACTTTTCACACCGCGTCTTAAATCTTAAATTCCGCCAGTACAATAATAATAATCTTCTACAAATTTCATTCAACTGTATATATCTATATTCAAAACCACCCCATCTTCAGTAGAAAAGAAAAGATTAAGATTTAAGAGATAACTCTCTCGATTCAAGTCACCTGCACGTGAATTGACGAAATTAAAAATTCGTCGTATCAATTATTTCTACATGCTCGCCACACCCTATATATATATATATATATATATTTCCCCAAAATAGAAAAGTTTCGAAGGAGAAAAGAGCCCAAGAGGAGAATAAATATCGGGATCGATCTGATCGGAACGGGGTCACGGGAGGGGGCGTATCTCTGCTCTAGATCGACTCGAACGAAATGTCGAAGCCTCCATCGCTTCTTGGTGAAGAAAAGCGAGAGATTTAAAGGGAGAGGAGGGGGGGGTGTAACGGAGAAACATTTTAATTTCGCTGGGGTAATATCGCGTGGGTGTTCACGGAGTTGGGCAAAGTTCTGGCAAAGGTATCCACGACGGGGGGATGTATTTCGGGCGCTGGAATCGCCACGGCAATTTCATTTGTCCCATTTCGAAGCGAAATAGCTTATAATGTCGAAATAAAACGTCCCCGGGAACCGCCTGCTCGCCACGAATCGTCGAGAAATCACGAAGGGAAGAGAAGATGACCGGGAAGGGGGAGGGAGAAATATGGAAATCTACCAACCCCCTGGCACTCGTAACTCGATTTCGATGTATTCTTCGAGATACACCCTTAACGCGACACGCGGCCTCGTTAGTTGTTCCATCGAGCGATTTAACAGATTCGAGATTCGTTGGACTCGTTTCGAAGTCCCCTGAATGATGGCTCTTTTAATTGGCCGCCTCTTGGACCTGATAAAAGAGAGAGACTTTTTTTGTTTTGGAGATTTAAGACTCGAGACTATTTTTATCTCTTTCTTTCTTCTTTTTGAAGGAATAATAAGAGACGAAGATCCTCCTTCGAAGGAGTGGAAAAAATGTCTAAATTCTAGTCGCCGCTCCTAAAATCCACGAATCAATGAACAATATTGCCAGCCTTGGATATTCGCCGTCTTGTCTCCCAGAGACAATCGGGAAAGGAGGATGGATCGATGTATAGGCACGGAACAGACGTCGCGTTTCGAGTGAAAGAACCGCTTCTACGTGGCCCGCAACCCTCTCCCCCGCACGCTTTCTATTCGGTTGATGTTCATTCCTCCGCGTCTCCGCCGGGACAATACGATGCGCCCGATTGTTCCACAGGAGGAATTGTGGGAAACACGAGAGAAACTAGCTGCCACTCAGGCAGGAACTCCTGGAGGGGGGAGAAGATATCCGGTATAATTCTTAAAAATTTAATTTTTCTCCTCGTTCGTTCGTTCCCTTACTTTTATTTTTTTTTTTCGTGCGAAATTCACGGAGGGAAAGGGAATATTTCGATATTTTTTTTTTTTTGACTTTTTAAAACTCGAATTGGAATTGGAAATTAATTTAATCTCGAACGTTCGCTTTGAACGTTCGCGCGATTTCAACGGGAGGAGGGATAATTTGTACATGTTTTATAAATAAATTATTTATAAAAAAAATGCGTTGTCGAACGAGTTTCGATTCGGTGTCAACGCTCGTTCGGATAACGATAAACGCGTTCCAATTTCAGGGATCAGTATATGGGATGATAATTGTTCGCCCGATAGATCTCTGAATCAAAATCGAATCGTTAAAGCTGGATCACCGCTTCGGATCGAGTTAATCGAAGTGAAGGCTCAGTTCAGAAATTGTTACATGGCTGTCGAACCGGTTTCCTCGAAAAGGGGGAATCTATTCAAAGTTCACATGAACAGGTTTAATTAAAAATCCGTTGTTAATACATCCTTTCGATAAACGCTCGTTAAAATCGATAATAATACTGTTGACTCGGGTGAAACTTCAATTTTTGGATCGAAAAGAAAGAAACGAGAAGAAAGAATTAAAAAGAAAAAATTCATCCCTCTTACAACTTGATCGATCTGTTTTTTTCTCGTTCGAAACTGGACGAACAAATTTTTTTCCTCCTTTCTTTTTATCATCTCGCAACGAGACACGTGTAAAGTTTGGGAATTTTTTTTACGAATATCGTATGAAAATATTGATCCACGGATTCTAAAAAGTTGGAGAATCCGTGTATAATATTCCTGCCCGAACAATTTTCTCGGAACTACGAGTGTTGAACGGCCGAGTTTCCTGCCAGAGTTCTGCCCCCGGATTTATTTTCCTTTTTCTTTTTTTTTGTCCATCACGTTGAAAAAAATATGTTTTCCCATCGATGCTAAACGATTTCCTATCGACGGCGATATGCAAATAGTGGAATTTTTATACGCGCCCGGTCATTTTTCATTCACGCGGACAAAAGCATCCCCGCTTCTCCTTCCCCGAAAACGGCGAAACTTCCCGCTACCTGTCGAATCCGGCCAAGATTTAAATATTATCGTCGGACGATCGAATTATTTCTCGATCGGAAAAATTTCCAAACTCGGACACGCCGCCATTGTTCCCTAATGCAAATTCGATCCGAACAGGGCGGAATTATCATTTCGACCGATCCGTAACTTTCGTATCCCCGTGAAAAAGTATCACCTTCCACTGGTTGCCTTGCGAACTCTCCTCGAAAGAAACTCCTCCCTCTTTCGAATAATTCTTGAACAACGGTGGGATCCAACACTTAATACTTTGATCGACCGAGAGTGCTTCGCTCTCTCTCTCTCTCTCCCGATATTCTCGCTCTTTAACCTTTCGTATTCACCGATGCTTCTCAATCTGGTATCTTCTCCAAGTCCTTACGGAATATCTCGCTTCCGAAACTCGCTTTGGAAACGAGATCCGCGACGATCGCAATCAGTTTTAATCTCCGCATTGCAGAAAGAGAAAGAGAGAGAGGCAATGAGAGTAAATGGGGAAAGGCGTAAAGGGGTAGTGAGGAGGATCAATTTCTCGATTTCTATTTATTGTTAAATTGAATCTAACGTTTCAATTTACGAATTTAAGAATGTTATGCGAAGAATGCGTTTTCTTTCATTCAGGACGAAGGAAGAGGAATTCTTCTTCTCTGACTGGTCTCAAAATCTCGAAATGAAACTTTTGAAAATTTTCTTGAAAAATAATTATCTTTATATCGTTGGTTATAAATATTATACTCTACGAGAAAAATAATCGGTATTCAAGACACGTGTTAATAAATAGAAGAGTTACAAAAATATTCCTTCAACATTTCTTTAAATATTAAGCGTGCAAATAAGTACCTTCCCCTCTTTTTTTACGATCATTCTGACCGAATTCGAATTGCTTTACCGTTTCTGATGTCATCCGAAAGAGCATTCTTTCATTTTTAAGATAAGCGCTCCGAGAGTTTCCATTCCTGTGCAACAATTTCCAGCGATATGGCGTGCGAGAAGCATTTGCATTCCAACTTAGGAAATCAGCCGTTGAAGCTACTGAAATGGTTTGCCAC